>NC_053017.2:19435558-20077709 GCF_016746245.2 Drosophila santomea
TCACTGCCCCATGACGTTTGCAGGTCCTGGCTAGCTGACTGCGATGCCCTACTAACACAGTTCAAAGCTCCCGGGTGACCCAAATTTGTGACGACAGCGCCCCTCAGCCACGGCCTCTTTGTGGGCGTGAGCGTGGGCGTGGCCCTGGCTTTGATGAATCAAATCCTGCCTCCTGTGGCCTTTGCATACTCAATACGCCCTATTAACACAGCACATCCTTTTGGGCTCCCATTCCTTGTACTTTTAATTTGCGCCCTCGGCAATTTCCATTCAGCTTTCTTTCGTTTGCTGAAAACGTGGGGAAAAATCAGAAATCATGGGGCGGAAAGCGCCCAAAAATATTAAAAATGTAACTTGAAACCGCTGTGACTGCTTTTGATGTGCAATCGCATTTGCGGTGGGCTGCCTGGCTACGCAATTGTCGCACGCACTTGAGTTTGTAATTCTTTTGATGTTGTCCTGCAGAAAGGTAGAGGAAATGGAAACTTAATCGAAAGCAATCCGAATCAAACGCACATAAGTTGTCCTTTGAATTAAAATAATCAGTATCGCTGCAAAGCTATTCAGCTTGCTTAAAAGATTGTTTATATAACAACCTCTGGTACGAATAATTTAGAAAACAATTTAAAACTTATTGAAAGTTCGGAAGAAACAAACGAAAGGATTGCACTTCAACAAAACAACTTTCTTTAACGCACAAATTTGGTAGAAGCAGGCCGCTTCTTTGGCTCCTTGCGATAGGCACCACCCAGCACCTTCTTGGCCGCGATCCGTTTCACCTTAAACAATCGACCATCTATCTCGGCACAGGAGAAGAACTTGGTGCGAGCCGGGAAAAAGATCGTGGCAGTCCCGCACTTGCGGCAGTTGACCGTATGCTCTCTGTATAGAGTCCTCCTCGGTCTGCGGAGCTTTCCCCTTGTGCTTGTTCCCGCATTCACGGTGCTCGAAGACTGGGCTTCTAGCTCCGCACGTTTATTTTCCCGATTTAGAATCCTCTGACTCCTGCGCAGCTTGGGTGACCCTTGAGCCTGCTCGGCTCTTTCCCTGTCTTCCTCAACGCTTTCAGGTGATGGCGGCAGTGGAGGCCCACCTTCATCAGACGAGGTTTGCGACTATTCAATTGCGTGAAATAGCTGTGCACCTATGTATGTACATATGTGATGTGCTTATACTCACCGGAAAAGTTTCGTGGTTCATTGTGTTGGGTTATTTCTCAACGTCTTATCGGCAGTATGTGTAATTCGTAGAAGTGGATATTTGTGACTGACGATTGCCTGTGCTTTAGCAAGACAATTGAATTCAATGGTTCCTGGGTTTTCATGAATCTCACATTTTCAGGCTGGTGGCTTGGGGCTCAGGCCTTTAAACCCTTCTAAATCTTTGAAATATCCTCAAATTTTATGTTTTCACAAATTTTATAATTCAACTTGAGCTCTATGGGCTTTTGTGGCCATGCGACTCACTCGGCAGTGGATTAATTTTGGAGGAAATCAAGTCAGTTATCACCACTTTATTTTGCAAGCAGTCGTCCATCATTCATATACACAAATCTCCCGTCTACGAAGCTTGTTGCATCCACATACAAACGAACGAGAATTATACATATATCCACCAAGCACAAATGTCAAGCGTCTCACAAGAAAGAGGCGGCGACGGTGGAATGTGGGCGTGGCTGGGTAAACAACATATCGAATGAAGTCCTGCTTGGCTCGTCTTACTAACGAGTTGCTTTCCCCCCAAACGAGGACATAATTCTCAGCAGTTTTTTTTTGCCTTTTTCGTATATATATATATAGTTTACACACACATTTCCCCCAAATAAAAGTCAAGGATAGGGTAGCAAGGGGGCGGTGAGGGGGATGCAGTGGCATCCACTCGCCCTGGGCTGTTGATTTTTATCCAACAGCGTGTGTGTGTGTGTGTGTGTGTGTGTGTTGCACATAAACAAGACGCTGTGTAATAGATGCCGCAGAGGGCATTACTAATGCGCCCCGTGGCACTTTTGCCCATATTTGCGAGTGAATTTGCGGGGGGAATGGGGCAAGTCAACGGGCTCTGTGGGCGGCGGGGGCGGTAGCGGGGGCGGTCCATAATTGTGCAGTTAGAGCCGCTGGCAGCCGCAAACTGGTGCTTAGATTGCCTCATTTGGATGTTTGCTTTCGCCATCCGGAAGTCATTACGGCTGCGGATATGGGTATGTGCAGCTACACCCGAGGAAATCATTAGTGCTTGTTATTTAGGAAAATGAAAAATTATGAAATTTCATTACACACACACACTGATGCACCAGATCATTATTACTATGGGGTAGAGCATACGAAACAACTAAGTGATAGCATATGGTAGAATGGTAGAATTTGTATTATTTATATTATATATTAAAGGTACATGGATATTGAAGAAAAAAATCCCCAAGCTATTTATAATTTCAAGTTTTGCTTGCTACTTTTTTTTCTTCAGTGCAGCAAGCCTTGGGACACTGAACAAGCTGTCAGTAATGAAAGTTCAGGCAGGTTTGGCAAATACAAATATGAAATTATCCGTTTTGTTTATCGCGATGCAGCTGATGGTGCTGCTGGCTGCACAGGCGGTTGACCTTTCGCCGCAGCAGCAGGAGGCGGATGTGGCAGCCAGCTTGATGGAGCTGCAAGGGGAGCTGGCCCATCCATGGAGCAGTCCGTGCATCCACGACTGCCTCGCGGAGAGGGGCAGGCTGGGTGAATGTCAGCAGGTCGAGCAGCAGTTCGACTGCACAATGTACTGCATGTTTGATGCCAAGTCGCGCTATTAAGCCAGTAAACGATATAGTGCAAATACGCACAGGCTTGCCGGCCATTAAACCAATTATAGCCAGCCACACGTAGGTACCCATAAAAATACACAAAATAATGAAGTATGCCATTAAGAGGGAATGTAATTGCTTGTAACATGCCAGCAAGGTCGATGTCAGTGCTCTTTTGTTCTCATTATTTTCCATTTTCCATTTTCCATTTCACATTTATTTTAATTTAATTGAAATGTTTGCCATTTTGTTGTATTTGCTCTACCCCGCATTGAAATGCGATTTTTTCCATTTAATTTCATTTAGACGGCTGACAGCAGGCGCAAATATTTGGCATTTACCCGCACCACGAGTTTTTGGCAAAAAGTGCCACATGGATACATGGTGCAGGATCAGAGGCCATTTATCATCGCCACATGCAGCCACGGCAGCATGACCTTTGCGACGACATGTGACTTAATTAATCTAACTGGCCAGACTGCGAAGGTCGGGCATCGCAATTAAACGTGGCAGCTGATGATGAAGGGAGTTCACCTTCGCGACCAGACGCATAAATTTCAATTTGCACCTATGCATTTAAATTGATGGCTATGCAAACGATGCTCCATCCTGTTTCATCCTGCAGCAGGACCAGCATGCTGCATATGCGAAAAGTTGTTCGCGCCGCGCTTCAATGCGCAATTAGCGGACCATGGCCCATAAATTATTTGGCCCGCCGCCGGTGGAAAATGGAAATGGGAAATGGGAAATGGAAAATGGCGGGCGGAAATGAATGCCCAGCAGGGCGAATAAACAGATGAGCGAGCGAAATTCGCTCAGCTAGCCAAAAGCCAACGTGGGGCCCAAAGTATGCACTTCAGGTAGTGGCACAAATGCGTAAACGAGATAACAGACCCACAGATATATTGTTATCCATCACGTGACTGCAGCGGGAATTACGTGCGCAGTCGATGTTCAATGCCGAACTTCCGCAGAGGGGCGCAATCAAATTAACCTTGGCTCACGCGGCGTATGCGCAATATTTTTTGCCATTTAAGCCCAGCTCTGTGATAAATGCGGCTAAGTGGCTTTGTCTGCTCCCAATGCAAACAAATTCGATCGGCGTGCAGCGGCAGGGTGATTCTCATGAATTTTAAACATTACGCCGCCAATGCAAATGCCAATAAATCTCGGCTTTTGTCTCGCCCTCAAAGGCAATGCACCTTTGTTGAAAACTTTTGCCTACGGCTCGGACTCTTTAATTATGCAGCCAGCAGCCAGCAGCAGTCTCATTATGCCGAAGTGACATTTTTCAGCTGCCCGACAGAGTTTTTCGACCAAACTGCAAACTTTATTTTATTGCATTTTTAAACTTTGCCCTTACGCGCGCCAAAAGTTCAGGCTGAAATATTTATATTTGCCATCACGCCCTGCAAATACGCAAATTCAGTGTGTTGTTTGTCTTCGTTTTTATCTTCTTGTGGTCCCGGCTAAGCAGAACTATTTGCAGCTGCTCCAGTAAACTTTTCCCACCTCCCAGGTCATAGAATCCCGATCCCCGACCAGAGTTCCCTTTACTTACTTTACTTTACTTCATCCGGTGGAACCTATGCATGTTTCTTGGCCGGCACGCCCAGCATGTCCTGGCTAACAGCGCCTTAACAGAGCGCTCTCTCTCCCACATCGCCGCTCTCTCTGCGAGTGTCCTGCTCTCACGGCCAAAGCTCCGCGAAGGTTAGACTTTGCTGTGTGTTTGCAGGACCTCCTGACTTTGCGCCGTGTGTGTTTGCGCTGGCCGAGGCTGTCGGCAAACTCGACGAGTCCTGCCACGTTTAAATACAGCACGCACAGACGTCTGGCAATTTATTCCAAGTTCGGCCGGCTTTTGTCGCACTTGGCTGCTGTGAGTAGTCGGCTCGCGATCTCGGCCAAAATCGCGTATTGTAATTATTGCCGGATAATGTGAAGTGTTTGGTTTATAAGTAAAAAGTTCAAGGTAATGAGAAACTTAATCAACTAAACCGAACCAACTACCTATTCATTAAAAGGCTCGTGTAAATTATGCAAAATTATTAGTTCGGCGTTTAAGCTAAAAAACAAGCAAGCACATGCAAACTATATTCTGGTGGAGTTTTTATTGCCCAAAATATTTGAATAAAATAAAATGAAGCTAACAAAAAAAGTTGAATTATATTCGTTTGCAAAACTCTAAACACGTTTCTCATGCATCATTGAGCTTTACTATCAAATACGAAACACCAGAAAAGAAATATGTGCAAATTGCATTAGCTTAGAAAAGTAAAATTAAGTCAAATTGCACACTAATAAATACTACACATAAAGCAGTGATATTTTGCAATCACGCAGATTTTTTTAATTATAAAAAAACGTTTAATATTTTGTCAGTATTATGAACAGCTCTTGGTAAGACTGTAGACCATTTAAAGAGTGGATGCTGAAATTGTAATGTAATGTATCAATGTGGCTTTAAGGTCAAGCCATTTTAGCAATTGAAAAACTTTTTTAAATCAAAGCCAAAACTAAGGCCAAACAACGATTTCGTTATACATTTTCCGGCCAATGCAAACAACGTACACACGCATATGAAAAACAATAACACACAGTCTGGCAGTTTTAGTATGCTTGTCTCGGCTTTGAAGCATTCCCAAATGCCAAACAGCATACTTCAATTATCGTCTAAATGTGTTTTGCTCGTCATAAATCTCCCAACCGACCATGTTTTCCAACCAGTGCAGCAAGGAGTCCAGACAAGGCGTACCAACTCTCGAGACGAGATAAATAGATGACAGCGATGAATGCGGATGAGACAAAGCAGGCTGGAATGCCTCAAGGAGCTGAGGAGCAGCAGGATCCGGAGAAGGAGCCAGAGAAGGAGAATGAGAAGGAGCACAAGCAGGCATCTGCAGAGGGGCAGTGTGATCCAGAGACCAGAATAGTGGCTCCTCCGCCCAGGCAGCGGACTCTAACAAGGACCGCCGAGCTGGACGCGGACTGCGAGGACATCGAGCTTGATGCCGAAGATGCCGTGGACGATGCGGCGGATAGCATCACCTTGGAGTTGGCCCTATCGCCGCACAGCAGCACCACGCCCACGCCCTCGCCCACCACCGCCGACGAGGACTTCGCCCAGCTGGACAACAGCAAGCCCTTCAAGGTGGGTATTCCGCTCGCCATTCGCCACTTCCTTCACACATCCTTCATGTTCTTCATGTCCTTTGCGGCATTTAGCCATGCTACATGGACCAGCATTTCGTTAAGTGATTACTGCGGCGCTGCTATTGTTACGCTTGATGGGTATAAAGAAAAAAAAATACAAAAATTAAACTGGAGAAATGAAAGTGGAGGAAAAAGTTTGACGGTCAGCACGAGCAAAGTGAAGGGTTCCCCGACGGAACGGCCACTTCAAAGCCTTCGGCGTTGAGTGGCATCATCGACATTGGCACTGCTGCTGAAGTGTTGCTGCCCCGGTGCTTTATTCGCCCTTTAAGCATTCGCCCAACTTTTCAATCCGCTGCGAAAGCTGGTGTGGGTAAAATTCCGGGAAAACAGAGCTGTTTCCTTGCCCACCCATCAGCAGCTCACTCCCATGCCATGGGAGTTCACCATGGGCAAACTCTATTTGACTGTGAAGATTGCGTGGAACTGCCCAATTTGGAGCACAGAAAGAAATGATTAGGGTCACAAAAAGTCCATGTCAATTTTGTTAACTTTGCCCAGCAATTTACGCATCCATTTACCCTTTTCCAATTTTTTGCATCTTAACGTTTAAACTCTGAAAACTGTATGTGAAAAATACAGCAATTCTGTATATAATATATATACCAAATATTATTTAATTGAATTAAACTTAAAATTCTTTGCTTTTATGATTCGAATGATGGTTAAAACGTTTGCAGTTATATCAAATTACCCATTTACAATGAGTCGTGCTCACTAATTAATTAATTACCAACTTTAATAATATAATTGTACAATATAGTAGAGACCATAGTTTACCCTCTGCTCAGATTAGCTTCTACCTATTTTTTGGCTGTGTGCGGATGGTCAACAATAGAAATTTAATTAAAATGTTCAAACTGTTCAGCTGCATAGAGTGGTGGGATCAGCGTGCTGGTGCCCAAGTGCCTCGTATATCACTGTGTGCCAGCCAGCTGGCCAATCATTCTGCCATTCCGCCAAACGCCACCAGTGCCACGCCCACTTCTAAGCCGTTTTGTGGCGTCTGTGGGCGGCGATAACGATAAGAAGGTGTCTGGGTGTCTTGGCCACGCCAGCTGCACACTCAATCGATGTATTGTGTGCTAACGGCGTCAAAGCCGCCGCCATAACAATATAAACTGGCCAAAAGATCGGCTTCGAGACTACGAGCTATCAAGTGGCTGTAAATTTGCTGGGCGAAAGCAATTAATTGACGGCTTGATGTGGCCGAAACGCGATGTCATTTGTCAGTGGCCACCGACCGACTGGTGATGACGATGATGGGTGAGCGTGGGCCACGTGACGTATGCGTAATTCATGCGCATTCAAGCTAATTAATAAGCCCTCATCTTGTCTGCCATCTGACACGGGCACCTTCTTTATCGAGTTCTCAATGGGAACTGTCAAGTCCCTGATTAACAACACTGGCATTCCCGGAGATATAATCCCTTTGCCTGATTCCAACAGCAACTGAATGCGAGTAGGAATTAAGGTAAAGTCCTTAGCTACTAAGAGACCAATTAATATGCCAGCACATGAATGTGTGAGGTTGGGTTCATTAGATTACCATATACTGTGCTCACTCACTGGTCATTAGATTCGAATGGGTGGAAAAATAATTTACATCTCTCCTGCTTAAAGTGCTTAATATCACCATGGCTGATTTGTAGCTTGGTTTACTTAGGTTAAATCGGTTTCCCTCAACTGAAGACTCCAAAAGCGATGTTGCCACAAAAAAAATAGTTATTAGCTTGTATAATAAATATAAAAGTATTAAATATTTTGCTCATTTTAAGTAAAAAATGAGGGGAAAAGTGCTGGATTGGCAACAGTATGACTGCCAGAGACATCGGATGGCTGTGTGGTAAATTATTTTACTTTGCATGCTGTTTTAGTTAGTATTTTGCTTAAGGAAATTCTGTGGTGGCACAAAATTAGATTCATGTAAAACAAATCTCATTGGATGAGGAAAAATCCAGCTTCCCTTTGCCCCACTGGTGCAACGCGCAAATGTGTTTTTCATGTCACAGTCATTTGAGGTCCACAGTCCTCCGACGGACTCCACCTTTCCGTGGGGGTCTGCAAATGCAAATGGTTCAAAAATAAAGTCTGATCCATCCGAATGGTGAGGCTTACATGAAAGGTGTGTCGAATATTAAATTACCAGACATGCCGCATGGAACGACATCAGCAAGGAGACAGGCAAACAAATAAACAAACAGAAACGAAGAGCAAACATTTCTCAGAATACGTCGCACTAAGGACTGAGGCATTGCGTATACGCCACGTTGCGCATTAAGCCAAGTAAACGGGGGGCATTCTTCGTGTCCAGACAAGCGTGCAACTTAGCGCCCCGCTGTCCTCCGACTTAAGTAAGCTAATAAGTACGCATAAGTGTCGAGTGCGACAACGAGTTTCCAGCCAGTGAGAACTCATCATGGCCCACGGAGCTCGAATGAGTGAGCGAGGCTTATGATTTACTCCGAACAAAGCAGAACACTGACAAAAAAGCCATGAATGAATATGTAATTTTCAAATTAGGATGTATAAAGAACGTGGAGTTTGTAAAATAGTTCCTTATGACTCAAAAGAAACCTCTCAAAAACCAAATCAATAATTCTGGATTTTTGTAGAAATGCTTAAAGACCGCTTTGTTTCAGTGCCTCAGACAATGTGTTGCTATGACATTTCGATGGCAATCAGGGGCAATTAGTTCCCAAATGTCTCTGATAGACTTCGTGAAGCGAGTGGAGCCAACATGAGATGGACAATGGGCACCGCAGGCACATAGCATAGCAATTTGTGGGGATCGTGAGCATGAGCCGTTCCAAATTGATGCGGCTTTCGTTACCTAGCTTCCAAATCGGTTTTCCGCATTCGAGGGACTCGCATTCGAATGCCATAATTGCTAGCATCCTGCGTAATTTGCATTTCCTGACCGACCCTAAGTGCTATTTGAACAACAGTTTCCCGAGCAGGCCACATCTCAGATACCTCATGGCGAATTCATGGCTGCCCTGCGAGAGTCCTGCGCATTGTCCTTGCCACACTTCTGCCTTGTTTGTCGCCTGCTCTAATGATGGTCTCCTGCTACGCAAACTATGAATTTACAGGGGCAATATTGACGCTGTTCGTCGGCAAACAGAGATTCGAGGGTATCTCTACAGCCCTAAGGCGCGACCACACAGTGGATAAATATTTGCTACTCTCTATAGCAGGGACTACGGTTCGGCCTAAGTGAAACCGCAAATCAGGTCGAGACACTAAGCGCAGCAGGATGAGCCCCACTTCATTTTGCCTGGCAGCCACCAAATTGAAGGCATTGACCAAAAAAGTCAGAGTTCAACGGAGGCCACTCGAAAAGTGGGAGAATTCACATTGTGTTTTTTCGGGCTCAGCAAGTTAAGAAAGCCAAGTTATAACGGCTTTCTGGCAGCAGCAGCTGAGGCGAAAAAGTGGTAACTGGCAAGGAAAGCCGCAGGACATTGGCATTTGGCCCAGACTTCGTGGCAGGGGTGCAGATTGAATGGTATGTGCGTGGTCGCAGATTCCCACAATGAACACAATCGCCACTGTTCGTTGTACCAAATAGTGTTCTTGGCTTTAATGCTGCACGCCCACATACCCACAGACCCACAGACCAATGAAATTCACATTAAACGCGTGATAAAGTTTCATTGTTGTAGCTTTGACTTGGGTTTCCACCAAACTGAGCTCCAGACTGCCGCCAGACGGAGTGGCGTTGGCCATTTGATGAATTCGCTAAGCATCCCAGCCATCGTATAATTGGTTTAGCACATTGATTGATGGCCTGTGATGGCAGAAAAAGGACTCTTTTGGGCCTGTGATGACTATGCTTTTGAGTGCACACTGTGAAGGCAGCGATTAAATGGCCACAGACCGCTTGACAGTTGCCTGTCAACTGGAGACACCTGAAGATCTGTCAGAACCAACCGCAGTATATGTATGTATGTATGTACACAGGGCGTATACGCAACACAGTGCCCAAAAGGATCACAATGGAGGCGTTGGCAACTTTTCGACAGAGCTGCTCTCCTTGACCATTTTCTCCTTGTTTTCTTTCACCTTTCGCCTGACCCAACCCAACCCAACCCATCCATCCATACTCGACCTTGACAGCCTGTTTGGAATCGACAGCAGCATTATGCCCTAAATATTTTAGTAGCAATCTTTTAGGCCCAACAAGAGACTGGGCTCTGGACGAAAGAGCAGAAATGGTTGAAAAATATAATCGCTTGAATGTGACCGACTTGTGCCTTGACCTTCCCATTGTTCGTTGGCTTTGTTGTTATGGCAAATGATAAATTGATTAGCTACTGGCTGCTGCACCTCCATCTACCTTCCTCGAAACATTTAAATTCATATTCATGTTCATCGCAATTAACCTGCGCCTCTTCGATTCCTTACTCTTATCTATGTCGCTGCGCTTTGTTAACTTCATATTGTTTTTATCGACAGCATTTAATGACTGCTTTAGGCGTCTGTTCGCAAATTAAAGCAAACAGATGTTGCGGGCTGTTCGTTCGTGTGTTGCTATAGCTTAATGGATAAAATGTGCGAGGGCTAAACAATTGACTATGACAAACATTTTTGGCTACGTAAACATTTCGCTTTCGGCTTCACCGCCAAATCGCGATTGTGAAATAATATTGCTCTAAGTAACGTCTTATCGCAATGTAAGTAAGTACTACTTTTTCAAGCCGAATTAACATATTTACCTCGAGAATTGTTGTGGAGGAAGTGGTGGGAAATGGTATTTATTCCAAAGCTAATTAGTTCGGAAAAAGGTGTCCTTAGCTTTTATTAAAAATTCTTTTGAGAGTCAGCTATTACACTGTAATCTATGGAAATGTAGTGTCCTATCTAGTAATATAAATAATATAAATATGTTCTATGCAATAGTTTAACAATAGGTTGTGCGCTAAGATTACCATAGATTGTCTTACCATAACCCTTTTTCAATGCAAATAACCGTTTGCGTAGGCATTTCTGGCAGTGTACTAGTTAAGCCTTCTGCCATCACAGCTATGCAATTTCCGGCATGTCAATGGCAATACTGAGCGTGAATTCGGCGTAAAATTCGAAGTAATCCGTCGCCACTATTTCAGATCAAGGACATCACGAGGAACATCCGCAAGGCTGTTGTGGCCACAACGCTGTCGGAGTTGCGAGCGAAGGTGTCGGTGAAATTTGAGCGGTCTGAGCCGGCGATACACCTGGATTGCGATGGCACCGAGGTCGACGATGAGGAGTACTTCAGCACTCTGGAGCCAAATGCCGAATTGATTGCCGTCTTTCCCGGCGAGCAGTGGCGCGATGTGAGTTGTTCTGCCCTTTATCCCCTTTTCTTTTTATCCTGGCTATGCCTTCGACTTAGACTCTCATCCGACCAATCATCTATACCAATCCATCGTTCCATTTGCCCCACAGCCCAGCGACTATAATGCCAATCTGCGTCGCACATCGCTGGATGCACAGCGTCTGCGGAAGCTGGTGAGCAAACTGCAGCCGAGCTATATGAACGATGATGATTTGGACAAGCTGTCGAACATGGATCCCAACTCCCTGGTGGATATCACGGGTCGGGAGCCCAAGGACAACGAATACTCAGCCAGGAGCGATGCCGCCCGGCTATCTACGGAATTGTCTTGCTAAGGGGAATCAACGAGTTCCCTCAACGAATTATTGTAGCTTAAGAAACGTGTGAATTGGGATGTACATATATATGGGGAATTTGTACGAGTTTATATGGCTAGACGGAGTATTTTTGGAAAAAGTTTTGATGACGGCACTTGATGCGACCGGTATTTGGATGGTTGTATGCTGTAGTTTTAACTCGCTATCCGTAGATCTGAAAGTTGTGTATTTTTCGAGCCCACATTGTCGTAGAGCAACTCACCCCAAATGTCTATTATCAGCCATCCGCAAATTGTTCCTAGACCAATATCCGTGTTTAAGCCAAAACGTGGAGTGCCTTAAAGGCCGATCTCCACTCTTGGACTACCTTATCCTCACCTCACCTCACTCAGCGGAGAGTAGATTTTATCTAGGCATATAGATATAATACATAGTACTACGAGTATATATTTTCCATAGCAGAATCCTTGTGAGTGTCACACAAATACCAATACCAATACCAATACCAATAAAGTTTGGGTTATTAGGGAGCAACTAGTACTTGATGTTACTGAAACTCAATTAAATGAATTACTCGTACCTAGAATTAAATTAATTCACCCTAGGTGCACAAAAGGGTTTTTGCCTGTTTTTTGTATTTATGCTGCATCATTGAACAAGCACCATTTGCTGCACCACTCAAAGGTTATAGAGATCTGAATTTAATTCAATTTACATTTACGTTGTGCCCGCTAAAATCAATTGAAAATCGTAATTTGTAACTAACGGGTGTTTTTTTTAGAGGTATAGAACTTTAAATTGCAATAAAACAACGATGGATTATTCGATTGACATGAATTTTATTGACATGAAAGATAATTATAAAAAAAATACAAAAATACAAAAATAAAAGGGGAAATAAATAAATGGATAAATGTGTGAAAATTACTTTTTATCGAAACAATAAAATGCGATTTAATGTGCTGACTTCGATTCTTGTCCGGATTTGTTGCGGTCGAGAGGAACTACTTTTCACTTTCAAGGATAAGCAACTTGTGCCACAGTAATACCTTTTTTTTGCCTGCTTTGCGAAATGCCAATACGTATCACTTCAATTCACAGATATTTTTATTCAATATTTTCAAATACCTTTAGCTGCCTATAGTGGGTCTGCTGCCATTTGAAGAGCTATTACTCTGATGCATTTGTGATTGAAAGCAAAAACTATTTTAAAGTATGTTTAGTCATTTGTTTTCATTACCTTACTGGTGCTTCCTCAAATTTAAGCTGGCTCCCAGATGGCAAAAGGCGTACCAATCCAGATAGGAAGGATTCCACAATGTGCAACATGGCAAACATAGTTTTGCCATCCCACATCGCCCATCACCCGCCGGCCATGTCAAAGTTCCGGCTGCTATCCTGAAATGTGCTCGGGAATCCCTGCCAGGCGTCGAAGTTTGAATGGAAATGAGATGGAGCTTCCATTAAACAATCAGTCGTATTGGACGCCGTGCCAGGACCTCTGGGCATCCTTCGCACACACAGAATACGGGAAATTCTTAATGCGGATAATTTCTGGGCTGGCGACAAAAGCGCAGGAAGTGTTACACATGGCTGCATATAATGTGTTTGAGTAAAAACACCGGCAAATCTGACAGCCAAAGGTAAACCCAGGGAATGCCAGCCAAATGCGGAAAGCATTGGTCAAAGTTGGCTGCCCTTGGTTGGCTGGATATATACATATATATATATATATATGGTATGGTGTGTATTTTTAGCTAACCAGCTCATTTCCCATGCAACTTTTTGTTTTGCCGCCGTTTGTTTGTCCTTAAAAAGTTCGAACGTGCCACCTGGGATGGGTAAGAGTGTGGATGTGTATAGAGAAACACAGGAACACAGGTACACCAGCCATCCGCCAGTTGCGGATTACATTAACAACCATGGCAGATTTATGCCGCAGTTATGCACTTCTTGGTGTTCCTTACAGCTGCCTTAGCAGCTCATTCCCCGGAGTTGGGGAATCCTCTGGAACACCTGAGCTCCATTTTCGCGCGGAATGTCCTTGGCTTCCGTTGCGGCGAAAATGTCATTGTTGTTTTGAATCAAACACATTAAAAATTTATTGAATTTATTTTTACGAGCTCGTCTCCGTCTTTCGTGTTCCTTGGCGGCCATGTCATTTGACTTGGTTGACTCTACGTTGCTCTGCTCTGCTCTGCTGCTCCTGCTCGCCATCCACTGCACTTAAGCTTAGTTTTCCAGGGGTTTTCCATGGGTTTCCAGGGGGTTTTCCGGGGGTATGGCGTTTGCTTATGCAGCTTGATGTCTCACAAATCGCCCCATTAAATGCAATGACAGGACCTAAAGCCGGCCACTCGGCGAGTGTCAATCAAAAGCAATTAACAGGATTCGAAAAATCCTTTCTTCCATGCGAAAGAAATCCGTAACGAGGCAGAAGGACTTGAGAAGGAGGATTGCGATGCCATTTGATTGGTCAGGAACTTCATTTAATTTCAATCTGCTCTGGTTTGTATAAACATTTGAGGTGTTCTTTAACACTCACTCGACTGCATTACTCCCAAAAAAAACGAAATACATATTGATATTCCCTTTGTATTAACTTTCCAAATTCAATGAAAATTCCCTTATTTGGTCCAGTGAAAGCGCACATCTTTCAATTGTTTCCATTTTCAGTTTATTCATTCATCGTTATACAATTCGTTCTAGCAACTAAAGAAAATAATATTATGCAGACAGACACGCCTCCGTTAAGGGAAAATCATGAGAATAATCGAGAGAAGGACGTAAATGCTCATCGACTGCCGGAGCTCCTTGAACAGTGCTCCTGGCTTCAGTTCCTTTCTGGATGTCCTTCACGCGCACCAAGGAGCAGGATGGCGGATATGGATTTCGGGGCAAATCATAAATGAATAACAATTTCCAAATTACAATATCGGGCCGTTTCGATGGAGACTCTTCTTATCTGGGCGCTGGACGGCGGACGGCAGATGGAGGATGTGGTCAGTAGACGAACTTCTTCTGCTCCCCGTAGAGCGACTCGTAGAGGGAGGGGGCCAGGTGCTCGGCCAGGAAGATCTGCAGCCGCTCGCTGGATGTCACCGGGGTGTAGCGGGCCATGGGGAAGGTCCTGGTCACGGCATCGATGAGGACGCGCAGCGTGGGCTGGATATCGGCCGCCTGGAATGGGAGAAAGTGCGGATTAAACACTCGTTAGCCACCGGACACATGGAGGGGGGAGGATGGAGGATTGGTTGGGAACTCTCACCTGGCGCGAATACTTCTCCACCGATGTCATGGCCGCCTCGTAGTAATCCTCGCCGTAGGTCTTCTTCTGCTCCGAGGAAAGCTGGTTCCACATTTGCTTGGCCTGCGGAAAATATGCCAGGGGAAAAAAGATGGGTTAAAGCCAACTTAATGAGTTCTCCGCAAACTGTTTTAGCAGCACCCGCTGGTTGGGAATAGTTATCGTATTTCGTATCGTAAAAAACTAAAAGCATGAAATGGCTGATCCACGTGGAAAAGAACTGTCATGATTTGGTGGCAAAATGTATTTTGTTTACTATACTAAAGATGAACTTTTTTAATGATTCAAGGTATAAAATAAAATAAAATAGTTTAATACCTATTTAAAAAAGTAGTGAAATATATGTATGTACATGTATACTTTTGGTTTGTTTGAGAAATTTTGCTTCGTGTGTAATGTAGTGTTATATGGGTTTGGTTTAAAATGCTCCCACATCGATGTCTAATTTTTCCCAATGCAAACCAATTAGTAGCTGCATCCCAGAGCAATGGGGTCATTATTTTGTCCTCACCTGGTCACGCAGCTCGGTCTCGTTCAGCCAGCCGTTGCCGGGTGCAAACTCTCCGGCAGCCACCACGGACACGTCCACTCCCCGGGTGCGCATCTCCTGGCGCAGACAGGCGGCAAAACAGTCCACCGCCGCCTGGGTGGCGCACTGGATTCCCCGGACGGGAGATGGCACACGGTTCAGGCCGGAGGTGAGGAAGACGACGCGACCATGGGCACGGCGTACGAGGGGCAGGAATATTTGGGTGAGGCGGGCGGAACCTGAAACGGTTTTCAAATTCAAATTGTAGCCCACATCCAGAGTGGAAGAGTGGCAGAGTGGCAGAGTGGCGCTCTACTTACCCAAAAGGTTAAGGTCCAAGCTCTTGCGAAGCACGGCAAATGGAATCCACTCGAGTTCACCCAAAGCTATCCAGTGGGCGCAGTGCACCACAGACCACAATCCCTCGGCGCCGTGGGGCAGGTGCTGCGACACATAGCGGGCAGCTTCCAGGATCTAGGCAATGGAGTTGGTTTGGTTGTGAACTCGGCTAAAAGCTCAGGACCTGCCGCCCGTGTAGACTTACGGTTTTCTCCGATGTGACGTCCAAGTGCAGCAGCTTCATGCGTCCCGAGGTCTCCTCCTTGAGAATCTTGGCCTCGTCCGACTCCTCGATGGGCGTGTTGAATCCTGCGTAAACGGTAAAACCCAGGTCGTCCAGTTTCTTGGCCAAGTACCAGGCCAGTGGAGCCTCGCAGCCAGTGATTAGCACGCCTTTGCCCGAAGCCGAAACCTGTAAGTAAGTAAGTATCGTTGAATTTAATGTTCTAGTTTAGTATAATTTCTTTCACTATTACTATTTACTATTTATACAGACAAGCAAATTTTAAAAGAAATATTTCCCCAACGAAACAGTGATATGCGATATGTTTCATAAGCAAAAGCTTAAGATAGCAAATATATTCATATTCATTATTTGTGATTTTGTACTTAGCTTAAATCTTTTTGTAGCAATTTTAAATATAATTTGCTCATATTTATTATCGTATGACTATACCTATGGAAATCATACCTAATAATTACATTATTTTTTTAACATATAGAGGAGAAAAACAATATTAAATATTCGAATGGCAACAATCTTTCTCTATCATGAGTTTACTTTTGTCTACAACCTACAAATAAATAAATAAATAAATATTCGAAATATATTTTCCCTTATGAAGCGTAGGGTAAACGCATTGCTTTTGGGACGTTCAACTCTTCAGACCAATAATGTTCGATAATTATGACGCCAATTAGCTGTCAATTGAGCCGTGGCATTCTGTTTGATTTTGAGATGGAGTATCAAGTTGTCGTTGGGTGTGGTCTCACAATTTTCACCTTTGGCCCAGCCGAGGCGTCATCTGTGGGCTCTAAGGCCGCTCACTTAAAAGTCGTGTCACAAACTGGGCTCAGACGTCCGCGAGTTGGCAACTTTGTCGAGTTTAAGTCGCTTTGAGTCGCTTTGAGTCGCTTTGAGTTCGCGCCCACGAGGAGCGGCCTGCTTTCGATTTCAAAGCGAAAGTCCGGCGTTGGTTCCGAGTCCTTGGGGTGGGAAGTCTCCCATCTACAGAATGGGAATGGGGATGGGTATGGGGATATTTGTTTAAGTTCATCACGGCTTGAGACGCCGCCGCTGATGCTGCTGATGGAGCTGATGGAGCCGAGCTGATGGAAAGTTGAAGTGGTAGAACAGGAAGACGTGTGCTCACTAGGACATCCGCTTTAGACACGCGCTCCAGTCAGTCAACTTTCTTTTGGTCCGTCTCCTGGATTCGAGTGGGGGTTACTGTGATACTGGCGGGGATAGTGTCGTATCCCAATATGTATGTAGTTCGTCTCGATTCGAGTGGGGTTGGCTCCAGTGTGCGTCAATCGAGTTCGAAGGAGGAACAGGAGGTGGGGTTGGAAGGCTACTCATTGTTCGGGCTATTAAACTGTTATAAAGTGCTCGTAAAATTGTGGAAAAAAAATAAGAGGAATCGGGCCAGCACGGGTGTATTATTATTGGCCGTGCTGTTGACACCCATTAAGACTGGCCGACATTTTATTGTGGCCATAAGTGTTTGGCTTATCGAAATCTGTTGGCCGTTGTTTGGCGTTAATAAAAACACAAACACTCCGACGGTGGCCGCTTGGCTTCTTCACGCCCTGGCTCGGCAGACCACCCCACCCCAACCTCCAACCGCCACAGAATCCTGTCAAAGTTTCCCACAAGTTATGTCCCTTCGGTTTTTACGGGAATCTACTTTAGATATAGTACTCATACTACAACGCTGATGCAAACATTGAGCCAACTTTAGCACTAAAAATGCACGCAGCATTCTTCGTGAGTTCTGCCACCCCAATTTATTGCGGTTCAGCACAAATTACTTTAAACTTTAGCTGCAACTAAAAACAGCAACTGACTTAACGGAATTGAGCAATTAAAGCGCAGCAAAAAGCTGCAATAAGGCGAAAATATAAAAAAACCCAAGCAGCTAAATGTTTAGAGTCTATTAAAGTGCATTGGGGGAAACCAGAAATTGTGGCAGCTTTTTCAGAAGAAATGCGATAGAAAAAGAAGAAGGGATTGCCTTTCCAAAGAAAATTTAGCGAGGAGTGCGGGAAAGCGGGAAAGCGGGAAAGCTGCTGTATTTCTACGCTTCCCGATTATCAAAGCAGTTATAACTTTTGCAAGAAAAACATTTAATTACCGACCGCTTAAGCTTTGACCTTTTCAAAAAGGGCAGTTCAATTAAAAGTTTCAGATCCACGTAAAGAAGTAACTTAAATTGTATATAATGCAGCTTGGCAAGAAGGTGTACAGACATGCTTGAATATCTTTTAACGCAATAAGAGTATACTTAATAATCGGGATTACTTATTAATTACTTATTAAAAAGGGTAATTCACCCCAATATATTTTTTGTATTCCGATCTATAAATTATGTTCATGATGTTGTTCATAATGGTTTAAAGCAGTTATGACATACAGATTGAGTTTAAACAGTGTGAAATACTGACATTTAAAGTTTGAACAGTGTGAAAATCAGACATTTAAAGCCGAAAATGACACCGGTTACTGAGTGCATCATAAAAATCCTCCCACTGAATGGATTTCGTGCTGGTGGCTGGTGGATGGTGGCCATTCACCCAGTTTCAACATTTGTTCACTTCTGGCGAATCGTTTTAACAGCTTCTCCTGGTGCTCAACAAGGATACCGACAAAGATAAAAAAGAGGGAATTTCGACAGTGCAGTGGCTACGTGCGAGGCATGAAAGAGTCACCCCCTTGACGCAACCGCGTGCCTCTTGCCACCTGCCACTTGCCACTTTCCGCTTTCCACCTGCCACCTGCCACCTGCCCATTTGGCCACCTTGTGCAGCGCCTGACATCGCACCTCTGGGCGAACACGACGGCTTGCGGTTTTTATAAAGCAATCCCGAAATAGAACCCAAGTTGCATGCACCCCAAAATAGAGCGCGGTGGAAGTTTGGGTTGAACTGGCGGGGAGGAAGGCCACATGGGTGGCAGGTGCATGTCAGACATTCCGCTTAACTGAGCACTTGGCTCGGAAATGCATGCCGAGCACTGGAAGCGGGTAAGTCAATAAGGAGGCGTGCCAGGATCCCTCTTCCTTTCCCTTTCCCTTTCCGTGCTCCTTGCACACACAGACACACAAGCAGATATCCTTCGGCTGTACTTTGCGCTTTAGCTATTTAAATGCATCCTTTATTGCATTTTAATTGCAGGCAACTGGAAGTGGAAGATTTATTCGCTGACCAGGAGCAGCAGGTGCTATCTGCGGCTGTGTTACCCCGAAAAGCGGAGCATTTTACGCGCACTTTTAGCCACGGCGATGATAAATGGTCGCGGGGCACGCGATTCACCGCCTGCAGCTGCTTTCCGTACGCTCATTACCTCCGGCTCCGACTCCGACTCCGACTCCGTCTGCGGTTTCGGCTTACGTACACCGCGGCGTATGCGTAATATTTATATAATGCATTATGCTGGCCAAGCCGACGAAGGGCCTTCTGTGTCACCTGCGCGAAAGTTAATGTGCAAACTGCTCTAAGTCAGCAGACATGGCCTCTGTGTGGCAGGGAATTCCAAGCCCCATCAAATAATGGGGCAGCGGCGAAAGTGTTGGATAAAGCTCTTTACCCCATTTCTCCATCCGCTGCTGGTGGCGTGGCACGTGTGGCAACGTGGGCGAGCTGAAAGTTACGAGTGTAAAATGTAAACAACAATAGGAGGAGTCCGACCCAGACTCATGAACATGCCAACAGTGCCTTCATTTGCGTGAATAAATTTATGACTGTCCAGGGGTGCGAAAAACACCGCTTCCTATTTCGAGGATAATGCGGAAGCGTGGGTTGTGAAAATATGTTGACCGGAAGCTAGGATCAATATGTAGGTGGGTATTTAAATGACAGCCTGTCGTCGGATTTCGTAGGAGATTACCAACCTATTTAGCTACTTTTAAGCATTTATTTTGATTACTAAATACATAACAAGAGAGAATGCTATAGTCGAGTGGGAACTCGACTATCTGATACTATTTACTCTACGAGTAGCGGGTATAAAAATGTATATAAGGTAGCTCGAAAACTTATATTAATCATTACTGAATCTCAATTGCAAAACAGTAAAAAAACTGATTTTCGCTTGGGTGATATTTCCGCAATTCGGGTCCAATGCTCACTAGTAATTGAAAAACTTTGACTGGCCAGTCATAAACGGAATAAATAACCAGGAAGTGAAATAATAAACCAGTTTTATTATTGTACTTCCGGGGCGGAATTAGTGTACGCAATAAATAGAACGAGTATCGAAGTAAACAGATTTCATTCCGTGCCCAGGAACTATTGAACCCCTTCGATGTCGGACGACGAGCCTGGCTGATGGTCGCTTATCGGTGGCCAGAGCTCTGGTTCTGGCTCTGGTTTTATTATCTTATTTTTATCCCCCGGCCATTGTCGTTTGGGCTCCACCTCCCGCGTCCTGCGTTATCCTTGCAGACGCATAAACCTCTCAAGAAAACGGGGCACGCTTGACCGCTCAAGAGGCCCCAAATAAATCTACATAAGCGAAATGCTGCATTTTCGGCGGAGTGGGAGTCGGATGGAGTCTAAGTGAAAAATGGCAAACAAACCGCATACAAATTGTCCTCGCTGTGTCACCATTCCCCCCAGGACTCTTACGCCCCTCGCACCCACTGGCCGGGTGGTATCCTTTGTGAACAACGAACAACGAACAACGAACAACGAGGCGACGAAATGTGGCCAAAAAAAGAGAAAGCAAGAAATGCGAAACAAAGGGAGGCACGCACACGCATGCACGCATATTAAATCAGTGGCTAAAAATAGACAGCGAATAAAATACGGCCAACAGAGAGGGAAAGTGGGAAAATGGGAAAATTGGGGGCCAAAACTCGAGGGGCCAACAGCGCCCCACAAAAGTATAAATTAACTAAAAAACGGAGGTGGTCGCTGGGCGGTTGGGGGTTGGCGAACATACATACATAAATGACAGAGAAAGACGGGCGCCAAAAGTCATTGAACGTATTAAGCTGTAATAAATTAATTAACCGGAAAGTTAAAAACCATTTCTGTGTTTCGCTTTCCTGCACACCATCGCCGATCCACTCCGATACACGCACGAGGTATCCTGTTGGCGTGCGGCGGGCGCAGGACCTCCGCCAACTTCACGGCATCGGCATTTAAGGCTTTTCGCATTGCGCATACCACGCGTTGTACCGTTGTACCCAAGGAGACCTAGGCCAATTTGCAGCCAGTTTCCCTTATTCCTGTCGCCCCACGTGTGCCTGTGTTGGTGGGACAGATACACTGCCTTGTGTGTGTGTGTGTGGTGAGTGTGTGTGTGTGGGTGCCAGGACACGTCCGTGCGTTAGTATGTGTGTGTGTGTGAATCAGGCAACACGCAAAGCTTTGACTTTGTGCCAAGCCAGCCATTATGGCAGCTCAGCCTGTTAGCCAACATCTCTGGCCGGGTGTTTAAACGAAGGATTAGACGGAGCACCCTTCTGCCGTATGGAAATTTATCTGTATTTAAATTCGCATTGTATCCGGTCGAAAAATGATGCCCCCTGGCAATGGCTGTTAATTAAAATATAGTGTAGCAGGTCTGCAGTAGGAAAACGAGAACTGAAACTGAATTGCGAGCAGGGTACTATTTATACTTCCAGGCTATTAAAAGAAAATGGAAAAACAGAAGGGGGAAGGGGAAAGGGGAAAGGGGAAAGGGGAAAGAAGGAAGGTGAAAGTCAATGCAGTTAAAAATATATAGTAAGTGGGTAAAAATATAACAAAATCATATAGCGGTGTGGTTCAGTCTAATGACCTTTAGTATCGTAACTAAAACTAAAAAGTTTTGATATAGTTTTGTGTCATAGCTTCATAAATACATGGATACTTTCTGTGGCAGCTATTTACTATAGTAAAAGTGTCAATACTTCTTTTTCCATAATTTGTCAGATTTACTATTTAAAAAAAATTTTTTTTTTTAATTTTTCAATCATGTGAATCTGACGGAGTTTCGCAAGAGTTTTAGATTCCAAATTGATTTAGTTGGAAATCCATTTGAGCTAATGAATGCCTAGACTCTTGACTGTAGCAGGAAAACTATGTCCCACCAATTGAGAACGTAAAATGCAAAATGACTTGGCTGCCAATCAATTGTGCGGCAGCTTTGTGCGCAATTCACTCACATTTGGTGACCTCCGACCTTTTGGCTGCCGAAGCATGATGTGCGATGCGCGCTAGATGCACGGCTGCCTCGACTGCAGTTGGTTTTTAATTTAACTAAAGTGCGCAGCAAGGCAAGGAAAGAACTTAGGGGTCAGGGGTCAGGGGTCAGGAGGCAGCGTGAGTTGTCAAGGCGATTTAATGGTGTGCAATTCTAAGAAACGCAATTCGCGTTTTCGAATCCCATGTCCAATGTCCCATGTCCCATGTCCCAGCTCACAGCTCAAAGCTCCCATCTGCCGTGTCCTTCATTTCCAGCCATTGTCAGGCCGGGCACGCCATTGCCATTTCTGAATGTCCTCAGTGTATCTATGTGTGTGTGTGTGTGTTTGTGTGCGTGTGTGTGAATCAACAGGCCACGCGCAACACCATAAAACCGAAACAGAAAACGGCGGAGTACGAGTGAGTATATGTATCCGTTGGATACAAAGGAGAACGCAGTACGGCCACCAATGGGTAAAAACAAGCGAACGCAACTTCGCACATAATGAGTTTTTATGACCTGCTAGCAAACGTTGGAGAGTCCTTTATGTAGCCTTCTGTGGGCTACCCGAGCTTTGGTGTCCAGGGATCCCAGTTGCCAGTTGCCAACAGCCAGCTTCCAGCTGCTGTGTCCCTTCAACATCATCTTCTATCATCATCATCATCAGCAGCAACTTCATCACCACTTCCTAATTGCGAATGCACTCGCTCCCTCGTTGACAAAGCAGTTCTTACGCCACTTTTTTTTTCTCCGTGCACAACACACGAATCAGCGTAAAATTTGTCTACCGCCAAAGTTTTATGGAGCTGTAACTGCGACAAAGTGTGCTGCAGTGGGAATGTACGAAAACCTAGTAGAAAACCTAAGTAGATGGTTTGCTGGGTAATAAACAGGACCCGGGCAGCAGGACATTGTTGCAGATGCCGCTGCCACATGCACTGGGAAAAATGTTTGTAAAGGGTTTGCTTTAGAAATAAAAAGAAATAGAGCGTTCAGTATATGAACCAATTCCAAGTGCAAATTGCATTAAACTTAGTTAATTTAATTTTACTTATTTTAAAGCATAAATTAGTATAGTTGCTGGGAGATGAAAAATAACAAAGCTGTTTAGAAGTAAGGTATCAAAAAGGTAAGGGTAAAAATGTAAAAATAATTTGCATTTCCATTGCTTTTAATGAATTAAATCTAGGATAAAAGCAATTATTACAGTGTTGTAACTGTTTTTCAAACATCCGTCATCATCTAACTGGGTGACTTGATCATCACTTAGTGCTAACCAAAAAACGAGTGGACCAACTGCGGATTGACCTGGCTGAGATGGACAGTGGCAGCCAAGATTCCCGTACATTCAATTAAATTTCAAAATTGGAATTGGTTGTGGAGTTTCGCGGTGGCAAGGACATGAGGGGGGTGGGTGGTTGGTTTGGGCGTGTTGCAGTGGGCGTTGCTGATGTTGAGCAACTGCTCATTAGCGTGGCTCACACGAAGCTATTAATTCAATTATGTACACTGTTTCTGGCAGCTGACAAGCCGCACACCCATTTCCATTTCCATTTCCACTACCATCACCCATCGCCCATCACCCATCGTCCATGGCCCATCTCGTGTCTTGTTCCGGGAAACTGTTGCTCTTGGCCCGAGGAAAGCGCCCAGAGCCCCAGGAGAGATGGGGCAAATGGAGTGGAATGGGATCGAGTGGGCGACGAGCGGGTTGTCGACTTAATTATGCATATTAAGCTGGGTGTAATTTGCGTTGCAGAGCCGTCTGCAATCCTCGGATGCAGTTGCTCCTAGCAGCTGCAATTTAGGCGCTCATAATAAGGGAATTACGTAACTCCCACGGGGGCGGCAGCGTGGTTGTGGGCGTGGGCGTGGCCGTCATCGGTGAGCATTTCATTAGCTGCGCATTTACATTTCATTGCACCCAATTTGTGCTGTCGCGTCAACAGTTGCCAACCCAACCCAATCCAACCCATCCCAATCCAACCCATCCCAATCCTGCCCCAAATTCAGATCCTCCGAATCGCTGCGAATTTGTGTGCGTGCGTGTAATTTAATTCGATGGTCGTGCCATAAAGATGAATTGCACAACGTGATGTGCAAGGACAAACAGGCGACGGCAGCCAAATCGCACATATAGGATGTGTCCAAGGGTCCAGCAATGTTTCCAATAACTTTATCTACTCCGCACATGTAAATGTAAATGTTAATGCGAAACAGCGGCAGACAACAGAAATCGGGCTAATAGCTGAGGTCTGGCCAGGCCGAAAAGCTAATCAAAGGCAAGGATATTCGTGTCCTTTCCCTCTTCTTGTTTCCGCCCAAAAAAAAAAAACAAAAACGGTGTGCTGTTGCCGTGGCTAAAAATAGATGGCGAGTTCCTTTCTGAAGGACGTTCACTTTGTTGTTATGCAAATAATCTATCGAATGTCAGTGATATCAGCCATTTAAGGTCCTGTTTTAAGATGTTTGTTTCACTGAAGGACGAAATTCGCGTTAACAAGCTCTGGGAAATGAAAGAATTTGATCCTTTGTTGATTTCGCAAAGGACTCACCGATGATATGGGCAACATAGAAGCTGAAGGAAAGGACTTGTTGAGAACTGAGACAATCATTTGATTTTCTCAAGAAATTAATTAAATAGCTACTTGGTTAGATTCGAGACACTGCATTGATCATAAAACCAAATAGAATTATTCTGAGAAAGCCTTTTCAATGGTAAGAGCTGCCAAATAAAAGTTCTCCCAGTAATCAGCGAATTTCATTATCGTCCACTTAACTGGTTTTTCCTATTTTCATGAAAGCCGATTGCAGTGCCAGCATTGTCCTTGACAAATCCTTGCTGAAACCAGACAGCTGAGTCCTGTCCTCGTGTCCCCGTTTTGCGGACTGCATCTGCTACCGTTGCTGTTAATTATCCTGCCGTCGTGCTTATTACCTTAATGCCGGGTTTCGCATCGCATCGCGTTGAGTGCGGCACAAGCAGCCTGCAATTGCCAGGACAATGCCATCCCGGCACCTGCATCCCTGTCCACTGACCGTCCGATACGGATACGGATGCGAATGCGATGCGGACGGGCACAGGACGACGGCTATCCACGCAACTCTTATCCACCCGTAATTGCCAGGCAGCAAATGGCCAGTGTCGCTCCTTCTGCTCCAGCAAAGGAGGCTAATTAAAGTGCAGGCAAATTTGAATTATCTGCCGACTCCGTCGATGCCATGCTCATGGATGTGCATCGAAGCAAATGGTGCGAAATCGAGAGATAACTAATTGGATTTGATGGCTCTGCGTATACGCATTGTGGTAATGTGCGCAGTTAATGCGAGGATATTAGGGCAAATAATCCAATGGGGGGCACACATGACCTGAGGAGCATTTCGGTGGAGCTGCTTAGAAGTTTAATTGAGCAGGCGCCGGCAAACAGGATGTTGAAATAGAGCCCACAAGGCTTTTAATATTTAATATCGAATCATGGTGGGAACTGAAACTACAGGAAGGCGATGACTCGGTTACTTCGTGGCTTAGGTTATGCACAAAGGAAAGTTGGTGTACAAGTAAAATGGAAATTTGCGCCTGGATAATCGGATTGCAAGGTGCATTCAATGAACGCTCAACTAAGTTAATTGATAGATAGTTAATTTTAATAAATACGTAAGTTAACTTAAGTGTTTTGTGTTTATGAGTGGTATAAGATTTCGATAATCTGAATAAGATTGACTGTCTGCAGAAACCTTAAAGTCTAAGAAACTTCGAAAGTATATTGAAATGACTAACAATTTACTAGATAGCTGCTTGCCGGCAATTTTCGGTTGGTCTCAAGTGAATCAGGAGGACTCCACATTTTTCCTACTTGCAAATTTATATTCATTACCAAACCCTTTTCTTTCAGCAAGTTCTGCTCGGGTTTCCCCACCAGGACTGCTGCTGCCTGCTTATTTATTTGTTTTCATTTTCATTTCCCGGCTGGCTGCCAGGCACACAGTATAAGCTCTGAAATACCAGACGCAAATCCGAAGCCAAATCCATAGTCAAGGGTTTCCTGTGCATCCTCCTGCTCCTCCTCCTCCAGCCTGGTTAAGCATAAGTTGACGACGTGCCTGCCGCAGGACCCTCTCCTTTCGCCGCTTTCTGAATATGGATTCTCTGCTGGCCCGACGACTATTTCTAGTGCCACTGATTTGTTTTGCCTAGTATAGTTGAGACCCTCCGTCGTCACTTGTGGTTTTGTCTTGGCACTTGTACCCGGCCAAAACGGAAGGCAAAAAGAAAGACCAGTCCCGGCAGACAAAACCCCGAACTTATGGACGCCCGTGGCTCTGAAACCGAAACCGAAAACTCCAAACCCCAAACCCCAAACCCAATCCCAATGCCAATCCTCAGCCCAGGCCAAAACACTACGATCCGTTCTGCGGTTTCCCACCAGAATTGAGGATTAGAAAGAATGCAAAGCGGGAGACGACGTACCTTGACGAAGTGGTAGAAGAGCACGGCTCCCACGGTGGCCAGGGCGAACCAGACGAACACGGCGAAGGTGGAGATGCTGGAGATGTCCAGGGCGTGGAGCAGGTGCGACGTGATGATGGCCGCCGCCTGGCAGAACAGGAAGGGCATGAAGAGTCGCTCGAATATGTCCCAGGGAATCTCGTGCGACTTCTGCGGCAGTGCCGATATGGATCCTCGCCGCAAGGAGGCACGTCGCGAGGCGCGGCGCTAAAGGATGAAAAATATATATAGAAAATATCTCGATTTAATTCATTTATTCATTTCATTTCAGCGAATTAGCATTTCAGTTTTCCGCTCTAAAAATAGCCAGACAAAATAGCTGCGCATTGTTTGTTTGCGAAATAGTTAAACAATTGCGGCAGCTTGTTTGTTTGTGTTTTGATCGATAAATAAGGCGAATATGCAAATTATTGCACGCACTTTTTGTTTTCATTTCCATGGCGCAAAATCAAAGATATACTCGAACGTTTGAAAATATTCGCAAGAGTGCATCATGTGTTTTCTTCTGCTGGACAGGTGTCTGAATTCCGAGTTTTCCTGAATTTCCCAAGCAAGCTGTGAAGTTTTATTTGGATAAGCCGGAATTCGCTTGAAAACTCTTGAGCAGCAATCTGTTGCCCGCCGCCAATCAACAAAAGCTGATGAGAGTATTTTGCGAATTGTACAATCCGTACAATTTATTGATTCAAAACTTTAGTATTTGTGGTGGCCCACTAAGAAAGCGATAATACTTCTGCTCAATATTTCTGCCCCTTCAGTGGCTGATGAAATGGTCGAGCACATATTTGCGAACAATACATCATCAGCCATTTCATTAAAGCTAACCAATTGCAGCCACAGGATCCCGAAACGACCGCAAGCACTTACACTTACTTACACAGCATATGCTTGCATTTATCAGACGCTAACCCACACATTGACATTGACGTATAGCAATTACACATGACGTGCACAATACTCTCGAAAAAGTGGGAAAGCCACTGGAAAATGGTCGCTGGTGGGTGGGAGGGAAAATGAGAGGCGTTGGGCAACAGTGGGTTGCAGTGGGTGGCAGTGGGTGGCAGTGGGTGGAAGTGGGTGGCAAATGAACAAATGAATGGGAAAGAGGCTCCCTTGGTCGCCCTCTTTGGCCATTGGCCATAAATCAACGACAGTGCGAAATAATCAAATGGTGGCATCTGCATAAATACAGAAGCCAATTGATTTATTCGGCCTGAAAATAAACCAATTCCATTTCCAGCTCCTCCGACTATTTTGCCTGTGCCGGATTTGTAAAATCGCCGGATCTATTTATACCTCCTAGTGCTGTCTGGAATATCAAAAGGAAATCAACTGAACCATGTCATTTCGGATTGCTTTCGTCATCCGGCGACCTTGCCACCAATTTTGGGACTTAGTTTGTGCCACAGATACGTGAGTATGTACGAGTATGTGACTAATGCCGCATTCTGTAAGTGGCCTACATATGGGCGACAATTTCGATCCGATCTATATGTACATATATGTAGATATATGCACTCGCCGGTTCAGATATATCTATATTTATGTGTGTCTATGTACGATTTATGTACGATTTATGTACTTAATGGGGTCGCTCAGCTGCCAAGAAATCGGTATATGTCCCCAAGCTTATTTTTATTATTAATAAAGATATGGATATTTATTTTTAGATGATGCGGACGAATCAAATGGACTGAATGGAAAATGGAAAGTTCTGGCGTTGCAAAAATTCTTGCTCTAGCTCTGGCCATTCTGAAAATGTATTTAATGTGAATTTCGGTTGGAAAAAATCCAATCCATTCTGGAATGTCCATAATCGTTTGCCTCAATGTCAAGACTTTTATTGTGCAAATCTGTATCCGACTGTAATGTAGACATACTATAGCCATTTAAAATGCATTTAATGTCAGACAGGCGGTAGAATTTTGACAAGTCTCTGGCGGAACACTTAAGTTTTGCATTTTGAATTTTACATTTAGCATTTTGCATGTTTCAATTTCTAGTGGCTCGCACGTACGTTGACCCACTTGGATCGTGGCCATTAAGTGAATTTTTGTAATTAATTTGGCGGCCCGTTCTGAACACCGCATGACTTCCTGACTGGGCTGTCTCCTTCCTCCCTCCCCCCCCTTTTGCTCCTTCGGAATATCCTTTTCTGCGGCCAAAATAGGCGTGGCTGTGCCAGACTGGAGTTTGTGTATTGGCATTTCTGGGTTAAGCTAACTGGGCTAACAGGGCCAAGTATACCAAGTGTGGTATAGGGTATACACAAACGTGACTACTATAAATTTGGCCTGCGTAAACACGGCCACAAATGGCTTTTTGCCGCAGGCTAGATTTCACTTACCATATTGTTATCGAAGACCTGCATGATGGATGCTGATGGGGGTGGTGGTTGGTTCGTTTGGCAGATGGGGATTTTCGCGCACTTTCCCAAGGAAGTGGGTAGTTCTAGTAGCCTTGGCGTTTAATATATCCGGTGCTCGCGTTGCAAATTTATTTGCATATAAATGATTTTAGGCGGTATGATTCGGTATGATTCGGGGCCCGTGGCCTGGGCGCTCTGAGACACGGCGTGGCACTAAGCGGTACGATCGAGTGGCGCTGCCTGCAGCCGCCGAAAAATTTCGCTCGCCGATCGCCGATCTCTGCTGCTGTCGACGTCGACGTCGACGTCAACGTCGGCGTTCTGTTGTATTTCAAAATGCTGCAGGCAAATGTCGTTTTGATTTTTTAAAAATATATCTGAAGTATGTGCAGACATGCGTGTGAGGGATACACATATGCGCCTATTCAGATTCAGAATAATAAATATATTTAAATTTGTTGCTCTTGGCGCTGCCCCACTGAAGCCGCAGCATCGATGATTATTTTTCCACGGCGGAAAGCAGAATTCGGATACTCCGAGTGTACAGATACATTTGTTCAGAATATTCTTTTTGGCTCATTTGAATAATGCTCTATTGCTTCAAAATGACCCTATTTTAAGTAGGACAGTTTATGCGCATAAATATATGTGTGCACGCCAAAAGTCGCATTCTTAACCCAACGAATAGGTTTTTGTTGTGTGTTTCACTGTGACGTCATTGTCACCGTTGTTTACATTCGCGTTATTGTTAATTTGCAAATTGCATTTTCATATGCATCTTTTTTCTTAAATTTCCAGCTCTTGCCGCATTTTGTATGCATTCATTTCGGTTTTATTTGTGGGCCGATGTTGGGAAAATTGGAAAATTGCATAAATAAACCATGACCCTCTAGATCGGGGGGTATGGGGGCTCAGGAAAATGCGGGCCACGTGTGGGCAGCTGGGCAGCTGGGGGTAAAAAATCATTCAGCTTTAGCCACGAGAAATGGGGAAATAAAATGCAATAAATGACCATTTGCAATCTCGTCCCGACAACCAATAAAATGAAGCAAATAAAAGTGTTGCAATCATGTTTATGCTTCAAAATAAAAATTTAAATGATTCCAATTAAAAATGCGCAAATTATATAAGAAGCATTTGTTTGCTCTTAAATTCGGGACAATTTAATTTCCTTGAAACCCGTTTTAGAGAACTTCAAATTATGTGTTGTGCCATTTCATTTTATGGGATCTGAAAGCATTATATTGGTATGTTCATCTTGAGCTGTGTAATCTATGTAATCTATCTTTTACAAGTGAAAAGCCCATACTTGTGATAAGTGAAATGGAATTCGTAAAGGATATCTGATAGTCGGCGAAATGATATCCCCATATACGTATATAATTTACTTGCTTAAATACTCGATTTTTATGTTTTCACTTTATTGTTTATGCATGTTTGTCTCCGTCTCCAACAATATATTATTGTTATGCATAGAATTTGTTGAGTAGCTGTTCTGCATGAATATAGACAGTGCCATAAATTGACGTCTATATAGGAATATAAATACCCCAATCTATATATAATATAATGAACAAATGTTGCGACCCAGCCAATGGAGGCATTTCTCTGTGCATCTATTCAAATTCGCTTTTTGTAATTTTTTCAAAGGCGGCTGCGTTGTCAGTCAATGTAGCCAAATTAACAACCAAACAACAAATGGTTGTTGCACGCTTTTTTCGTATGCGTGCCCCCAAAAGTTGTTGACTCTTTCGGATTGTCATGCATTTTAAAAATAGGCAGAGCCAAAATATTCTGGACATCGCTGCGCACTTTAAATATACGAAAGAAGATTTATGGCAGCACAGCACTTTGCCAGGGAATCATAAGAAGACCAAAAAGCAATCAATCAAAGCAATTATGAGTTGTAGGATTGTCAACATTCGAAACAGGCTTGGGTTATTAACAAAATAAATTCGAAATTCTGAACATATTACGAAAATGCCGCCCAAGAAAGCGGGAAAAAAGAAAAAGGATGTGGACTGGGCCGCTGATGAGAACTTCTCCAAGGATCGATCCATGATCTACATCGAGCACACGTACGAGTGCCCCATTTTCCAGACCAAGGCCGACGAGTGTGGGTCATTCTTCACGCAGCGGATTCCGGAGCGCAAGTTCCAGCTGGTGAAGAACCGAAACGGACGCCAGGTTCCCCGGGAAGGAGCCTTCGAGATAGCGTTCTCGCAGAATGCCCGCACCTCGGAGCACCTGCTGTGGTCTGGCCTGGAGAAGGGACCGCCACGGCGGGACAAGTTCCCACTGGAGTACGAGGCACTGGTGCCCGACGTCAACAGGATACTCAAGAAATTCTATCCCGACAAGGCGGTGGGCGTGGCCGATGACGAGGAGGAGAAGGAGGATATGTAAACATTTGCAGCACTTTGTTCACTGAATTATTATAAAGTCTTTACCATAACAATGGCTAATACATGGCGAGAAAAGTAAACAATCAGCCAGAGACCTGTTGGAGCAACTTTAAGACGTCATCCACCCACGGGCAAAATGCTCGGCGATTAGTGCGATTCTTCTTTGGCTTTTGTGTGCGGAATATTGCTCGTATTGTTGATGTCAGGGATGTTGGGGTGACGTACTGACATCACAGTTTGACAGCTCCTTTCAAAAGTTAAATGCTTAAATCGACCAGAATAATTAAGCAAATACTATACAATACTGGCACATTAGCAGCCACACGATTTATATATCTATCTAAATTACTGTTACGGCGCTGCGACATTAGCGACATTAGCTACATTACCGACGTCCCATTGTCTGGCAGAGAAATCAGAATCAGGGCAACCAAATCGGGGCATGTGGTGGGTGGTGGCTAGTGGGTAGTGGTTAGTGGGTGCTACTATCTCGTTCACTTGGTGTTGACACAACAAATACCCCGAAACACATTTTCAATGTACACACACAATGGACAACGGCTAATCCAAACAATTTAAATTGAAAGCTGAATTTGAAACAATAGATAAAGGGCACGGTTGTGCTAGTCGGCTTTCAAATGCTCTCAAGTCCATGCAGTACAAAACTATTGCTCTTTAAGTGTTGAACTTGGCAAACAGGAACATGAAGCGAATAAATTTGTTATGCAGTTTTATCTAGTATTTGCATAGAATGAAAGTGCCTTCGCATCAGCATGACGCCCAAGTTGCTTTACATAAATAAAGTGCTAGAATAATAGTATAGTATTTTCATTTGTTGTTTGCCTTTGGACTTTAATCAAACCCCTAGTCAGAGTAGCATTCCAAAAAGAGCAGCAGCCACAACCAAATCCATTGCGATTGTATTTGAAAATTGCAATGTGGCAGCAACACAATGGGCAGCTAGCTAGTAAAGTGCCTGGAAATAAATAAATTGGGAAACCGAAAAACCATCCACTGAGGGCAACAACAGCAAATTTCAAGCAAATTTCCCATTGCAAACTGGCGAGGGGAGAGAAGCCAACAAGTCGTGAAAATCCAAACCAAATTACATTGTGGGCCAACAGCAATGACAATAACAAATACCAGGCATCCAAAGGGTGCGAGGATGGGAAATGCTTCCAGTTGGCCCTTGGGACTAATCCTGTTCCAACATTAAAACAACAAAGGCAGCGGGAAAAGTTGCAGCGGAAAAACAAGAGGATTTTCTATGCTTTTGATGATTACGTGTGTGCAAACTCTCACCACAGTTTTCCCAGATCCGCAGTCTGCAACTCCAGAGCTCCGGAGCTTCGGAGTCCGGATCAAAATGCAAATTAGTCTGGTTTACAGATGGTTTTTTGATTGACTGTTATGGTGGCTGACTTCCAGCCACGATTCTAACTCGGTGCAAAGACTAATTTGAATATCACGCATACGTCATGTTCGCCCAGAAACTACAGAGCGCTTTTTAGCTTGACCGTCAGACAAAGGCAACATTCAAAATATTTAGCAACATCCGTGGCGCAGGTCATTAATATTAATATAATGGCTGTATAAAATGGCGAGCAGGCAGCAGCCAGAAAAAACCACAAAAAAAAAGCTGAAAATGACAACGAAAAGGAACATTTTCCCGCGGCATTCCGATGATTTCAACAGACTTTATGCGACGGGCACAAAGAGATGTCAGCGAGGCGTTCTTCTTTTTTCGTGTCACAATTTATTCGTGTATTCGGGGGAAATGGGTTAATGTCCAGTGCAGAGGAGAGAGCAAACGGCCCTGGGCATGCAGCTCCTTCGCCAGAGGTGGAAGTGGATGCATGTGTCAGCTGTCACAGGGATATCGAAGGAGAAACCACACGCCAAGGACAAGCCAGGACGATTGCCAAGAGCCGAGCAAAAGGAGCTTTAATGCAAACAGACCGCAACATTTTGCATTAGAGTGTGCAAAAGTGCGAGACTACGATTCCCGGCCAAAAAGTGGGTGTTGGCCCGTTCGATCGTTGGACCGTTTGTCCGTTGGCCAAAAACAGTTTGGCAATGCCAGCCACTGCCGGCCTGATGTAAAAATAATCCACGCAGGCGAATGGCAGCGAAATGGCACAAACAAACCGAACGAAATTCTGTGTTTTACTTTTGAAATGCAATCAGCTGGATGAGGAATCCAGCTCCTATCCGGTATCCTGACTCCGATGCGAGACACGTTCCAGTTATCCAATCTATCGATCTAACATACGAGTATCTATCTACCCAATATCATACATCCCACATATCCTATCCCACGTTCCTTACCCATTGCTGCAACAAATTGCAGCTGGATCCTAGGAGCCATTTATTTAGCAGCGATGCGAAGGCGAATGGCGAATGGCAAATGCCACAAGCTGCCATTTTAGGCTTTTGCATTTGTTTTATCGCGCCTACTCGAAGGTCGTGTGTGTTGTGCGAGAGTGTGTTAACCGGGCCAAATCCCCTTTTAATGAGCCAGCTGGATTGGCCTTTGGCTGATTGCACGCTCAACTGGCCTGCAGATTGCATTTGTCACACCTTAATTAAGCAGCTGCGGATGGGAGTAAAGGTCAGGCACCAACAGCCAGTTTTCACAGACTTTTCTCTTTTTTTTTTTTTTTTGGTTCCTGTGCCCTCCTGACCTTTAACCTATTTCACCCCGGGAACATCGTTTTATTTCCATGCGTGGCGGTCATAAAAGGTTCGGTTCTCCCCCACATTCTTTCCACTTCCACCCGAAGATGGTGATAATTCCTTGAGGCCGAATGGAGACGAGGAACCATCTAATTAAGCGTAAATTGGCAGCCACAAAATTGGGTTCGTCGCGTACTCCCGGATGCAATGTAACGGCCATCGAGCCCACCGCCCAAATTCAAACGCTCACGACGACCTTGGGGCCGCCCACGATGTTGCTGTTGGTATTAACATCAAATTAGTTTTCGGCTAACGCTAATTAAAATTTACGACACCCGCTTTACCTGCTAAATATTCACGCATAACTCCCAAAAGTTTACCCTGGCTCACACTGGCATTAAAAAGCTTAATCAGAGGATCAAAAAGCTAGGGCACACAATAATAATAATAATATTTTCACTGTTTAAACTCTTAAATGTTGGTAAACTAAATGGAATTGGTATGGCGCTATAAATAATCCTTCCAGAGCCAAAGCACATTCAATGTGACTACTAAGTTGTTTATTAAATCCAAATTGGCTAATTAAGACAGCGAAAGCCCATTAAAGAAGTAAATAAAAATTGTTGTTGGGGCAATCAAATGGCTGACCTTGAAAACTGACGCTGAGTATTGCCGTTCTATAAATAATGATAGACAACGAATCCGTAATTGCTGTAAGATCAAATGATGGGAAATGCACAAAGCGAATTTACCTGATGCTGGATATAAAATTGTTTTTCCCATTGCCAAAATTGGGCGTTCAATTCCGAATGAGTGCAAATGCAAATAATACATGGAACTTTTTATACTGACTGAGGCTTCGTTTTTATTTAATTTTACATATACTTCTGTTGCTGTCATATGTATATATATAATCTCATAAATTAGTTTGTTGTGTATATATAGAGATTTGGTTGGTAATACATTTGTTCCTTATGCCGCAAACGCATATAATTAAATTTCAATAATAATAATGGTATCGTTTTTTTGTTTCGTTCGGTTTCTATTTGTTTTTAGGGCATTTTTTTGCTTGAACTCGAATCCGGTTTTTGCTTCACCAGCTGGAGATATTTATCTGCTATTATGTATCTATGTAAATACTATATATGTAGTATTTAGACTCGTAGGCAAACTGAAGTAGGTTTTCATTTGTAACCATGACCACACAGATGTACATGCTCACATCTATATCGTCGGAGTCGCAGTTGTAATTCTCCGTGGGGCAGCACCCGCATCTATATATATATATTCCATTTCCACACCCGACTCGCTTTCATTTACATTATACATTTATAACCATAATAATTTACAAGTTAAATGGCTTAGAAATTATTAGTAGGACTTCCTGTGTGGGCTACCATACTCGTACGTACATAATAATACATAAAACACTTTCTAATTAAAGTTAAAAACGTCTTTCTTTGTCGCCTCATCCTTCATCCTTCGTCCTTCGTCCTTCATCATTCTACATCCTACATCCTTGTCCTGTTCGGTACGTTCGGTTCTGCTCTGTTCTGTTCTGTTCTGTTCTCATCTGTGATGTCCTGTTCGTCCTGTTTGCTTCTGTTTTTGTTCGGTTTTGGTCTATTTACATAGTGACAATTTCTAAATTACTTAGACTTCGCTATAGCAATCCTCTTTGTTCTGTATTTACATTGCATATCGATTGAAAAAAATGTTTCGCAGACTTTTCTTGACTTTTGGTTTAAGTTAACATAAGAACGTTACAGGAAAACCCCTCTCCAGGCGGTTAGTTATATTTTATTCAACGTTTATGAACTAATTTAGGTAAAATACGTTTTACATTTAGTTTAATTTAGTTTCAACTGGGCTGTGTTCACTGTGCATTTAAAAATAGTGCAAAAATACATTTTACAAAAATTTTGGTGCATACTTTGAGGCGGTGCTATATAATCACAACATTTACAATTTAAGTGCATTTGCTTGTCAGTGTGTGTGAGCGTGCGTGTGCAGGTGTGCAGGTGTGCATGTGCGCCTGTGTGTGTGTGTGAGTGCATGGGATGGGGTGTGCAGATAGTTTAGACCTAATGTAAACGTTAGAGTCGAACTCCTCGGCCTGCTTGAGTGTTTTGTGGAGATTCCGCTCAAAAGTGTCAATTGAGGACGGATTGCTTTTAAGCCTTGATTGTGTGCATGTATTAGGGAATGTATGTCCTTGTGGTGGAGCGGGCGTGGCCCTCGGAAGTCCCAACTCCCCGAAGCCTCCTCCACATACTCGTACATAACATCTCGATTTGCATTAAGGTACTTGTGACTACTTATGTTTATAGCTCGAAAATACTCTTTTGATTCCATTAAAAGTGGCCATTCCTGATGTCTGCGATTGGGACCTGTGCTCCCTGTGCGTCCAAAGCTAAACCAGGGTGAACTGATGTCTGAAATTCGGGATTTAGGTGCCGTGGAAGACTGATCTGCTGGCCCAACCAACTCGGGGATTGCTCCTCGATCCGAAGCAGTTGGATGGGATTGGTTTCCCCACTGCTCGGAGTATCTTTTGTGCTGATTCGTGCGATTTCTACAAAACAGCGATGCACACAAAATATAATCACTAATTAATCAGGCTCTAATGCGAATTGGAGGTCAGGTGTCCTCGTTCCTCGCTTAATAATTTGTAGGTAAGTGCAATTGTGGTGCATTTCAATACATATTCTCGTAAATTATGCTTTTCGTTTTGATTTGGTATAATTATTTATCACATAAAACGTGCAACAGTGCAAAATTGTTAATGCTAATTGTTTGTCATAATTTGTCCCGCTAATTGTTTCAATTGAACATAATTTATTAGGGCTGGCGAGTGTTCGTGTGTGTGAGGTTGTGTTGTTGTTTTATAATTTTGTAATTGTAATGAATTGCATGAATACTTAATGGGTTCAATTAAGGTTGAAATTATAATGTACGTTTCGCTGAAAGTAATTAAAAACATGTTAGCTGGGCCTTACGTAAAGTGTTTAATAGTTGAAATGTTTAGTGAAAAAAGTGATAAAAGTGATAAAAGCGGATCCTAAGGTCTGTGCTATATTATTCCTGAAATTACTGAATCCATTTAACAAAACACTGTGAAGCTCTTCTCCGTTTTCTGGTCAAATTTTCCCAACCAACAATTTATTTTCAGCCATTTGCACGCAAATACTCAAATATCTGTGTTAGAAAATCAAGTTGGTAGAAAGTTCTCATAGTTTTCTTTTTGCTTTTAGTGGTCAGCGTTATATATTCACTTGGGAGTGGAATTAAAGTGGCGTTGAATTGCACCAGTGGCTCTGGTTGTTGGCTACATTGAGTTGCGGCTTTTTGTGGCAAGGTCATAAAAAGCTGACCCGAATCAATGACTAGTACAACACCTGATGCCCATTGAAGGTCACTTTAGGTCCAAGTCTGTTATTTCCGGCTTAATAATGCTCGTGCTCGTTGTTTTTTTTGGGCTTGCATGCAGCCTCCAATGCATCCAATAAATTGTCTTTGGCCACACTCTTTGTACTCAAACTTTTCAAACGCGGCTTTCAAATATATGTAATACTAGAGCGTACTAAACACGGATATACATCAAATACATATAGTTCACTGGTACTTGTTGAATAGTATTTTTGGGCGATGGATGACACTTTTGTGCTCAGCAAAAGCAGTTAAATTATATACTCGTTATTACCTCTTGCGGTTCTACACCTAACACAACTAACATTTATACTCGTACGTTTTTAGTTTTTACGTGGATATTAATAATTTAAATATATCTATTATTTTCCGTTCGCAGACCGCTAATCAGCTGTGTCAATTTCAATTTCAAAATCTCCCTTTCTTCAAACATTAAACATTTACTTTCCATAGAGTTGACATTTGTGCTCTGACTTGTTTTCGTGTACTTTACGTGGGCAATAATTTAAGGGTAAAACTAGTTTCTAGACCTTGTTGAAAAGTTTGTCTGACCGCCAAGTGAAGAGCTCCATGTGGCCAAAGGACTACGGATGCTAAGGTCGCCCGTCGGGACTTACCAAGGATTACAAGGATTCACGGATCCTGGGATTATCTCAAAGTTTGCGGCTTCAGGTGTTCTTCAGCGGGAATATAAAAGCCCTTGAAAATATGTTCTTAGTTGGCTTCACAACTATAAGCAGAATGGCAAACTCAAAAGGCTAAATATAATAGTGCACAAATTGTGGTTGCAGATCCATGAGAAAGTTATAATTTGGAATTTGATTTACTGCGTGTGTAGGTGTAGTTAACTTACTTGTTTTTCTTGTGGTGAGTGTTGTCAGGTGTCGTTGTTTTTGTGAAGAGAAAATATACATACATATGTACATATATGTATAGTAGTGAAGTATTCTGTAATCTTGTGAAAGAGTCGAAGTAAAAATCAGAAAATGCATGTTTGGGTTTCGTTTTCAGTGTATATTAAGTTGTGTATTTGTTTTCATTTTTTCCTTGTTTTTTTGTGTAATTTCATGTTTTTTTCCTCTTTATCATATATTCGTATAATATATAATTAATTATTATAAGTAGTTAAGAAAACTTTCGTTAAATTAAAAGGGGAATTATGCTAAAACTAGACCTCCTACACAATCGAAATTAGTGTGAGAAAGACAGAGACAGAGAGACAGAGATTCGGCGAGATAAAAAAGAGGAAGGCAAAATTATTTACAGCAAATACTAATTAATTAATAAGACTCGGGTTAGACGAAATCAATAAAATGGATAGACCGTGTTTTTGTTCGATAATTTGTGCGAATGGCATACGCCATTTGCTACTCATAGTAATTATATGCTCCATCTTTCTCTTTGATGTTCACGATTTCACGATTTTTCTACGATTTCTCTCTCGTCTGCAAATATACAAATACAAATAAATACAAGTTTGGGGGCTGACTATATATCCTTAGGTGTACGTTTATACTTGTATGTCTGTGTGTGTGTGTGTGTGTGTATGTACCTATGGTTGCTTGTGTATATGTGTATGTATCTTTTAACATTCAACAATTGTTTTTATTCAGCTTCATATTCTGTATTTGCTCGCTAAGTTGACTTCTCCTACTTTATGGTACTTCAAAAATAATTGTTAAACTAAATACTCTACAATTATAAAACATCTAAAAAAGGAAATACAAAACGTTTCACTAATTTAGACGTAATATGTTTATTTACAAATTCTTTTTATACACAATACTGTTTGCTGTGAGTGCGTGCAAGACGCAAAGGCTTAATTAGGAAATCAAAACGTTTAAATAGGCTGTAAGGAGGGCAATAAAACCGAAAATAATTGAATTATTATTAAACGATCTTCGTTAGTACTTCGTTCATTTGGAATTCGAATATAAAATCATTGGGGAAATTGCGCTTTCGCTTTTGTTATTTACAGTCGAACTTATGTACTTTCATTTGGGCTTGTCCTTATGGAAGTTGTCGTTTCTCGTTTAAAATTTCGTTCTTGTTTTTGTTAGGATTATAGAAAAATAGGCCAAAAATATATGTATTTGTGTGTCTGTGTGTGTGTGTTTTTTCTATACCTTTACCGCAATTGTCGTTCGTTCAAAAAATGTGATTAAAACTTTAGTTCGTCTTTGATTTGTTTTCGGGTTTTGTCCTCTGGTTTTTAGTTGTTTAGTGCGCATTTGTTCTTGTCGTTCTTCATTGGATTTGTGCATAATTTCAAGGATTACAATTAATTGCATATACATACATTATTCGTACTCGTACTCGTACTCGAACTCGTACTCGTTATCATTTAGTGGTAGTTATCATTTACTTAGAGTTATACACACGAGAGTTATACTGCGCATAGGATTTCCGTATGGTATAGAAATTGCTATTATTAATTTACTTTCATTTATATTTAAAGGTGGGTTATTTTGCAGTTATTTATGTAAACGTTTACTGAATCAATAATCAATTAAAAGAAAACACCTAGGTTGTCTCCTATTTATACTTTTACTTTCGGCTAATAACGAAGATCGTTGATATAGGAGGGCAGGAGATTGGGGTTCGATGTGAAATAAAAACTTACTCGTAAACGTATTCTCAATTAGATTTATATAATTTGTTTGCGATTTTTATACGTACTGTATATAAGATATGAAATTTTATTGCTCGCAATTTCATATGTTATTCCGTTGTAAATAATTCAACATTTTTAGGATTTCACACGAATCGATTTAGTAACATGCAAATACGTGCAAAAAATAAATGACACCAATTATCGATTGATTATGTCCACAAAGTCAATCGCGATTAAAACGGTTGCTTGCTGTTTCAATATTTCAAGTGAATGAAGTGCGGAAATCATTGTGGAAATTCAGAGGAACACGCGGAAAATGCAGTATGTGAGAATCGCTCTAGAGGCTATTCATTATTCATTATTATTGTTAATTCGCCATTGGTATTATCTTGCGCGTATTTTGCCGATGTCATTTGTTTGCGTACACAACCGTTTTAAAATTGTAATTTGTAAATTTCGGCTTAAAAATTTGCTTGATTGTATTTCATAATTGATTGATTGTGTTGGAAACTCGCCGCTTAGCCGGCATAATAATAGCGAATAATTTTCATGGACCAGAACATTATTGGTTGTGTTTTAAGTTTTGAGTTTCAGCGTTTCCAATCGAGAGAACAGCGCGAATAAAAACTAATGCAAAAGTCGATTAGGAATAAACACTTGTGGCTTCAAAAAAAGATCGAGAATGGATTAGTGTTAGTTAGCATTTGTACAAGCTTTTCGTTTCGCTTATAAGCTTATAAGCCTATCGTTTTATATATATTTATAAGTCCATTGTTATTTAAACATAGTTCAATTATGTAAATAAATTTACTTAACTACAGATAGCTGCCATTTCCGTGAGAACTGTTGTCACTCATGAACGAACTCAAAACTCAAAATCTAGTGTGGAGGGGGAGAGATCCTTACGGGCAAACGAAAAGGATAATTGAAAGTATTATTTACAAACATGAAGGACAAAGAATCGGTGCAAATCATCTATAATAGCGAACGTATTCTTAACAACGAGAGAACTGTAAACCAAAAGTATCTGAGTACTATAGAAACTGAAGTGGGTTTTCAATGAAGTCAAGTCTTTTTCTTTATGTAAATGTTTGCTTCATTCTCATAAGTTGTAAATGTTGGTTTTTGTCGCTAATCTTGCTGTTATTGCATTGTATATAAGTATATTATATTGCACTCATTAGCTTGTTCAGTTATCAGCAATAAAACCTAATGCAATATTTTCTTCAATTGTATAATTGTTTGTTATTGGTATATGTATACTATCAATATATATTTAATGTCGGTTTTTTTCTGTGTATATGTATATATAATTCATTCGTCTTCTGCTTGCTGCCTCATCATTATTTTTATCGCTTTTTTTTTTGCTTGCTTCGTTTTGATTTCATTTCATTGGTTTATTTAACATTAACATTATTTAACTTTAATACACGTATAATTAAATAATGTACACGAAATATATTTCATATAGTAAGATATATTTATAATATATTTATTTAATATATACTAAAAATAGTTAGGCCCAATTTTATTTTTCCTCATTATGTTTTCTGTTCCTGCGAAACAAGTTTAAAAATGAAAAAAACATCGTTTTTTTTTTGTCCTTTTGCTGAATTGTAATTTAGCTTTAGTATGTATAACTGCTTCTTCTGTTTGGGCTTTTCATTAAGTTCATTTTTAATAATAATAGTGTAATAATAATCATACCTTTCGTCAAGCACATTTTCTGCCTCATTTTGCGTTTAATCATAGCTTTCGCTTTTCTTACTTGGCAATTGTCCATTTAGCCCATCGCGAGCTGTATTTTTGCATTGTGTGGCTGGGGTTTTTTTGTTTTGGGGTTTCTCTGGGGAATCTTTCTCATGTCAAAGGATAGGCGGGTGGTTGGCTTGTCTGTGTGTCCGGTTCCTGGATAATGTTTAACTTAACGGGGCTCTTGTTTGCTTGGGGCGACATGTTAAAACTAATTGTTTGTCCATGTGAGTTCTCTAGGTGTACTTTCTGTGTGTGTGTGTGGGTGTGTGTGTGTCGTGTGTATTAGAGAGGGTGTGTGTGTGATTGGTGGGTGGGTGGAGCTTAACGCCCTCGCGCCCAGCGCAGTAACGCATCCGCTAACACATCCAGATGGGCCTTCGTCTGCAAGAAAAGGAGAACAAGAATGGCATTTGAATGATGACATCAAGTATACGCCGTGGTGCGCGGCGAACTCACCGTCTTGTAGAACATGCAGGATCTTCGGTCCTCGTCCTCGCCGTCGGGACAGTCGATGAAGCCATCGCACAGCACATGATCGTCTATGCAGCGGTATCTGCCCTGCCGATCGGGAATGGGGCAGGCGAATCGCTCCATGCCATCCATGGCCGTAGGACACTCTGCAAGAGGAACGCAAACAAAAACGGGTGACAGTCAGTCAAAATGGCTTTCTCTTGGCGAAGAGGGGGGGGGAAGATGCGCAGGTAAAAGCAGGTAAAAAGCCCCGAACTTTTCCCATAAATCGTTCAGTGAAAAACTTCTGCACACGCTAATGTCTACCATGATTTGCGTCTAAACGTTGCAACTGCCAGCCAGCGCATAGAAGTATGCTATGGATATTTCACCACCTCCCCGCCCCATACTCCATTTTTTTCATTGTGTGTGTGTGTGTGTATGTGTGTGGCCGCTTAGCAGGTTTTTGTTGTTATAAATAGTTTCACGTTCGCTACTTTAGTACTTTCTGCGGCTAAAAGGAGGGAAAATGAGGAAAATGGCTGGGGAAAATCCAGGCTTGGCTGGCTTCGCCTGCACCGACGCCGCCGCCGCCACCGCCGTCTAACAGAAAAAAAAACAAACTGAAATACAAACTTTACTTTTTGTGGCATTTCACTTTGTGCTTGCCTTTCCTCCATATCTTTTTTCCTTTGCACTGCCTTCCACCAACAAATACATAAAAATAAATCACTTGTAGGACATGTTGGCGCCTCCGGTTTAGTTTTCCCTGCCTGTGCTTATATGGGTATGTGCATATGTGTGTGTGTGCATGTGTGTGTGTGTGTGTGCCGGTTGCATGTTTGTGTATTGGGATCCGCTGTTCGAGCTGTCCGTATAGGTTTTCCCACCACCCACTTTTCCAACTCCTATCCCCGCTCCCGCTCCCGCTCATTCCCAATTGCCATTTCCGCCGTTCAACTTGCTCTCGCAAAACTTTCTACTTTTGGTACTTTGCTATTTTTGGCTGCATCCAAAATTATTCTGCTCTACGCCGTTCTGGTTTTTGCCACGCGACCAGCTTTGCCACTTAATAATTCCGTATTTTATGTGTCTCATTGCGGAAATGAAAATCACTTGGCAAGCCCGAGGCTATTCAATCAAAAGGTGTTTCGAGCTTTGCGCAGCTGCAGAACGGCTTAGCGTACATATGTTCCATTCATTAATTTTTTCCAAAAGCAATGATGTTTTAATATATATCTGAATGCTTTCCATGTTTCGCACTTATATTATCAATTTTTACTTAATAATTATTATAAATGTTTCTATTAAAGAACATATGTCATGTATCATATTTTTTGATAATTTTCCCATAAACGTCTGTTTTTTCATTTGAATTATTTATTTTATGTTGGTAATCCAGATTAGCAAACGTAGTGATATGGTATTTACAACGTTTACAAAGAGTAAAAAGTGTTTACTCTAAGCGCTTTTTATTTCCAACTTATTATATTCAAGTACTCCCGTTTTTTGCCGTTTTTTGCCATCCTGCAATAAGCTATTCCATCAGCAACTGCTGTGAACTGACATTAAATTAATTTTATTTCTTTTGCTCACGCGCCAGTCGTGCCAAGTGCATTCCATTCATTAAGTTGATCTGTCTGCCCTTCATCGCCGTCTCCATGCGTTTGCATTTCAGGTGTGTGCGATTGTTGCAATTGCAAAATCACCTGACAAAGCATAAATGTGTGCAGCACCTGCAGTGGCAGAAACCCGACACTCGAATGTTAGTGCCTCCCCATTCTCGGGATACTAGTGGGGTATCCCACTCCGCGCCGGAATATTCTTCGGCTGTCAGCGGGAAATCAATTGACGATGGTGTGTCTCATTCTCCAGCTGAAAGCTCGCTTCGTTAGGCACCTGGCTAACGTTCCAACCTGCCTTCAATGGATTCGACTCCAATTGCGTGGCGTGCCAAAGGGCCATTTGCATTTTGAAGAGCACCCACATCCTCTGCGGCACGTTGGCTACGGTTATGATGATGAAGATGACGGCGATGATTCAGTTAATGGTGAATGGTGAATGGTAAAAGGCGAATGGCGAATGGTGAGCCACGATGACAATGTCGCACCGCCGGAGGCGCTTCTCACGATTGCCATTTATCAACTTCGTTGGACGCCGCATAATTGCATCAAAGGACACTTGGGCACGTTGTAACATTCTACCGTGGGCAGCGGAGGGAGGGGAGGATTCGGCCAAAAAGGACGCAGCTTTATGCAGATTTCTGCATACATTACGCATACGCAATGTGGCCGCGGAACCAAGAATTCCATTAGTTTTATTGCCAGAAACGACCAGTTGTTGTTATGCTGTTCTGTGTGTTTCTGCAACCCGCATTTTGTACTTTGAACTTAATTTCACACACAAATAACTTGCAAATTGTAGCAACGTTGTAAAGTTCGAGGGAAATTTCGGTCGCATTTGCTGGCTGGCTATGTTTTCTTTTTTTTTCGGGCCAAGTCAGCGAAGTTTCTCCCCTTGCACCACCCACTGAACCCACTGAATCCACCGAACCCAATCGCCCACTCAGTCGGATAGCTAGCTTCTGAGGCTATTGAACTTTAAATTGATTTTTGCGCTTGTTTGCTAGTTTTGCTCGTCTCCTTTCTTCGGGCGGGTGGCTCAAATTGCAACTAACCGGTGGGTGCAAGTGAGCTGGAAGTGGAAGTGGGAGTTGGTTTGGTTTGTTTCTAGTTCTGGTTCTGGTTCTTCTTCCATTTCTGGTGGTGCTTACAACTACTGCCAGCGCATCCATTTCTGCCTCTGGTGGTGCTTATCGTTGTTGCAATAAATCGAAATAAGTTCTGCTTGGAACAGGGTGAATGGCCTACTTTCTGTTCGACGGGCCAAATTAAACTGATTTATACATGTATTACTGAACGATAAGCAATCAAACTTAACTGTGTCACCTAAAATATTCGTGCAGAAATAACTTTTCTGTGCAATTGCACTCATAGATTCCTATGGTGCATCATTGAAATCAGTGCCTAAATATAATAGTTTTATATAACAGGGTATTGTCTCGAAACAATATTATTATTTTTAAGCTTACAAACAATATCAATGAAATATTTAATTCATATTTTACCCATAAGATACCTGGTAGTCAAACGAACATTTGGAAAACCAAAGGACTTAAATACATTTTTACCTCTTTGCCATTGCTTGTGAGTAACTGCGACTAACAACAACAGACATTCTATTCTAGAAATCACCACAAGCCACTCTATTTCCATCCCAGACGATAAGAGGATAAAAAGATTTACTTGCACAGCGTTCTGCGACTGAAAAACAACACATCAGAGGCGATATAATCACATGTCAACAATATCCACTCGGAATACGCGATGGAAATTGTGAAACTTCTTATGACGTTCGAGTGCATCTCTGTATGCAAATCACCGCCAGTTGCCCGAGGCAACTGTACCCAAAGTTTAGAAGCAGACCAGCTTCTAGGAGGGAGGGCTTAGGAGAATCAACGCATGTTGACACTAAGACACCCGGCAACAGCAACAGCAACCACAACGACGACTAGCTAACAAGCCACAGGAACAACAACAACCCGTGGGGTGTCAAAAAATCAAAAGCATAAAAAGGATTTGGCTGTTGCCAAGCTAAGGAGCAATGGCGATGGCCATATACTCGCAGATGGGGGATGTATGGGTGCTTTTTTGGCCAAAAAGTGCCAACCGATGCTATTTTCGTCGCACGACAGACGTATACGTGGCGAATACGTAATGCAGGAGCAGTGAGCTCGTAGCGTAGAGTTCGTGGCGAAAAATAAGTCGCAGAAATTTGTAACAAAGTTCGCGTAGTGAGAAAACCTTTTGCTCCCACTCACACACACACACACAAACACACACGCACACATATATATGTAGAGATGCACGAAGGATGTGGCGATGGCGCTGAAAGAGAGAGAAGAAGGAGAAGGAGAGCTGCAAACGCCTGTTGTCTCGTCAGCGCGGCGCCTAAAAGGCTGCCAACAATAATAACAAAACCCACGAAAAGAGACCAAGCTGCACACAGATGCACTCCTTTGCTTGTGTCCATCCATACATCTGTGTATGTGTGTGTGTGTGTGTGAGGGCGTCAGTGTGCAGGAAGCGCCAGCCAAAGGAAGCAGCGCGCAACGATTTTGCAGCAATAAATTGATAGTTTTATGTGGCGCACATAAACAGAAGCAGGCGGCAAAGGACGGTGGGCTGCAAGTCCTGGGACGCCATTAAAGTCGCGTCCTTACGCCCACACACACAAAGGCAACGGGTTCATCTGCGGCCTGCTTCCGCCTGCTTCCGCCTTCTTCCGGCTGTATCCGCCCACTGCTCCTGCAAATTACGGCCGTAAATAGCAAAAGGCATTGCATAAAACAAAAGGCTGAGCAAATTTATAAATGACAACTACAAAATTGATGGGCATTTCCTTTTTGCGACAACCTCACCATTGATTCTATGCCATCCCGAGATCCTGCCAATTTGTCGTCTTGCAAATTTCACTTTTTGGGCCCAGCTTAGGCACAGCAGCATAGCTGAGGCCTCTGACCCATTTTCCATCCTGATTGTGTGTTGGTGGCATTGGCCTTCATCAAAAATGAATTCACCGTTTGTCAAGTTTCAACACGAAAAACCGGACAGCAGCAGCAAATTGAGGTGTTCCCCGAATAAAATAAGAAGTCCTGTCATAATTTGTTTGCCATTCTCCGTTTTGATTAAATTTGCTTCTCAAATGTATCTGCCAGGCGAAAATCTTCCGTTTCGCTGTCTATTATTTTAGGACTTCTGTTGCCGGGGATCGCCTTTCCTTTTTGGCTTTCTTGGCCACTTTTTGGGTAGCAGGTCCCAGCATCTACTGCTCCGTTCGCCTAGCTTCAATTAATTTAGCATATATATTTTTTTTTTTGTTTTTCAACCAGCACACCCACGTACGTGCATAGCACATACGTAGAACAAATTGCCGCAGGTTAGCTTTTCTTCATTTTGTTTTCCTTTTTGCCGCTTTGTTTTGCTTTGTAGGGCGTAAAGAAGAAAGTAAACAGCCGCCAGGTGGCGCGTTGGTGGTGGCGGTGGTGGTGTGTGTGGTCCCTCGAGGTACGTTTTGTTTTCGGATCACATCAATTGTAATTTAATAAGCCCGTTTCCACGTTCCACGCTCACTTCTCCCACATCCACATCCACATCCTCATCCACATTCACCACCACATCCAGCGAAATAAGTATGGGACTATACGCTGCCGGCAAGCTAGTTGTCCGTTCCGCCTTCTGCATGTAGGCGAAAAGCATTTTCCCGTCACTTCATATTCATAGCTGATAAATCATACACCCGACTACCGACTACCACAAAGGCACGCCCACTGGCAGCAGGCCCGGCTGACGACATGGGAAACCTTTTAGGACGCTTCCCACTGAAGTGGTTTGCAATGCTCTTGTTGGCATCATTGGATCCGATTCGTTGGTTTCGGATACGCCACCGCAGGCCCCAGTGTCGTGTATCAAAAGGGGAAGGCCAGGCATCTAATTATCAGGCACTTTCCGCTTTAATTTTAGTGATAAATTTTCAGGGACATGCCGCAACATTTCTCTCCTCATAACTAGTTGATGATGCATTGGAGGCCACATAAACACTTTGGCCGAGCTGTTACCAGAACTGCCCCTCGTTTCGGGTTTATATGCAAATGTTATGTCCTTCCCGCCCCACAGCCTTCTGCCTTTCTGCCTCTACTGTCGCAACATTTTGCATATTGTACCAGAACATTTAAAATTTCCCATAACTTATGCTCACTCTTCTGTTGGTATTCACGACCTCGGGCAGTTTTCTCGCAATTTCTCATAGTTTTATGGCCCGTTCGTGCTGTAACTTTTTCTATTTCCCAGTCAAATCAGCACTTTTGAGTTGCGATATGCGGTATATGTATTGCTGATGATGGCAACAGATTTAACACAAATTACGTTTAATCATTGTGAGCTGGGCAGCTGAGCAGCCTTTCGCTGGATGAGAAACCTAATATCACGTATACGCCACATGGTCCCTAATTGATGAAAATCGTTACACCCACAACATATTTCTATTTTTAATTGATATTATTTTATATATTAGTTAAAATTTAAAATAATAAAAGTTCTCAGCAGTGGTAGTTAATGATACTCGTATTAATATGCCATAAAACACATTGCAGATACTTCTTAATTATCCAAGTTCTGTCAGCAATGTATTACGTTGGTATCTAACAGATAAACGCTATCTAAAATCACCACATTCGCGCACAAATATAGCAGAAATTAAAAAAGACAAACGACTCCATGCGGCCCAAAGGAACTTGTTATTCGAAAGCGAATCAAAACTTACAACTGGCAGATGGAATTAAGATTAGACTAATCTGCGTAGAAGCGTGCCAAATGCCCTTTCAACGGTTATGCCATTTAATTTTGGTTTATATATTTTAATTAACTCCCATCAGCAAACACACACATGCACACACACACACATCGAATGAGGAGAGAAGGGGTGTGCGAGGGGGTCGAGGGTTAAAGGGCACGGCTGAGGCTCGTCTGCAGAAAACATAAGACAAGAATAACAATGGCAATGGCAAAGGCAGAAACAGAGGCAGAGGCAGAGGCAAATGGCCAAATATAGCAACAAATAAACGAAGCAACAAACCATCAACAGTTTAATATGCGACGTCTGTTCTCCGTGAAAAGGAAAAATGATAGAGAGAGAGAGCGGGAAAAGCGGCGGAAAAGTGAGGGGCAGTGAGGGAGAGCGAGGAAAACGAGGAAAACTTCTGGGAATTGCTGCTTACACATTTGTAATCTTGTCTTGTCTTCGTTGGCTGTCTCTGTTGCCACTGTGTTGCCACTTTTTAGGGAGTGCCGGGAGGCGCATTTCTATTTTTAGCTCCTGTACTCGAGCGTTGGTATTGGTGCGTATCTGTGTGCGCCCGTGGGTGTGAGCCATGCCTTTGTGTGTGTGTGTGTATATTCGTTACGTACGTCCTTTTCGGTGGTTTCTTCAGCTTACTTCCTTTCGCATTTCGTCAAGAGTAATAAAAACTCATATTTTTGTTGGCGCCTCTTGCTCTCTCTCTCTCTCTGTCTCACTCTCTCACTCTCTCTCTCTCTCGGTCTCACTCACTTTCCCTCACAGTCTGCCTTTCCCGTTTTGGCCAAATTAAATGAATTTGTTAACGCGTGCTGGTTACTTTTTTATGCCGCCGTTGGCTTTTCCTTTCACGCATCGAAATTGGCCTCGTGTCGTCAAAAAGCGATCGATTGGCCAGCCAACAAACTCACAGAACTCCCCTCGAAGGGCAATGCAAAAATCGAAAATGAGAAAAAACTTCCTAATTGGCAATTAAAAAGTGTTAGAGGCAGATGCAGGACCAAGAAAAATGAAGGCCATTAAAAGTTTTGTAGCTCTCAAATGTGGCCAAAAACAGACGCTTTCTCCGTTTTCGGTCTCGATTCATAAAGAGATTTTAGGATATTTTCCATAATTAGTGCGAAGTGCTTTTACACGGCATGATACATTTCAAATTAGTAACGTAGGCAACACAGAAAGGCAATACATTCAGAAAAATCAGACAAAGTGCTTCTATTAAAAAAATAAAGAAGTTTGGAGAAAACTGCCTTCTAGAAATAAATACATCATCATTCTATAAGGTATTTACTCTTTTAGGCAAAGTGAAACATATTTTTCATAAATTATTCTATTTAAAGATTCCCTTTCCGAATGTGTACGAATTTATTTAAAGACTTCTAACAAGCGCAAACGTTCATCTTCTGTATGGGCTTATAAATTAATGATGTGGCGGGATAGCTAAGTGTGCAGACCGCCGAGTCGATTGTAAAGTGAAATTGTAATTATTTTAATTGCACCGTTAAAGGGCACATTTGTGTGTGTGTGTGTGTGTGAGTGTGGGAGAGGGGCTGTGTACTTGTGTGTGTGTCGCGGATTTGCAACAACAAAATAAACCGCATGGAGAAGTCCCATTGGCCACAGAAGTGTTAAGGCAAGAGCAAACAAAAGTGCGAATGGTTATTATTTGGGATTGACGTCAAAGGCCTAAAACGCCAATTACAAAGCGCACACACACACAAATACACACAGATACAGTTGGCTACGTGCTTGGCCAACACATTGAAAGCGGAGAGCCGCGCACACAGACACACACACACACACACACACAAACACAAAAGCACACACAATTGGCACACTACAATTTTAATACAGCATACTTTCGGAGGTCTCATGCTGCAAATGACAACAAAGGCAAGTGGGTGGGGTGGGCGTATGGGTGGTTGGGTGGTTGGGTGGTTTGGGGGCTGGACTCATCTGCCCCTCTCGTGCAGCGAGACTATCTCGCTCTCTTTGTCCTCCGCCCGGTGACTTTTACTGTCTGTTTTTCGCTGTGACCTCGCCCACCTGACCCCTTGAGTCGCCTTTGGCACACTGGTCGCAGATCTTTTGAAACCGCACCGTAGTATCTGGGCAAAAACCCCTCCTTTCTGCCCGCCCCCTCTCATCTGCGCTCGTTAACCGCATTGCTCTTATTCCTGTGTTGGTGTGTGTGTGTGTGAGTTTTTTTTTTTTTGCGGCCGCAGCAACAAATTTTTATGTGTTTACGTTTTATTTTTGCTCTTTGTTTTGGCTCACGTAGCCGGGCGTGTGAGGGGATTCCCGGGCAAGGACGAGGCGGAAAGCTTGACCCCTGGACGCACCTTCAACCTGTCGTACCTCTCACTTCTCCTCTCTACCTCTCTCTCTCTCTCTCTCTCTCTCTCTGTGTGTCCATTTCTGGCTTAAGCCTAAACCAACTGATGTTTTAGGTCAAAATAACTAGGGCCCTGGCGCTTGTGGCATTGTTAAATTTTATGGAAAATGATGGCTAAGTTCAAGATCCTGCTCCTGCTCCTGCTGCTCGAATCCCGTTGACTGGTAATTCGAACCGCAATAAAAGTGACTGCCCCCCTTTTATGGGCTTAATTATGAGGCTTTGGCGTAATTGAAATGCGATCTGGCTGACACTTAACATGTGGGCGGATAAATCAAATTGAATTTTAGCCACATCGCTCATCATCAATCTCTATAGACGGCTGTGTTGGCTATTTATAGGCCTGTGCCAATCTGTGCATACATTTGCGACCAAAATAAGGCCAGAAATGCCATTTTTATATGTGAATTTTGAATTTGCATTTAAATTGCATCGTCAGCGCTTGCATAAAACTCGAAGACGCTGCATAAAGCGGCGAAATTAACTTGCCTTTGTTGCAGGCCGCCGTTTATTTTAATTTCAACAATGACTAAACTTAGCTACACACTAACATCCACACACACACACACACACACACACACACTACCGCAGCAAGCACGAACACATGCGCGTATTTATATTGTTTATAATTGGCGGTGTGTTAAAAATAAAACAAAGTCGCGTTATTTTTGTATGTGTCGACGTCGACCGACAAAAAAGAGCCAGCAAAAGGCAGCGATTTGTATGTAAATCGCTCTTAACCAGCGACAATGCCAGGCTTACAAAAAAACATGCACTGCGCGAAATGGTGCAGGACTTCAAGACTTGGAAAATTCAACACGACTAACTAAGGAAATAATCGAAGGATAACTGCGGCCTTCCCTATAGGTTATTTTAATGATTTCAGAACGGTTTAGCTTGTGGCTGTCATGCACCCACTGTTTTCTCTCAGTGCAGGCACTCACACACCCACGCAATCGCCTGACTGCTGCCGGAATTCTCACATACATTAGGGCCCAAAAGGGGAAGGTAATCGCGTGCTCAGTGCAGATTAAAATGCGACAAAGCAACACGACAAAAAATATTTTAAATAAAAGCGCAGTCAGCGAGAGAAGGGCGCTGAAAAAAAAAATAAAAAAAAAAGAAAAAGTAAAAAAAAGCAGGCAAAAGGAGGCAAAAGGCTCGGCGGCGCACACAGAAAAGTCGAAAAGCGTCAAACGCGCGGATTTGCATTATGCATACGCATACACTTACAGCTAGCGAGTGTAAGAGAGAGAGGGGCTATCGGGAGTGAAAGAGAGGGGCGCACACCAATTAAGTCACGGCAAAATGCGCGACGGAAATGTGGAAAAAGAAGAAAAGCTGGGGGTCCATTTTTGGGCCATTTTTTTTTGCTTTGCTGTCTACAGCATGTGGCATTCACTTCGCGGCGGCGTAAAGCACGCGCATACAGTACGCGACGAAAATATAAGGCAAGCATGCATGTATTTACCAATCCAAGTGGGGTAATAGTGAAATTTCCTTTGCAATTGGTACACTACTTGTAGTGCAAAAAGTTATTAGTTACCTTTAATACAAATGGAAACAAGAAGGATACATATTTTTCAAGTGTATGGTACTACAAGGTAATACTTTCTTCTTAAATTACCAGCCCCAAAAAAGGAGTTCCACAAGATGAGCTACGCTCATTAAACGCACTGTGCAGCAACAAATTGTGTTGCGGTTGACATCCGCGAAGCAGGCTTAAACCTCCGCTCCGCGACAATGAGAAGGATAAAAGGGCACCGCGCCCCCATTTGCGATCCCGTCATTTCCGCTTAGCTTGACGCCTTGAATAAATGGGTGAGCTTTGCTGGCATTTTCTCGTTTTTCTTTTCATTCATTTCGGTTTATATTTTGTTTTGGTGGTGGTGGAAAGGTTTTTCAATTTTCTTCGGCTTTGCGGCACCTGTTGAGCGTTGGCTGCGGCTCAACCAATTAATATCTAATTAAACCGGATGGCATCCAAGTCAGCGATTGGGGATTTCGGTCATGTGGTAGTACATTCGTACTTTCGCTACGATTCGAGCCCCAAAGGGACATGTAATGAAATCAGCTTAAAGCTGTCAGAGGTAATTGCTACCGGGATAAGCTGGATGTGCGATAAAAGGACCACTACTCGAATTGAGCAGGTCAATGGAAGCTGCACTTGCTGAATCACTTATTGAGGTATTAATGGGCGGCCAGGATAACACGGAGACTTCATCGAATTGGAAAGGATGGAGACGGGAACCGGGAACCGGGAACCATTTACTAATTGCCGGCCATGCAGTCGACTGTGAAAACGAATTGGGCTCGGCCACTATTCCCCCAAACGTTGTATAACCCATAATTTCACACCCAGGCAATTGCCAATTGACAAGCGACTCAAATCGACTCGACTCGACTCTACTCGAACCCACAAGGCGACCACCATCAGCTTTTTTCATGCCTCAAGGCCGTCTGCCTATGACGTCAGCCGCGTAATCCTCACAGGATTTCCAACGTTGGTGTTACTATTGCTGGGAAAACCACTGGACGTCATGGAAATTAACCGAGGCAAGTAATAAGCAGCAGAAAAAGGAAAGTGACGCTTCGTAGTAGATTTTTTAGCAGCAGCAAATTAAATTCAGGACTTGTCGGGATCATGCAATTTCTGGGGCCAGCGTCCTTGGCGCAAATCAAAGTAATTACAGGCGAGTGAGTCTGCCAAGTGCCCCGGCCACGCCCCCTTTTTTTTTTAGGGCGTTTCTGGGGGGCTCGGCCGCGCCGCATTTTATTTATAACTGTAATGGTTATAATTTCGGGCCTGCGGTTGCTTTTAATGATGATTATCCTGCCCGCAACTTGGAACTTGGAACTTTGAGCAAGGAACGTGGAGCTTGGAGCTCGGTGCTCGGTGGTTGGTGGTTGGTGCTCGGTGGCTCTCCGGCATTTGCGTCAGTATATCGACAGTGGGCCAGGAGGCAACCGCCTTTAGGTCAGCAATCAATGCCGCTCAATAATTTAAATTGCCCTCTCGACTCACTGCCGTCTGAGGTTATTTATACAAAAATTCTAAATACATTTGGCGTTTATTTCCGTACGTTCAGTGTGTCCATCCCCATTCCCATTGTTTCCGTGGCACTTTGGTCTAATTTCCCGGGGCAAGCATTATATACATACATACAGACGTGTACGTGTCGGACGCATTTGGTAAAACTACTTTTCGCAATTGTTTTCCTGGCATTGGTGGCCATAAAAATTTCATGTCGCTGCTGCTCGCTCGTTCGCCGCTGTTTTTCGCCCCGTATTCCGTTGCCAAAACTCATATGGCCAAAACAAGGAGCTCCTTGCAGGTGCTCCTAACTGGACATAAACATGTGCAAATCAACATAACTCCTGCCAGCCATCCGGCGCAATCCAACCCAACGTCCAGAAGTTTCCCGGTCTCCGCAGAACTCCAGCGATCTGCTGCTTTTTGGCTGGCAGCTGGTGATGTGTTTGTTTGTTTACTTACAAGTTTTTGCCTTGGCAATTTTTCGCAAATTGCAAACTGGGACAGGCATCCCGAAGGGATTCGGATAGGGATGAGGATTAGGGATCCTGGCGGCCACATGGCTCGGACTTTCTGCGGTGCACTGACAACATGTTTTGAACATATCACTTTTCTATATGGAAAATTATTTATAACTTTTGACATTTTTAGTGCTGCTGTGCATGGATTTTTCGGGGTAGCTCTGAAATCGGGCCAACTGAAGGAGCACAAATATCGCAGCAGCCTAGTGCTACTATGTAGTATGGTACTTTCCACGAAAAGTTCAGCTCGAATTTCTCCCCACTCAGCTGACACGTTTCCTCCACTTCACCCACGTTATTAATAATATTACGAGAGTTCCAGGTAAGACGTCCGCTGCTGGGCACGTAGTCTGCTTAGCTCCTGACTTTTCATTAACACCAGGACATCCAAGATGGCCAAGATGGGCAAAATGGCCAGGAGGAGAACGAGGGAAACGAGGGCAAGTTGAGTTAGAGCCGAGAAAAGTTTCATTAAAATTGTTGTAGCTGGTCGAAAAGTTGCACTGTAATTTTGCGCACATTTTTTATTTTCCCTCGGAAAGGGAAACTTCTGCGCAGCTTCGCCATGAGTGGCTAAAAATAGGCACTGAAATATATGAGAAAATGGCATAAAAGTCGGGGGCGCAAAAGCGGACGAAGGCCGCTTAAACTTTTAAGGCAAGTTTATGCCTTGTTTGGGCGCTATGACAATAAAACTTTTACTTTTGCATTCTTTTTCCATCTCCCAGCCACGCAACTTACCTGGCCGCTTAATGATTTCATATATATTTACGATGGACCCCGGGTTTTTATTGTGAAATATGCTCTACTCGGCGCTTTCAGCAGCAGAAGTTTTGATTATGCTCGAATGCCCCGAAAAAAAGCGGAATCCACGGCTCTACTTAGTTACTTAATTTCCGCGCGTCATACCCCAGCATTCAGCCAAGTCTCAGCCTTGGAACAGGTCGACAGGTCTACCATCAAGAAGGTAGAAACAAAAGGAACCGAGGGACTACCCAGACCCAGAGCCAGAGCTAGGAAGCAGAGGGTCCTGGGGTTAAAGGTGCAGCCAAGACGTCGACTGTCAAATGACACAATGCCAGGGGAGTTCAGCCCCCGTTGACAGTTCCCAGACGGCAGCCACTTAAGTACCAAAGAGTGCGCACCTTTGGCAATATTAATAGCCGGGCCAGGGAATGGGCATGGCATTGCATATTGCACGTAATGGAGGGATGTGGCAAGTGCAGCAGACAAGTGCAGGCTTCCTCCACCTTCCGAAAGGGTTGCCTAAACGACGAGGGGACGTCAGTGCGACGAAGCTGAGCAGCAACCCCAAGAGCAGTCAGGGCTTTTCATTAGCCTGCCCTTAGTTCCCTCTACCTCCAGGTCCACACTCACCATCCACCAGCCACCATCCACATCCAGCATACAGCATCCCCATCGCCATCGCCGGCAGCCTCCTCCATTTAATTTCCTGGCCAAACTCAATTTGAACTCTGACCTTAGCTGGATTTAGACTGCCGCACGCCGCCGCCTGCCTTGGCATATTTTAGAAAACTGTCAGGCGTAGCAAATGGGTAAACAAGATGCTAACCGGCTGATATAGGGCAAGACCAGGCAGCCAGTGACAGCCGGGGAACAGTGACTGGAACCAGTGACGACTGGGAGCAGTGACTTGAAATAGACAATTGCAAACAGGGAAACAGGGAAAACGAGAGATGAAAGCACTTGGAATTGTACACTCGAACTCGAGTACAAAGCAATGTTATTTGGATGACAAAGGGGAATAGTTCACTTGGTAACCGAATTGTGGTTGAGTACTCCAAAGCCACAAGGATTCCTGGAGCAAAGGTCACCAAGCAGTGTGTAACCACATGTTTAGGTTGCACAATGCAGCTCACAAGCAATTCCAAATTGAAAGCAAAGTCAAACGAAAAGTAAGCAGTATGTGAATTAGCTTGCCAATCTGTTAACTTCTTTCACTGACTTGTCAACCATATTACCAACTTATATAAATGAATTAAATAATAAATTGATGCATTAGAATATTGAAAGTGCGATACTATTAAAACAAATAGAACATACGAAATATCGATGTCTGTGTTTTGCTGCATTTTCAAAAAAGGAGTGAAACAAGACAAACTTAATTAAGGTCGATGAAGGCGATGAAATAAACAAAATTCATATATGGCTTGTTATTCAATTGGGCTTGTGAGCTTTATAACTGCATATATTTTTAGTAAGCCGATTATTTGACATTTCACAATGATTTTTAACACATCAGTAGCTTTGCAAGCGCCTAACTGAAGAGGATTTTGGTAAACCGATTACTTCAAATGCCACTGCTGGTGTCACACTTTGGAAATCACGGTCCGGTGAATGGTGAGCCAGTCCTGGTGGGATTCAAATGTCCCACGCCAGTTTGTATCCTTAACAGAGACAAGCCAAGCCTCCCCGCCCGTTCCGCCCCCTCAACACCATCTGACCTCTCCGTCTCCACACCTCCCGAGCAATGTCCATTCATGGACATCGCTTTGCATTGCTTTCCATTCCAATCCGGCTGGCTTTTGTTGGGCTGGCAGCTCTCGCATTGTGGCCACTGTCACAGCCAGGCCAAGTCCCATTCATGGGGCCAGAGTCACAGCCACAGCCAGAGACACAGCCACAGCCAGCAGTCCAGCTGAAATCCTGGCCCACATCCACATCCACACCCACTGCCACTGGGTGCCGCCACCCAAAACCCATTCACATTGTCATTCTGCCGTGTTTGTTTATGGCTTACGCAGTGGCTCAAGTGTTTGGGTCTTGTGTTTGCGTTTTGTTTAGTTTTTGATTGGAAAACAATGCCAGCGCCTGAATGAGTGGGTGTCCGTCCGGATGGGGGACTTTCCAGAAGCCAGGACGTTTTGGACGGCTCTTCAGATGCCTAAACTCGATTTGGAATCGTTATCGAATCGGACACTTCACTGGCGGGCCGAGAATAAATGATTTGGCCTAGTGTAGCGCCAGTTTAATTATATAATCCTTACTTTTGGTCAAAAAGTAAGATACCAAAAGGTATTTTCCAGCCAAACGGATAGAATAGCTCACAGTTTAAAGAGCTGAAGTTAAAAGTGCCAGAGATAAAAAGGTATTTTGAGATTTATTCCTGTCAGTCCATCTCCACCGCTTCTTCGCTGTCGCAAGGATAATGAATCTGAACGCTGCAGCGATACAAATACCCTCCAGAAAGGACACTGTTGCTGGTCACGATATCGAGGAATATATGTATGTATATAAGTACATTCTAGAGGTACGGGTACAAACCAAAGCCGGAGTATTTGTTCAGCCATGAACGAAGGATGAAGCCTTCCGAGCGATTTCTTCTGCTGGTCTTTTGTCAACTGCTCACCTGCTTAATGTGAAGCGACAAGGACCAAGGACGGACGATAAATTAAACATGAGGAATCTACTGGCGTATTATTCTTAGGCTGCCTCGAAATAAATTCAATTTGACATGGTGTGCATCCATTAGCAAAGTTCGTGGCTATATATGCTATCTCCGCCGTGTACGCACACGACCCGAATTGACAGCCCGAGGTCATTTGGTGGAGTCACCTACTGGCATATTAATGCAGAAACTTCCATGCTGCTAAGATTGCGAATTGCGAGTGCCGAATGGCGAATGGCGAAAATTGAGATTGAGTTTCTGATGCGTATGGAGATGGAGATGGAGATATGTGCCAGTGCTGCTGGCTGGGCCTTTTGGCCTTTTCTCCGCATATAAATCTTATTTAATTGCAAGCCAGCTGTCAATTTCCACTAAAGCCCTCCGCTGGCGTGGGAAATCAGCTGGTGACATAGAATGACATTTATTTGCCAGACGTTCCTCCTCGCACCGCAGACATTGTGGTTTTGCTCTGGTTGAAGCTTTCAGCTGGATTTGGTCGAGCTTAAGGATACCGTCAGCTCAGCTGGTCTCGTTAGTGATTCGCTGACCATGGAAATTATCCTTGCAGCATTTATTTGTCCACTGCCAGTGGGCAAATATTAATCTCTCTCACTCTCATCTTCATCTGCTTTTCCCCCCAACAACTTTCCGGCTTTTCCCTTTACCCAATCATTTTCTGCAGGGCGACAGGTGTGGCCCCAAGTTTTCCGTAGGTCGGCGGCGGGCAACAAGTGTCGCTCTGGCATTTCCCAGCTCTCAATTTTCACGTTTTCCCGAAAATGTTTGCTTTGCTTGCTGCCACCTGGCTTTTGCATACGCAGAGAAAAATGTGTCAGTGAAATATTTAAAAATGCAGAGGCAAGAAACGAGAGTACCTTCAAACGTTTTGTGCAAAGCATTTGGACTTTGTTGAAAACTAACTACAAGGAACAGCTCCTCTAACATCTATTTATTTTGTATTTTCTTGCAGTGCACTGAGAACAGAGAATAATTTACCAGCACACACAGCACCACGACCACGAGACAATGATTGATTGAAAAGTGTCTGCAGTTTGTGGGCGCGTGGGTGAAATGTGTGGCGGCGCAGAAACAATAATAATAATAATTCCTGCCCCCTTTCCCCTCTCCCATTGCTGTGCGAATTAAAATAAACAAAGCCCCGCATAAATATTGCATAATTTGAGACACGGCCCCCAAAAGCATACCCATCTCACTCATTGTTGCACGACGATGACGATGATTATGCGTAAATTGGGGAGCGGCTAGATCGATGGGCTGCCAGCAAAAGGTCAGCAAAAGGCAGCGTTGCGGGAAGAAAGAACGGAGCCACCGGAGCCAGGTTTCTCCGCTCTTTTTCTGCCATGGAGACGGTACATCCTGGCTCATCCTGGCCCATCCTGGAACCCTTACGCCACATTGCTTTCTAGAGCGGACAGGGTGCTGCTAAATTATGCATGCAGCTGTGTGAGTGCCAGCCTCATTATGCACGGCTGCTGCGAGTTGCCGGCCCGGAAGCCTTTAAGTAGGCAGCTCCCGAACCGTCGCCCCTCCCACCATCTAACCCCAATCCCCCTGGCCAAGAGCTCTCCACTTTCTTTGCCACGTTTCCAGGGCTTTTCCGCACAAGTTTTGCTTGTTTCGCTGCTTCTTTTTTGAATTTCAGTTTTTAGTTGTGCCATGCATGCGACATGGCTGAAGTGATGCAGCCAGCACCTTAAAGTAGGTCCTGCTGATGCTGTTGGCTTAAATAAGCCATAATTTGCATTAGCATGACTATGCACTTGTACAGTGTACAGTGTACAGTGCCTGCCATAAGTCTATAAAAGTCTACATATGTACATATATGCACATGTACTATGCGCACAGGGGCATAACTCTTGAATGGGGCTTGCTCCAGTTTTCAGTTTTCAGTTTTCACTGGCTGATTTCTATTGCGTTTGATTTCCATGACCTGTGACGCACATGGCGCAGACACTATCCCCGCTCCTCCGCCTTCCCATTTGGGGCGAAGTACCCATCTGAAACCGGCGGCATATGTCATTCGGGATTGTGTGTGCGCTATTGAGACCTCGGCTCGGCTTGGCTCCCAGCTAAATTTTTATACTCGCAATTGTACTTGGATCCTTTTTGGGTTCGCCACCCAATCGACCATTTCCATTTGACATTTTCAAGGACGCGGACGAATGGGTATCTGCGTAGTTAAGTGTCCTAGGACGTCAATCAACTCATTTTCGAAACCAGTGTTGTCTTGGGATGTGACAATCATCTCCGAAAATCGCACTAAGTTTGTATGAGTCTCTCACTCAACTTAACTTAATTCAATGGAAATATACGCTTAGAAAGTTCAGTGCATGTTTAATATTAAGCCTTTTTGATAGTTCAACGCCTACATGAAAGACTATTTTGGTAATTTAATTAGTGCCCAACAATTTTTTAAGCTCATAAAAAGTTCATTCATTTATCTCGTTGCCCACATGCGTCATTTGCAATTGGCGACGTGACGATGAACCAATTAAAGTACACAGGTTTCCAGTACCAATTAAGCCCATGTTCAGATCCATGTACAAATAAATAGTGTATAATTAAATAGCAATTTGCGTGGCTGCACCTACATGAGTTACCTTATTTTAATGTTTATCGCAAAAATTGCATTTTTAATTGCTGTCAGCAGGTGATATTTCGTATTTTAAAGTAATACCCATTTTGAACATTTTCAATGCATGCACTACACTATTTTAGCATTAAAGTGCTTAACTCTAAATGGAGGACGAGAATCCTTTTAAGGCTAGTATCTAAATATACCATTACTCAAATGCAAATTAGCACAAAAACGGCAGACAGGCATCTTCTAAATATACGTATCTAAGAATCCCTCTAAGTATAGCCAATAAATAACTCATTATTCATAAGCAAAGCAGCCCAATTACGTGAAGCTGCTAACACTTGGTTAATTTTCCGCTCACTTGGAGCTAAAACAATGCCAAAGGACTCGCGGTGATGGGGATTTCAGAAATTGCCTTCGTCCTGTTCGCTCTCCCTATCCCGCTCGCACTCGCACTCGCTCTCCGTCTCTGTCTCTGTCTCTGTCTCGTTCTCCTAGTGCCTGTGTGTGAGCACATATTCCGCAATTCATTCATAAATTCCGCGTCAGCTCACAACTCATTAAGCACGCCGAGGATACAACAAGGATACCTACTAGGCCACTACTACCCGCACTTACTTGCCAGCCGCCTCCTGATTGCATTGCATCATCTTTTGTGGCTAAGGACTTGCTCCCCTCCGCTCCCGTCCCTCTGGGTAAATATATCATAAGCAAAAAGTCCTTGACGCTTCATTGACTAAAAAATTCTAGCACAAACACACAAACACTCACACACGTAAACACACGCGCACACACACAAGCACTCACACACTCAACCGATTACTCAGCCACATTTATTTGCCGAAGAGTTTTACTGGGTTTTCTGTTTTTCTTTCCGCTCTTCATTACGGATGACTAAGAGCTGACTGGCCAAATAGGATATACTATGTAGCATGGCTGTATGTATGTATGTATGTGTGCGGTCTCCAGTGTCTTATTATAGATTTTGGCCAAAAATCTCCGCCTTGGTGTGGTTCATTATAGCCCCATAGTTGATATTTATGCAGTGCTCGCAGCTATTTGCTTGCCCATGTTTATTCAGCAGCATGCCACAATCCTTTAGCCACTTTGGCCACCAGATTCATACACTGCTCTCGCCATCGCATCGCATCGCATCGCATCGAAATAGAAAATATATAGAAATAGTATACGAGTGTATGTATGTATGTTGTGCATGGTGTATGGTGTGTGGGCATAAGTGTGTCAGTCTCTTGGATCCCAGACAATCGTCCGTCCCATTCTGTGACGTAAGGAGAAAGCAAAACTTTGGCCAGCTTTTGGGCTGCTGTCGTCAAACTGGCTGAATGAGCCACCATCACGCACACTCTCACCCAGACAATTGGCCCGCTCAATGGCCGCGTGGATCCCCTTTCGACACCCCGACACCCCGACACCCCGCCCCACCGCATCCCCTCGTCCCTCGTGCTTACGCTAATGTAAATATTTTCGCACCCCACCCCGCACCATCCCACCCACCTCCTTGTTGTCCTGTGCCACAATTGTATATGCAGCAGCCCCAGAAGAGGTTGTTCTGCGTGGCCTAAACTCCCCGTCTGCAAGCTGTAACATCACCTCTCCCCTCCCTCCCTCATCTGCTGGCCAAATGACAAACTGTCGAACTGACTGAATGACTGACTGACTGACTGAGTGAATGAGCGAATGAGTGGATGCTGGTGATGATGTCACTGTTTATTGATTCATTCGCTGGCTGACAGCCACGATGTCCACTTTCAGCACGTTTCTGTTTATTTTTGGCCAGTGCATTAAGTCAAAAGGCTAATTTGCCGGGCCGAAACACAGAGTCCACCTCATTAACAAATTCAGTGTGTGGGCGTGACCGGGGCGTTATTGCTTCCAGTTCATTTGGCAAGGTCTGGCCAGGACCATCCTGTCCAGCAGTGCAAATGGGGGTCGTCCTCCTCCTAATTAGCCATGGGCTATGGGCTATGGGCCAGGTTGTAGACTTGAGACTCGAATGCAGGAACGTTTAATTAAGGGAATGGGCGATGTGGCAGTGTGAATATTTTTGGGCGCCCCACGAAAATGTCAAAAGTGTGTGCCATGCCAATGGCATTGTAAAATGTTGAAAGAAAATCTCTATAGGTCAAAGGGCATGCTGCGTACGCAACCAGTGTTTTCCCAAAATAAATGCCAAAAAATCCATAAGAACTTTGAGGCATAAAGTCAATAGTTGTATTAATATTCCATAAAAATAATAAAGCTTTAACTAAACGGAACTATAATCTAAAATTTGAATGAAATGGCTTTCCTATAGAAGATCTTAAGATATTAAGTTTACGTTTTCTAGAAACCTGTCTTATAAGCATACAAATTTCCAAGAAAATGTAGCACCAATTCAATAAATCAATCAAATTCGGCAAATTCAAAATCCAAAGGCTAAAGCGGGGTTAAGGATCTCCGGAGCAACCAATCTGTCTGGCAAAACCAGTAAACCCAATTTGTCTGATCTGTCGCCGCTCCTCGAGTGTCCTGGAAATCGGTCATTTGCATATCTATGCCCGATTATGGAGGCATCCAGCCGCCTGTGTGGAAGGAGTTGGAACCTACAAGTTGTGGCAGACAACCTGTCGCTGTGGTAAAATTTTCCATCCGCTCGACTGCAGCCGCCACACGAACATGACGCGGAAAATGGGCGAGGAAAAGGACGAGGGCGGCCACTGACAAACAGACAGATAGACAGACAGACGAATGGAGTGATAGACGCATCTCCAATATCCATTTCCAACTAATTTGCGTAATATTTGACAGGAGCAAGGGACTGCAAGGACACATCGATGAGGAAGGTCCGCCGTCCGCCGTCCGCACAAATCGATGATCTTTTTGCCGCCAAGTGGCCACTTGAGGACCGAGCGGTCCTCAAATTACAAATTAAATCAACCGCCGGCGTATGAAAATGTTGGTTTGAGCGGGCGAAGGAAAGGCAAAGGCGTGCGCACACACATTCTTACGCACACGCACACACACTCACGCACACACACAGCCACAGGAGCTGGCAGGATGTGGGCGTGGGAGCGAGGACTTGTCAAACGGAGGCGTCCTGTCCAGTCGCCTCGGACCCCCGGGGTGTTGTTACTAAATTAGTTGGAAACCGGACCAGCAGGATCGTAAATTGTGAACGCGTTTTAATGATGTCAAGTTGTAAACGCAGCCGCAGGTTTCCCGGGAAAATGCTAGTGACGGGGTTATTCATGTTTTATCCGGCAACGTTTTCCCTTTTTGCTCGGCACAGGAGCAAACTCTTTTGGCCGACAGGGACTGGCAACTGAAGTGGGACTTGGGATGGCGTACTCAGATGGCATGTAAGATAGGTTTTTAGAATATTTCACTAAAAAATGTACGCAAATAAAAGTGTCAGGTATGTTTAATAAACTGTAAATACAGTGGAAAAAGCTGCAAAAGACGCTAGTAGTATAAGAAGTATTTGTTTGTATATTCATTTGAAAGGGTTTCAAGTTTTGGTTGGTGATTGAAGTGCAAGGATCCTTAGCTACCATTCAGGGCTATTAAAAACACATGTGTGCGGCTCTCACGGCAGTCTCTCCTTATCCGCATAATCGTTTTCCAGTGTAAACACTTAGGGGTACGATTGTAATTTTCCCGACTACCGACTACCAACTACCAACAACCAACTAGCCGACTACCAGCGAAGGTGTGAAGTGAGGAGCGTTGACGTTTTCACAGCAGACACTTGATGACGTTATGCGGAAATAAACAAAGACACATACGCACCCAGAAATGTGGGAAAAGCGAGCTGCTGGCAAGGAAAAATTGGAAATGGGAAAGTGCTGGTGGGAGACGGAAAGCAGCGAGGGCCATAACAATGAGGGAAATTGTGCAAACATGCGCATAAAATGAAAACTCATTGATTGTCTTCGCATATTGGATTTTCGCTACATCTCTCAATCTGAGAAAAAACCTTGCCAAATCAATTGTTCGCAGATGGGAAAATCCACAGAGAAAACGGAGAAGGCCGCGCAGTTTCCGCCAGTAAACTTATCCAATTTAATTTAATTGGCCATTCTGTTTCCACGAAATTTTCCGACTTTCGCTTTACTTAGAGTTGAGAACGTTGCGTATAAAAAAGTGAAATAAAGTACAGGTAATCGTAGAACAAAAAAACACAAATAACTATTACAAACCAACTCAAGTATTACATCACAGAGAAGCACAGAGAAGAAAAAAAAACACAAGCTCAACTTAATTAACAGTTTACAAGTGCAATAATTGATACGATAGCCATATTTCACATCAATCAATTAGTTTCCATTTTGGCTTAATTATAAATGCTTTGTAGGTACGAGACATTCTTGTTACGGCAAATTGGCCAGAATGTCAAATGGCGGGAAGAGTAATTTGAATATTGGATTATTTTAAGAACGGCATGGAAAATTCAAACTGGCCGAGAAGTGGCCATCAAGTGCCAGCTTTTGTTGGTAGACCGGTAGACCAGCAATGAAATCGCATTTAGCTCACGGCCATAACAATGTCGCCATTAAACTTGAAAGTGTTAATTAAAAATTAAAATTGATTGTCCGCCGGGACGAGAGCAAGGCAGACATCTTCCGCCGAGTCCTGATTCTGGTCCAACTTTCTCTAAGCACATTCCGTATTCATGGCGACCATCAAAACTTGTTGTAAAGTAATTTAGCCAGCCAAGTGATTAACAACGGCCCAAATGGATGAAAGCCAAGGACGAACTTCCTCGCAGCCGCATTCCATCCGAAGTCCTGCGACTAATTTGCTAAATGCAATGGCCAAAAATAACGGACTGCAAAGTTGGCCAAACTACCGAAAATAGCTGCAAAAACTTTGCCGCTTCGGCCATTGTTGACAAATGATTTAGTGACAATGTATTAAACGCCGGCTGATTGATGATTGATAACCCCAGTTCGCCCGTCAGCCGGCTAAAAGGATTAAATTGTTGGAACTTCCAACTTCCGAACTTCCAAACTGCAGCACCTTGGATCATGAAATATGCACGAGTTCGCCAGCAATAACAAGAGCCGCCATAATGAAACGGGTCTATACAACCCGCACACAAAGTTCTACGCATTAATAACTGGCGCAAAAGAAATGGTGACGGAAATAGAGCGATTATGGCATGTCCTTCGGGACCTGCCCCACTTGCTCTGGCCCTTTGAACCCAAAAAAGAAAGCACTCACACTCGCAGTGGGTATGTATATGTATGCGTGTGTGTGTGTGTGTGTGTAGTGTATGAGTGTGTGTGTGTAGTGTGTGTAGTGTGTGTAGTGTGTACTAGGGGGTCAAGAGCGCGTTTCACTCGGACTCAATTCGGCACGAAACGCAGCGATATTGGAAAGATATTGACCGTCTATGGTGGGTAAATGTTGTCTTTCGGGGCATGTAACACGCATTTGTAAATGAACCATGCCGCAGTAATTACAATACACTGCAGCTTAATACAGAGCATTGCGAAGTATTCGATTTCGACTTGATTTAATAGCCATCCATGTATTAAGTATAAAATGAAAATATCATATACTAAATGTAGGTTGAGCAATAAAGCTAAACACCTTTGATTTGAAGACTTCAAGAACTTGTCTGCTTATATCACAACTATTTGCTGCTTTCAATTTCGATAAACTATTTCAGAATCTAGAAAGTTCACTCTAATTACGATACGTTAGAGGTTTACTTCAATGTTAAAGGTGGACATTTGATTGGATCAAGTTAATGCCAGACAGTCGGCTAAAGGTCACAGTGGAAGTGTAGGGTAGGTTCTGCCAACTCCCCAATAGTTCACCATGGAATCCCCAGCTGAAGCCGTCATATAATGCGAATTTGTATGTGGTTGTATTTGGAACTCACCGATTTGTGGCACATCGTACTGCCGCTGCCCGCGGGCGGTGCGCAGCATCAGCTGGCTGGCTATGCTGTGGGAAATCGGTGGCTGCGCGGAGTAGCCGCCTCCTGGCGATCCCATGGATCCGGATACGGATCCGGATCGCTTGTGGCTGGGATCCTTTTTGTCCTGCTGCGACTGTTGCTCCACCTGCTGCTGCTTAGGTTGTCCATCGTCGGCTATTTGTTTGCCGGAGGAAGAAGTGGAGGAGGATGCACTGCCCGCTAGCTCGCTATGTGGCTTCTCGATATCCTTGGAGCCGGAGCGACTGGATGGCTTCAGGTGCTTGCTGGCCGTGGCCTCCGAGTTGGCGGACAGTGAAAGTTTGCCAGTTCGCTGCGGCTTGAAGTGCTGGGCGAAGATCTGGCGCTGCAGCTGCTTTTCAGCCTCGGAATTATGGGCGATTCCCTGGCCATTTCGTTTCCTGGCCCACTTTTGCTGCACCCGTATGTTGTAGTTGCCCGGGTTGTGGGTTTTGCCGGAGTGCATCGTCTTGAAGGGGGCGTCTCGCTGCTCCTGTTCCTGCTCGAAGAGCTGTTGCAAGGAGTCCGGTGCACCCAGTTCCAATTGCTCCAGCGTGCGGTAGGGATTCTCCGGGAGGGGTTCGTCCTCCAGGCCGTGATACTGATAGGCGTCCAGTTCTCGCAGCAACTCATCCTCGCCCATGTGGGGCTCCTGGGGTTCCTGCTCCAGTTCCGAGAAGTCATCAAAGTCGCCGAACGAGTGCAGCGGTTCGTAGAGAGCCTCCGCCTGCTCCTCCCTCTCCGCTGGCTGCACCACCCGTCCGTAGTATTTTACGGGTCTGTTCTCCAGCTCCCTCAGCTGCTCGTAATCCTGCTCCAGTGTAACCGGCGTTGGCGGCTGCTTCTGGACATTGCCAAAGATGTAGCCACGAGCGGCCTGCTGCAGCAGCGCCGGATAGTCGCCCACGTCCAGCTCCTCGCTGGGCTGCATCTGTATCCGGCCGGCGATGAAGGGATGGCCGCGATGATTGCTGCCCGCCGGCGGCTGTTCCGCCGTCTGCTTGGCGCGGGCCAGGAGCATCAGTCGCTCCCGCTCCAGCTGGGCCATGTCCGCTATCTCCTTGTTCAGCCGCACGGTGGTGGCATCGAAGGCGGCCGCTGCGGCGGACCGATGGCCATGCGGCGAGGATCCACCGCCCGGCGGAGATCCACCGGGATGCTGCTGGTGCTGCTGCTGCTGCGAGGGTGCGGTCTGCCAGGCGGCGGCGGCTCCCGTCGAGGGTCCCACAGGATGACTGGGCACCTGCACCACCTTGGCACCTTCGCCCAGCGACTTTTCACCGTTTCCGTTCCCGTTCCCGTTCCCGTTGCCATTTCCGTTTCCGCTCAGGTGGAGGGCGTAGAGGCCGCCCTGGATGAGCAGGACGCAGAAGAGCGTCTGGGCCAGCGAGCAGAACATTTTCCGTTTGTTGGTCTGGCGCAGCTTCTCGATTAGACGGCTTATCTTGGCGGTTTCGGTTTGGGTTTACCAGGGGGAAATACAGATAGCTTGTTAGTCCGGGGGGGTGGTGTTTGGTGTTCGGTGTTTGGTGTTTGGTGTTGGGGGGGGGCGGGAGTTATAGAGACAGGTGGCAGGTGGTTATTGGGGGGCTGGTGGCGGTGAGCGGTGAGTGGTGAGTGGTGGTGAGGGAAAGTCCCGATATCAATGTTTCTCTCTGGGCTTTCGATGCTTTGCACACACGGCTTTTGTGGGTCTTCAGGCCCCACACCGCTGACCAACACTGTGCCGGCCTAAGCCTGGCATTGCACTACACTGGCCTGCACCGAAGTTTTTTTTCGAAGTTTTGAAACTTTGCGAAGTTTTCCGAATTTTATGTTTTTTCTTTCTTTTTTTCAAACTTTTTGGCTCTTGCTTTTTGTGAATGCCTTGCAACGACCGTTTATGGTGTCGTTAATTTTCGATATTAACTTTCTATTTTTTCGGGCACTTAACTTGGCGTTTACTCACTGGCCAGTCACTCGATTTCGATTTAGACCTTAGGCTTATTAGTTAGTTTTTTCGCGGCACTTTGGTTTCTTGGGTATATAATTTTCTTGTGTTGTTATTCAGCTTTCTTCATGTGGTGTGAAAACTTTCCCTTGTTCTGGGTGATGGATGTTTAGTGGACTAGCTTTGCTTCTAGTGTGTGTGTTTTTTTTTTTTTGTATATATTTTTTTGTTATATTCTTTTTTGTATCGCCTGGCTTCAAGAGTGTTCCGCACGTTTGAACCGACGAGCAAGGACTCGTCGTGTCGTCTCAGCAGGATTTGCCTGTTTGTCTGCCTTTTGCTTGGCCGCCTGACGCGTGTCCCTCTGCCTCTGCCTCGGTCGGCGTCGCAGTCGCTGTCGCTACGTCGACGTCGACGTCGCTGCCTCTCCTCAAGGCGTTTCGGATTTCCACTTTATGTGGCAGTCGTCGTTGTCGTAGTCGCACTCGTACACCCACTCCCTGCGCGCCCCGCCTCGAATTTCACTCCTCGGACGAACCGCTGGCTGCTGGGCTCGCTACTCTCCGCTCTCTCTTGCTCCTTTCTCCTTTCTCCTTGCTCCTTGCTCTTTCTCCGTGCTCCTGGCTCCCTGCTCCTGCTCCTGCTCCGGCTGCTACTGCTGCTTCTGGGCTTCCTCAGCTCCAGCTTGTGTGCTCTCGGTCAGCGGGAAAAACTCGAGCTCGAAACGACTGTTCGCTCTATACTGAGCGCTGTGTCCGCTCAACCACTTGTTTTCAACCAGCCTCATGTGTAGAGTTTTTCCCGAAGTCCAACGGGATGAGAGAAAGTGAGAGAGAGTGCCTGCTACTGCGCACTATGCACCGCGTTACCGGCATCACCGACTCCCTGTTTTCCATTTCCCAGATGCCATATGATTTGCGGTCGCCAGTTTGCGTGGGTTGTCCAACATCCGCATCGGAGTCCTTCGTGCTGGCGGGGCATTTCCCCAGTTCGACTCGAATTTGGGTAATCCCATTTAGCTGTCATCAGCTGTGGCTGCCCTAATCCCAAGTACACCCGAGGATTCAATCACTGAATGCACTTCTCGCTGGGCTTACCCGGAATCGTTGTGTTTTTTTCTTGTCGGAAAAATCAATTGTGGGAAAATTAAGTGACACCACATATCTGGTTTCTCCCGAGATATAGATTGTGGTTCATTAAATGAAAGCTAATGGGAATTTCACTGAAATCACTTGGCTCTAGGATGTCGAGTGTTTGTAACCCTTATGTAACAGAAGATATATGTTCTATTGCTTAAATTGCTCTATTATAAACCCTTTTAGGTACCATGTTTTTAAGAAATCTTAAATTTTTCCATATTTTGTCCCAGTTTTTAATGTTTGTTTAATTGTTTACATAATAAAAATATTATAAAATATTTCCTTAATTATTGAATAAAGTAATATCGCGATATACAATTTTTACTACATTTACAATAAATTTTGATCATGACAATTTAGGGGTCATAACTTGGGATCATTTTGTAATTTTCGCGATAGCAAGTGTGGATCGGGAAGTCGAACCAACGGTACATTTCCCCTATATTTCGAAATTCGAACATCGAAAAACGTTGACAACCACACTGGCGACACACATACATATGTACATACATCTAATGCCAAAGTACAACTCTCGCAGCAGCACAGCGAATATATTGTGAATAAAATTGAGCACATAGATTGCAAGTCATTAAGGCTGCCGAACCGAACCCGAATCGGGAAGAGGGAGGACGCGGAGCCGAAGGACCTTTCGATTCGGGTGAAAGCCAACATGAATGAAGGAGAATGTCCTGTGGAAGAGGCGTCATCGTTGCTTGCAGACCGCTTTTCGCTTTTCGTTTTTCGACTTTTGCCATTGTTTTTGCTGTTGCACACGACAAACAGCTGAAGGCAGGGGCGGGTAGCTGGTGGCGGGGGGCGTGGCTGGGCGGACCGAGGACGAAGACGAGTCCTTTTGTCGTCACAATGTCTGTGGCTTTTACGTTTTACGAGCGAGCTATAATATATTCGCCGTGCCAACGTAATGATTTCCGAGCCGAGGTGAAGTTGAATCGAGAGCTCGAGCCACGTGAATGGACTTGTCCCACAGTGTGGAGAGTTTTGAATGGACGAAAAGGTGAATAGGCACAGCTCGTATAATCGAAAAAGTTTCGCACTCGAACGTAAAGAGAAGGTGAGAATACAGCCAGAATAGTCATTCATAGCGAAATATAATCAATCAAGTCCGAAAATTGGCAGTCAACTTTAAACAGGTAATTATTTAATTATTCATAAAAAGTTATGCGATGAATTCTATGTACACCAGTTATACAATACACATAATGCCGCAATAAGTGCCCGGTTTTAAAGCTGTAATATAACTAAATTCGAAATTTTTTGATCTCCAAGCCAAGTCTCATCTCAAGCAAGTCTCCGTGCGAAAAGCCGGCTTGGACTCTCAATTTGTTGCACAGCCCAAAAGTCTCCGGCTCGTTTGGAAAACTCTACAGGCGACGGCAAACAGCTGAGCCTGGCCAGGACCTTTCCCCTCCCCCCGCCCCCCATGCCTGGCCCGCAAGACGGTGGTCCTACCACAAGCCAAATGCACTTGCTGGCACCACAGGCACCACAGGCCAGCGATGGATTCGAAGGATTCGTGGGGGAACAACAACAGATGATTCCGAGGCCGGAGTGCGCAGGCGCAAACTCAAGAGGCGACGACTACGTCAACAACAAAAATCGAAGCGGCGGATTTTCATTCAGGAGATAGCCCCCTCCTCCCACGAAAGTTGGGGAAACAAGAGCGCGAGCCCTCGAGCAGCGATATGGAAACGGTGGCATGGGTATGGTAAGGGGCATGGATATGGTAAGGGGCTTGGGAGTGGGGAAATTTTGGAGGAGCTGGGGCATTTGGGGAGAATCAGCGCCTGGCTGGCGTCGTTTTTCGACGGACGACGTCGTCGTTGTCGAGAAGCCGAAGAATCGTGGAATTGCGGAATCGGGCAACTGTTTGGCCGAGAAAAGGGGGCGGGTGGGGGCGTAACGAGGACGATGGGTGCGCCGCACGACGATGACGCCTACGCAGCTCTGTGACGTAAGCAGGCTCGCAGGACCTCCGAGCGAGGAGCCGAGGAACCGAAGCTCTAAGCGAATGCAGACTGGCCCCATTGTCCTGGCCGATGGCGATTCATTGGCGATTCCACAGTTGGGCTCGTCACATGGCCACCTCGGCGTTGTCCTTTCTCACACTGATCCTTTTCAGCTGCCTTGCACCTTTGCACTTGGAACCTGGCGAGTCGAGAGAAGTTCGCTGGTGTAGGAATGCCTTGAATAATGAAATGTTATGAACATGAAAGCATTTGCTGTACATCATATCTAATTTACAATGCAGATGATATTAGGCAATTAATTTGGTACCTTTAAGGCGTTTGCCATTATGCAAACTATACTAACAGAATGAAGTTATCAGAGGAATAAACTAATTAAAACATGTAGAATGAAACAAACAAAGATAAATTATAATGGATATAATATAATGGGCATAATATAATAGATATATATCCTAAGTACAAGGATGGTTTCTAAGCCTTAATCGCAGCTATCTTCTTTATTATTTCAATACCTCAATACAGGTTTCAAATAATGGAGTATGGTTGTGCAATAACCCCATGACATTCGCCCCCCATTCCACGCCCCCCGTCGTGATTTATGATGTGGCTTTAATTGCCCGCAGAGAGCAAAGTTCAATTACAACCCCCGCAAGTATGCTGCACTTTGGTGGGGCATAGGGCACAGGACCCTAATCGGTTGACTGATGGGCCATGACGGAGATCGGCTCGAGTGTCCGCCTGCTTATGCTCAAGTCGCCACTTGCGGATGACAACTCCGCCATCCGACCTCCAGTCCTCCAGTCCAACTCCACCACCGCCTACACATCCATTTCCACATCCAGCTCCAACTCCAGCCCCAGCTCCACCTCCACCTCTATCTCCACCACCCATTGACATCGGGCTGGATAGCCGGCTGTGCTGTTGACATTGAATTCCGTGGGATATGGCCAAAATGCTATAAATAGACAAACAGCCGAGTTGAGCAGAGTTTCCTTTTGGCGCTAGCCGCTTTTCCTTTTTGCGCCGCCTGTCTTTCAGACTTCGTCCACAGCCAAACAGGAAATTGCATGGATTCCACGAGGCGCTGCCAAGACGCCATCAAAGCCGTTGATTAAAAATTGAACAGCAAGCCCAGCGACAACGCAACGCAATAGGAGCAAATAAATAGATACAACCGCTCTGGGGGGAAGGTGGCAAGTGGACTCCTGGCCGGAGGAAAATCTCGTTGCCAACGAATGGCCGCACAAACAAAATCAGACTTCAAGGGTCACTTCCGCTTCAAATGGCAAATCGGGTTTATGCCAGCCACCTCCCACCGGCATTACTCCCTCAATTCCACAATGCCTCAATTCCTCAATTCCTCAATCCCGATTCTCGAGTAAAACATGTCTGCGTCACATTGCCGGCTTCCAAGAATTTTCCTAAATTAGTTTCCGGCGAAGAATGCTACTTCTTTGCCGCTTCTTTTCGGCCATTCAACTGGAAATATGGACATTTTTGTTGCAGTGGACCAACTTGAAAATCAGATGCTGTATAATGAGATGAATGCAGAAGGGTATCCTTAAATAGATCTTCCAAAGGCTAAAGGATGTTAGTCTCCTAGTAATCAAATGCTTAAAGTTACAAGAAATTGGAGCAAATGAAATGCGATTAAGTACCTAAGTTGTGATAAGCTGCTCAGTTTGGCAGACAGACAAAAAGTGAGCTGTGTCATTTTATGGTCTAATTCTGGATTATAATTCAGTGTAAAACATGGCAAGTCGTCTTAGCCATCGTTCCTATTGAAGAGTTATTCAGTGCAACAAAAAAGTTATTTTCGCATAGGCCAAAAATAAATTTTAATGTCACTTTCAATGCCAACTATTACGTACTTTGTGTGGCATTTGTGGCATGAATTGAGGACCGAGTGCAGGACTTTAACCCGAATAAACAGGCTCGATTTTCGGAACAGTGCAAGGCGGTGCTTTGAACTATATGTTATTTTCGTTTTTAGAGCTGAGGGGCGTACCACAACGTTTACCAAGTGGTTGACAAGGAGTCGACTGTGACGACAAGTGGCTGACATTTGAAAGGCCATAAAATAGTGACCCGTTAACTGCAGACCATAATTATGCGATTCAAAACGATACCAAATAGCCCAGTAGCAATAGATTTTAATCTACCAAATGCAACAAATCGAAACGGATACAGCTACAGCTACAGATACAGATACATTTACAGATATCTACTTGTAGCTACGCACAAATAATTGTCGGGAAATCAATAAGCCACGCCCCCAAACTCCCTCGATTTTCATGGCGCGTGCGAGTAATCAAAATGACATTTCATTTGCCTATGACGCCGCAATAAAGTATGCCGTAAAATAATTCATTCAATTCACCGCCGACCGGTGGTCTATATATTTACAGGTCCTGAATAAGGCTGTAGTAGTGCTTTGTGGGTGTTTGGCCTGTGTCCTTGGGGCTCGTTGCATTGATTTGTGCAAATCAGCTGCCTAATCGCCAGCGAGACGTTAATTGGATCAGGACCTACGCACACGGCAATAAATGGCAGTATATTCGACATTTCCCTGGCCGCAAAATTGCGCAAAATTTAAATTTAAATATCATAGAGCATAATTAAGCATGGCTAGGCTTGTATCCACGACAACACATCAAGAGCTCGCCTCAAATAATTTATAATTAACCGGAATGGTAGGGGGCATTCTCAGAGTTCCACTTCTGAACAGTAAACAGTACACCCACGCCCCAGAAAGCAGGGAATATCTATTAATTTGCAATTAGGCATATTAAGTGGGGAAGTAAGGATTGGCACTGGCTGGGATTAACGGATTGGTGTTGGGCTGGAGAAAGAAGTTCCCAAGGCGAATGATGATCAAGATCTTTCAGCGTGCAATGCCATTAATCATAGCGATATGTAAATAGCTGTACCCACTTATTTAATTCAGCCGTGCTTGAATGCCCACATTTTATTCTCGCTGCATTCCTTAACGTCTTTTCAAGCGCAAACCGAATCAACGAATGCAATTTCCCCCACTGTGCCGACAGGAAATAAAGTCGAGGGAGCAGAACCACCGAACTACTGCTGGCATTTATTAAAATACAGTTCATGGGGGCAGACGAAAGGGGGCCTAATCGAATTTCAACTGCAGCTCCAACTCCAGCTGCAGCTGCAGCTTTGAGAAAATGCCGGCAGGGATAATGCCGACAATCTGCCCTTCTATGCAAATTCTGGGTGGTCGATGTGGCTGCTCCTTGTCCGCTTTTCCAAGGAGTCCGCTTATCAGGCTCAGTGCTGCACTGCAGTCATTTCTGGGAATTTTAAACAGGGTTTTCATGGCTAAAGCACCCGAAAATATTTAATAACTAACAAGTTTAGTTCAGTACTTTTTGAAATCGCATAATTCCATATGGAATGCCATGTGGTTGAGTACCATAGTAGTTTAGCAATCAATAATTTACACATGCTAACATATACGTACTTTTGTAGCAATTAATTATATATTAAAAACAGGGCATCTTTCCAGCAGTTAGCAGGTTTTTATTTAGCCCAAGAAACCAACTCGAAATGGGGCACATTTCCTCTCGTTGCTAAGAGTTAAAAACCGCTTTTCCCGCCACTCCTGATTTTCTTTTCGGTTTCCCCAGCTTTTCCCACGCGACTTAGCAACGTCGGCGGGCTTTTGTGTGCGACTTAACGATGCGCAATGTAACTGTTACATTTCATTACTGTCATTACCAAGGATTGCCGTTGCTTTTGGCCATATCTGGGTGGGCCAAGTCGCTTTTGGCCACGTTGCTGATGGTCAGCCTGCCGCCATTTTGATGACGTTGATGAGTCTGATATTTATTTGTTTGCGCTGTCGTTTGCTTGATTTCTTCTTGATGACGAAAGGCAAACTTTGGGAAACTTTTGTTTTTGTTTCTGTTTCTGTTACTGTTACTGTCTCGGTTTCTTTTCTCAGTTTGTTTGTCAAATTTTACCTCTGTGTCACATCATAATTGTCCCCGGCAACTAGACACTTTGTTTTTGGCCAAGGACAAACTTGTAAATTAACATGATTCCGCTCGTCATGATGATGATGAGAGATGGGTTCATAAATTAATAACGCCCACGATCTGACGAACGACGAAACGTGCCCTTTGACCCCGCTCCCTTTCGAATCAATGGCCAAAAACTAAACGGAAGGCAATTACAAGAACAAACAACATAACTCACTCAACCTGTTTAAATGGCATAGACCACGCCCACTCACACCCAGACCCAGAACCCATCATTATATCCGCACTTCTCTCCAAAACTAAGCACATAGATCATTAGAAGTAAATGTTTACCTTCCGCCACGTGGGCGCCTGTTTGAAGTTCACTTTCCATCGAACTTGAGTTTCGATTTAGCCCTGTTGGGCCCAAAAAGCCCAGACCTCGGGTTATTCGAGCCGCAGCTCATTAAACATATAATGGGCTCTCATTAGATACATTTCCAATTCAACTCGGCATCGATAATTCACAAATCCAGGCAAATATTTGGTTAAAGAGAATGTCGTTGCTGTTCATTGAAAATTCAATGTGATGAGATACTAGACATATCTGTGTTGAGCAGAAAGTGATTTTAATAAGCGACGACAAGGCCAACCAAACTTATTGAATATATAAAACAGTATTTTCCTTAGAATACAGATTGCTTAAAATAGTTTTAAAGTAGGTAGATAGTCAATAATTAATTATACCAAAGAGTTTCTGCTAAAGAGTACATCTTTGATTTATTAAATTGATTTCTACCAAATTTGCTGTGCAAACAAGCAAATAAAATACACAGGTGTAATCAATGATATCCATTTATTTACACTTAAAATGAAGGCAAATATCTCATTTATTTGTTTCAATGCCAAGGCAAATAAAGTAGGTAGTATCCAGCTACCTTTAAACAGAAATTTTCCCCCAATCTTCTTTGCCAAATTTTATCCTCCAACCACAATTCATGTTGACTTTCGTAAACCAGATATTTGTAAATGTAAAAAGCGTCTTAACGCCTGTCGCTTATATCGGATTGCCTATGTGCGTGTGTTCGATTATTTTTAGACCCTTATTTGCTAGCCACTTGAGCTGTGGATCCAAAATCCGCCCACCAAATCCAGCATTCATATGAGAGGGCCCAATCCGTTGATCGATTTCATGGGCAAACACTTGCTTATTTGCGACACTAACGCGTATTTTTAGACAGCATTCGAAAATAGGCAAAAGATTATGTATCCAAGCTCGTGTGTTCTACCGCTTCTGCTCCTGCCCAATGCCCGGCTAATTGACAAGTTGAGAACGAACAGACAGGGGATTTAATTAAGCCCAAAACTGTGCTCGAGTGCGTCTTGGGCCGGCCAAATCTCGTTAGCTTTAATTAGACTTGTTTATCGCACAAGCACATATATACACATATGCTCATCCGCTCTGATTGCAGGCGACACGGTTTTGGCATCCTTTGTCTGCCCGTGTCCCGTGTCCTGTGTCCCATGTCCTGTGTCCCATGTCCTGTGTCCTTTGCCCAGCAGGACGCACCGCCAAAGCAGCTACAAGCGGTCCGCATGATGACAACTAATTGGGAATGGGCCTGCAATTGTGTGTGCCTGCCTCTGCGCCACATGCTTAACACTCGAATTATCTCAAAATTAACTAATCCCAGCCCCAAAGCCAAAGCCGGAAAGCAAGTGGTCTAGCTGGGCAGCTCGGGTTTATGCACTTGCAAAAATCATTGTAAATAGTTTGTAGACATAAGCTGTGGGACATTGATTTAAGCAGTTGTACCATTAAGCTCCATCTCTCCTATAATATAGAATATATTTCATATACTTTATTACGTTCTCTTAAAAATACATCTTTATCGACTAATGGGGACCTCGAGTGTATTTACATTAGCATTCCCGATTATTTGCAGTGCCGAGATAATGCATCAGTTGGCATTCACACAAGCGAGCAGAGAATAGAGATTGAGCCGGCGAAATGAAGAGTGCTTCTGGCCAGAAGTCCAGTCCGGCATAAACATAAGTTATGGACTTCAGTTAGGGCCAAAAGGCAGATAGCAAAATTCCGGAGAAGCCTGAAAAATGTCCATACATTTCGGTGAATTTCCGCACCGTGCTCGCACTTTAATCAACCCGAAGTTTTGCAGGGGGCGTGGTCAGTCACTTTTGAGTGCACTAAACTGGCACGTACTTCTTGCTGGTTTTTTTCCACATTTTTTCTACAGTTTTCCACATTTTGGCCATTTTGGGCTCCTCCTCTATGCGAACAGCAAAGTGGGCGGAATGGGGCGTGAAGGTGAGCGCTAAGTGTGTGCTGAAATCGCTTTTTGAAACTTTCCCAGCGGTTTGTCATAATTTGGCCGCCACGTTCCCAGCGTAAATTCGCAAATGAGTGGGCCAGAAAATAGATGCACAGTGGAGCGCACACTAGAGCATTAATATACACTTTGAAACTCATTATCACATATGTATGTAGGTGTCGCAATGCCTTTTTGAAGCTGTCCTGTTTTAATATCCTTCAGACAGCAGCACTCATTATGCACTCTTATCCGCATATTTTCGAACAATTTCGCTAACTGAAACTTCAAACACATTCTGGTTTTGAGTTACCACACCTTTGACATGTCTCAGCTTCGGGATCGCCCCACTCATGCCATTCCCAGTACCCATTTCAGCTGCTATCCGCCACCTGCCAGCCATTTCCAGCCACCGAAACGTTTTCCGACTGAGTGCCTCAGTTTATCAACATGCATGAGGCGGCGGAGTACGTGACCAGGTGAAGGAGAAGGGAGTAGCTGGCATTTTGCGGCCAGGTGGCTGCTGATGCAATTTCTCTGACATAAGGATTAGCAAATGGAACACCTAACGCCCCGGCATCTGCCATCCGAGTGTATAACCACATCAGGAAGTTCCGCAATCAGCCAGCCGATTGCATCGTCGGCCTGTCTGCTGCATAATATTAGAAGGCACACATCGCTTTTGGCTTTGGGGGCGGTTACTCTTCTGGGCAAATATTATTTACGAGCCAAATTATGGACTCAAGTAGTCGGCTAGCGGCTGGGAATGGACTTTAAATGAAATTTATTTCATTTATCAGCTAAATCATAAATATGCCAGCGACACACACTCGCACACACACCCGCGCCAACTCAAATACTCAGTTACTGACAAAGAGTCCTTCCTCGAGTTTTTTTCCCCTTTTGGCCAAAAGTCAGGAAATTTCCATTTGTAATGGAAGACTTTTCGAGGGCGTTTTGCCAGTCAATGGCGCACAAGTCGCAGAGAGCGGCACATGAATGAACCTCTATCACCCCCGCTGGCATTTTCTTCCTTGGGCGAACGGGTCGTATGAGCAATATACACATATATGTATAAATGTGTATGCTTAGGAGGCGAGGCAACCTTTGGGCTAGTGCAATAACTGCATGCTCAATTGATTGAAAAGCAATTTGTTCCGCCCACACACTCGCATTGACATAATATAGTAATGTGTGTGGGCCACGCAGAAAATAGGATGCCAGTAAATATTCATAACTGCGAGCGATTGTGCAATATTGCAATAGGAGACTCGCAGTCGTCGCATTAGGTACCACGTTCGGGTATCCCAACCGATATCCAGCTGGCTTTTCGATGCGTCCTCGTGCCCACTGGTTCACTGCCTCCACTGACGGCTAATGGACATGTAAGAGTTACCACCGCAGGACAAACAGCTTAATGCCAATCTGAAGTGTGGCGATCAGTGTGTGTTGGCCAACTCTCACTCCGCACGCGCTGCAGTTAATCTCAGTGGGTGGTGGGTGGTGGGCGGTGGGTGGTTGGCGGTGTGTGTAGCTCGCTTTAGGGGTATGCAGTGTCCTTGCGCAGAATAGTAGGCAACGCGCGTGTTTTTCCACCCGCCCGAGCGAAAAACTAAGAATAGTTCTGCGTTCTCTATCTGTGCACAAACATAAATTTCACACTCGCATAAATTCCATTAAGAAAAATCAGCAAAGCGCGACAGGCATACACAATAAGGGAAAACCACAGTCGTGCGGGGTGGGGGATGGGGGATGGGGGAAAACTAGAAGCATTTGACGCCCACGCTGACTTGGAATTTTCAGCTTTTCGTTTTCCTCATTTTTTTCATTTTTTTCATTTTTTTGTCTACTTTTTCGAAAGTGGAGCTGCTGCGTCAACTGTTTCTGGCCAAAGACAGCGAAACTGTCATAAAACGAAACTTAATGGCGAGCGAGCGAGACGGTAGACGGCGGGATAGACAGAGATGGGGCGAGAGTGAGAAAGCTCAATAGACTCGTTCGTTGGTAGTAGTAGTTTTTCAAGAATTTTCCCACTACAAATATTTGCAGTATGAAAACAACGGCCAGCAACAGCAACAACAACAGCGCACAACGCCCACGCGAAAAATCTCTACGACTCTTTGACTGCCAACTAGCCACTTTCACACACACGCACACACACACACATACACACACACACTCGCAGAAGCACACACACACCCCTTCATAGTGTGTGTGTCTCAATGAATGATTTTTCAAGCCCCAATCGGCCAAAAGCAACAATAACGCCAAGGAGCCAAGGACAAATCGAGTTTATTGTGGGTTAGTGGCTGGGGATTGTGGGTTGGGGGTTGTGGGTTGGGGGTTGGGGGTTGTGGGTTTGGGGCAACGACAATGGCGCGTAGGCGTTTGCCGCCAAAAATGCTGCCGGCAAATATGCAACCCCAGCCACAAAAGTCTCACCCCATTCGGTTGTTCCATTGTTCCATTCAGAGGATATTGCAAGCCAGTTTTATGGCGTATATACCGAGTATATACCGTATATCTGTATATCTGTATATCTGACTGAATGCACGGAGGTGCCGTGAGGTTCAATGATGTCAACTGCTCAGTTAGTGGGAATTTTAGTGGCCAGCAGGGCGCGTAAACCGAGGACACCTTCATTCATTAGGCATTTATACGATTTCGGTGCGACACACGCTCTTCCTAAGGGTATGACAGCTAACTGATTGTTGCGTACTTTTCAAATACAGATATTCCCTTATCTAGAGTAATTAAAAGGATTTTATGGAAAATGAAAACAGACAGGCTTATATGTTTTACAATATTCTTTACCTACAAATTAAACTTAAACCCTTAGCTTAATCCCCAGACATTTTAGTACAACATAGGCATAATTGTCGGTGTCACCGATGTCATTTTGAAAGTGCCTTGTATAATCATAGTTCGGGGAAATTTGTTGTCTCTGGAAACATCGTTAATTGAAGGAATTACCTCCGCACTGTGCTGGTATGACAATTCCGGTTGATTGCTAGTGAGTTTTAGTGTTACGCAAATATTTATAATTACAGCTGACCGCCGCAGGTTTCATTTGGGCATTTGCATATTTAAGCTGACGCAGCATTTACTTCCATTGAAATCTACCCCTGTAATTCATTCAAGCAGCGATGGGTAATTGCAATATCGTTTTTATGCGTATGTCATTTCAACTTGTTTAGCCTGCAAATTAATCGTTACTTTTATTGGTAAAGTCATTAATATGATAAGTATTTGTGGGGTTAACCAATAATAGCCTAGTATTCTTTAAGATATACCCTGCCATGTCTCATACTAATTATTCTTCATCAATTTCGACACCTTAAGTATTCAAGACTTTAGAAAAATATTTATTAAATTAAATTATGCAGCAACAGTATTTTCCGTGCAATCTACCTATGCACATCTGAACATTCCTATATCCACTGAAATATATCTACGTGCACCTGTTCAGTTCAGTGCGCTAATTGCGGAACTTCCACAAAGGTGTCCTGCCGCTGAATGTGTGGGTGTGATTTTTGAGTTCGCCATGTTGCCATGCCAAAATGCGCTTTTTTGCTGACTGTACTCAAAAAATTTGTGCTCAGCTCTTGGATGTTGGCCAAAAGTGTAGATGCATCACAGTATCTGTATCTGCATCTGTATCTGTATTTGTATCTGTATCTGTATCTGTGTTGCTGTGTGCGTGTGGGCCAAGAACACAACGTTGACAATGGCAAGTAGGAAGCAAAAGAGCGGAATGTGGCTTCCGTTTGTGCGGAAGTCGTCGCCATCTTCTTGCGCTCGGTCATCCTGCGCCCACTCGTTGGAAGCCTCCTGCTCCCCGCAGATGTCCTCCTACCCGGGGCGCAGATCCCAAAAATCACGGAAGCGGGCGGAGGGCAGAAATTATGGCGGCATTTGCCACAAATCGTGCGTGTAAAGTGATGTCATGGTGCGGAGTCGAAAGTCCAAGTGCATGCGTCAGCATTTGCGTATGATGCAATAGTTGTTGGCCCAAATGCCCAAATGGCCAAATGGATGCACAGCCACCTGCTCAGGCAGCCAACTACTGATGATGCCGATGCCTGGACATTTCTGATGTCTGACAGTCCTGTAAACAATTTGTCAGCCGCTGTATAATCGCATATTTTCGCATAAAGCATCAAGAGATTGGCTGAAAAAGTACGGGAAAGGCGGCAGATGCAGACAGCCGGAGGAGGAGGAGGAGGAGGAGGAGAAAGTGGTGAGTGGAAAGTAAGGGAAAGCAACAGTCGCCGCCTTCGTTTACTGTTCTCATTGCAATAAACTTGAGCACTTTGTGCCGTCTTGTCATGAATATTTGAACAACGCAAAACGGTGGGGCGGCTTTACACCACCCACCGACACCCATCTCTTGGCCACATTTTTGTATTTTTGTCAACAACCTGAGTTGGTCCTGTTTTTGTTTTTACTGCTGGTTGTTTATGCGACTCCCTTGGCTATTTATAATTTAGCAGAGAAGAGCATTTCGGTAATTAATTTTGTCAAGTAAATACTTCCAAGCGCCACATTTAAATGTCTCGTTTTCAAGGCCTTTGCAGCTCAGGTTTCATAGAAATATCGGATTCATTTTGTTTTTGGCAATATGGACAGGTTTCAAACAAAAAATGGCCACATGTGGTGCTCGTAAAATAGGATAAATACTTAGTACATTACCGTTGCACTTCTTCCAAGAGGGCAGAGGGCGAATCTTCTCGACTTGGCACATCCACCCGCGCAGTATTTTATAACTATAAGTACATATTAGACATATTGGGTTTTCCATTACCATGAAAAGCTTTCTGAAAAACAAGGAAAACACGTGGGTACCTCCGCATCTCAATTGATTCCTTTAACTTTCGCATACCTAACGCTCGTATGAATATCCCCTGTTTCTGCGTATACGCAATGTTATGTTAGGCAAATAAAGCAGGCAGTCGACCTACGTTTCCGTAGGGGCACACAAATATTTATATGTGTTTATACAAATAAATATTCGCATTCGCAGTGGCATTCTGTTTATTGAACCAAATAAAAAGGTTAACAAATCGGGGCGGCGAATGGTCCCACATGGCGTATGAAATGCTTGGGCAAACTTAATTAGCAAGTGCCAAAGAGGAGCGCCAAACTTTTTCGCCTTGATCCCGAATAAATGCATGTTGTCAAAGTTATTCGTTATTTTCCATCGCCGGCCCTCACATTAATTTGATATACGCAAGCAAAGTTTTTGACCGGCAAGATGTGTGAATAACCTGGATATTATCAACCTGCCAGAAGTTTTTCGTCCCCGAAAAGATTTTTAAAGCATCACATGACCATTTCTTGGGCAATTTAATGGAGGCATCATCGTTACCATTTTCAGCGTCATCGCCGTATATAGCCCAACCCGATCCAATCCAATCCAATCCAAGCCAACGCAACCCATCTTATCTCATCCCATTTAATTTAATCTCGTCTTGTCAGCGAAGCGTACAGCATGCAGCCCACTTTTCGTCTGCTTTCCACTAATTAAATCCGCTTTCACTGTGGCCATGGGTTGGTTATACGCGAATGTGGATTTTTACGCTCACTTTTATGCGCCCGCATGGCATAGCAAAGTATAGCATACTTCTCAGCGCGGGCGCCATAAATCAACGCTGCTAAATCAAAGCGCAAAACCAAACTGACATGCATTACGTATTTATATCTGGGCGAGCGAGGGCTAAAAGGCGGCGGCGCGTCAAGGGCCATGCAGTATGCAAAACATTTAGATATTTATATGAGCATATATGAGCAAACATACCGAGTATATATGCATGCATATACGAGTATGTACATACATATATATGGGAGCCAGTAAGTGTATACTGGATGTCCTTTGGGTGCTCTTGGGCCTGGCTTCGGTGGGCCCGGTTTTTTATGGCTTTCGAGATGCGAGATGCGAGATGCGAAATGCGAAATGCGAGATGCGAGTTGGGGTTCAGTCAAGGCGACGGCTTTAAAATGCAATAAATGCTGAAAACACCGGCGATATACATTTTCCGATAAATGCCCGACGCAGAAGTGGTCCCGCGGTCGTCAATGGGTTAAGTGCTCCAGACACGTGGTTAACCACACCAACCAGATACATACATATGTGCTGAGCCCAACCGAACTGAATTGAGTGAACTTTGGAATATCATCACCTGGCCTAAGCTATTCCGCATCGCCACCCGCTGATGCAGCTCGTCAATTTTTAACGAGCGTCTTGTACGTGACCTCCGCGGCTCACTCCTTGCTCCCAACCTATTTGCTAGCGGGTGACGTCATTGGGGATTCAAAGTCCCCGACCGGCAAATGTCATATCAATAGATGTGGTCTGTGCCTTTATGCCACCTGCCCCCAACCCTTGAAGCACGCGAAAGCCATTTCCATTTCCATTTTCAAGCACATGGTTTATTCCGATCGGGTCGTGACCCCTTAAGACATCTGCCATAACTCGATGCTGCCTGGTATAAAACCTTAAAGCGATTATAAGACAAAAACACATACTCTTAGTATTAAATATGTTGTGTCTTAAAAGGTATATGCTATAATACGGGGAATATGCTATATAATATGCTATAATACTAGGAAAGGCTTCTTCTGAAACATCCAATCCAAGCCAGAACGCGAACGTACTTAGCAGGATACAGTATTTTTACAGGAGTTCAAATAAAACTTCATATGAGTTATATGGCTGCACTTTCTAAAGAAACTTTCCTAAAAAAAACTGATTTTCTTTCAAATGCATTTGTTTGGTTTCTCTAGATAAGCCAAACTGTTTGCCGAATTTCCAGCAAACGCGTTTCAAACTAAAAAGTTAAGCGGTTGGCCAAGGGATTCTGCAACTTTCACATCGCAATAAGCGTGAATATTTGCTTGAACATAAACGATTTTTGCGTACACTTTTGCTGGGGGGAACTGCGATTGCTTTGTGCGTCTTCTTTGGCTTTATGCGGGAAAACGAGTGTCGACGACATCGTTTGTCGGGCAAATTGAAATTTTATTATAGTCAGCTTATGTGTGCCGTACAATAAACTCTCATTTTGTATAACCAAACAACAACGGGCCCAACAACATCGAGATTAAGTCGGAGAAAGCCAGGTGGGTGAAAGTCAGGTGCGTCAGGGGCGTCAGGTGAGCTGGTGAGCTGGTGAACTGGTGGCTTGATTGAATTGACACGACGGAGCAGAGCGGAGCGGAGGCCACTTGGCATCCCCCACCTGGAGCCGAAGCACTGGGAAACTACTCCTCCGCCGACTCACCTTTGATATTTCAGGCGGGGGTGAGGAGTGGCAGCTTAAAATTGAATGAAAATACTGAAAATATTAAAAATGTGAAATAAGGAAAAAAAGGAGAGTGTAAAAATAATATACATAAATGATTCACGTTGACTGCGCAATTTCATTTATTTGTGAATAATTTCATTCAGCCCATAATTTCATAACGCGCTGACATTTAAGCGCGGATAAAGGCCTTTTGGATGGATCTCTGGTCAAATGATTCGGGGTGGATCCATTAAGCATACACAAAGGCGCGTCGGAGCCCAAAAAGGATACTCGTATCCTTTGGGCCCGTGGCCCTTTTGTTTGTTCTCGGGCTTCTTGTTATTTTCTTATTTTCCTATGCCCGCCAGCCATCCTTTACTTCGTGGGCCAAACTTTGCTTTGGCCCTCGAATACTTTCGAGTGGCTCCTTACGGCCACTTCCTGGGGGAGCACCCGTTCCACCTGTTGCTTGCCGCCACCTCCACCTCCACCTCCAAGTTGAAGCTCTTCGCCCGGGACGCAAAGCAATTTTATGCGCGTTTTTTCGGCGTGCTCATTAATTAAAGACAAGTTGGCTATGTCAAATGACTTTGCCCCCGGCAAGCAACAGACTCGGATACTTGGATACTTGGATACTCGGCACTCAAGAGTCTTCCGTCGCGAAAAGGTCAGCTCTTAGTTGCTAAAGATGTGGCTGCCGGATCCGATGCACTTTACAGGTGACACGTGTCGCTCGCCCAGGTGAAGTGGGCCAAAATGGGTGGCAAAGTGCAGGAGCACTGCAAGAAATTGTTACAACACTTCAATGCTAACTAAGCTTTGTAACATACTCTTGGCTCTGATCAATATAAAAACTTATGTAATTAAATATACCTATAAATACTTTTAGAAAATCCTCTATTTTTTTTACAAACGATCATGTCCAACTGACAACCTTAGGCAAACTTTCAAGTGCATATCCTAAATCTAAAATGTTCTATGAAACTTAACCGACATTTTGTGTCAGTGTACTGCACTGTTGCGAGCTGGAAGACCAATCTAATGGAAAACAACGAAAGCTGTCAACGCGACACAGTGTTCCCGATGAAAATGGCAGGTGAAGCTGGCATATGCACACCCACTTTTGTAGGTCGACTCTCTGCGAGACCACAGAGAAAATCTGCTCGGGAACTCCTTGTGCTTTAAATACTTTTGGCTCTGACGGTGCGAATGTGTTAAATATTTGGGGATTTCGAGGAATTTGTCAAGCAAATAGCTGCCAAGCGGGGCAAATCCAGAGCGGGCCCAAAATGAAGTGGAAGCGCAAGCGGGCGTTCGTTCACGGGTGGAATAGCAAATGAAAGGAACCGGAAACGCTCAGCCAGAAGTCGAACGAGCAACAGGAAGTGCCGGGAAAACAAACAAACAAACAAATAAACATACAGACAGACAGACAGAAAAAGAGGCAAACACACGTGTACAGCAGAGGACAACATTTTTATGATGCGAGCAACAAAAGGCAGAAATATTAACAAGCTGGCTCTAGCAGATTGTGGCCATTCTTCACTCTCCCCCTTCCCCGTTGCACTCGGAATGAAATATTCTGTATTTTGTGCACTATTCTACGCTTTGTCGTCCACAGAAACAAGGCGTGACACAGTTGTTGCACTTACAACACCCTCAAACACACAGAATCAGACCAACTCGCATTGGGTCAGCAAACAGAGATGCCGACTTGGATGCTTGCTCAAATCGAAAAGGCTGGAATAAATCCAAAGAAATTCATTATCCAAAGGCCACATGAATCAATCTCTACTGATGTACAGAGACTTTCGATAGTTTTAACGAAGTTCTTTCTAGGACGCAGGATTTAAAGCCTACTATTCGACACAATTTGAAAAGATCTTAAATATGTACAAGCATGTTGTGCGGTGTAAACTTCTTGATCTTTGTTACATGCTAGATTACAACAAACGATGAACTTTGTATACTGGAAACCAGTGTGACCCCTACTTTTACCTGACTATTCAACATGCAACTGTGCAACCCAATGAATTATATAGTGCGTTGGCATCACTGTCACCACACGGTCACATGGACGTGGGTTGTGGGGTCGTGCCTTATTTATAGACCCAGAGCCCGTCCTCCTGGGCTTTGTGTCAAAGTCAGCCTGTCAGTTGCATAAAGTCGAGTTCAGTTCCCTGAAGTTTCTAGTGCAGAGTGCAGCTGCCGCCCAGTTGGACATCTGTTTGCATTGGTCCAGTGCCACTCTTTCATGTCGTTTGCGGCGGACAAGGAACACGGCTAATAGCAGGTTGACAGAAAGAACAATGAAACTGAATTTTTGGTGAAATCGCCATGAGCATATTAAGTTGAGCTCTCATGCTTTTTACACCCACTGTCTGTGGGAAGTACATGAAGTATATGAAAGACCCTGCTTGGCGCCATTTATTTCAATTTATTTAAATTTCGCCGCATATAATAGTAGGTGCAGTACGTTGAACCGAATGAGTCCTAAGAAAAAGAAAATTGCTTATTGTTCGCCTGTCGTACTTTTATGCTTTTTCTTTTTTTTTTTTTGTTTGAAGCGTCAGTTTCAGGTATCGTTTTGCGAGGCAGCAATTCCCTGGGGAATCGCAGGGATTTTACAAATTTTCTGCCGGTTCAATGCACAGCGCCGAAGTGGAAAGGTCGCCGCTTAGGTTTTTACGCTAGCTTTAAAACACTGTAGTTTGAAAACAAACGATAATTTTAACCACTTTGGTAATTTGAGGAAGGTAATTGGGAGCCATCAATGCCAGCTTTTCTTAGTAATCCGATTTTAAGGCAATCGAACCAGAGATCCCCCCACAATTTGCTGTCAATTTAATCAGCTGTGGTAGATTATTTTCTTTATATATCCGTTATCAACTTTTATATTTTCAAAATCATTAAACAAAAATGTTGATCCACTTCCCATCCCTCGACTTTTCACACCTTGCAGTGCTGCCACTACGATCGCAATGCGGTCACACTAGACAGCTGATTTTCGCAAATTGGAAGATTTGTTTTGTTCAGAGTTTCTCGCCAGGTTGTCCACTACATTCGCCAATCTAGCCATGGAGCAAAGTGTCAGAAGTGTCGGCAGTCGGGAACAGTACGGGAGAATGCACTGGGAGAGTGACGAACAATGCGGCATGCTGTTCCTTGACTGTGTCTACAGGAACGCGTCCATGCCCTCTGCCATGGGCGATCTGATCCTATACGTGGTGTTCCTGGTGGCGACGAGCTACGCAATCGTCCTTCTCTTCCGGATGGTGCTGTCCTTGGTGAAACCCATCCTGATAGCGGTTATCGCCCTACTTGTCATCAGATTCCTGATAATTGAGCTTAATAGCCACTAACAATAGACAATAATAAAGTTTGCCATTCCGCGTGTAGTGGCCAATCTGGCGGGTTCCATCGTGACCAAGGTTGTGGAGGTGCCCACACTGCATTTAAGCTACATTAAGTAAATCAAATGTTGATACCTCCAAGTTTATGTAAATAACATTTGACGTTTTGTACCCAATTGATTTGTCTAATTTATTCACATCACGCTTTATTTAAATGTTTTTCAATAAGAAAAATTTCCATGGTAAGTTAACATTATAGTATTTATTTGATTTGATTCGCCTAGCCGCTGCATTAGCCAGTAGATGTGCTTCAATTTTTCTCCTCACACCACTCGTTCTCCTTGCGCACCTGCTCCTCCTCCTGCGGCAAGAAGTCATTCTGGATGGCGAAGGTGTCGCGAATGTCCTGCGGTGTTTTGCCCTTGATCATATTGGCCACCGTCTTGCAGGTGACGTCGAGCAGACCCTGGATGTTCAGGTAGTTAGCCGCGAGGATCAGTTCGAACAGAGTGCCCTGGTCGACTTTGAGGAAGTCGGCGTCCCAGGATGAGATGTCATCCGTGCGCTTCTCCTTATTCTCATCCTCCTCGGTAACCATGGGATCGTCCTTGTGGTAGGTGGCCCAATGGAGCACTTTCTTCAGGATCAGCGAGTTGACATTCGGCAGAGGCAGCACACTGTTGTCGCTCTCATCGCCCATATCCTCCAGTGCAATGCGAATCGTTTCCGAGCACTTGGCGATCTCCTGATCCGTGTCGAAGATCTCCTTGTCCGCCGACTCCAGCCGAATGATGGGCATCTCTATAATAAATTCATATTGCGGCCCACGCCCTTTTTAAGTTATATTTATATTTTATTTCCATTCATACACACCTCTCGCTGATTTGGTTCCCAAGAATTGATACGAAAACGGTTTGATTTATTTGCAGACGCAGCCAAACAAAATTTTTAGACACAACACGGTGCCACTTAGCTGTGGCCTACTGGCTAAAAATAATATTCCCTTGCCTTCAACTTGAACCGGACTGGTGCGGCGGACGTCTGAGAGCAGGGCGTTTGTTAAACAAACAACTTGGCTGCCAATAATTCCCCGGATTCTAACAAAACTAGAAATTCGTACGGATCGAAGAGGAAATTGGAAGTGAAACTTTTGCCAGTGTGCCCACCTCTGCAGCGGTATTCAAAGATGGCGCCCTTTTCGGTTAACGGTGTGGAGACACTGTGACAACTAGCGGTATATAAAAGCTCAGTTTTATTTCCTTTAAATATGCAAACTTATAATTTATGTTCTTTTATTTAATCAATGCATATTAACGTATAACCTTTTAGATTTAATTTTAACTAATGTTGCGAGTATAAGTATTCTCAATCGAATGGAATACTTCCCATGGAACAGTATTTACGTGCGAGACGTTGTATCCTTTGAACAGAAAACTACAAGACCCTGAGGTTATTGTTAGTTTTTATCCTTCTAACTCTTAATTAATTTCAAATTAAAAAATAGTTTTGTAAAAAATTAACAGCAAGCCCTAAGGTTTGTGTCCCGGCTAGTGCAAGCAGTTGACTTGCGGCATTTTTTAGTGCATTTCACAAGAGGCAGCGTTAATTATTCGCAGGCTATACTCCACACTGCTTTCAGCGGATTGGCAAAAAATAACATTAAAATCGCCGTGTGAATAATTGCAATATTGCCGAATTGAAATCGCCCGTGAAATCGCTAATTAGCGGTCAGCACTTGCGCCAGCTAAAGAATTCGCGGCACCGTCAGTGGGCCAAACGAACCGTTTTTCCGGCTGAAAAAAACAGGCGGCGGCGTCGACACGCGGACCGAACCAAAGGATCCGAAGCTATCCGATCCGATCCGGAGAAATTTCCAGGACATTGAGGACTTCCGACCGCCCCGCACAAGAGATGGACGTGTACGACGTGAGCGACGATCTGGTGATGAAGCTGAAGGACTGGAAGCTGATCGGCATCATCTCCGGCAAGTTCAACGAGCTGAAGGAGAACCATCGCAAGGTTGACTTCGTGATGCGCGCTCTTATTGACTTCAAGTACATTGAGAAGATATTCCTGAATGTAACGCTACGGGAGGACAAGTGCAACAAGCGGAGCGTGGAGTTCCGGATGCTGGGCAACGAGCAGTTCTCACTCAAGAACAGGAAATACTTTCAGGTATAATCATCGTCCCCTCAATGGCTAAACGTCTCCCGGTCTCTGGTCCCTAGCTAATTCCTGCAACCCGTTTCAGGCTCTGGAGCTGTACAACAAAAGCATCTGCTATGCCGAACCGAACTCGGAGCACCTGTCCATAGGCTATGCTAACCGGTCGGCGGTTCTGTTCGAGTGGAAGCGCTACCGGCAATGCCTGGCCAATATCGAGCTGGCAAGGAAGGCCAACTATCCGGCGAGACTGAGCCACAAGCTGGATAAGCGGGAAAGGGACTGCCAACAGCTGCTCGATCAGCAACCGCCGGATGTGGTGCCCTATGAGTTCAAGCTTAGTTTCAATCCGCACGCCCAGGTGCCCTTCATCGCCGACTGTTTGGAGTTGCGCGAATCCGCCGACGAGGGTCGCTTTGTGGTGACCAATCGGGATTTGGTCGTTGGGGATCTTGTGGTCGTGGAGCAGCCCTTCTGCTCCACACTGCTGCCGCCCATGCGATACATTCGGTGTGCCACCTGCAAGCGGGAGAACTACCTGACCCTCATACCCTGCGACAGCTGCTGCTCCGCGATGTTCTGCTCCGAGGAGTGCAAGCAGCAGGCCATGTCCACCTTTCACCGCTTCGAGTGCCCCATCATTGACTTTCTGCACCGCATGTTCAACAAGATCCACGGCATCGCCCTGCGCACCACGTTAACCGCCCTGGATCTCTATCCCAGCATCGAGGAGCTAATGGCCTTCTGTGAGCAGCAGCAGAATCAGCACAAGTGCGCCTTTGACCTCGACTACAGCCAGCTGTCGCCGCAAGAGCACTACCGGGCCATCCATGGACTGGTGACCAACCAGCACCTGCGCTCCGTCTCCGATCTCTTCCAGCGCTCCGTGGTCTGTGCTGTACTCAAGCACTTCATAATCGAATACACACCGCTCAAGGACCATTTGGGCGGCGAAGAAGGCATGAACTTCTTCACGGACCTCCTGTTCCGACATCTGCAGACATCGCCCTCGAATATGCACGGTATCGACTTGGTCGAGCAGGTTAACGAGACCAAGGACGACCAGACGCACTCGTCCGGGGCGTACGCCTTCCTCTCGCTCATAAATCACTCGTGTGCGCCGAATACTGTAAGGATAAACGAGGGCACCAAGGCGTACATGTTTGTGCTGCGGCCTATAAAGGCGGGAAATGTGCTCTACGACAACTACGGGTAAGTAGTAACCAACGTAAAAGGAGGACTACTTTGGGTATTCCGTTCACGTTAAATCACTCCAGCTCTCTCCAAATACTAGAACTAATAGACTACCAACTTTTCAGTGCTCACTTCGCCATCTGCAGCAAGGAGGAGCGGTTGAAAACGCTGTCCATGCAGTACCGCTTCGACTGCAAGTGCGAGGCCTGCGAGCTGGATTACCCCATGTTCGGACGGATCCCGCACAAGGCGACGGTGCCGTCGGTGACCGAGGACACGGAAATGCCTCTGGGCTCCTACAACTACGATTTCGCAGTGAGCAACTACCGAAAGTACTGCGACTTCCTTACGCAATACGGTGCCGCCTATCCGTGCGAGCAGATTAGCTCCGCGGAGGAGTGCCTAAAGATGGCTCTGCATATCATGGTGGACGCAGTGCCGCTCAAGGCGAAGATGTAATCGGATACTGCCGCTGAAGAACCAACCCCACACCACCAACACGGACGAACTTTTCCTTTGCTTACTTTGACTGGAGACAGCGTATTACAAGCGAGACACACAAATCGAGGAGAGTAATTGAGTATACATGTTGTTGCCATAAGTCTGTAGCGCAGGCAGCAGCGCGTTGAGGAGCACACCCTTAACTTTTATATTTGTAATTGTACATTTCGACCTTTGATTATATTTTACCCTGCACCGCACACCACACACGCCCACCACACACTTCACACTTCACAGTTGTTCACAACAAGTCGCAAGCTCAAAATTCTAACGTTGATTTATTTTTTGATCACAACAATGTCTTCGATGAAAACAAAAGAAAAACAAACAAACAAACAAACGAGAACTATGCAACCTACGGTGTTTTTATAATTATTTTACAAAAACCAACTGAACAAGAAATACACTATTTTCAAACCGAAGCGGCTTTGGCTTCAAGGCATTTTGCTGTACAAGTCGAGAAGGTTCTGATTCAGCAAGGATCCTCCCCGGGGCACTGTCGGCGCTAACTTTTCCGAGGATGCCGTCGTGGGCTGCAGCTGGACAAACTCGCAAGCAGAGGAGCTGCCTGCTGTGTCAGTGAAGAGCACATTGCCGAAGGCCTGCTCGAACTGCTGCTGGAACTGGCGGGCGTTGATGGGCTGCAGATCCTCGCTTTGCGGCGGATTTATGTTCAGCTGAGCTGCCAGTTGATCCATGCTGTTGGGCTCCCGTTGTTGGCGCTCCCGTTGCTCGGCACTCTTCGCATAGATATTATCCCCGGCCGACTCAACGTATTCGGCGTAGTAATCCTGATCCACGTCCCTGATGAAACTCCCGTCCATGGCCTGAAAACCCATGCGAATCAGGAGAGATATCTTTGTGTTGAAGCACTGCAGCCAGGCACGATTCGTCTGGTAGATGGACAGCTGCGCATCCTCCCCGCTGGCATTCCAAAAGTCCAGCAGCGTGTTCTTCGTGAAGTCAATTAGCATGTGCCGCTTGGCATCCGGATACAACCTGTTGACCGCCTCCAAGTGACGAAAGGTAATCTCGAGCAGGTGGTGTTGATGGCGGGACACGAACAGCTGCCACTTGTATACCATGATCATCAGATTCCACAGCTTGGACATCGACTGCTCGTCGAGTCGCATCAAGGAGCAGGTGGCTATGTCGTTCAGCATAAACTTGCAGTGCTCGGCGGTCAAAAGCTGCGCACTATTGTGTTTCGATCCGTTCAGAAGCGAGTCTATAAACTTCGGTTCGAGCAGTACAGTAGTCACATCGTGGATAACTGAAGAAGAATACCTTTTATTATCTTCTAAAACAATTATAAGTTTAGCTGTTCATTTGAATTTAATCATAAAGTCTTATAGAAGACAAGAAGACTTAGAATTTAACCTTTACGAAAGCTTGCAAGGACGACTAGCATCTCAAATGTGATATCAAAGTTCATATTTCCTGGCGGTATTTCTTACCCTGAACCGACTTGTCCTGAGCGATCTGCTGCGCTTTCAGCCGCTGATCGATCACGTAGAGCATCTCGCACCCAAGATTGACCAGGATGAAGACGTTGGCCCGGGGATTCGACAGCTGGTGCGGACTGAAGTTGGCCATCGTTTGACGGGCTACTTGATGGCACGGGTGGCGATTGCGAACTAAACTGGAAAACCGATGACTTCGTGGAGCACGCAAGGCTTGGCACCCAAAACCGTTATTGGATTTTCGGTTTCCGTGCGGACTACCGGCCCCCAGTTACACGGAAAATAACTACGAAATCGTTTCGTATAACATCTGTTATAAGTAGCTTAAGATCCTATCTCGATTGTTGGGGATATACGTAAAACATTCTGTTCTTAAATTGTCCACCTATGTCATTGAGTATATGTTTTGTTTTATATGCTTGTTTTTTTAGGTAACCAATAAGAAAACCAATATATATGGGTTTAGTTGGTAGGCTAAACCATTGTGTTTAACTTGGTTCGTTTCACCCAGTAATACATATAAATAATATGCTACGACCTTTACCATATATCCACTTGAATTTCTTCCAGTGTCCTTTTGCATTTGATGGCTTTATGAGGGCCTCGGCAACGTCTTTCAGTGCAAACAATAACGAAAGTCAGTCCGTGGCGACAGGACAGGCCGTGTATAATTATGGCAACCATGGGGAAGGACGAACCTCCACCAGCGCCGGCCACTGAATTTATTGATTTGTAAATTTCCATTTCAAGCGCAGGGCAATTAGCCTGGAAATTATGGCAGCAGGTTGAAAAGTTAAAGCGTTTACTCACATCCGAAGTCGAAGCCACTGATTATATGTATGTGCATTTACCACCAGGATGGAAAGCTCCCACGACCAGTAGACCAGCAGACCTGTCTGTTAATTTGATGGTCGGGTGGAGGGCTGTTGGGGTCTACCATCAAAATGGGAGGCGAACACCTGCAGCGAAGGTCGCCCGGAAAGGATGCCGGAAATTGCGTGATTCCCCTGCCACAAAGCTACCCTGATTACCATAAAGTTCATAATCTTGAAGTAACAACCTAGCATTTGGAAAAGAGCGCTTTTATAAATGGTATCCGTCAAGATATGTACATATATGGCCTAGGCTCAGTTGTCGCATTTAATTTAGTAAAATATTAAAACAGAAACTATCGAAAAAATCGATCTGGATTCGTATTCTAGGCGGTACAACCATTCCCAAATACCTTTGTTCAAGTCTTTATGATATAATAGTATATGGGAGAGCTTTATAGGATCATTACAAAGACGCCAAGCTAAAGGAACTTGAGAGTTTTAACCCAAATAGGACAAATAGATTCGATACCCGATTGAAGTTCAGTACCTCAAAAAAGACCGCCCATTTTTGAAAGGAACAACTATCGATATGCAGCTGCCAAAGCTATGAGTAATTTGCCAATTGCAGCGACAGTAAGATTTTCGTCACCGATTCCAGTGGTCACTCTAACCAAACGCGCAATGTTTTCGCACAAGTTTAGTTGCGGGGATTTCCAAACCCTGACCAAAATGACTGAAACCGGCATCACTTTCGATCCCCCGGTGTACGAGCAGCGATACTGTGCCACGATCCAGATCCTGGAGGACGCCCGCTGGACGGATCAGATTAGGAAGGTCGTGGAGTTCGGCTGTGCCGAGATGCGCTTCTTCCAGCTAATGCGTCGCATCGAGACCATAGAACACATTGGACTGGTAAGAGCTTGGCCTTAGGACTAGACTTAGACTAGAAATGAAAATAGCATAAGTTGATTGTTAAGGAAATACAATTCTAGTTTATTTATATCCGCTGCTGTTTATACACGCATATCCTAGCTTAGATTTGTATTGTTTTTATGAAATAACCATTATCTAGTTATATTAAATACTTTTTGAGGAGAGTATGTACCTGGCTGCATGAAATGTGGGTGAAATGAGTCGTACATGTGGTCTATAATATGAAAGATAGCCTAACGAAACTAACACAAAACTCGCAAATAAAGTTAAAATATATAAAAATCAAGGATTTCCTATCAAGGCCAATGGCGCACTTCTCCTGCGCACCTACTAAACATATAAACATCGCTTATGTCTGGGGACTACATGGTATAATGGATAATTCAACAACATCTTCCCTATGGAGCTGAGAGTGCCAATCAAATAACCTTATGTCAACTTAAAGATATACTGTTTAAAAACCAAAATTACACAACATGATGTCGGTCTCACTAGTTCGAGTCCATGCCTCGCTTGCCGGCAGATCCGAAGTATGATTATAAGTCGGTTCTGTCCTGTTCGTACCTTAATTACCACTAAAAATACTTGAAAGCGAATTTAGGTTTCTTCTGATCTAATCTGTTCTGTTTCCGTGTTTCCCTAGCCGTCCGACGACCTTCTATTGATCGTCTATAGTCTCTATTCCTAACTGTCTTCCGGCAATTATTTGCGACAGTGCCTGGACGAATGGACACTCCGCCCCTTGCCGTAGTTGTTCTCGTCATCGTATTCGCCGTACAGGTTCTGCACTAGGAGCAGACTCGAGTTATTCTCCGCATCGTGCTCGCCGTGTTTGGGTTCAGTCTTATAAAGAGCTCTGCGCGTACGGCTTGTCTTCAGCTTTTGCTCTCCCTCGCCGGTGGCCGATGCCAGAGTGGAATTCTCCTTACGTGTGGCGCAGCCACGTTTGTTACTGGCCACTGCCGATAGCGGCGTAGAGCGGTTCTTGCTTACGGCTCCGGCGGCGAACTTGACGACGCCCGAGTTCTTGCTCGGACGACCCACTCCGCGATGATTTTTCACCGACGGCTGGTTCTGCTGCGACTGGGTCTGCCTGCTGGTAGTTCGCTTCCTGGTGGTGCCCTTGGGACGGCCACGCGCACGTTTCTGGGAGTGATCGGAGCAGTCGCTCTCCTCCATTGCTCTATCCGAATCATCCTGTGTTAAATAAATAAACATTATTATGATATCTCTTTCAAAACTTCACACAAATCTCGTCTAACGAAAAGACACATTGCACATATTTCTTTTAAGGTTAGATAAGTTAATATATAGTTTCATGAATGTTACCTCGCCTTCGACGCTATCTGCCGCCTCTTCATCCTCCTCTTGCTCATCATCCAGTGCCTCCTGGTTCTCTTCGTCATCGTCATCGTCATCTTCTTCATCGTCTTCCTCCTCCTCCTCCCGCTCCTCATTATGCTCTTGGACAACCAAACCCTTTTCGCGACGTCTCTGCTCCATATCAAGTATCGCGTAAGTGGGTTTACCCTCGTAGCGCCTTGGAAGACGGGATTCTAGCGGGCAGATGGTTTCCTCCCGCTCAAACTCCTTCACTGCCCTTTCGCGCGCTATTTGATCAGGATCCTGTGATAGGACCTCCGCCCACGAAAACTTCTTTTTGGTCGTTTTCTTATTCGACTTGGAACGCAGATTTTTGGGCGATACGCGGTTCGTGAGTGAGTGCTCCTGGAACGGAGTGCTTAGCGCTGAGTTTCGCATCACATTCACGGCGGCCTTGTTGTTCAGCTCAAAGATGTCACACTTGCTGCCATCCACCACGTCCTTGGCGGAGACACAGGTGCGGAGAATCTCATCGCTGCTCAGACGCATTTGACTGGGATCGTAACCCAGGCGCTGGTACTCGCGCTTAAAGATTTTGCGGTAGCGCTCGTAGTTGGGTCGCTCTTGGTAGGCCAGCTGACCGATCTGCAGCAGGAACTCTCCCAGATATTTAGGAACTTGCTTGCCATAGAACTGTCGCAGCATTTCCGGCACATCAGTCATAAACAGCTCCTTAGCGCGGTGCACTTTCTCCTGCTGCTGCTGTTGCGCCACGTCCTTCCAGGGCAGATAACCCTCGGACCAGTACAGCAGGTTGTAGCCTAGGCACTCCAGATCACTTCGTCGCGAATGGGCACCCAGGTGGGCGTCCCGGGACGTAAACTCTAGCGTTCCGTCATGCGCCCTTCGCTGATCCATGATAAACGGGCGATGAACTCCGCGATCCTGGAACTTAGACGCCAGGCCGAAGTCGATAAGAAAAACATGTTCCTCCTCAGTGGGCAGGAACTTGTACTCTGATGGGTTGTTGTCCATGTGCTTGCTGCCCCTGCTGCGAGCCTTTTGATCACCGTTCGGTTCCTTCTTAACTTTCTCCTGGTGGCGGGTGGCCCGCATTGAAACCGGGCATTTTTTTGGAGTCGCTATCTGAACGCTTCTGCCTCTTTTGCTAGCGGTGCGACGGGAAGGGGGGGGAATGAATTCATCCGACTCGTTGTCAGACGATTCAGCCGATTCATCACTGTTTTCCGCCGTATTCTTGGGGTAACCGTCTTCGTTAAACTCCTCGCGATAACTAATCCGCTTGGTGGGTCGCAAATAGTGCGACTTGACCATCTCCTCGTACATGGAGTTGCGCTTTTCACGACGGCAAGAGCGCACCGGATTGGAGCCGCTGAACTGAACTGGGTTGCGTACGGATCGCTTTTTGTTCACTGGAGTGTGGAAGACGTCTAGGCTGTTGCTATTGTTGCTGTTCGACGTGGCGCCATCATCGAAGTCCTCGTCGTCTTCGTCTTCATCCTGCTTAATATCGACAATCTTTTTCAAGGCGAACTTCTCGCTCTTCAGGAAGTAGTCATCATCGTTGGTCTCCTGCTCTGAGCTGTTGCCACTGTCCGTGGTCTGCTGCTTCTCCTCGTAGTGATCCTCGTAGCCATTACCCTTGGGCACTGTCTGTCTCCTAAGGTACTTGCACTTGGACACCATCAGATTCTGCGCCTTGATATCATTATGACAATAACCCTTATCGTGCAGATTCTCTAGGACATTGATGATGTGTACTGCGAGCACTAGGAGTGACTTCTGCTGCACCCTTGAGTTCTTGATCAGCGAGTGCAGATCGCGATCGAAGCGCGGCAGCACCAGAAAGCGGTAGCGAACGTCTCCAAAATAGTGAGTGCCCGACGCAATAAAGCTGGGTATTCCAGAGGGCGGACCCCTGCTTAAGGCATGCGTCTGTAGGGCTGGCAGGCTTGCAGCATCTTCTGCGACATCTGATAAATCTAAAAAAATGTGTAATGATACAAATGTCACGATGCAGGGTTTTTCCACAGCATACCCTTGCTTTGGGATGTGTTGATCAGACAGTGGATCTCAACAAACAGAGGTCCGTTTGAATGCGGTTCAATTTTGACCACGTATTTGGCTGTCTCCGAGCTGGCAGGGCATACAGTGTCGTCTGAAGCTAGGAAGATCTCGCCAAAGTTGCCTTTTCCTGAAAAACAAATGGGTGGTTTATTCTCCTAAAAGTAAACTTGCTCGTGTAGTGCACTTACCTATGGGTCGACCCAATCGCCAGGCCTTGGAGAGCACATCTCTCAGAATGGTTCCGTTGACCACCGAGGGTCGGAGCGTGTAGACCGGGCGCGGTGACTCCATCACACTGGAGTTGTTGTGATCGCTGGCAATGCTGGCCCCCGTCAAGAGCAGACTGCGTGCCTGCGGGGTGTGCAGTAGTGTGGGGGGATCAGCCTCAGTGCCGGCAGCAGAGCCTGACGAGGAACAGGACTCCTCATCGTCGTTCTCGTGGAACTCGAAGCCATTTGCAGTGCTAGAGCCACCGCTCAAGCGCTGGCACTTCTCCGCGGCCTTGACCGCAGAACGCTTTCGCTTGCGAGCACTGCGATCCGTGGTCGGGCGCTCCAATTGGAGCCGCTTGCCCATCGCGGCAGCTGGTGATGATCCTTGGTCGATTTTCGGTGGCACTTTTCCTTAGTTTCTGTGATTTGATACTCACTCTTAAGAGGTTTGCCTGTTATTGTATGCGAAGGTTGATTTGTTTTTGTGCGATTCCGCTTTCGACTGTGATTCTCTTTCAACTGCTGATGAAAGGAGAAGATTAATGGTTGCTAAATATCTATTTTTAAGTTATGAGTCTTATACTATGGCTTTTATTCAAACTAATGCTGACAAATTTGCGAGGGATTATCGTTGTTTTGTTTTTTTTTTTTTTTTTCATTTGCCTCAAGTCCGCCTTTATCACAATCATTTTTAATTGTTTCCCTTGCAGTGTTGGGCAACGCGGGGGATAGTTATTTTTATGGTATGAGTTCACGCCAAGATTACAAAGATCACGCAAGAGTTATTTTTTATTGCATATTGCTCTATTGGAATATGTGATTCTTTTACTGTGTTTTTTTTATTGAATTTCATGCGGATACTTTAGGTTTTGTGTTATGTTGCAGTGTTGCAAAGCGATTTCGTTGGTGCGCGTCCGGGGGCACGAATACAAACACAAACAATCGCGAACGCACCACCATGTCTGGAAACACAAACAACACGACATACAAACATACCGAGGTCCCGAAAAAAATCGATTATCTGGCCGGCATTATTAAGCAAAGAACTAATTGTTGGCATATTTATTCAGTTGCACAGCGTTCTCCCTTTGATTGCAACGATTTTCTCCCGCCAACCATTTGCTATTGGGCTGTTAAGTCGAATTGATTTTTCAGTATGTATTTTTCTCACGTATTACCCGTTCTCTTCTTCTTGTTTTTCTACGTTTTCTTTTGACCCGTTCCAAGTGTTTGGGTGTTTTTTAATGTTTTTGATAGCTTGGGAGCTTGATTTGCAATGCTTACACTTTTCACTTGGTGCAACGGTGCACTATTGCACTCTCACAACATGCTTTGCACTACAATTTCGCTTCCATTTGGCTTTTCGTAACAATTACACATTCTTCCTGTGCACTGCTCCGCACACACACACACAGGCACTCAGCTTTGTGGTGTGACCGTTGGGGAAGATGTAAATATACTTTTAAGCGTGACCGTAGTCTTGAAATGTGGGAAAGGTGTATTTTCCAAAACAACATTTTTATAATAATTCAAATTCTGTGTTTGTATTTCTATAAAATAGTTAATGATGAAAAAGTAAGAAAAATTAAGTGCACTTATTTTAATTTAAAGTAATTCACCATTTCAGCATTAAAATAATTTAAACCCTTACTTTACACCTTTGTAAGTTATCATTTCAATTTTCAGTACTGCGTGGAATTCAAATCTTAAATTTTGCTCGTTCCATTCCCATTTGTTTCCATGAAGTGGCGGTTGTTTTTAAATACCCAATTTAATTGCAGGTTGACATTGACGAGCCCTTGCTCATGAGAAACGTAACTAGCGTTAACCCATTAGTTTCCGATTACATACGGAGACGCGGGAGTCCTCTAAAAGTTCAAATTCTTCATGGAAGTGTAGCAGATTCTTCTGAAGAATTAAGGGACACAGATGCCGTAGTCGCACTAGAACTGTAAGTTTTCTTATTGTATAAAGCACATATAATTTATGGATAATTTCGATTCACATTTATAAACAAATGCTTTAATTTCAGAATAGAGCATGTCTACGACGATGTTTTGGCTAAAATTCCAGTCAATATTTTTGGTTTTATACAGCCAAAACTGGTAGTCTTTAGCACACCAAACTCGGACTTTAACGTTATATTTACGCGGTTCAATCCTCTGTTGCCAAATGGGTTTCGCCACGAGGATCACAAGTTCGAGTGGACTCGGGAAGAGTTCAAGAACTGGTGTTTGGGTATTGTGGAGAAGTACCCGAATTACATGTTTTCCTTAACGGGAGTGGGTAATCCGCCCAAGGAATACGAATCCGTGGGCCACGTCTCACAGATAGCCATATTTGTTCGCAAGGATTTGCTGGAGATGCAGTTGGTTAACCCTTTGCTTAGCAAACCCAATATTTATAAGGAATCCACTCCCTACAAGTTAATTCATTCCGTGGAATATCCATTCTATGTGGATACGCGTACCGAGAAGGAAAAGATTTGGACTGAAGTACAAATAGAATTTCAGCGTTTTAAAAGACATTTCAACTCTTGTGAGGTTGAGGTGGATACTTGCCAGGACACTTGTAGTATGCCTATTGCTGTTTTATTGGATCGCCTAGAGCACGTTGGTGCTACTAAGGAACTAATCGACGAACTGATACTGGAAAATAACTTAAAAGTAGAAAACGAGTGTGTCTTAATAGATAATTCGGACCAGGAATCGGATTGGTCTGATCCCTGCGAGTTGTCAGATCGTCTTTCCCAGGAGACCGTGTTGGTCGACCAGGAGCGAGAGGAGGAATGCTGGGATCAAAGTCCAGAGTCGTAACTTACGATATGTATAACTCCTATATGTTTTACCAAAATTTCTAACAAACCATAGTTCGGTCACGGAATAGATACCGATTCTGTGTGGAAACTCTGGTTTGTGCATTACAAATTTAATTTTTAAAAGCGTTTTCAATTAATTTACATAGTTATTAGTGAATTCTTGACAAACCGAAGATCGGTATTAAGTATATTTATATGTTTCGAATGATATTACTACCTTGGTTCAAATTAAATCGTTTGTGTAAGCAGCGTAAGAACTTCAAGCTTATTACAATAATCTTTTTTTGCAAATCTTCTAACTGCTCCATTATTTCTGTGGGTCATTAATTCCATTTAAGACTTTACAATAAACGATAAACCAAGTTGTGTTAACTGACAAGCTGTTGACATTTTGAGTGCATCATCTGGGGTGCGGGTGGGTTTCCCAGAACATGGGTGACCATTCCTCCCCTGTTGACCACTTTCAGTGCAGAAATCGTTGCGAAAATTGGGGTTGCCTTGCCGCCAAGATGATGACTATGACGCCGCGTCGTCTGTCTCGCAGTGGCACCCGCACGGAAATTGCTTTTGTTTGCAACAAAATCAGGGGATGCAGGATGCAGGGAGCAGGGAGCAGGAGATGTATATAAGTCCCCTAGCATGCAGACTTGGCGCAAACGCAGCGCACCCCAAGTGTAGCTATTAACTCCCCGGCTCACACAAGTTTCTTCCCCCTTCCCGGCACAGCAACTCCGGCTGTGGTTGCCTGTTAATGGAGTTGGCGTCAGCACGGAGCCGGCGGATCCAGAGCCATCGTTAGTTGCAAGTCAACCTCGCTCCTGACAGGCTGGCAGGCCAATCGAAAGCGAAACCGTGCCCGAAACCAAATTGCCATAGCAGCCAAACTGCCGTGACAATAGCGCAAAAACAGAGAATTCATAAACATTCACCTGCCATTCACATAGTACATATATAGCTACGGCAGTACTGCCTTTACCTTGACTTGTGTGTCACATGTAAATAGGAATTTAACTCGATTTTTATTACATTAGCCTGGCTCCGTTATAGCGCTTGCTTGGCGATAGTCCTTCCTTCAGTCGTTGGTGAATCGCAGACATGGCGGACGAGGAGGGCGGCAAGGAGGGCGAGAAGAAAATCGTGCACGTTTATCCTCTAGTGAAGGTTGGTTAAGTATAGATTTAAGTATATTCCCGACTATTTGCTGATGGTTTTATTCCCGATCTAAGCACACTGACATGAACGAGGAGATGCGGATAGAGGCCATTGAACTGTCCATTACCGCCTGTGAAAAATATTCATCCAATTACGAGGTAATTACAAGAAACCCTTTGAACTGGCACAGCAATTATTTTCATGTGAGAAGTTCTCATCCAAATGGTTAAATGTCACTTGATATGAGGAATTAACTGTATAATCTAGGCTTGTTGAGCCTGAAGTCCAAAGTATAATTAATATTCCCTTTTTTAATTATTTATTTGTCCAATGATGAGGGATCCATAAATGAGACAAAGAGGATAAGGACGGTAAATAGACTCAACTTAATACTTTTCATCTACTTCCAGCACGCTGCCAAAATCATCAAGGAAAACATGGACAAGAAGTTCGGCATCTATTGGCATGTGGTTGTGGGCGAAGGGTTTGGCTTCGAGGTCTCCTACGAGACGGAGAACATTCTCTACCTGTTCTTCGCCGGCAACCTGGCCATCGTGCTGTGGAAGTGCTCCTGAATGCGGGTCAGCAGTGACACGAACGTACCTAGAAACCGGAACAGGAACCAAAACCGAACCAAACAAAAATTTAGCATTAATTTTAGTCATACATACAGAACACTTACCGTTAACGAATGTTATAAATATTAAGCCTAGTATCGGCGGCGGAGTAATAAATCCCCTGGCAACGATGTGACTTGTTGGGAAAAGAATGGTTTTTATTACAAAGTGTATCCTACATGCTAGCATTTTGAAAACAGGCTTATAAAATTGCTTGTATGCACTAAAACGAGAACCCTAAGACTCCGGATGCGCATCGTCTACGCGTACACATCCTCCCGATCCGCGCCGGCACCATCGCCGCCGTCCTCGAGATTTGAGAAGAGCAGGAAGTGGGAGGTGCGATGGAGCTCGTGGTAGAACTCCTTCGGGTTGGCCAGCTGCAGTTCGTACTTCATGTTGGGGTCGTGGCGCACACCCATGAAGTTGTAGTTCCAGCTGCTTTGCGCTGGCACCATGAAGAACCCAAGGAACTTGTTCGACAACAGCATCTGAACGCGTTCGTAGTGCGAAGGCAGGTATCCTTTGGGATTGTTACCCTTGTCCGTGTTCTTGGAGCCCCACTCGAAGCCAGAAGGCGTCAGCTTGTAGGCGGTAAGTGAGCAGGAGCCAGGGGTAAAGGAGCACGTGATCACGATCGTCTTCTCGCCATCCCAGTTGGAGTTCTCCTGCATGATCTTCGCGTGCGTCGTGATGTCCTGCGGTGACAGTTGGGGCAGCTCGTTGGGCTGCGTGTGGATCCAGCCTAGAGGCTCCATGTCCTTGAGATACTGATGTGTGGGCAGGGCGTTGGGCAAGTTGATCGTCTGGTGGGTGCCCCATTGCGGTGGCATTACGATGCAGCGAATCTCCTTCACCTGTGGGTTGTCCGGTGGACTCACACCGTACAAGTAGCCAGCTATCTGGGCCCGCAGATCCGAGATCGTGACAAACTTCTTGAGTATGTTCTTGGGCAGGATGTAGGTGTAGCCGGTCTCCTTTATGTCATCCGAGCTCACGTAGATGTGGTTCGTTCGCAGGTGCAGGTTGGTGGCGGAGATAGCTCTTACTCGCCACTCTGTCTTTGAGCTGAACGTCTGCGTTTCGTAGTTCGATGTGGTTGAGGTAATAATTTCGTCACCATGCTTGTTTGTGGTACGCGTAGTGGTCGCCGTCAGTTGGTTTTGCTCCTTGGTTTGCTTTTCGATCTCGGCAATCTGCTGGCGCTGCGCTGAAGGAGCACTGATTTCCATGCCCAGGATGATGTCACGGATCTCGGATTGAGTGAGCGAAGCCACATTTACGTTGTTCTTCTTGCCGTAATCGGCGAGAATGAGGTCCTTTAACTGCACTTCCACCTTGATCCATTCCTCGTCGGTCAGAGTGGGCCAAATGTGATGCGCCTCCGTTATGGTGGTCTTGTCCGGCTTTAGGATGATCTTCGTCCTCTCTGTATTGACGTGAAGAGCACGCAGTATGAGGATAAGTCGACTGAAAGCCGTATATGAAGATATGGTCTTCAGCCAATCGTCATACAGGTTGAAAAGCACCATCTGGGGCTCGGTTGCCTTCAGAATGAGGTCACCAAACTTCTCGACTTTAAGGCAAGCCTGGAACGGTAACTGAAGCTCGGAGCCCTTGATCACAATGTTGGGGAAGTCAAGCAAGTGCACCTCCAGCGGATCCAACATGCCCTTGCGCGTCACAATAATTTGTTTCGGCTGCTCCTCCACGGGCAGAGATCGAATCAAAGCGGCCACTTCCTCAGCAGTCTTCCACTTGGCCAGCTGGCCCAAACGTTTCTGGCCAGCCCACACAGAGGTGTGGATGATCTTAAGGAAGAGCTGACCCGTTCGCGGATTAAAGATAAAGATGGCTCCGTTAATGGGCTTCGTTGTCAGATTTCCCTCAAACGTCTTGTGAATGGTGACACGATACACGTTGGTGTCGTCCACAAACCAGATGATCTGGTTTGAGAACAGCTCTCCGTAATTCTGCGAACTGAGGTACGGCTCTGTTGGCTCCGAAGAGTAAAGCTGCAACGCCTTGCGGATGCGCTCACGCAATACATAGAGCGCGGGGTTTGCCTTCATGATTTTGGCCATGGCCTGCTGAATGAGAGTCTTGCATCCGGGGAACCAGTTGCCGTATGCGGAGTGCAGATTGTAGGCCAAATCGATGGCAATCAACACACCCGTCGGTGAGGGATAGATGGACATGTTGTCCGTGGTGTAATCGAGGAACTTGGCCCTGGCATAGCGCTCCACATCGTGCGAGTCATAATCGCCCCAACGCAACTGGATATCCAGCCAGTATTTTTGGGTAGTGGTGTTATCCATAGTGTCCTTGGTGTCGGCCAACAGTGAAGGTCGCGATACATTCCATTTGTAGGCGGGGAAGAGCAGGATGTCGGCACACGATGAGTTCATCTTGTAGGACTTACGTGGATGGATGGTTTCCTTCTGCACCGTTTCGATTTCCAAGGCGTCCAATTCCTGATCGAAGACCTGGCACAAATCCATAACAATCGACTCGTGGATCTTCTGCCACAAATGGGCTCGGAATATTTGAATCAGAGAGATTTTCAGTGTCGGAATCTTGCCGTGCATGAATATGCCAGTCAGATCCAGCTGCACCTGGAAACCGACATACACATTCGCTCGATTGATAGTCGGTGACCACCAAAGTGTGAATCGACGATTCGGAATCTGGTTAAGACCTGATCGCTGAGCATTGGTCAGCTTCTTGTACTTCATCGACTCTTCGAAACCGGAGGCCTTCTCCCAGAAGAGACCCTCCCAAGTGGGGAAGTAGGTGCCCTTAAACAGCGTGTGCTCCAGAATGCCCTCCACTCCTCCCAACGCCTGGATCATATCTGTGCGGTAATTGTTCAGGTTCCACAGCTTGCCGTCGTGACGCTGGTGCGTCCACCAGAAGGGATTTTGCTTTAGCACCTGGTATTGCTTGAACTCCGTACGAATGCGCCAGCCCTTGTCGTAGGCCAGTGTGTGACGATCCTTTTGGAATAATGTGTTAATACGTGGAATACCGCGATCCCAGCTGTCCTCCAAATCCTCCAGTGTCAGCCTACGGTTCTGGGCATTCGCCTCCTGACGCTTCAATGCGTATTCCGCCCACACTCGCTGTGAGTCTATGAACTCACTCTCCCACGGCTGAATGTAGCGATACAGGTTGGGAATAAGCTGATCCTCATCGTGGGACATACCTGTAAGAAGTATTAAAGCAAATTAGCATATGTACCAGTATTTGTACTTGCTAAATACCAACCGGAGCGGAAATGGGTTATGCCCACGTCCGTTTGCTTGGACCAACGCAAATCGGATTGCGGAATCAAAACGTGACCCATGCTCAACATTCCCAGACCGCCCAGTTCCTTGGGGGTGTAGAACACAACAGGCGGGAAACGGGAAGGCATCTTAGAGTTGAGGCCAATCTTGATACGAGTCTGAATTTTGTTTTCGCACTTCACCAACAGATCCAACAGCTCCTGAGTATTGACCACAGCCTCGCGGAAGTAGGTCATCAAACCTATAAGTGCAGTGTTCCATTTGTTCACAATCTAAAAAAAAACATTTAGTTTAATTTAAAATCAAGAAGATATTTTGTTTATAAGCTACCTTTGTAAACGTAGTGGACCCAGAAGCCATCAGGATTTGTCGGACACGATTATGGAACCGACCCAATGACTCATCGTCCACCCGCAGGAAGCACTGTGCAGTGCGTTCCTTGGTGATTTCGTTCTGTAAATTCCAAACACCATCACGATGGGTAAACTCTTCATTCTGAGTGCGACACTGTGGGAAAAAATTTTGAATTATAAACTGATCTTAAGTTTTATTTGTGACTAAAGGAACCTTTGGCAAAATGCGACATTCAAATCCACTCATGTTGAACAACAGATTCGGATTATCTTTGGAATACACCGAGACGAAAGTGCTCTCCCAACCAATAGTGGTCACTGAGCGAGGTAGACGGTTTTTAATGTCCCAGAAGACGGCGCGACCCCTGTATAATAAATTAAATTATTCGTTACTCATTCTTAAAATGTTAAGTAAAAGGAGACTTACAAATTAACATCGTGCTTCATCAAACGCATGCGAGCATCGCGTGGCCAGCACTTTTTATTATTGTAGCCCACAATATTTTCGTTGTTTGGATCCGGATGCTCGGTAAGGTAGCGCTGGATCAGATCCCGCGCCTCCTCCGCCGAGAATCTAAAGAACAAGTGAATACGATCGACATAGCGGCAGTATAAGCGAATAGGATGTGCCGTCTCTGTGACTGTGTCCTGGAACGTGAGGAAGTCGTTTGGCATTTGGGGAGGGCCAGCCATCTCGCTGGATCGGTGGAGACCCAAAACCAATAGATCTAGCACCAGTCCATAGTACTGCGTGATGAACGATGAGAACTGCAGACCGCGAATGATGCCGTAGCTGTTCGTGTGGTTCATGTCCTTGTAGTTGATCACAACGTTGTTCTTGGCAGTCATGTAATCGGCGATATTGTGATCGACAATTAAACGGAGCAAACGATTGAGCAGCGTCAAGTCAATTTTCTCGTAAAGCTTTTCGAATCTAGACTCCAGCAGCACATTGCACTCGCCCTCACCCACATCCCAAACATCTTGCAGATTGTTAATTCCTGTTAAGAAGAACAATACAATATATCTAAATAACAGGTTGGTAAGTTCTATATCCCTTAAAAGGCACTGTCTTTTTTACATATCACTGTGTATTTCGCAGGTCACCTTTGGCGTGAGGTTTGCAACAAGGGGATGATCAAATACATATCACTTTGCTACAAATCACACACCCAAAATGCCCAGTAACGCCATCAAAAATGTTATTTAGAAGCTTGTTCAGATTTATACCTTGACACCACTTGTAGGCCAACAATGGTGGCGGCTCCGTATCGCTTGGTTTAATCCATGGCGGGAACAATCGTCGCTTGTCAGCCTCATACCACAGATACTGATCCAAATATGCATCTGTGATCTTTTCCAGGGGTTCCACCTCGTACACTGGAATCAGATGACTGTACAAGTCCATGAACTCGATGCCCACCTAAGATATAAATACAAGTCTTAATAAGGATATAAATAAAACAGAAATATAGATAACCTACCTCCTTGAAGGCTCGCTGCGTGAGCAGGTGACGCTTGATGCGGGACAATGCCTCATGAGGATTGTCGTAGGCCTGTTCGATGAGGCCCAGCTCCTCACGCTGACTTTGATTTAGTCTGGACTTAACGCTGTACGCCTCTTTTAACCTCTCAAGGGCCAAAATCAGCAGCTTGGTGTCGTGTTTGTACGAAAGTGGAGGGAAAGGAATGGGCGCAAAGCGACGTGACTCCAGCCAATGAACCGTGGTTGTGTAAATAGCCACAGCCTCTTCCGGTGATATGTACGGACCATCCTTCAAGTAGTTGTGCTGCCTCTCCTGCTCCGCCTTTAGATAAAGACGCGTTAGTCGCCCCAGATTCTTTTTGCACACTGTCTTGTCCACAGTTGCTCCACGTCGGATACGTTCCCGATTATAGTGGGCCGTGTTCGTCCACCAGTCGGCTTTCATCTTCACGTAACGCAGAATCATATTCTCAATGGGAATGGGTAGTCCGGGCACCTTCCACGGAATGTTCGCCTTCCAGCAACGCCATGCCTCCGATAAATGCTGCAAAATGGTACGGGCTTTGTTCTGCTTGATGCCCTCGGGCATCATGTCAACAATGTCGTGCATTACAGAGGCACGCAGTTCCAAATCGAAGTGGGATTCAACACGCTGCTTAGTTACCGTCTTGGCCACACCCTTGGAGTGTCGACCCTCGAACTGACGCGACAGTAGATTGCCCAGCCAGCGTTCCAGCAGCGGAGTGATGCCGCGCATAAAGAACAGCCAGACTCGCCATCCAGGCGCCCAGAAGCCACATCCGGGTCCCTTACCCACAGGTCCTGTGTTAAAGCGGTAGTATATCAAATGTTTCAGATCCTTGCACATTCGAATCTGCCTCATTAGCTTGTATTTATAGCGATACATGCCAGTCAGCTGGCCAACATGGGCGAATATGTACTGCAGTCCGTCAGCCAACTGAAAGGCGTCCACATTGTTCAGCCGATACTGTACATGAGAGTCAATGATTAGCTTGGTCAGACGCAAGATCTCACGGCACAAATGGAAAGCTAATAGAAAGAAAGGATTTGTTAAACGGGAAATTTTTAAAATTAAAGTACTTACCATTTCCGAATCGCGACTTTTTACGCTCCTTTGTTGTCAGAGTTTTAACAGGTTTTAAGTTGAAATTGTAATCCAAGTGCAAGTAGTTAAGATTTTTTCGGTGAATCAAGAGGTTCAGCATGTTGTATCCCTGACGACAAACTTGCAATCCAGCCTCAACCCAATCCAGAGTTGTAGTCTGGAAGAATTTTGTGGCCTTAAACGAACGGAATAGGTAGCTGCAAAGTAAAGTTGCACTTTAAAACGTTTCTATAGTTTCACTTTAATAAAACTTACCGTTTCTTTTGGGGCTTTGGTTTCCGGTGTTTTAGGGCATTAAGCACATAGTATTTGAGCAATTTTTGGTAGCTAACGCGCACCTTAACCGGATGGCCAGGTGGACAATGCTCCTTGTACCAGCACTTGACCAGCGGCACATCGATGGCACGTCGAGAGCGGCCGGAGCGCATGTTAAAGGGGCGGGGTGCCCACAGCAATGCAATTCCGTTTGCAGTATTGTCAGTGTACAGGGGGGTGTCCTGCAGGAACGGCTGCACATCGTCCGGAAGAGTAAAGTCCTCATCGTCATCCGGCAGGGGCTCCTGAATTTTGGAGTTAGCATTGCGATGGGATATGGGATTGATGAGCGGATCAAAGTAAAATGCGGGCAGATCGGGGTCTTCGGTCTTAATGTAGACCACGTTGGGAGTGTGATACCTAAAATAGACAAAGTTCATTGGTTATGTGGATCCTCTAGATACATGTGAGTTTAAATGTATGCAACTATCAGCAGTCACGATTAATTCTTAACAATCGCCACGAACATATTCATTGCAGCTCCCGTTTATTCGCAAATTTGACAGTATCCTGGGAGCTCGTCGTTTTTCTGACGCGGCATGAAGCATTTCCAGAGAGGCTGTTCACTTAGAAACGTTTCTGACCACGTAAATAGTATTTTAGAATAATCATTTTGGAGGAATTTGGGATCTTACCAGCTCAAATGCACAAAGTGCGGCATATTGTTGTACAAGTAAGGAAAGGCAATGCGGTATTCCGTGCGAATTGGTTGCCGGATAATGACTTTGTTTATGTCGTTAAACTCGTTCCAATCCTCATCCCTAAAAACGAAAAAGTGGAAATAAAATTTTACCAAGTTTTCAGAGCATGCATTGTCTTACCCAACATTGTGATCCTTAATGAGGGGCTCAAACTTGGGTCCACCTGGAATGGCCATATTAAGAGCCTTGGCGGTGAAGAAACTTTTGGGGTCAAACAGATAAAAAAAGTTATTGTCCACTAAATCCGTCAGCAATTGGTTGGCCAATCGATACAGCGTGGCTAGCTGTGGCAGGGAAAGATTCCATTTTCGGTAGGTAGTGCCATTTACAAACCTTAGATAGTAATATATTTGTCAAATCAAGATCAACTAGAATGCCAAATTAAAACTCACTGCGTATCCACTAGAGGACGATGGTCATAAAACCATTTGTATACGGCATTGTCTTCATCATTGTCCAGCTCAATTTGAATGGCCTCCAAGGGCTCCACGTCCAGTACGTTGTCGGCGTAGTCCAGAGGCGGCTCCTCGTCGTCGAAGGGCGGGAATCTCATGCGCTTGAAGTGGCGACGATCACGTTTCTCTCGCCGCATCATGATCCACATTGTTCTGTGGAAATATGTAGCGTCAGTTGGGTGCACAGCGAAAAGCTTTAGTCAACTTACCCCCATTGGGCAATGTAGACAGGTTCAATAACCCAGGGAATCTCATTAACAAAGGTGATGGCTCCCGTGATGTGGTACAGCACCTGGACATCCCGGATCTGCTCCCATGGCATGGGCATGTTCTCAAGCAGCTTGAGCACTGCATGTGGCATGTACTTCAGGGCGCCCAGGTAGACTCGCTTGTCATGACGATACTTGCGCGACGTCATATCTCCGTGGTCGCGAATGATTTTCCTGATGTGCTCCGGCGGCATGTCCTCCTTCTGGGTATCCACGAAGCCGAACTTGCGCTTCTCAGCGAATCGCTTGGACTGCAGATGCTGCCATTTGAGGGCCTTCTCCTGTAGCTTCTCCTCGGTCAGTATGTCCGGCTTGGGAGTGGGTATCTGGCCCAATCCGGGGCCCTGACCTCCTGCTGGGACGGGTATTCCGTTCGGGTGGCCACTGGACGGCGGCAGCGGAGCACCCGGTGGCGGAATCTGCTGGATCTGGTTGGCCATCTGCTGCTGTGCGTGCAGTTGAGCCTGCTGAGCGTGGGCCGCCGCGTAGGCCTGCTGGGCCATCAGTTGGGCCGCCCACGCATTCTGCGGCATCATGTACGGCGGAATGGACATCTTTCCGCTGCACTAATCCTAATCGATAAACGAAGAAACATGCACTTTACGACACACAGACACGTTTTGTTTCAGGGGGAGAAATCGAAATGCCGCCGCCGACGTCGCGGTCTTTTGCAATTTTCACCACGCCGCGAAAATACGTGTATTTCGCTTTTCCCACAGCTAGTCTTTGGTTTAATTTCTTACCTGTCAGTTAACTTGTAACTTTGATGCCTATTTGGCACTTTTTCTACTATTCTTTGGCCGCAATTCACAATTTTTCCGGTTTGCAAAACGAGAGGTTTATTTTTTCATGCGGCAGCCATTTATAGAATGGTAGAACGGTCACACTGCGCAATCGGCGTTCATCGTCTATCGAAGGCTTAGGTGAAATACTAGAGGTGGCACAAGCAGTCAAGGTAACAACGCAGTGTGCGATTATATTTTCGAAATTAGTAAATTAAAAAAGATGTTATTCCAAAAAATTCGTCAAAGAGTGAATTTACCAACCAAATTGTTCGTTTCACATATTTATAAGTGTAAGTTTTTTGAATAGCAACCACCCTTTTGTTCTAATAATAAACTTTAATCCAAAATGCTGATTTATTTACATTTGTGAAAACTCAAAAGCTTACGCCCTTTCATTATTTTGTATAAACAATATTGAGAACTAGCACATTTGATTAAGGCTAAATCCTTGTAATTAAATCAAATGAATCAGCTTGTCAACGAATGTGTTAATAATAATAATTAGGAACTTTTTTGTGTAGTGCGTCAATATTATTGTTGATTACTGGTAAAAATTAGAACATACAGTAGACTTTGGCTGACAAAGACTATAAGCTAATGCTCACTGTAGCTAAGAAGTTCAATTAACCGAATTAGAAAATCCCATCGAATCATCAGCCTGGCCTTGCGATATGGGACACCTCATTGCGCATCGGGTAACGACATCCCCAGACTCCAGAATGTTTGTCCAATCAATGATCATGTGCGAAATCGATCTCCGGGACGTTTGGGCCACTATAAATATTGTCGGTGGGTCGATGGGGATCACAGTTTACGGACAACAACGCTCCTGGCCAGAACACGATCGGGAAAAGTTGCTAATTTGAGAGAAAAATATTAAATCTAGAGTACATCCCCGTGAAATTTCGCAAACAAGATCAACAATGGCAAAGGTATTGCTTACAAAGCAAGTTGTTCTATCATAATAACTAAATGTTGTGAAAATTTGCAGTTATTTTCCATCCTTCTGTGCTTGGTTATCATCGGATCCATCAGTGCAGCACCTATAGAGGTAGGTCGCATATCATATTTATAAGTTCTAAATTTCACAACCAAGCTTTGAAATTCAATCGCTTACTAGGAGAAGAAACCTGCAGAGGAGGCTGATCTCTCCACTGCGGACACCATTGGCTACGGATACTATGCAGCTCCTTCGCCCATTTATTACGGAGGATATGGAGGGGGCTACAAATACGGCGGATATTCCGGGTATGGGGGCTACGGAGGATTTCGCTCCTATGGAGGCGGCTTCTATCGTCCCCGGATTTACCCAGTTTGGGGCTAAATGACGCCTCACTACGATGCCAAACTTACAATCGTTCCTTAACCCAGAAAATCCTATGTAATCGCACCAGTGACCAAAGAAACCATACAAGCCCCTTAAAATTGTAACCCTTTCACTGTCTTGCAACCACGACGATGACGTCAGTGGAGATTTTGACCCCAGACCGCAATTAAGACCGGCTTTATTGCAATAAAAAACAAAACACTTTGTGTACGACTACGCTCGCATGTGCGGTTTATTATTTTCAAATTTCAATTGTCCGAAACCGGATTTTTGGCACTTGGTCGGCGTTTCCGAAGAAATTGAGGCGGCCAACGTAACATGCGCGCACATCCAGCAAAATTCCGAGTTGGCCAAGCCGAGTAATTAACCATCTGACCCTTTACTTGGACCTATCTTTAACGATCCACTTGGCCAATTTTCGGGCCATAAACGGGGTCACAAGAAAGCTGGGCTATACACTGGATATCAGCCAGCAGTTTGAGGAAGTTTTTATATAGGATTATCTCTTTGTAAAGATTCAAAGAAATTATACTGCAGATTAAAGTTAAGGCCATAAACTGTTTTCAACTCATAAACAAGGAAGGACTATTAAAAACTTTTGTGACAAATTCTCAGAAACTCTACCTATATTTCAAGTTTAAATACATACATATAAATGATATTTTTATTCGAGTTCATTTATCCATTTACTACATTGAAAGTTTGAGCTGCTTGTGGATCAATATCATTTATAAAATGTGAGTTTATTTGGTCATGGCTTATGTCACAGTAAATGTTTATATATTTAAATAGATTGGGTTTACTGTCTCTAACATGCAAAAGTACGAATGGTTTAAATGGAATATATCTCGGCCACATCCTTGGGCCATCCTAGTGGCGGCGTGATCCCGTGTGCCGCTTGTGATGCTGCTTGCTGCCCTTCGAGTGGGATCGGGATTTTCGGGAGTGGTTGTCCTGCTGCGGACGGCGCTCCTTCTGATGGTGACTCTTCTTGTGGCCCGGCTCCTTGTGGCTCTGCCTGGCCTTCCTCTGAGAGTGGTGGGATTGTCCATGGGCTAGGTGCTCCTTTGTGTGGGAGCCCCCCTGATGCAGCTCCTTGCCATGTTTCAGGATATCGTGGGCCGAATGCCTCACCTCCTGAAGCTTCTGGTGGTGCTGCGACAACTGGTGCTTGTGGTTCAGATGGTGGTTCCTTTCATTGTCCTCCAATGGCTGCAGGGCCACGGCCACGGCCACCAAGATAGTGGCAAAAACGATAATCTGCATGGGCCAACATCCGGGGCAATCAAAGCGAATCGAAAGGAATTGATAGTAAATTAAATTGAAGCACTGTCATATCTGAAGCGGCGATTAGATAAGGTCCGCCCCTTGGAACCTGGCACCACACTCACCGACTTCAACATGATAACTCCGGGATATTCACTTCCGTGGACTTGCTCAGCTTTCGATCGTGTAAACTCAGCGACGCTCCAGTCTCGACTGTTTTTCGGAGCCTCTTCCGCCGCCGTTTATATCGTTATCTCCTCATGCGTGTGCCCCTAGCCATCATATCACATAGATGGGTATATATTCGGTTCGCTTTTGAGTGCGGCAAGTTTTATCGCCCATTAAGGGGGCAGACGCACAATGGAGTGAACAGCTGTTAGTTGATTTCCAAGACGAGATTAGCTGGGATAGCACTTGGGCCTTGCAGTTTCCTTAAGCTTTTCACTATGTTGAGGAACACTTACCAACTTAGAAGTGCCATTCATCAGTTTCCTCAAATCAGACGTTAATATTGTATCACTGACCCTATTCTTGCGATAAAAGACAAGCAACTGGTTTTTTCAGGTTTGAGTTAGTATATATGCATTAGATAATATAAGACCATCACCTTGTTAAACTTATTTTTAAATGTAGCTCTGCTTTGAAGCCAAAAGTGCATGACACTTCGATTTTAAAACTGGCTCTCCTTTACAGAGCCCAACCATCAATGGCTTATGATTTGTAATTGATATTGGCGATGACGTCAAGTTTCTCGCCTTTGTATTAATTCAGAATCCCCCATTTTTCTGATAACTACCTATCAAGCAACGTGTTCAAAGATTGATAATTGTTATCTCTCACGATATTATTGAATCACTTCTGAAACAGTAGAACTCAAAACACTTCAACTGCGAAGAAATCGTACCTCCCTGCTATCTGCAAAAGGAAGGTAAGGAAACCTGAGCTATAAATGTAATCAGAAGTCTCGACCATGTTCCACTCGAGATACTCTCAAAAAACAATAATAATGCGCACTAAACGTGGGCATCATAAACGAAACATTTTAATAATCAGGCCAATACAATAATTTTGTTAAGTCATGTGTTTTATTATTGGAATCAAAAAATTATACATACAAAGTGGAATAAATAAAAGAGCTGCTTTCGTTTGCTTGCTTGGTGTGGAATCTATTGATTAATAAGTTTATTAATATTGGATATACAGTGTATATGGCTTTTTTGCTGGTCTATGTAATTAGCTTCTATGCATATGCGTTTCCCTTTCTATCCTCCATATCTTCTACTTTGCCATTCTCGTCGCTCTGGGCGTACAAAAAGTGAATAAAAATATATATAATATTTTAAAGTGTGAACAAATTGGGATTACAATACATCATATATAAGCTTAAATATAAGATACGAAAAAACATGAAAAATATATATGGTGATAAGACCGAAAATGAAAACATAAATACAAAATATTGATTCACAAATAAACTTAGGATTAATACATTTTTTTTTGACATTTTTTAGTTTTCTACTTTTTTTTACATTTTCGTTCGATTTTTTCTATATAGTTTAATATAGTAATTTGCGATCAGGCTCTTAACGTGGCTGGCCATAATTGAAAGTCTACCAAAACTGAAGCCGTTTCGAAGACAAATTCCAAACGATTTTCGACTACAATAACGCGAAGATTCAAAAAGGGTTGATTTGCTTTTCACTGAACACATTGGGGTCAATATGTCATTGGATCTACGGTAAGCTAATAAAAGTTATTGGCAGAAACTACGAACAAAATATTGGATTGCTGCTGATATAAGTTCTTCTTAGTCGTTTATGTTGCGAAAATCGTCCCCTTTGCCAACGAACTACTCCTCGATGCTATAGAGGAAGTAGTGGTTCTCGTTGTCGTTAATGGCAGTCGGAGGTGCCTGCGGTGCCTTCCTAGACAGTGGCTCGAAGCCCATGAACAGGAATGCCTCGATGAGGCGAGCCCGCTCCGGCTGATCCTTCGGCATGACCATAACGATGCCGTCCACCTCCAGTTTTTCCTCGGCGAACTCCAAAAGCGAGATAAAGGTCTGCTTGGAGCCGGCCGGAGGAAGCTCCTTCGGCAGAGCAACATACAACAAGTTGTTGACTGGGTTCAAAATCGTGTTCCAATTGGTGTACTGGTCCTCGGTCACATGCAGCTTGATGGTGATCTGCACCGGCTGGTCGTGCTGCAAGATCAGGCGCAGCACTTCCTGGCAGTCATCTTCCGAGCACAGCGAGTGGATGTCGGGCTGCGACTCCAAGTCGGAGCAATCCGACTGGGAGGACGACAACGACGACGCCCGGGAGCTGGCCTGGTACAGGCTGCCGCCAGCCGAGTCGACCGAAGACTTACGGCTGAAGCCTAGTGGGAAATAACATGTCTTAGCATGATAGTCTTTTCATGGATTGTTCGTACTCACCCGCTAAGAGCGATGCCCTATCGTGATCTGTTCTGTGGTGGACCGGGACATCAGGACCACCACAGAGGCCCTACGCCGAGAGAGATGCGGTAGGACTCCGAGGACATGGTCGTGGCGCAAGACGAAGTCGAGATGGTGCGGAGTTTGCCATCGGCAATTCCGCTGTCATTAAATTCTCTTCTAACGAAGCCACTACTAAACACTGGGTCGCTGTGGAAAGGACAATTGGTTATTTAGTTAGAAACCCATATCGAACTGGGATGTGCCTGATCGATTTTGTAGCGCCTCACAAACTGATTGAAAGTTAATATATTATCCAATAATAACAAACATATAACGAATACTCGCATATCGGAATAAAGATTATTTTCCATTAAACCAAACCTAGGACTATTTAGAAAAGACTAAATATACATTTAATATGAAGAATTGGATGGATTTTTAAATCGCAAAATCTTCCCAAATAGTTACCACAACATGATGCAGAACAAAACTCAATTGGTGGGTGAACGTCGCAAAAGCTGCTAACAAACTGATGGCCACGAAGGCAGAACAAAAGGCTTATCAGCCATTAAATTATGTCCCCTTTATGACGTTACCAAATTGCAGTTGTTTATTTTAAAGCGATTAGATACGCGCGCGTCCCATCGAAAACCCGATAAGCTGTGTCCGATAGTCACGCAGCGAGTGCAGCCCTGCGCTCACGCGTTAATTTCACCACAAGATGGCCGCCGGCAGCTGTCAAAGCGGCAGCACACACACAGACAGACACTCGGCGTAAACGTTTGCGCAAAGAAAAGCGGAGAATTAATTTAGCAGTTTGGAGAAAAACAGTGAAAAATCTATAGTAAACCAACAAAAACAGACAATAACATAGAACCAAACAAACATGTCGATCGGAGTTCCCATTAAAGTACTGCACGAGGCCGAGGGCCACATAATTACTTGCGAAACGATCACCGGCGAGGTGTACCGCGGCAAACTAATCGAGGCGGAGGACAACATGAATTGCCAGATGACCCAGATCACTGTGACCTACCGCGACGGACGCACCGCCAACCTGGAGAACGTCTACATCCGCGGCTCCAAGATCCGATTCCTCATACTGCCCGACATGCTGAAAAATGCCCCGATGTTCAAGAAGCAGACGGGCAAGGGACTTGGTGGGACGGCGGGACGGGGCAAGGCGGCCATTCTGCGCGCACAGGGTGAGTCGGGCACTTTGGCCCACACACACAAACAACATACACACAATCTGCACGACTGTCTTCAAAAACAAAAAAATATTTTGTGTTTTACACGCACTTCCAGAAAAGCTCAAAGAAATTAACTTTTATTTAAAGTTTCACATAAAACATTTCTTATCCCAATTTTTAAAACCACATATATTAATTACATTAGTCGCTTTTTTTAAAACCAATATATTTTGAAACGTGTGCTACCAAAAATATAATAATGCAGGTTTTAGTTTTTTAAAACTGAGTTGGTAGTTTTCGTTAAAACTAATCGTTTTATTTATTTGGCTTTTAAAGTTTAAAGTTTTAGAAGCAACTTTTAGGAAGTGTTAAATAAGAAACATTAAGGCAGTGAGTATGTGTAGACGTTTATTCTTAAAAAGTTTGAGCTAAAAAATGATATGAAGACAGCCTTGCAGTGTGTGTGATGCCCTTAGCCAACTACAAATATTAATAACGAAATCCCTTACAGCTCGTGGCAGAGGAAGAGGAGGGCCTCCGGGCGGCGGAAGGGGCACTGGTGGACCGCCAGGAGCTCCGGGCGGCAGCGGCGGACGTGGAGCATGGCAGGGAGGACCCACCGGCGGTCGAGGACGCGGCGGCCTGTAGGAACTGCCTACCGAACAACGCATTTCTATTCTCTAAGTTGCGGGCACTATATTATTAGCGGGCGGGTCGAACTTCTCCAGATGTTTTGTAAAGTATTTATCAGGCAGAGAAGCCAAGAATACAAAGAAACTTGAATTTGAAAACGCAGACTGTTTGTTGTCTAAGTAAGGTCTGAAAGGTGGGAAGGATTAGGCACCATAACCAGGGGACGCTCACAAGTTTGGCTTAAAATTAAGCACACCAATTCGATCTATAATCTAAACGTCGCCTTTCGAATGTTATACAAAGAGAGCAATTCCATGACAGTATTACAATTGGTATTAACTTGACTGTCGACGGATAGCTCTCTTCATTTCACTATTCGTGGGGGATCTGAAAGCGGAAAGCTGGAGTGCTTGCGCCTCAGGACAGACAGGACAAGAGGTTAGGCCAGACGAACTGGAACTGGGTTTAGTGGTTAGGTTAGTCAGCCTCATAGCGCATCGTCGAATATTATACAAAGAGAGCAATTCCATGACAGTGATATTAAATGAATTCTGGACTGTCGACGGACAGCTCTCTTTATTCACTTATTCGCATATGGATTCGATTCGATTCGACTCGACTTGTTCTAGGTGTTAATCAGACATTCAATGAGGACGGCACAAGAATACAGAATATAAAAATACCTATACTATAAACGCCTCCTATATATCGTGTCGTATGTACATTTGTGTATTGTTTGCCGGCAGACTTCGTGCGAAATATGCCAGGCATTTTGTTGTTCTGCTGTTTGCTTTGTTGGTGTTTTCCTTTCTGCCAAGCCAATTAAATCAACAAACTGCGCACTTGGCAGAGCACTGTGAACTGAGCGAAATAGAGGCCTGAATGGGAACAGTGACCACGAGATGGATGCATGTACATACACATGTACGTACATACATAGTTCAATGCTTAATGGATGCAATTTATGGGGGCAGAGTAATAATTCCCCGAATCGATGGCACGTGCAAGCCAATTGAAAATGCTTTCGCAATTAATAAAAAAGGGGCTCTGCTGACGTACCACAAGAGGTTTTGGCTATGGCCCCGGCTATCTGGCTGCGCCACCACATCGCTTGACGTCGTCATTGCCAAGTTAAATATTTAGTCTCCGGTTGAGATTTATCACAGCTGCAGTCTACTATCTGTCTCCTGGTATGTGCTCCTTATCTATCACAGGTTGCGTTGCTTCGGTCCTTGGGTGGGACTTGGAACTCACATCGAAAAGATGTGATGCGATTGGATCTGTTTGTAGTGTGGCCTGGTTTCCGTGCCTCTCCTCCGCTGGGATATGGAGATTGCTCGCTGATCTGTGAGGTGCTGTGCTTTAGGCGTTTGTCTGACGACTGACGACATCCAAACGGTGGCGGCATCATTTATCTGATTAAGTAGCAGCGACTAGGAGGCCCCCACGATATATCTACATATGTATATAGCTGCATAGCCCAGTTCTATCCGAGAGATATACAAATATACCATAGGGTACGTGTGCCGTAGACCGGTCAGTAGATATGGGTCTGAATTGGGGCGAGGGGTGAGTCAGAGCCCAAGGTTAAATGGAGCCCCTGCTGCCCACAAAATAGTGGTGAACCGCTAAACAAATAAGGCGCAAATAACTATAAGTAAAAATGCCGGCAGACGTAGTATTTGCATTTACTGTCCCAATGGGCAAACAAAATAAACGGAGAGAGCCTCTGTCTATAAATATCCATAAAAATTAATATACAAAGTCTAAGAGAAATTCTTTTTTGCGTTATTTCAGTCAAAAAACCCACCACATTTTTCTGGCTGCACGTGTCTGCCGTTGTTTTCGTACAAATTTACCAAAACAAACGAAACGAACGGCTAATTAATATTGGCGATAGCTGCCATTAATAAAAGTCTATAGTTGGGCTTAATATAAGCAGGGGATAAAACAAGGTACAAACGTAACGAGCTATCTTTTATTAATTTATAAGTATATATATGTATGTAGGTATGTAAACGAACAGCTAAGGTCATCTCAATAACTACATACGAATACTAAGGTTTATTTGTTTTTTGCAGCCTTACATATAACCCTCTTTAGGATAAACCAGGTAAACAGCTTTATAAACAAAATTAGGTAATGTGGTATATTCACAGGGTTTTTCCATAGAATATTTATACAGATTTTGAACAAAAAAGCTCTCATGTTATAGCGTAGACAAATATAATAATCTGAACGCATCTATTTATGTGCCCTAAACTGTATGAGCACATTTTTGCCAGAAAAACGTGTACCAGTACCGTTGCCATATTTTGGTGTAATAACTTACGGCAATCGCTTATTCCTTGGTTAATCTTTCATCATTGACCACGTGCCGTCGACGTGACAAAACGATAAGAAAGGAACTACCCTAAATAATAGGTAAACGATATGTCGTATAAGGGAAAACTATGTGTTAAGCTTTTCAACTGTCTCTGAAACTGCAATGCATCCCAGTTGAAGTAAAATAGGCAAAGCAGATCTACATCTATGCATACATATATCTTCATCCAAGTTAGATCTAAATAGGTAAAGTAGGCGATAAGAGCACGTAATTGGTGCGCTTGTGTAATCAACATCAAAACTGGTCGTTCTTCTTGGACAAATATTGGGGGATCAGGTACAATCTTTCGACAGTGAAAAAACAATCGTAAAAAACGAAGTGTACTAAGCAAACAGTCAGCAGGATTGTTAGACAAAAGCAAGATGTCATAAAGCACACACCGGCACTGGAAATTGTTATATGGTATAACGAGAACAATAGGCGAGATAAGGGATAAGATCTTGTTAGGTTCCGTAAGATAAGATAAGAGCGAATGAGCGGTAGAAGCTGTGGAAGGGACCGAAGAAGCTGCTAGAAAAGCGCCGATGACCCAATATCGCTCTTCTACATACATAGTATGTACATATATGCAAGTCCATATATCCATCCTTTTTTCTCCTATCTCAATTGCCGCACAACAAGGCGAAACTGCAATGGCGAGTGGAATTTTCCCTTGTTTATAGCGATTACTCTTGTGTGCGTGCGTTTGTATTTGTTGTTGTATGACATAATGAAAGCCGACCAAGATGCAAGCCCACAAATGAAAAGCTTAAACAAAACTCTGGAAAATTGCAAAGAAAAGGAACGGAAGAAATACCGGTTATTACCGCGTACCTCACCAATTGAATTGCATAAAGCAAAACTGCCAAATGCCATTTCCGATAGAAAAGAAACAGGTAAACAAAGAATAGAGAAAATACATACACACACACAGATGTTATGGGTTCTCCAATTGGAAGGGGGTTCAAACTGTAAATAAATGAGGGGCCATGGCGTTGCCAGATGCGCAAACATGATGTGTCGCTTGCGCTAATTAATTAATAAACATGGCCTGCAAACAGAAGTATTAAGAAAGCATTTATGCAAGCAGATTATTGTTATATATTTGTGTTTACAATCAACAAAAGTACTTAAGTAACGCAAAGCAAGTGGCAACGCTGCGTGGCGGCCATCTTGAACAGAAGGCAAAACAGTAAATAAATAAGGCATAATAAAGTAAAAAATTAAATTTCATAGTTCTCGGCTGAAATCAATTATTTACTTTACTTACAAAACGTGCCAACACACATATGTATGTACACACATGGCCACAATTTTCATTATTTATTTCCGTCGTGCTTATTGTTTTTGCCTCTGTGTGCGTCACAGATGACTTTACAGTAAAAAAAAACATACGGACCCACACAGCTGCACTTGGTTATATGTGTGCGTATGTGCGTCTGCGTAAGTGAGAAAATCAACCAACACCGTTACCCGATTTATTAGCAGGTTACACTTAAACTATTGCACTACAAACCATTACAACCAAGCCTACTTGCCACCAATTGGAATGGAAAGGGGTCGTGGACTCCCTAGCACTATTTTCATTTCTCTTTTTTTTTTTTTTTTATTCTTCGCACTACAAAATCGACTTTTCACTTTTTTTCGTCGTGTATGGCAACCAATTTGGATACCATTACTTACAGTTTATTATTCATATTGGATGGCATTTTCACACTTAATGGTTGCAACTTAACGCACTGAGAAGAAATCGAGTCGAACGAAATTTTACTTTTGTGGTAAAACTGGCTTTGATTGGGGTGCAAACCTCCCAGCAATTTGTGAACTGATGTACTCAAAAGTTAGTATAAAACTGAAGAAAATACCGCCGTGGCTTTCGTTTTATAGTTTATTCCTTGGCTTTTTTCCGGGCATCTTAGCCTGCAGAGTTTGGGCACACTAGCTGCAATAACAGAATGCAATCCATGTATGGAAACAACAAACTGTTACTCTTCATATTTTTATATGCACGCGAGAATATGATGCACAAGTGTTTTGTGGAGATGTTATGAACTGAAATAATAAAACACGGTCAAGAATTGTTGTGTCTAAATTTGAATGTCGTAATAAAAAATTATTAACGATATGCAAAGCCAATTAACTGAAATAACGTGTTAATTCAAGTTAAATATACAACCTAACTAAAACATCAAACATAAAAGAGAATACCCTACTTATTAACATACATACCACCAAAACAAATCTGAAAAATATCGATATAAATCTGGACTTTCTTCCATCCCTAGCCACAACGCGCTTGGGCAAATTTAGGATCTGTCGTTCGTTCGTTCGTTGGAATAAAATAAACTCGGGAATTAAATCTTGGAAAAACGTGCGAATCCGTCATCCTTTCAACTAAAAAACCATGAGCGCCTTTCCCGGTACGTTCGCGTTCGACGAATATGGTCGGCCTTTCATCATCCTGCGCGACCAGGAGCGCCAGAAGCGCATCACAGGAACAGATGCCATAAAGGTAAATGAAACCGCGATTTACCACCTCCTGGCGGTGGATTCCATATCATGGACGAGCTGATTAGGAGCAGAATCGCAGGCAAATGCCTTTTCTCCATTTTGTGTGCTCAATGAGTCTCAGGAGTGACGCATCGTCTGTGGAACATTCCAGATGTTCTAAAAAGCCGGTTTTTAATAGACTGTCTGCTGCTAATATTCAATAAAATGCTGAGCATATCCTTCCTAAATAGTGAGCTATTCCTCCAAGAAAGCTTTCATTCTTCAGTTGCACTGATAAACAATGCATTTGGTAAAACCAATTTGTCTGGCCGATTTTGAGGTTAAAACGCCGCCCAGATGTTTTTCTTTCATTGCCGGCTGAGTCACGCGCACTGCAAAAACTTCGGATGTTTGGAGGAAAAGCTACTGAAATGTCCAAAAAGACAAAAATGACTTCCTTCAGCAGCTGCAGATTCTACTGTATGAAACCTATTGTGTATATATTTACACTAGACTTTATTCAGTTATTAGTATATTGTAGAATCCATTAAGAATATCATATCAGTCAAATTTGATTTAAACTTTAAATTAAAAAGTAAACCTAAACATTCACTTAGCGCAACCCTAAAGAAATAACTAAGTTCCATTTAAAAATTCTTTCTACTATAGCAACACTGCAAATAAGTATTTTTATTATGAGCCGAAGTACTTGCTAATTGTCAATTTTGTTCTCCTGCAGACGCACATTATGGCCGCCCGCCAGATCGCGTCCACCCTGAAAACCTCTCTGGGTCCCAAGGGTCTGGACAAGATCATGGTCAGCCCCGACGGCGATGTGACTGTGACCAACGACGGTGCCACCATCATGAAGCTTATGGAGGTTGACCACGAGATCGCCAAGCTGATGGTGCAGCTGTCGCAGTCGCAGGACGACGAGATCGGCGATGGAACCACCGGCGTTGTTGTTCTGGCCGGAGCACTCTTGGAGCAGGCCGAGGGACTGATCGACAGGGGCATTCATCCCATTCGCATCGCCGATGGCTTTGAATTGGCCGCCCAGTGCGCCATCAAGCAGCTGGACGCGATCGCTCAACCCTTCCCCGTGGACCCGAAGAACAAGGAGCCACTGATCCAGATCGCAATGACCACGCTGGGCAGCAAGATCGTGAACAAGTGTCACCGTCAAATGGCCGAGATGGCTGTGGATGCCGTGCTGAATGTGGCCGACATCGAGAAGAAGGACGTAAACTTCGAGCTCATCAAGATCGAGACCAAGGTGGGCGGTCGCATGGAGGACTCGATGCTGGTTAAGGGTGTTATCGTAGACAAGACCCTCAGCCACTCGCAGATGCCCAAGGAGCTTAAGAACGTTAAGCTGGCCATCCTCACCTGCCCGTTTGAGCCCCCGAAGCCAAAGACCAAGCATAAGCTCGATGTTACCTCCGCGGAGGACTACAGGGCGCTGCGCGAGTACGAGCAGGAGAAGTTCACCCAGATGGTCAAGCAGGTTAAGGACGCCGGCGCCACCCTTGCCATCTGCCAGTGGGGCTTCGATGACGAGGCCAACCACCTGTTGCTTCAACAGGAGCTGCCCGCCGTGCGCTGGGTTGGCGGTCCGGAGATCGAGCTGATTGCCATCGCCACCGGTGGACGCATCGTGCCGCGTTTCGAAGAGCTCACCCCTGAGAAACTTGGTGTTGCCGGACTCGTTCGCGAAATGGGTACGTTTTCGTTTAATAGTTGGATTTAGTTTACATTACATACGAACCATTCCTAAATAACTTTTCTTCTTGCAGCATTCGGCACATCCAAGGATAAGATGCTGGTCATCGAGGAGTGCAAGAACTCCAAGGCTGTGACCATCTTTTTGCGAGGAGGTAACGCCATGATCATTGCGGAGGCTAAGCGATCGATTCACGATGCCATCTGCGTGGTGCGTTCGCTTGTGAAAGACTCGCGTATTGTTTACGGTGGAGGCGCTGCCGAGATAAGCTGCTCGTTGGCTGTGGCCAAGGAGGCCGACCAACTGTCCACCCTAGAGCAGTACGCCTTCCGCGCCTTCTCCGTGGCCCTGGAGAGCATTCCGCTGGCCCTGGCGGAGAACAGCGGCCTGCATCCCATCGAGACGCTGTCGGAGCTGAAGGCCAGCCAGGTGGCTGAGAAGAAGGCCAGCCTGGGTGTGGACTGCATGCTGTCTGGTGATTCGGACATGAAGAGCCACAACGTGGTGGAGTCGCTGCACTCGAAGAAGCAGCAGATTCTGCTCTCCACGCAGCTCGTCAAGATGATACTCAAGATCGACGACGTGCGCTCTAAGAACGAAGGCGGCATGTAACGACCACCAAGCACCACACATCAGATCTAGTTTCAGATTCACACCCCCTCGCTTCGCTATCTCTGCACGAACAACACCCGCGTTAAGCCTCATCTCTATGTACATCTGTATTAATTGTTTAATTTTATTAATCCACAAGTTCTTTGGAAAAGAAGAAAATTACATTAAACAAGGGGCTATCCCTGTTCAAATACACTAAACGAAACTAAGACATCGACTAGACTTTCTTGCCATTGATGGTGGCCAGTTGCTTGCGATTAATCTGATCGAAGAAGAGCAATCCCGCCGAACGTTCCACGCTCTCTGGAGGCACCTGGAACACGCTGATGGGAGTGTCGTTACTGATCACCTGGTTGGGCATCACGTATGACTCCATGTGGAGTTTGTGGTCCGTGGATTCGCTCACAATAACCTTGTAGAAGTGGGTGGGAACAGCCACAGTGTTACTGCCGATGACCTCGTACTTCACATACGTTTTTCCATCGTCCTCCTTGTGCGGTAGGTACAGTGGACCCGTGCAGACGTACACATTGGAGTAGGTCTTGGTCAGTCTGCGCACGTGTGCCTCGAGAGTGTTCCACGCATCTCGGTTGAAGCCCTGGCCCACCTGTGGCGCCATGTTCGACAGGTAGAAGGTTTCGTCGCAGTGCTTCTGGTGCAGTCGGTGATTTCCAGCGGCGGCCATGTGTCCGCGATCATAGCCCGATCGGCGGTAGTCCGTGTTTTGTGACCTAAAGAACGGGTGGATGCTCTCGTCCTGCTTGAAATCGCACTTCGACCTGTCCACGGCATCGTTCTTGGCCACTGACTCTGCCGTTAGGTGCTCGAACACCCAGTGGGGCACTCGGTTCCTCCGATCGTAGGAAAGCACGTAGTCCGAGTGGGAGCGCACGTGATCGAGTCCCGGGAAACCGTACTTCATGATCTGACCGATCCGCGATGGAGTTGCCGCTAGGCTTACATTGCTTTCTTGGGCGGGAATCAAACTGGCGGCCGAAACAGTTCCAAAGGTGGGCAGACCAGGCAGTCGCGGGAGGCCACTTGTGGAGCCATCGTGGCGGCGTTCGCGCTCCACGTGGGTACCCAGGTAAAAAGCGCCCAGGGCGGTGGCACCTAGGGCTAATACGCCACCCACTCGTGGACCATTCATTTTAGCAGTTTGATTGATAAATCTGCACAAAACGAACAGATAACGACCGCTATTGCACAATTCAGGTACTTTAGTGTGACCAAACTTTTAAGTGGTCAAACGAAGTATAGTGAACGACATAAGTATTTGCACAGTATGCTAACATTTTTGTTGGCGAATTAAGGACTCTTGGAGTAAGTTAATAACGTATAAATATTCAATATATTTATAACAGCAAGGCAACTTCAGATATAGATGGAAATACAATACAATTGTTATTGATTGTATTGATTTATAACATCCGGAACTGACGAACGAGAACCTCGTCCACCATGAGGACCAGAGGCGCCTCGAACTGCATGATATTGTCCTGGCAATTTAAAATTCCCTCCTCCAGGTCCAGGGCGTCCTTCGTGCCTATAAGCTTAGCGCTTTGCTGGTTGTTTCCCTTGGCAAAAAGGGAATCCTTTCAAGCAAATTTTCCTTTTTTCAAAAATCACGCACTTTTGCGTTCAAAATCAAAGCACTCAGCAAGCGTTGCCACGTTTTAAAATATACTCGATAACCATATGCAGCGTGACCATGGAACTAAAAAGGAAAAGTGTGACCTTACTGATGTTCACCATTTAATTATTTTTTAAGATATCGCTCCTTCTGTTTCAAGTAGCCAAATTTAATGTTTATTCATCTCTTTTCTACTAACAATAACCATGCTAAATCTAAAAATTCATAACTCCTCATATTATATTCCGATATAAAGAGCTTTAACACATGAAACTGTCTTACTGCAAAACGCAAAAAATTCCAAATTTAAATGGATTAAATTTCTATGTTAAAAACACTAAATGTTAACCATTCCAAATTTAAATGGATTAAATTTCTATGTTAAAAACACTAAATGTTAACAATGTTTTTGGGACACCAAGATAGCTAGCTACCTAGCTATGCTTAGGCATAGATTTAATATTTAACCTGGTACAATTACATTTAGGCTCAGCTGTGTTCGGAAATATATTTACAAACTCCTGAGCACAAAACCAATGTAGACACACGATTTTCCAAAACCTTCCTAACACCCAAACTATAACCAGAACTTCTTATCTTAACCCCAAGACAAAGATAAGTGAATATTGTGTGTGTATAATCCGAAGAGGGGGCTTTTTATTTCGCTAAAGATCCGCGTGGAATCGTTAATTACATGTAATCTCTTTCCGTTCCCGGGGCCACCTGCCGCTCTCTAGGATCCCACGATGATGTTGTTGATGGGAATGTGGATCAGTTTGACGAAGAACCCGATGAAGCCCATGATGGCGAAGCCCACGGCGGTGGCGATGGCGATTTTCTGGAACTCCTTGCGGTCGGGCTTCGTGCAGCGTTTTACCAGGCGGATCGAGTCCTTGGCGAAGGCGCGTCCGGGTTCCGCGAATTTCACAACCTTGTCCATTGTGTATTTATGAGTATTTGACCAAGAATTTTCAATAAAGTGAACTGATATTTATTTTGCTGCCGTGTCGTTTCCTGCAGTGTTACCAGATTCTGAACTCTTAAAAATCGACTTAAAATGGACGCTTTCCTTTTGATTGGTTTCTACATTCTTTTTATTTGTTAAAAATATTAATATATTTGGCTTTTTAAATTAATTTTTAGCTTAATATTAAATAAAACTCCTGCTATTATTATTTTGAAGCAAATCACTTGAAACCCCTTTTTTAACATTTAGTGTAGCTCCTAGTGTTGGCCACACTACCGCAGCAGTAACAGCAGCAGAATTGCAATAAATATGTAATTATTTGCGATAAAAAAAATGGAGGAGTCACCTTACCTGCACAGCCCCTACCAGGTGGCCATTATCGCCACCGACCTGCACCACGAGGACACCATAATCCAAGCAGCCCAGTCCCTGGACTGTCTACACAAAACCATAAACTCGATTTTCGAGCGAATCGATGCCCGCTTGGCGAGAAATGGTTCAAAGGTTGAGGACATAAACAATCGTGTGAAGCGCGCCCAGGCGAAAATCGATGCGCTCGTTGGCTCCAAGCGGGCCATCCAGATCTTTGCACCCGCCCGCTTTCCGGCCACCGACGTCCTGGCTCCGCTGCCAGCCACCTTTCCACAGGTGGCAGCCAATCCCCTGATGGAGCAGCAGGTGGACCAACAGCCACAGCGGCCATACAGCAGCCACAGTCCCGCGGAACAGCAGCAGGATGATGCGGACATCTTCTTCCACGTACGTGGCGACCGGGAGCAGGAATCACCTCTGGTCGCAGAGCGGAAGATAACCAATCGAACCGCTGGCCTGGGAAGCCTTCCTGCGGGTGGAGTGCGCTCCGTACCCTCGCTTATGCGATTTAACACCAATGAGTTCGCTTACGGCGAGGATCTGAATGCCTGGAAGCGATCGCTACCACCGCAAAATGCCCGACGCGTTGCAAGTCAGTCCGCAAGACTAACCGCCGAGAAGCAGCTGGCTCCGGCACCCCATTCGCTGGCCCATGGCACCACCAAACTCGCGACTCCAGCTGGGGATCTGCGCTATAATCCTGCTGCCTTGGCTGCACCCGCCATTGATGTTCCGCTGGACCTGCCCGATCTACCTGGCATTGCGAATGACCTGCAGTATGAGCCAGTAGAGGAGAAAACACCAATAGCCCCTTCCCAGCAGTTTGGTGATTTACCGGAGCTGCCCGACTTGGGCCTCGAGGAGCAGGAAATCACAGTGCAAGCCATCGCGGCACGGACGCACATTCCAGGGCCTGCGCGTAAGAAGAGTCTGGGACAGTGTCCATCGCCTGTTATGGCGGCACCACCACCGCCACCTCCTCCACCACCGCCGCCTCCACCTCCTCCGCCAGCCCAGACGATGGGAATTCCATCACCGCCACCCTTTCCCACAAAAGGAGCTGTGAAACCGCTTTCCCCGTCAATATCAACACCTCTTAATATGCCGCCTCCACCTCCACCTACCGAAGATCCGCGATCTGAGCTTATGGCTGCCATAAGAAACGCAGGCGGAGTGCACGGCGGCCGTCTGCGGTCGCCGGCGGCTGCTCCGCTCGACGTGGTGGACAACACTCGCTCCAAGGCGGGAGCCGCTGCCACGGGTGATCTGATGGCGGACCTTCACAACAAGCTAATGCTTCGACGCAAGGGAATTTCTGGGAGCCAGAATCCCGGGGAGGCCACCGCTGGCAATCCCCTGATGCAGCAGCTTTCCCGCGTTATTCCGCCGCCGGTGCAGCCCCGCAAGGGATCTCAGTCCAGCGATGAAGCACACTCCGAGGATGACGAAGATGGGTGGAACTAGTGAATACCGGAGCAATAAGCATCATTCGTTTATTAAGCTTTAGCACCGATTTAAGTGCCTTAGCCGGCTTAAAGCACTAACTTATCTAGCTTAAAGCATACCAATCACTAGAACGAATTCCAAATTCTGTGCCCAAGCGAGCATGCCAAATTAGGTCAAAGTCAACCAGTTGAATAAAAATAATAGCTCAAAAATGTGAATTTTTTTTTATTAAAAGCATGAACTAATAAATATTTACATCTACAATTAAACATTTTGTGATTTCATATAAAACAAAAATATTCTTTATACTGACTAATAAAATGTTTAAAAAATTAATATATATAACATTGAAATCGAGTTTAAATTAATAGGTATTTTCCCATTTGAAACCAATGAATCCCCCTGTTAAATCCTCATAACAGCGCTGTTGTGTTGCCCACTGCCAGTGCTGTAAAATACCGCAAGAGAATCACATTTCGGGTAAAAACAAGTTGAAATAACAAACGAATTTAAATTTCAAAGTTACCAATAGTATTCATCAGAGAAAAGGACAAGGATTACTTGTGCGCTGGAGGAGAGCTTTTACAAGCAATCAGGGTAAACCACATATAATGACAAGTCCGTCGCGAGATATAAACGATCTTTTTGACGAAATTGTCCTGACCGAGGAGAAGGAAGCACGTTTGGGCTACGAGGAGGGACTGAAAGACGGCCAGGAGCAGGGCAACGAAGAAGGCTACAAATTGGGTTACGCCCAGGGTGTCTCACTAGGCGAGGAGCTCGGCAAGATTCTGGGCCAGGTGGTGGCTCAGCAGCAACTAAAACACACGGACAAGGTGCGCCGCAGTTTGGAGCAGCTGCGCTCGCTCATCGAGGAGTTTCCGCGCACCAACGATCCGCAGGCGGACATAATTGGTGCAGTGCAGGACATTCGATCCTCCCATCGTCGCCTACGTGCCTTGCTTGGATCCAAAAAAACGCCTGGAGCAGAAACGCCTCCAGAAACAAATTCGGTCGATCATAAAGACTACAGCTTTTAGGAACATGTCGAAAGTGGGAATCGCGCAGTTGCAGAGGCGTCTGGATGGTTTACTGGCATTCCTCAATCCTCACTGGGATTTTGTCAACTGCCACATGGTAAACTACTTGACGGACCAACACTGGGATTGCTTTCTTTCCGAAACCCTTAAAAGTGAGATCTCTGGCAGTGAAGACGTGGCTCTGGTTATAGAAGACCTATTTTGGAAAAATGATGAATCAGTAAGGTTTACGGCATGGAGAGAATTTCTAGACAAGAGCAATCAGGAACGCCTAGCGCTTCATCCGGAATTGCTGACCAGCGTGGAGGAACTTATTGAGGTACAGGAGAACTCCACACAGCTTAGCATTCGAGAGTTTATGAGCGCCAAAAAGTGTCATGAGGTATGTAAGCTCTTAGTTAAAAAGAAAATAATATTATAAATATCTTTATCTCTCCGATTAGGTGGAACTAGCAGCCGCACTTGTGGACCATCTTGTAAAGAGCTTCGGTCAAGGCGGCTTCATTGTGGACGCGGGCGATGGCAAAGGGTATCTTTCCTCGCGCCTGGCGCTCCAGTATGGTCACCGTGTGCTCGGCATTGATGCGAACGCTGAAAACACGCAGAACGCCTTGAGTCGGAATCGAAAACTGCAGGTAGGCCAGGCTTACAAAATAAAGTTAGCTTTATTAGGTTACTTTTGTAGACTTATAAGTAAGGTGGTTGTAAGTGGATCCATTGGCTAGTCGCGCATCTCGCCCTCCTCGTCGTCGTCCTCCATGCCCTTGATGTACAGCACGTTGTTGCAGCGGATGAGCACCTCGCCGAGATTCCCGGTGACGGAGCCCTCGATCACTTCCTCCGTATTGGCCAGCTGCATGTTCATGTAGCCGTCGACTGAGACCAGGAAGCCCTTGTACTCCTGACCCCACTTCAGCTTCACCAGCACCGGTTTTCCCGTCAGGCCGTTCAGGAACGGCTTGGGGTTGATGGGCATACCAGCCGACATTGTGTTTATTTGATTTTCTTGGGTTTCTTAGCAAAATAATACAACAAGCGTGCCGAAAATCGCCGGCCTTTCGCGTTTTTTAGTATAGTGTGACCGCATCCGCCCTGTTAGAATATACCAGAGCAAGAAGAAGAATGGCATAGCAGAACAGTGCTGGAAAACCATTTATAACCGCCTAATTTGAATTTTCATTTAATTTCAGCGCGCTTGGAACGGACTCACGGAACGAGCGGAGCTGCAAATCCAAGGAATTACGCCCAAGAGACGGGGTAAAAAGTCGCCAGCAAGGGACAGAACAAAGAGTGCGCCAGCCTTAGAAAACTATAAGACAACGGCCAAGTTTATAACCACCGAACTTAATTTTGGTGCCTTGCTGGCGGAGCATTTCACTCAGTTAGGCCCGGAAGACAGTTCAAACATTTGCCTTACTGGATTGCATACGTGTGGCAACTTGGCGGCCACCTGTCTTCAGGTTTTCCATGCCCAAGCAGACTGCCGGTTACTATGTAACGTTGGCTGCTGCTATCATCTGCTGAGGGAGCGCTACTCGCAGCAGGAATTCTTTGGCAATAAGGCTCTGATGGACCTGCAAACGGACTGCGGATTCCCATTGAGTCAGTATCTCCAGGAGCGAAAAGTGCGGATGGGTCGCAATGCCCGGATGCTGGCGGCCCAGTCAATTGAACGCACAGTGGATGCCAAAGAGCTGCCAAATGTAACGCTCTACTATCGAGCTCTTTTGGAAATCCTGGTTTGCCGCCATGCCCCGCAGTTGAAGAATGAACTGCAGGTGGGCAAGGTACGGAAATTCGACAGTTTCCAGGAGTACATTCAAAAGTGTGCCACTAAACTGGATGCTCCTTGGTTGGCAGCTGTCAAGGAAGAAGACCTTCAATCCCTGCTCCAGGAATATGCTGTAGACAAGCACTACTTGGATCTGTTCTATCTGCTACGTATGTCCTTTGCTCCGGTACTGGAGACTCTAATTCTCCTGGATCGCCTGCTCTACCTCAAGGAACTTGGCTATAAACGCAGCTATCTTATAAATTTATTTGATCCTGTCATTTCGCCCAGGCATTTTGCAATTGTTTCTATAAAGACACTGACGTAACGATCGGAGCGCATTCACAAATGTATCAAAGTTTGACAGAAAAGCCGGTTCTGTTTAATTATTTGTAGATCAAAGCACGCAATGCTTTTGTAACCGTACTAGACTTTAATGCACAAGCGCTAAACAAGATGTTTAAAGTAAAAATCATTTAATAAATGTAATCATGATTTGTAATTACTTCAGTCTCACGCTGGTTTTGCTTTGAGATTCTTACGATAGGTTTGTTTGTCGTATTTTAAAGCTTTTCCATCACACAGTTGAATTTATATATAAGCACTGGAAATTGCTATCTCAAAACTTTTAGGACTTTTGAGTATAAAAACGCAAGCAACATTTAAAATCGCCCCAGTGCAGTGCGTGGAGCTTTAATTGTCGGTTGTGTACTCGGGAGCTCAGACTTAATAGATTTACTAAACGTTTCTTTAAGATTGCTGGAAAAACTTGTTGCGAATTAGTGCAGTTGTAAATAAGTCGTGTGCCTTGACGCATCAAAGTCCAGTGTATACTCAAAGTACGTAATGAAATTCGGGTCACAAGTTTGGATATTTTAATTTTAGATAATCAAATCTCCTTGAAATAACCCACTGTTTGTAGAATTGAAGGGATTCGTGAACATTAAGGTTACTTGAAGTCCACACTTGGACTTATCATAAGAACTGGAAAACTAGTCTCAAAGATATATTGCGGATATTTGCTATAAAAAAAAATATAAGTGTAATGTATATTTAATAGAGGTTAAATTAAATCCTTGCTATGTAATTTGCAGGGCAGATTTGGTTCGCGATTAAAGTATTTTACTTAGCTGTGCATGCAGTTTAGTTGGGTGTAGACAAGGCAGTAATAACTATAAGCATAATAACTAATTGTAATTCGCATTGGAGTGAGTAAGATAAGAATAATTAGTATAAGAATAATTAGTATAGAATCAGGGTAAACAAGTCTAGCAAAACACTCTAGATTACTTTGATAGCATTGCCTGTTTTAAATGTAATCTAAATAAGATAACGCTGAGGGGCCTGACATTCGACATTCGATTATTTAATTAAGCGACTAATCACAGAGTGGAGGATCCAGTAACATCGACATCCCCAAGATGGTGTTGACCGAGGTCCTCTTCCTGGTGGTCGCCGTACTGGTGGCGCTCTACACGTGGTTCCAGCGCAACCACAGCTACTGGCAGCGCAAGGGCATACCCTTTGTCCCACCCACACCGATCATTGGAAACACGAAGGTGGTGTTCAAGATGGAGAACTCCTTTGGCATGCACCTCTCGGAGATATACAACGATCCTCGGCTGACGGACGAGGCTGTGGTGGGGATCTACTCCATGAACAAACCCGGCTTGATTATTCGCGACACAGAGCTGATCAAATCCATTTTGATCAAGGACTTCAATCGTTTCCACAACCGCTACGCCCGCTGCGATCCCCACCGTGATCCCTTGGGCTATAACAACTTATTCTTCGTGCGGGATGCCCATTGGAAGGACATTCGCACCAAGCTCACCCCCGTTTTCACCAGCGGAAAGGTTAAGCAGATGTACACCTTGATGCAAGAGGTAAGGATTCATCATAATCCTTTTTAATACCTAATAGAAGAATTAACGATTTTGCTCTGCAGATTGGAAAAGATTTGGAGTTGGCACTGAAGAGACATGAAGAGAAGAGCTCAGGGAAATTCATAACGGAAATCAAGGAGATCTGCGCCCAGTTCTCCACGGACAGCATTGCCACCATTGCATTCGGAATCCGTGCCAACAGCCTGGAAAATCCCAACGCAGAGTTCCGTAACTACGGACGCAAGTTGTTTACCTTTAACATATCCCGTGCCAAGGACTTCTTTGTGGCCTTCTTCCTGCCCAAGCTGGTGTCGCTGCTGCGCATCCAGTTCCTCACGCCGGACTTTTCCCACTTCCTGCGAAGCACCATTGGTCACGTCATGAAGGAGCGGGAGCAATCAGGATTGCTTCGCAACGATCTCATAGATGTTTTGGTGGCTCTGCGAAAGGAGGCGGCTGCCGAGCCCTCGAAACCTCACTATGCCAGGAACCAGGACTTCCTGGTGGCCCAGGCCGGAGTATTCTTCACGGCGGGATTTGAGACCTCCTCCTCGACAATGTCCTTTGCTCTGTACGAGCTGGCCAAGCATCCAAAAATGCAGCATCGCCTGCGCGAGGAGATCAACGAAGCTCTGCTGGAGGGCGGTGGGTCATTGACCTACGAGAAGATCCAGTCCCTGGAGTACTTGGCCATGGTGGTGGACGAGGTGCTGCGCATGTATCCGGTGCTGCCGTTCCTGGACCGCGAGTACGAGAGTGTGCAGGGACAGCCGGATTTGAGCCTGAAGCCGTACTACGACTATACCCTTGAGAACGGAACCCCAGTGTTTATACCCATCTATGCCTTACATCATGATCCAAAGGTATTCGATGCCATTAGAACCTACATAAGACCCCATTGACTATCCTTATATCCCTAGTACTGGACCAATCCCAGACAGTTCGATCCGGAGCGCTTCTCTCCCGAGAACCGCAAGTCCATAGTGGCCATGGCATACCAACCCTTCGGTTCCGGACCCCACAACTGCATTGGCAGCCGGATTGGCCTGCTCCAGAGCAAACTGGGACTGGTCAGCGTGTTGAAGAATCACTCGGTGCGGGACTGCGAGGCCACCATAAAGCAAATGAAATTCGATCCCAAGGGTTTCGTGCTCCAAGCTGACGGCGGAATCCACCTGGAGGTGGTCAACGATCGTCTCTACGAGGAGAGCGCCCAATCGGTCCAATGAATCTCACGAATCCCACGAACTGTGATCTATAGTGTGATTAATTGACGGGATAATCGCCTTCTGACAGCTGGCACATTATACAATAGGCCGTGTCAGAAGCGGCGCCCAGTCTACTAAATAAAAACAGAATCATTATCAAATTACATTTAATCTGCGTGCTGAGAAGCTACTCAATTGCGCCACCAATAAATAAATGTAATCTTCTTGATTATGAATTCAGTGCTTAGGCATCTCCCAAATGTATCAATAACCTAATGACTCAAGTCCAGGGCATAAATAGAGTCTATACAGATGGGCTTAGATCTATGTACATATATGTATTATATATGGAAGGTAAAGCACTCCCTTTCTCCGGCGATGGAACACGCAATTTGCCAATCAAATTGCCTTTAAGATGCGACACCAGCTCAATTTTAAACCCCGAAACACGCGACTCTGCTGTTTAGTTTCCATTCAGTTGTTGTGGGCTTCATAGGCCCCTTCCCACGAAAGACAAATCCAAGCTATCCAAGGTATCCAGGTGAGTTAGACGCCCAAAGGATCGCGAACCAATCGTAGGTGGACGCCGCCCTTGGCTTGGGTGATAATCGCCTTGGGCTCCAGCTGCATGCGATGTGGAGTGCGCTCGGAGGTGGTAACCAAGTGGTTGCGCAGCAGGTACACCAGACCCACCTTCGCCTGGAGAAATCCAAATCTCTCGCCGATGCAGCCATGCGGACCCAGGCCAAAGGGCATGTAGGTGTAGGGCGTGTGGAGCTTGCGATTCTCTTGCGAGAATCTTTCCGGCAGGAATTTGCGGGGTTGTGGAAAGTACTGAAAATGGGTTGAATTTAGGTTATTTATTCAATTCTAGGGGATCCCTTTAACCCACCTGGGGATCCATGTGCAGGGCATAGCAGGGAATGTAAACGGGCATTCCCTTGGGCACCACGAACTTGTGGAATGGAGCCAGCGCGTAATCCTTTCCAGAAGTGCACTCTCGATCCAAAAACGGTAGTGGCGGGTACATGCGCAGCACCTCCAGTAGAATCATCTGCATGAACTCCAGTGACTCGATCATCTTCAGCGTCACCTGACCCCCACTTTCGACCAGGGCATCTTTGATCTCCTCCCTCAGTCGCTGTTGTACATCCGCATCCTTGGCCAGCTCGTACATCGCGAATGCCATGGTCGAGGAGGAGGACTCAAAGCCGGCGGTGAAGAAGAGTACCGCCTGGGCAACCAGGATGTCGCCCTCGAACACAAACTGATCCTTTAGCCCAGCTTGCTTTGCCTGCTGGGTGCTCTTCCGGAACTCAATGAGGATGTCGATGAGATCGTTGCGTTTCTGTCCAGATCTCTCCCTCTCCGACATCACATAGTTGATGGTCTTGCGCATGAAACTAGTGGCTTCCGCCGGCACCACCTTGAATCCAAAAAACGGAACCAGGTGGGGCAAGAAAAAAACCAGAGTGAACTCCGCCGCCCGCAGAAGGCTGAACTCGAACACAGATCGTCCATGTCTGCGGAACTCGCCCTTTGGATCAGTGAAACTGTTGGCACTCACTCCGTACGCCACCGTGGCTATCACGTCCGTGGTGTAGAGAGCACACAGTTCCTTGGCCTCCAAGTCGAAGCAGCGCATCCGCTCGTTATGCAGCGGCTGCTGGCGAAGATGGGCATCCAGGCTGGCACCAACCTCCTCGATCAAGGGAAACATCTGCTTCAATCGATTGCCGGTAAAGAAGGGCGATAGCTTCAAACGCACCTCCTTCCAGGCGGGGTTCTTCAGAAAGAATATGTTCTGGGATCCCAAAGGATCTGCTTTGTGGTCAGAGTTCGAGTACCGGTTGGAGAATCCACCGAAATCCTTGACCAGGATATTCCTCACCATTTCGGGGTCTCTCAAAAGCAGCGCCGGCTTGTGGAACACGTGGATGCCCACGAAGGGCTCGTTCTCCGCATCGGGATGGTTATACAGTTGGGATATAAATTCCGCGGGACTTTTCTGCATGTTGAGCAGTCCCATTAGATTGCCCACTATCCATTTGGGCTTGATTTCGCGTACTCCCATTCGCCGCCAATAGGAGTAGTGCTGCTGCAGTGCCACATATGCTATCCCTATTAGGGATACCACGAGGATTAGCAGTAGCAGTTCCATGCTCTCGCCACCAAACCAAATGTCCAACTGGCGAAAAAAGTGTCAGCTCAACTGGGTTAAAGCTTTGGATAGCGGAAACTCTACGATGGGATCATCAAGATGATCCCGAGTGCTGTGAATGAATCTATTTGTGAATGGAAGTGCTGGGCGAGATGTTAAGTGGGTCTGGTTCAATTCATACAAATGGAAATGCGTTTTTTAGCGGTCGTGAACAAGGTCTCTTCATTCGGAAATATGACTTTGAATTGCAGCTTTCTTTACCAGCATTATATATTTTTCAAACTATCCCCATCCGGTGAATATTTACTAATTTATCTCATTTTATATACATTTTAATTTCCTTTTAGACACCATGCTGCTCCTCTGGCTGCTGTTGCTCACTATTGTGTCGCTAAACATTTGGTTGAGGCACAAGTATGACTACTTTAGGAGCCGCGGGATTCCGTACTTGGCACCCTCCTCCTGGTCACCAATGGGCAATCTGGGACAACTTCTATTTCTGCGTATTTCTTTCGGCGATTTTTTTCGGCAGCTCTACGCAGATCCCCGAAATGGTCAGGCGAAGATCGTTGGCTTTTATATCTTTCAAACGCCGGCCCTTATGGTACGAGATCCGGAGCTGATCCGCCAAGTGTTGATCAAGAATTTCAACAGCTTCCTTAACCGATTCGAGTCGGCGGACGCTGGAGATCCCATGGGTGCACTGACGCTGCCGCTGGCCAAGTACCATCACTGGAAGGAGAGTCGGCAGTGCATGTCCCAGCTCTTCACCAGCGGCCGTATGCGGGATGTAATGTATGGCCAAATGTTGAATGTGACAATTGACCTGGAGAACTACCTCAATAGGAAGCTGGGGGATCGGCTGCAGCGTGTCCTCCCATTGGGAAGAATGTGCCAGTTGTACACCACCGACGTGACGGGAAATCTCTTCTATAGTCTGAATGTCGGCGGATTGCGTCGTGGGCGATCTGAGTTGCTTACGGAAACCAAAGAACTATTTAACACCAATCCCCGCAAGGTTCTGGACTTCATGAGTGTGTTCTTTCTGCCCAAGTGGACAAGTCTGCTCAAGCCAAAAGTTTTTACCGAAGACTATGCGCGGTATATGAGGCACTTGGTGGAGGATCACAAAGAGCCCACGAAGGGAGATCTCATCAATCAACTGCAGCACTTTCAGTTGGGCCGCTCATCCAACCACTATTCCCAACATCCGGATTTTGTAGCCTCCCAGGCAGGCATTATTCTGCTGGCCGGATTTGAAACCTCCTCGGCTCTGATGGGATTCACCCTCTATGAACTGGCCAAGGCACCGGATATTCAAGACCGACTGAGGAGGGAGCTAAGGGAAGCCTTTATCTCCAGTGCTACCCTAGGCTATGACACACTGATGGCGCTACCCTACCTTAAGATGGTGTGCTTGGAGGCACTGCGTCTCTATCCGGCTGCTGCCTTCGTCAACAGAGAGTGCACCAGTCCGGCACCCGAAGGATTCTCTCTGCAGCCGCATGTGGATTTCGTAGTGCCACCAGGAATGCCAGCGTACATCTCGATTCTCGGTCTCCACCGTGATGAAAGGGTATGTTTAAGGTCGCAGCTGCTTGTTACCACTTACTTATGACAATCTAAATTCCAGTATTGGCCGGAACCCGGCCTCTTTAATCCCGAGAGATTCGCTCCAGAGCGCTTTAAGCACATTCACCCGATGACCTACATACCTTTTGGAGCTGGCCCACATGGCTGTATTGGTAGTCGTCTGGGCGTTCTACAACTGAAACTGGGTATAGCCCACATTTTAAAACAATATTGGGTTGAGGTTTGTGAGCGAACAATGTCAGAGATTCGCTTCAATCCAAAGTCCTTCATGTTGGAGTCTCAGGATGAGATTTACTTACGATTCTGCAGGAGTAATTTGTAGTTATAAGTATCCAAAAACGATCGGCTGTGACTCATACGCTATGATATTTAATCACCTTAGTTCCTATAATCTTACAAGAACCTTAGTACTCCTAAAAATGTAATTCAAAACGAAGCCAAAATTATTTATGATTTAAGGTTATGATTTATATTTAAGGTTTCCCAGACGTCCGCTTCAATGAATCACAATATAAAATTATCTGCATGCAAATTACTTATTCATTTTTGCCAAAGTTAGATGTTTTATTTTAACGCTTACCCCCTTTGTAAAATCTACCAAAGGCAGATTTTTTGGCCACACACATAAGTGAAATCCTTATTTTAATATGACTTAATTCTCTGGATTCAACTTGCTTAGCTTTTCTTCGATGTCCTTGATGCGACATCGTATTTCTGGCGCCGAATCGCGCTGGAACTTTTCCAAATTCGATTCAAAGCTCCGCCTGATCAAACTCAGTGGCTGCTGGTTCTTGGTTCCACTCAGTCGCTTGATCAGCATAAGAATGATGTTGAGGGCCTCCTTTTTCAAACCGGAATGAGGTACCCCAGCGGCCAGAGCCACTGCAGCCAAAACATCTGTGCAAATCTTCTCGACGATTGCCTCTCGGGTTTTTGGAGCCGGAGCCTCCGTCTTGATCTTCTTTTCCTGGTTTATCTGCGGCAGATCGGGCAACTGGGCAGACTCATCGAAGACATGGAGTCGTTCGATGTACTTTGTGAGTGCTGCTAGTAGACTGACTTGCACTGGGCGAGTGCTCTCCGCCAGAATGCTGGTGCAGTTTTCAGCAAAGAAGAGTTGATAGCGGTGCTGTGTCTCGATGGAGTGGCGCGGCCAGGATTTACCCAACGTCTCCCAGACAACCTCCTTCAGTCGATTAAGTGTTTGAGCTCTCTTGTTGCGCTCGTCGGCGGACAGTTCCTGGCTGGTGCTGGGCTCGTCCTCGTCGTCAGACTCCTTGCGCAGCTCCTTCTTTTCCAGCAGGTTCCAGCTCATATTGTACACTTCTTCAAAACGATCCGCCTCCAGTTGATCCAGAATTTCGCCAAGTGAAGCCAATGCCTTGGTGCGATAAACGGGTTCCCGCTTTCTTGCTTCCCTCATGGCCGCGTCTATAATGCTAGAACAGATTTCATGATTCCGATTCAATCCTTTTGTAAGTCCGGCCAGCGCTTGCAACAGCCGCTCTTTGCCCTCGAAAGTGCGTCCCTGCAGACCGCTTAGGAGGAGTTTGATGAGCCTTAATCGGTCGGGCTCATCCAAGGAGCTACTTAGGCGAGTGGCAATTGTCTGGATCGCATTCGCTGCCTGGGCTTTTCGCGACCAGCTTGCGTCGGTGAGAGATGACTCCAGTTTGGGTATGATCACATTTAGATTGAGTCGGATGCCGGCATCCCCTGGACTAACGTCGATCCACAATTCCTTCCACAGCTCGACATTAGCTTTCGTCTCTTCATTGGGCTCTTCATGCATGGCAAAGAAGATTAGCGGCAACATACTGTCCATGTAGTCCTTGAGCAGTTCATGGTGACGCTTGTTGATGGACTGAATAGTAAGTGCAATAGAGCGATTTCCTGGCTGTTCTGCATACAGTTCGTCCAGCTTAGTGAAAAGACTTTTGATCGACTGCTCTTTGGCCAAGCCCAACAGGTGGCCAATGGCACTTGCGTTGTACTTGCGTACGGTTGCGTTGCGATCCTTGATCCCAACAAAGCAGGCACGAATGTACTTTCCCACCAAAGGTGTCATCTCCTTGCCTAAGCGGATGCTAATCTGTAATGAATTCGATACTGTAAACTTTTTAAATCATATATTTCGCACACCTACCAGACACACAAAATGCGCACAGCCAATCTTGGTTCCGAGGTTAACACTGCCCTTCATTAGCTCCAACACTTCGGGCGTCATCTTCTCCAAAACGGTATAATCGATATAGCGGACACACTTCCCAATGGTTTCCATGGTATGATGTGACTTAGCAGCCTCCGCTCGTAACGTATCCACCGCCTCCTGGGCCTCGTTGTCGGCCCCCAAGCGAGTGGATACGTAGGAGAGCTTAGTGTTCTCCAGCTCGCCAGTGGCTCGTAGCAGGCAGGGAATTAGGGTGGCGAGGTGCGGGACAATGAGCGCTCCTGAGGAATCTATCATGTCGGAGATGGTCTTGATGCTAACTCTGCGTATCTCGGGTACCTTGTGACCAACTCCGGTTTCCAGAAGAAACGGCAATGTCGATGATGCTACGGCTGTCCCGGATTTGCCATGGTCCGATGACGAGGCGATGACACACAGCTTGCCGAGGAACGAAGCAGTTCCGTGGGCAGTTACCCTTGTGCCCTCATGAATGTCATCCATTACACGAAACAACTGGAACCAAAGCTCTTTGAGTTCCGGCTCAGGAACCTCATCCACATCCATACTATTAGCGGTGGGAACCCGACGAACCTGCTCCTCCGAGCGTAGCTTAAGGCCGTTGGGACGCTTTAAGAGATCTCTTACTGCCAAGCAGCACGCGATTCGCACTCGCCACTCCTTGCAAGTGAGATTGTCCAGCAGCTCGCGCAGTATTTCCCAGTAGTAACGCTCGGTCACCTCTTTCGAGTCACTCACAATTGTGTCCCAGATGGAGATCATTGAGTTCTGGATCTTGGGAGTGGGATCATACTTGTACCGATAGAGGCGAGGAATGATCTTGCCCAGATATGGCTGCATCTTCTGCCTGGATTCCGCAGAGAGTGTTTTCAATCCAAAAGCAGCACCCAGTTTGCTGGTCCAAGTGGCATTATGATTGGCCAGTTGCATGAACTGATAGATCATGTCCGGCTGGTTGAGATCGGATGCCAGGGAACAAAGCTCCTTGTAGGTGGTGATGTTTCCGCCCGTTGGGGTTTTACCTAGCATTCCTTCGGCAAACAGTTCAGTGTCTGCGGATACCTGATTGACTTTGCGTTTTCCCCCAATTAGTTGATCCAACAGCGAATTTGCCAAATCACTTTGGCTTCCAGAATCGGATAGCGAGTAGACCAGTCCCAGGCCACGAGAAGCAACGTCTTGGACAAACTCTGTTAATGAAATATATCACAAGTTTACCACTTTGACACAAAATATAGAAGTCGGTAATAACCTACCACTATCATCTGAAAGGAGTTCGGTAAAAGCGAACTGCAACAGCTCCTTTTTGGCCAAGACAGCTGGACGTTGGCTGCAGTGTTTCACCACAGCTAGAAGCCACACAGAAATTGCCTGACGGGAATGCGGATTGGGTTCGGTGACCAGACGAATTAACGAGTTCAGGAACTGCTCAAAATCGCCGTCGTTGCAGTGCTTATTAACAAACTTCTCATCAGGTTGCCCCTTGTTTACATCATAGCCACAAAGTGTGTTAACGATCGCTTCCGAAATGGCTATGTTTAGAGCAGCATCCTTTTGAATCTTGGTCAGGGTGAGAAACTTCTCCAGGTTGCGTTTTGTGAAGTGTTCGCCATCGCCAATGGCCAGGTATCCGAGACATCTGGCGGACTCCTCACGAATCTTCTGACGCACCGAAGAGCTTCGCAGTAATTGAAAGACGACGCCAAAGATAACCAGCTTGGTGGAGGAATCTATGCTCGTATACTCGGTCATCTCCTCGTCGTCGTCTCCATCGTTTGATGGAACTTGGATCTCCACCGTGACGTTTGGTATTTCCACCGCCTTGCCGATCATGGAGATGCATTTCACTGCTGCCGACACGAGCAACCATTGGGATTCACAAAGAGATTTTGCTGGATAAAATCGAAGTTATTATCAGTCATTTTCAGGTCATACATAAATGTCAAGGCGTGAACTTACAGATTATTTTAACGGCATGAACAAACTGCGACCAAGCAGCAATGTCCTTGGTCGTATTCTCCTGCTTAAGCATAGCAATTTTCCGATTAAAGGTGTGACCCACCACCAGGAGCCAGCCATGCTTGTGCTCCAAGGTTTTTTGCGTTAGGCTATTCAGACATTCACCCACTTCTTCATCGAATTTTTCATCGGAGAGACCAAAAGCCCAGAGAATAGCATAAACCTGGGCCACATTAATACGCATAGTCTCTGAGACATCCTTCAAAGTGTTGCCAAGTGGTTCCAGCAGATGCAGCTGCTTAGCAGCAAAGAGTTCCGGAGCGGCATTCAACAAGTCATATAGGCAGATGAGATTGGATTCGCCTAAGAATTAAAAATCGTTATCAAGTTCAATTGCTAGCTCGAAGCTAACGTACTTCTCTTGGCCTCCACGCTTCGCTGTACAAACTGCACATATTGATGCAGTGCATTATCCTCCGTCTCCTGGTAATGCAAGGTTATGTACTTGCGCAGCTCGTGGGCGTACTTCTCGTCGCCGGGAGCGGCCACCACTCCAGCCGAGTACCACAGGCATAGACGCAGATAGTCCAGAAGCTCCTCGTAGACCTCCAGGCTGTAGGGCAGCTTTGTACGACCTACAACCACACAGGACGTATTCTTCTTAAGGCGTTTATCGGCCATCTCGTGAACGTGCGACATCATCACCTCGAAGCTGGGTAGCAGGACTCTACGCTGCTCCAGGGACAGGTGATTGAAGTCACTTATGGATTCGCTGCTTATGCGGTTTTTAGCCTGATCGATGGAAGAGAGCATGCTGTAATTTACGTGATCCTTCTTCGATGTGCCGTACAAGTAAGTGGTCACATTCTCGCGTAGGGAATTCCTGAGAGATGCAAATGATAAATTATAAAAAAATTGCAATCCATAAATCTATAGCAAACATACCGCTCGCCCGCGATTAGTAGCAAAAGATATCTGGCTGGTGCATAATACTCGGGATAACAGCTGGTGAGGAAAACACTGGTTACATTCTGCACGATCTGCACCTTGGACTCTGCATTGTCCAGCAGCATGGCCAATAGCAGGTGCTGCTGGCCATCCAACTTAACGCTTGAGGAATCGATGTCCTCATCAACCTCCATTGCATCGCTCTTCTCCTTTGTCTTCCAAGCGAATGCAGGAGCCATCGAAACCAATGCTTCCCTTATGGACGAATGCAATTCTGGTGCACAGCTGGCCAGGTTATTGAAGTACCCAAGGACTAGTTTCAAATCCTGGCTCACGTCTTGCGGAAAGCTGCGAGCGTGTTGCGCCAATGCGGAATACGCTGTATTTTGCACATCATTCGGTTCGTTGGAGTCCCGCCCAATAACTTTGGTGATGCCGGTAAGGATTACCCTGGAAACCTTCGAGACCAGTTCGCGGGGGCCACTAAGGAGGAAAAACGAATAATTAAATGTGCTTGCAATTCGGTTAAACTTACTCTCTGAGAACCAGTTCTACAAACTGTAGCGCGAGGACCTTGCACTTCTGGTTGGTGTTTGTCCCAAACAAGCCATCGAAGATCACCTGCAGGCCCTTGGTCACGTTTATGCTTTTGCCACGGCACTTGATAAGATACTGCAGCAATTTTTGGCGCACACGGGCGCAGCAAGGACGTGTCTGGCGGTCAGTCAACTTGTTTTGGTTGCCAGCAAACAGAGTGTACAACGGAGCAGTCACCGCTGGGCTGCTGAAATCCAGCATTGTACAGAGCTTGCTCAGCTCTGCGATTGCTGGAGTGGCTACGCTGAAACGTGTGTCCGCGGAAGCCACCACCAGCGGCACGAAGATTTGCACATCACTGAACACACTAGCGCACAGGAAGCGAACTATTCCCTTCTTCACTTTTTCCAGCTCCTCGGCCCGCCAGTTGTAGGCGATGATGCGCTTAAAACTGTACGGACTGAGGCCAGGTGGAACATCCTGCTCCTGGGTGATGCCATAGGGCAGAAGGAGCACATCCTGGAGTAGTGACAGAAAGTTGGCACCTATGACTGGCTTGTCCTGTAGATCAAGTAGCTTTGAGCGCTGCGCCGGGTCATCGGGAATCTTCATGTCCGCCAGTACGGGCAGCAGTAGGGCGAATAGCTTGTCCTGGTAGCTCTCCAGCTTGTCCTCGCAGCCCACCACTTTGCTGGCCAGCGCAGTCTGTTGTTCCATCGGAAGACGCGGAAAACCCATGGCAATAAATATGATGGCGAAATTCTTAAGGAAGGTGCTGCTATCCTGGGCGGCATACTGATCCAGCAGTGCCTCCACGGGTATTTGCACCTGTCCCCGCGACGAGAGACGCCTTTTGATATGGGTGAGCACTTCTACGACCTAAAGAAAACTTGCATTAGTCAACCGGCCGATTTTGCACTGTCACGATGGGAGAGGGTGTGGGAAACCCTTCAGCTAATCATTGTTTGGCCATGCACTTGCCTTTGTGCGCACCGCATTGTGGGGCGAGTTCATTTTGAGGATCACCGGGGCCAGAAACTTGCCCACAGCGGCTTCCAGCTTCTCATCCGAGTCAGCATTTCCCAGACGCAACAGGACGCGCTCCAGAAGCTCTGAAATCGACGGAATATGATCGGTTTGTTTGAAACAGCTTTGATGTATTATCTAGCCCATCTCAGTGAAGAGCACTGATGAAGCATATAGTTTGATGTATGCAATGCTAATTGTAATTTTTACCAATTTCTGCATTTGGTCCAGTTTCCATTTTCTTTGCTTTATTTTTGTTTCCCTGTTTCGGTGTTACCAGCTATTGTGCTGAATATTCCACAGAAGTTTTTTTAGCCTCATTCGAAAGCTTTTCAACACTTAAACTTTTCGAAGTAAAACCGCCAACAAATTTAAAAATTTCACTGAAAGCGAGAACCACAACATATGCTTCGCATACAAATCATAAAAAAAACCATAATTTTTCATCAATAAACTTTTATTTAAAAAAATCATATTAATAATGCGTACACTATGATATATAAGTCCTTTGTACCTTGGGCCATTTTTAATCCTGTGAAAAGTAAAAAATCATATCATTAGTATGGAATATTTACATTCATTTCAATAGGCTGTTTCTTTGATAATTATCAGTATTCTCATTTTATATGAGAAGAGTCAAGGTTCTTCAGCAATTTGTTTTATGAAGACCGTCATGATTTTATCATCAGAATGCCAGTTAATAGATGTCTTACAAAAAAATATCTTTTACACACCTTTTAATGGAATAGCTGCTTGCACGACTGCTGAAATGCTGTGGAAACTGAGAGAAGACTGGGGAAAACCAATGGTTAAAGTTACTTTTTTTTGTTTTATTCAAAAAGAATAATTGCTACAAATATTATCGCCCGAATGGTAGTTGTCCGCTTTAGTACTTCTTGAAGCTCTTCTTGGCTCCCTGACCCTTGCTGACTTTCAGGACGTTGAAGCGCACAGTCTTGGACAGAGGACGGCACTCACCAATGGTGACAATATCGCCATGCTCAACATCTCTGCAAATTAAGAAATAGGACGGATTAAAGGAAGATCCTACAGGATTAGCACAAAGGTAGTCAAAGGCTTAGTTTCAGTATTTTTACTTTTAGTAAAAAGAGTCAAGTTCTTTCAGCAATTTGTTTTATGAAGACCGTCATGATTTTATCATCAGAGTATGAGGTATTTAGCCTCGTTTTCACATCTTCAATTGAATACTAAATCATTTTTGGTTTAGCATAACATGAAAATGGGAAAACGGATTAATTATAGCTTCATTGATATGCTTACCTGAAAACAGGAGAGCAGTGGACGCTCATGTTGCGGTGACGCTTCTCGAAACGACTGTATTTGCGCACAAAGTGCAGGTAGTCACGTCGAATGACAATGGTGCGCTGCATCTTGGCCTTGCGGACCACGCCGGTCAGAATGCGACCACGGATCCTCACGTCACCGGTCCAGGGGCACTTCTTGTCGATGTAGGTACCATCGATGGCCTATAACATGAAGTACACAATGTCGTTAGTGAGGGAATTCTTGGGATTTCAAGGGCTATATCCTGGGCATCACCTCACGGGGGGTCTTGAAACCGAGTCCCACATCGCGGGAGCGACGCAGCAGCTTCTTCTTGGTGATGCCGGGCTTGACCTTGCGGTTTAGGTTGACACCGAATTGTTTTTGGAAGGCGCGCTCGTTCTGGTTAGTTGGTCGGTCGGTTGGGATCGTGTGTAGGGTTCAAGGTGGTGTCGGAGCAACAGGCAGGCGGCAGGCACGGGCGGGAACATTCAGCGTGCGTGGGGTGACGTGAAAAGGAAACAAACGAAGGGGGCGCAACATTAGTCGTGGTTTGTTCGTGTTCCTCTTACCTCCGCCGGAGCGCGGAAGCCCAGGCCAATTTGGCGGTAGAAACGGGGCCTTTTCTTCAAGTTGGGGCTCTTGCGACGCACTACGACCACCGCATGTTGCTTGCGGAACGAGCGTTCGGTTTGCTGCAATATACATTTCGTGTTCACTATTGGCGACACCATGCGCTAAAGTGGGGTTAGGGCGAAGCTGGTCCAGGCTGCGCTTCCCAGGGCTTTTGCTCGCTACTCCATGGGTTCGTCCACTCACTCGTCACTTACACTTCATCGGGCATCTTGCTTCGGCTTTGCATCCGCCGTTTAACCCGCGTATTTCATTTATTTAGCACACTCTCGTGGAATCTTACCTGATCAGCCATGTTGATGAAAAAGGAAAGAACGATTCAGAGTGACCGTTTGCCGTGGGCGCTGCAAGTGGGACCGTCGCAGAGCGATGCCGAAATACCAACCCAACGAAGGCGGTAATGCGGACTCTGTTAAACCCCATGTTAGGCATATCAGCACAGTGGATTGTATTAGTAAAATATTGGTTAGCATGCAGTGGCTGCTAGTCGAATAGTTTTGCTTATATTCCAGTCTAAAATTGTTGTAATCTAGTTGTATTACTTTTAAAAAGTCCTGAGCAGTTCATCTAACTTTATATTAACAGTAGTAGATAATGTAACACTACAATATACATTCCAGCCTTGTTTTGCAGCAAATACTCAAACCATGGTTGAAAGCTATGCTAATCCACAAAACGAATTCCGAAAGATGGCGCACCTGTGCAAGTGGGGTGTTAAGTTTTTGAATATTTTATTTGGCGCACTCGAATTTGCATATCTGCTGATTCAGATAGTTTGTCGCCGCTATTGACCTTCATCTTTTCGACATTGAATAAAAATATTCAGTCAAAGCCAAGCCATGTTTTTCTTAAGCACCACTTAAGCACATAGTGCTCAACGCCAAAAAATGCCTTTGTGCCTGCATTTTGTGGGCTTTCTTTTATTTAGTACCTACCGCGCTAATTCTCCACATGCCCCACGAATACGTCGGATTAAAAGTAATGACAACGTAAACGAGTGCCAGAAGAGCGGCCTTGAAATGCCGCCCACTTTCAAGGCGCAATCAGCAGCCACGGCAGCCTTTCCAGCTGCTATAAATCCGTTTACGGCTAAACGTCACGGATGTAGCGAAGAAGAACGCAGGACGAAGGATGCGCTGGGTTGGGCTGCGCTTTCGCTGGGCTCTGCCTGGGTTTCATTGCCATTGTTAATGCAGCTGTCTGCAGCATAAAATTGCGGCAAACATTGCTGCAGCTGCTGCTGCTGCTGCTGTTGCTGGTGATGACCTTAACCTGCAAAAAGGGGCAGGAGGAGCTGCATTAGGCGTGGCATGCGTGTGAAGGTTTTCCCAGTCGGCCTCTCGCCACTCTCGGCAATTTCACCTTGCCGAGCTCTGTGACGGCAACGAAATCCCTTTACAGTCCTCCCTTAGCTGCTGCCACCGCCCATAGCCTAGCCACCCATCAAGGCCATTTCATCCCGCCTGCTCGTCGTTTGAGGAATTTCCACAGGTAAATGAAACTGGTTTGTTACCTGTTACTATTGCGCCTTATGCGCCCAGGACATCATTCGGCATTATCGATTAAATAAGCCCCGGGACATAATAAACAGCAGTAAAAAAGTTTACAACTTTTTCGCTTTTGTTTCACTCGCTTATTATTATGATTTCCATGCTCATTGCCATTTCGGGTGTGGTGTTACTCTTGTTTGCCAGTGCAAATGAAAAAACTTTTCCCAACTGCCAAAGTTCGACCAGTCAACAGTTTAAAATCGATGCTGGCTTATTTGTTACAGCGTCGAAACTCAATGGTACCATTGATTTCGGGAAAATCATGACCTGTACCCATTTTTGGAACCATCATTTGGCCATCGAAAATAAATCTTGGAATATTATGTTAAGAGTTATGTGTTAAACAATGACGTTTCCTGACCAATTTACATTTGGAAAGTGTTACTTGATCCTAAAATTGTAATGATAATAGTTTATAATTGTAAGTAACTTGCATAAGTTAACTGTAAGATAACAACATTTTAAGCTACAAAAACCTTGACTACAACGAATGTTGCCAAGCTCTTTAAAATCGGGGCCAAAAGTTTTGGATGTTGCCCTCAAATTAAGAAAATAATTTCCATGTTGACGGCAGGGACAAAGAGCGCAAAGATAACGGCATCAAGTGCGCAGCTTAACGGTACATTAGGTAAACAGTGTTGTCAACTTGTCCAGCGTGGCAGAGGGGCGGGGCCAGGGGCGTTCGTGCTTCAGTATGGGTTCTACAACACTGTATACGTACACTTACTACTTGAAAGTGGATCGAAAAGCGGAAAAATGGGTGGGGGCGTCGCGAGACGGAACCATTGACCCCATGAATGGGAAATGCTTTGGGGAAACTGAACTCTGAACTAACGACAGAGAACAACGCGGATCTGTGGCGGCAGCGGTGGACCAGGAATTCCAAGGCACTGACAAAAACATTACGTATTAATAAGTTTAACACGCAGGCTAAATAGGTTTTTGTCTCTGCGAAGAGGAATTTTCCTAGGCCTATTAAAACCTTTTTTATACTATTTATTTATTTTCTTGTATATAAAGTTTTCTAATGAACTGTTCCGCTTTAAGGTCCTGTTTCTTCCTGTGTAGAAACCACCTAACCCCAAAACCACCGAAAGAAGAAAGTTGGGGATTTGGTGTTCAGAACGTGTATTTGAAAAGTGACCGAGATAATTTTTGGCATGCTTTGTTTGGTTTTACTTTCGCCATCGTTTCGCCCACCTCCGAGCCCATGCAATTTTGATGAGCAGCAGCTGGGTTGCGGTTGAGCCCCTGGGCTTGGGTCTGGAAAACCCCCATGAAAAACCGCCCACCCCATTGATGGCCCCAAAAAAACACCCCTCCAGTGGAGCTGCCTGCTCTTTGGGTTGTTTAAGCGAGTAAATTTATGCGTTGCGCGTGGGGAAATGGGATGGGTGTGCTGCTGGGATGCTGCCCCAACTGCCTTTATCTTTCTGTATCTCTGGCTCCTCGTAAAATGCGAAAATGCAAAGAAATTATTACGATGCCGTATTTTTGGGGCCTTGCGCAGGGCGTTGCCTTGACTACACCTGCACACCACCCCCGTTGGAAAAAGGGTTTGCCGGCTGTAATTATGTTAATTTTCCGTATTTGTAACATTCCCCAAATATTTGCAGATAAATTCCAGAGGCAAGGGTCCCTGGAAAATCCAAGTCTGAGTTGATGAAAATGTTCGCTATCAGCGGGTTGTCAGGACCCAGAAAAACGACTAAGCCCTCGGACATTTATTGGCTGAGAGGTATGGCAAAGTGACAGATTGTGCGGAAATTAGCCAGAGAATGCAAAGTCAATTTCCGCTTTTGTCAATTATCCGTAGAAATTTATTGGCATAATAATGTTATTGGAATCAACGATAATACCCACCTCAAAAGGCGGGTAACGCTAACGAAACAACCAACAGATTTCTAGTTAATTAAGGAGAAACAAGCGTATAACGCTACTTGACTGCCTAATCGGAAGCGGCGTCCACATGGAGAGCTCCCAAATCACCCGGCAAACAACTCTAATGAAGCCTGTCCAGCGTTCGGAGCTATAAGGGTGTATCCACCTCAGTCTTGCCCTCCATTTTCCCGCTCCGTCCGACTAATTGAAAAACTTTCGTACTCCCCGAACACGTGCCACCCACTGATTCGTCCGCGGGAGGCACTGCATCATACCCCTCACAGTTTTATAGGCACTGCTCGTTGCCAGGCTCCTGTCGCCTCCTTATCCTCCTTATCGCCCCAGAAACTCGGTTCCTCCTCCGCCTGCTCATGGGCTCCTCTGCCCTTCGGGTTCCGCACAAAAGGCCGTAAAACGCCTGTGTCCTGACGCTCGCAATTAAAGAGCAACAACAATGGCAGGCGCGGCAATAAAAAAAGGACCTGCATGAAAAGTAGAATTCCACGCCAACTGTTGAAGCTACGCTTACATATCAGAGGGCATTTTTCGCGCGAATAACATTTTCGTTTGAATGAAATTACGAAATATTGCGGAAAATATTTTTTTTGATTAAAGGCGAATGAGTATTATGTACATATATTCGTTGTACACTGGGAAGAGCTTATAAAAAATATATATAAAATAATTAATATAATATATAAATATTTATATAATACTTCAAAAATAGTTCAGAGTTTTTTAAGGTTAAACACTGTCAATTAGGGAGTTATGTTGTTTACATTACGCATACGCCGAGTGTTCCGTGGAAACTTTTTGTGTAACTGAAGTTTAAATTCAACAGCGAATACTGCACATGCGGAAAGCAGCTAAATAAACTTGAGCTTAAAGAAATTTTGCTCAACGCCTATCCTTATCCTACTATATTTTGACACTTTGTGGCATCTTAATTTATAGAGCATCAAAAACACGACCTGTCGCTTGCCGAAACACGCTTTTAACGTGTATTTTTTGGCAGAACCATGTGCCCGGCATCCGTTGCCGTGGCCCTGGAGGCCAGACCCGGGGCTTGGCGTAATTTGGGCGGGGCGGCTCCGCAGCCAGGTCATCTGCCTGGCTCCTGGTCTATCTCCGCGTCCTACGAGCGCCGCGGGGCATGTGAGGCGTGGATTTATTGGCCGCGCCCGCTGGCAGGCCGTAAAAAAAGACGAAATTCGCATTAATTTCTTAAATTGAAGCGTCGCCGAGGCAGACAAACGACGCCCAGGGAAGTGGAAGATTACGTTTCCTTTTTATGGCAAAGTGGTGCGGCAAACGGGCAGGCAATCCAGAAAATCGAAGCGAAGGAAAAGCATAGAAATTGGCATGCGAACCTGAAACTGATTAAACAGGTCTATTCGATTTAATCTGCCTACATGGTACATGTTCTATGTTGGGCTTGTGCTCGTTAATTGGAGCGATTCCTTTTGTCTGGTTTCACGCTCTTTTATATTGTATCTGTATCCTTCTTTCCCACTCGATGAATGGGGAAGGGGAGGGAGGCGCAGAGGCACAGGCGCTTCTGTGCCATTGTTCGTCGTAAATTTATGCATGACGTGGCCATGATTTATCTCAAATTCGGGTGTAAATTAAAATTAAGTGGATTCTGCTTTTCATCGCAGGCATTGTTGGCAATAATCGAAATGTATTGATCTAAGCTTTATGTGCGATTATTTAGAAATATAATATAAAATATTAAAGTGTCCGATCAACAAATTTGCTTCATACCATACCAGTTAATAAAATCAGTTTAGGAATGTTGTAGTTGTAATGGCAACGAAATGCACTTATTTATACCTTATTTTATTTGTCAAGGCTACACTAATGCGACTAGTGTGACCTTGCTAACTGAAAGAAGGTAAAACGAAGCAGCACCGCATTAAAGATTTATACATCACATCGTTAAATTCTTGTGTTCCATTCAGTAGCCATGGAGGTACATTCTTTGTGCTTTCGGGAAACTGATTTCCACTGATTCAATTGAAGCGTGTGCAATTCGGTTGGACTGTACCGAAACTGGGGCAGCAGCAATTTGTGCCTCCGCATCCGCCGTCCACAATGATCCATATAGCCACATCCTCGTTCCCAGATACAGCCGCATTCAGAGCCACAGTCAGAGCCAGCGTTTCGCATACAGCGGACAATGGTGGCCCATGTTTATGGCTTTGGCTGTTGCTGAATGCCTCGATTGGTCAGCTGCCCCCCGATCAAAAACTGAAAGGGGGTTGGAAGGGGAAGGGGCAGCACTAGGAAAAACTATTGTAAGCATCGACAAAGATTTACGAGTCGCATTTATGAGGAAACTTTGGCCCAGACTCGCAAACTGGATGAGTAATGCCTGCTTTGTAATTGCCAACATACATCAATTGTTAGCAGCCAATTTGGCAATCGATATAAAAAAAAAATACGCGTGCGATGACCATTAACACATAATCATCGCCCCAAGGCGGTGTGCAAAAATCAAGTGGCGGTCTGTGGGCGCCGAAGGGGCGGTAAAATCCGAAAGGACCTTCATTAAACTGCCAGCGAATCCAGCCATGTGTGTACCGGCGAGTGTCCTTCGCATCAAGGATGTGCCCGCATTCGCATTCGCATACGCATTCACATCCGTGTTCGTATCCTGGTTTTGCCTGGTTTGCTGGCCGTCGTGTAATCGCAAATAATCATCCACTTAACGTCGTGAAACTTTATGCCAGCCCCTTAGCTGGGCCTCCATTTCTCCCTGGTGCGGAGCCATCTGCTTCCTCCCTTGGAGTCAGCACAATGTGACCGGGACTTGGACACGGACTCGGACTCGGACAGTGCCAGTCATAATAATGTTTATTATATGTATGCTTTCTGGCGATGGAGTAAAGCGTTTGTTTGTGCACAGTGAGAAAAGACTACATAAGTTGCATTTTTATTAATATAATTTATTTTGTAAATCTTTTTTAAAAATGCATTTCCTACATGTTCGTTATTAGTTAACGTATATTGATTTTCACTAGAGCGATTAGTTCAGGATCCATGCTTAAAAACTCCTCAGTTAACTCCGCTGTTAATAATCCAAATCCAAATATCAAAAATCAAGGTAGCGTGAGGTTTTTCTTTGTGTATCCCGCACAAAGGACACGAATGGCCCCAAAACCTCTAAAGGAGTGCTTGTGTATCTCTGCACTTGACAAGTGAAACGGGTAGCTGGGCCTGGGTATTTTTAGAGCCACTCGTTTGACTGGCAAAACAATCCGGGGCCGGGCATCACATCAAACGTGAATCCATGGGGCAGTGCAGGTCGGAGGAGGAGAAGGAGGTTCCTCTTAAAGGCGCCCTTAAATTCCGTCTGTGGGCCATAAGGTAGCGATGGAGGAAGTGATGCCATTTCTAGCGCATCCTGGCCAACGGCGAACATCCTGCGAACGGCGAACGGCGAACCGCCAGCCAGAAATTGTAAATTTTCGCCGCTCGACAAACAAAAGCGCAGCAGGATGTGCAAGCCAAACAGTTGCTGAATTTTATTGTCAGTGGATGCAGCCAGTGGATGTCGCTGTGAATCCTGCGAGGTAGTAACTTTTACTCCGATCTCCGGCTAATGCCTTTAACTGGTTCGCTTGGCTGTGGCTCAATAGATTTTTTTTTTGGATTTCGTTTTTGTGTGTGGGGCTGAACTGGAACTGGAAAACCAAATGTCCAACAAATCAAATAGCGGAAAACTTTTATTTTGCAAAAGTTTTGCTCATGCTTCCGCGTCGGAAAGCAGGATTTTTGGGCGGTTCGTAGCTCCCATGGCTTCTTGTGCTTGGCCAGTGCGACCATCTTGGGCCCCATAAATAAGGCAGCAAATTGCATGCTTCACTGCCTCATCGGATCCTTGGAAAAGTGGGGGGGCAGTGGTGGGTAGTGGGGGGTAGTGGAAAGTGGACTGGCAAATTGATGGCTTTGTAGCAGTTGCGGTGAATTTGTTGGCCCTTTGGGCCGTTTGCTGGTCGCTTCTTGTTTCCTTGAACTCTGACCAGCAAATTGTATTTATGCGTTAATTATTTCATTAACGCCCCATTGAGTAGCGCCTTCTTGGGCATCGTGTCTGGGGTCAGGGGTCAGCTCATCCCCCCTCGAATTATTCCAGCCTATTGCATTCAAGTGCCTTGGATGCTCGGCCTTTGGGGGCGTGGTGCCGCCCAACTCGCCTCCTTGCGTGACTTGGTGCACTCGAATGGAAACGGAATGGGCCGCCCATCGAAGGTCTCATTAGGCGACACAGATGGACAGGCAATCCCGCGGGGTCTGTCCAAATGTATTTCAATTAAATGCCTTCAATTGTGGGGGGGCAATTGTGGAGGGATTGTTTTTGGTGGGGAATTCTTACCGCAATAAATGAATTGAATGCCTTGTGAACTAATTGAATGATAAAGATGTACTTTCTAGCAGGTAGAAGACGAATAAACTCACATATATTGATGGCCAAATATTTTGAAAATTTATAAGTCGGGGAACTCAACTATAGCATCCTCTCTGGTTCCACCTCTCCTAACAAACAAATGCGCAAACAAATTTTCAAATTCTTATGTATCTCATTTATTACTATAACTACTTTGTCACAGATTACAATCAATTACTTAAAAATACTATTGTCACAATAATATGCCATTGATTTGATATGATTTGAAATTTCGTCGTGGGTAAGGAATTGGAAACTCATAAGCCCCTCATAAATCAGTCACCATGCGTATGTTCATGTCCATGTCCTCAAAGTAATCCAAATCCTCGTCGAGGGCACTGCACAAATGCTGATCCATGCCAGTGTAGTTTTGGGACATTCCCCTCGGCTTTCTGAGACCCTCGAATGCCCTTTTGAAACTGACTACCTTCTCGTTATCACGGCTTGAGCTCTTGGAAAGAATCTTACACAGCTGCTTGAGATTGGCTACAACTATCACCAGGATGACGCCGATGAGCAGGTACATCACTATTAAAGCTGGATGCGGCACATTTATGTTCATGTCCATCTGACCTGCGTTACCAGCATCCTGCTGGTAATCCTTTCTGGACCGATCAGTCGTAGTGGTTTCTGCAGGATTTTCAATATTATATACCTAAAGTCTTAATAATTAATGTATGTATATAATGCTTACCTGTTATTTGTTGGCTACTAACTGTTGAAGGTTCAGGCAACCTTGGCTGGTTTCTTGTGGGTGTGGTTTTTTCTGTTGAAGTTTCCAGGTTGGTCAGTAACTTTTTAGTACTTATTTGAGTTCTTGGTAATGTTGTTGAATTTGTGATCGTCCTTGGGGTTGTGGAACCTCTCGTTGTTGTTATAGAAATGCTTGATACTTTGCTCGTCGTTGCATTTCTCGATCTCGGGGTAGTTGCTGTGGTCGCTGAGTTCAGAATAACATTTGACCCTATGTCCAAGCCCTTCACACACTTTTCGAAGTAGTTGGGACAACAATTATTGTTCAGAATACAGGAATCGTCACAACCGCAACTCATGATAATACCGTCAACGGAAAAAAGTGGACTTCCCGGACTAACGGATCCACAGCGAAACGAACAGCTCATCATGTCGTAGACCAGTGGCTCCTCGCTGCTGGACATCCCTGAAGATGCAGGTTCTGTGGTGCTGCTGCTGGTGGTGGTGGTGGTGGTAGTGTATCCACCCACTCCACATTCGCTGCCCGTCATCAGTTTTACGTCATCGATGGCAATGTCCCCGAATTGCGACCTCGCATCCGTGGCGGTGAACACCACCTGAAAGTCCTCATGCATCTTGTCGATGGTGATTGTGTGCTCCAGCCAATGTGTTCCCTGCGAGCCAGTTATCTCAAATTTGCTGGAACTGGAGAAAAATTAAAAGAATTAAAATTACATATATAAAATGAAGTAGATTATATCTTCCTGCTTTACAGCTTAGCCATAGTATCTAGCGAAACTAAAATAAATTGTTTAACATACTTGGACCTAAAACTGTTCCACATGTCGTCGACTTGCAGCGACGCTGGCTTCACGGACACCACCAGGCTGTCCACTCCAGCTCCGAACATGAAGTAGTGGAACCGAAAGCAGCAGGCGGCATTCAAGCAGAGGGATCTCGGATAGATCGGTGACACGAAGTGGTAGCTGCCATAAGCCTCGATCTGGGTCTCCATGCGCATATAGTGTCCACCTGAGCTGTTCCCGATGGTGTGATCGTATCGGGGTCCCGTGCTGGGGTGATGAAAGTCGGTCACCGCACTGATCCTCTTCCAGGGTAACCAGATGGTCTCCTCCGCTGACCAGCCGCACTGGTCCTCGCTCTCGAAGTCGCAGGAGTGGTCCATCGTGTGGTTGCTCCTCCGGCAAGCTCCCAACTGCGTACTCCACTTTTCTCCATCGCAGAAGGCCGTGCGACTTCCATACAGAAGGAAACCGTCCAAGCACACGATTTCCGCCTTCAAGGGATTATCCAACACATATCCGTTTGTCGGATCCTCAGGCTTCTCGCAACCTCGTCCTGAAAATCAAAATAATGATAAAATATTTAACCTTGTTGATACTAGTAAACATAATTTCATTGAAATTTCTGGAAATGTATTATTTAATCCGTTTTGTATTCTTAGTTCGATCTTAAAGGGTGTACATTTTTGTAAACTATCAACACTCACTGGCACAAAATGGTTTCTTCTCGCGCAGGCGACCATCCCGATCGCAGGTGTGTATTGAGTTTCCTTGCAACACAAATCCCCGATTGCATTGGAAAATCACTAAGTTGTTCGATCGAGTGAAGAACCGTCCATTGTCCAAATCCAAAGATCCCTCACAGCTTCCGTTTGTGGTATCCAAACTGAAGACTAACATCAATGTCAGTGCAATAAAAAATTGCATAGCTGCGACTTTCGCTGCAATTTTGTATGTATATTAAGGAGATGCAAAAAGACTGCTAAAAGTGACTGCTACCTGATGCTCAACTGATTTTCAAGTCGAGTTCTTAGGGGCGGGTTCGTCACCAGCTGTTTTTTTGCAGCTGCCAAAAAAGGATGTTACCGTTTCTAAAATCGTTTTGAATGTACATCAACATCGTTACCGTTGTTCCGGCAATCGATGTATAGTGTGGCCATATACACACAATTTTGAGTCTCAAAAATATTTTATTTATAAGAAAAGATTTTTGATAGATTTTCAATAATACATATAATAATATGTAACAGTCAATTCCCGTAAGTAAGTAATGATAACGCAGAGATTTTCAATAACATAATAATTTGTATAAAGCCGTAGTTTAACAGTCAATGCCCGCAAGTTTTTAATTTACTGCCATCCACTTTTCCAAATAATGATAACGCACATTTTCTGTCATTAGGAATTCTAAGGGTGCTCAGAAATGCGTAGGGCAGGACTTCTTCAAGGAGCACGTAAGAATAAGCCAAACATCAGGTGTAAGTAAATGAAAGACCGAGTAGGAGGAATACGAGAAAAGCGAAACGCCAACATGAGCAGCTCATAAAAACCCAACAAGGCGAAATGTTTAGGTTTAAGTGGGCGTCCTCATGGATGAGATGGCGACGTGGTTGGGTGGTTGGGTGGCAGGATGGCAGGTTGGATGGGAGGTTCTGTTGTCCGGGTTGACTTACCGGAATGAAGCCGCCTGCATGCCGTGGCATGCCCAGCCTGCATTTAGCTAATCCACAAGTTTAGCACAACAAAGGCAAAAGCCATGGAAGGCACAACTCAAGGTCCTTGCGACGATGACTACGAGTGGAAATGGCCGAGGACGATGGTGAGGATGTGGACGAGGGACTCGAACTGCGACTGGGACTGGCGTAAGTGGATGCGGGACGACGACCACGACTACTTGACAGTCTTGGCTCGGCTTTGTTTCTGTGCAATGGAGGCGCCACCAGGTTTCTCCTCCTTCAAGACGCTGGCTGCATCTTAAATTGTGTTTCTTGAATTCCTGTATTTCAGTTTCTGTTTCTGTTACTGTTTCTTGCCGAGGGAGCGACGTCTGGGAGCTCAGGATTTGATAATTTCAGCTCTCTGACCTGCTCGCATATGTAAATTGATGGCTTTGTTTGTCTTTCGGGCTCAGCTTCAAATTCGTAAATCCGTTGAAAATCCTTTTTAACTTTTAATGATGGGGCCGTGGCTGTGGCAAAGAGTGGCAAAGAGTGGCAGAAAGTGGGCCAATGTTTTCCCTTGGGATTTGCGTAAAGTATCTGCTAAAAGCTTTCCCCATTCCGAAAATTCCGTTTGCCAGTCCACGTTACTTGGCCAAAAAGGCAGCTCTAACCGCATCGACGTAGACAGCCTTTCCTCCATCCCCCTTCACCCAGGAGTCAACATCAATTTCGTTTTCATCAATTTCGGTCGGAGGAAAATGGTGGAAATGGGCGCCTTCTAAAGCTGTCTCTATTCCAACAAGACCGAAAACAAGTCAAAAAGCAACAGAAAGAGATGGTTAGGCAGAGAGCGAAAGAGAGGGAAAAAAGTTGCGAAACTTGGGAATGCTCAAGTTAGTTTTCATTAATTTGTTGTTCTAGTTGGATCACTTATAAAAAGTTGGCTTAATCTTTTGGTTCTCGAATGACTGCCAATATAACTATGTAGTTGAGGTATAAAATTTCAGATCGGCATTTCACCAAATGAAATACGCACAAAAATAAAACCATTAAGGATTAACTAGGATTTCTGGAAATTCTTGTCTCCTTCAGCTTTAATGATTTTGATTTGATACATTCGTTCTGTATCCATCATGTATCATATTCAATTGCTTATTTTTTCTGCCAATTAAATGGCTTAGTTAAGCGTTTCTAATGCCATTTCCTACATTTTATAATATGTATTCTAAAATTCCTATTGATAAAGCTTGCTACAATTGGTATACCCGTTTGGTTTGCATTGCGGCAATTAAAAGGGTTATAAATGGAAACCCATTAAATCAAATAAAAGCAGCTGAAGTTTATTGATTGAATTCGCATAACACATTTTGGCACTCAGGGAGCATACATTTTTAATTGGCCCCGTTGCTGTGGCGCCAGTTAGAAATCCGAATCCGAATTCGTAATTGGGCTTGAATTTGGATTCGGCTAAGACGCCCAAGACAAATGCTCGCAATTATCCGAGCATAAAGTAGGTGCGTGTGCCTCTTGTGCACACACACCACCGCACTCCGGTTTCCGGCCAAAACAAGGACACTCCCACACACACAAACACACACACCTAGCAAATCTAAAGCACGTGCGCAAATTATCTTCAAGGCGAGAGCCTGAATAAAATAACAGCTGCAAACAGACGCATAAACAAATGACGATGATGGCAACACTTCCCCCAGGCACAGAACCCCCTCCCAGGACTCTGCCTAAACTCATTAATTATCTAAGAATCTAAGAAGGATCCCGGAGGGGGATGCAGGTTGCAGGACATAGTGCCGTGACCGGCCATGAATACGGCATTGTGTTTGCAATCAACTTTGCCGCCGAGCATCAAATATGCTTAATGTGCTCTTCGATTGTTCGTCCTTAATGAGGTGGGTCAGTCGACTTGGCACAAATGATTTGCCATCAATAGTTCGGCTTATGTATTTATGTGTCTTGGGAACTAACTGCTTTGCCAATGTGCTTTCACTTCTAAGTGGTCAAATTGGGATTTATCATCTATAAAGTGAAGAAAACAGCTCTTTACCTTTATAGATATTAAGTATATATATAAAAAGCGTTGTAATGGCTTTCTAAAATTATTTGAAGCAAATGCCTGAAGCCAGTTCACACTCACATTTTGTATCATCAAGGAAGCAAGCATACTTATTTCAAATGTCTGCCTTTAAAGTTGCTTACGCGTGTCGTTACTGCGGCAATATCGTCAGTTACAAGACGGCCAAAGTGAATGAGACGCCCTACGACCTGCTCCTGAGCAGGACCTTCAACCTGATCCATGAGGATAAGATCCGGGAGACGAATGGGGAGCGATTTCAGAACCTGCACTGCTCCAAGTGCCGCATGGAACTGGGTCTGCTATGCTTGCAGAGCGAAAGGAATGCCCAACTGAAGGGACTTTCGCTGCTGGAGAAGGTTCATCTGGTGGTGTACGACTCGTACGAGGTGCCATTCGAAATAGCTTGAGTTTGTTGACGGATGAAGCGTGTGGAAATAAAGCTAGCTCCAAGCAATAACAATTAAGAACTTAAGGGACATGTCGGTTGCCATGTCTGCAGTTGACGCGTTGGTCCTTTGAGCGCCATTGATGCGCACATATGTATGCAATATATACTTGGTATTTGATGATTTTGACTTTGCACGAGCTTGTCACTTGGGAATGTTTTGGCAAGCGTAAAAATGATGATGAATTTCCTTCTTGTCCCAAATCGTGCCAGACGACGACGACATGGGGCGGCCTTGACAGTTTCAAACAAAAGTCTGTGCCAGGCACGCTGAAAAAATCCAAAATAATTTACACTCGACGCTGTGACAGTTGGAAAGGCACATCCTTTCCCCCTCCACCGGAAATTAAAGCGCTCCTCCAAACACACACACACTCGCCTACCTCCTCTGAGTGGCTCAATGGCAAAAGACGAAGGCAAAGGCATTTTAATGATTTTAATTAACTGCATGTTTGCCTGTAATTACAACGGCAACAATGCAATTACGGCACATGTACAGCACTGGGTGGTCATAAACAACACGGCTCCGGGTCAGAGGGCAAGGCCAGCTGGCCGCCTGTCATAGGCAACTCCTCGGGCTCCTGCTCCTCCGGCTGGTGAGGGTGACACACCTCGGATGACAGAATAATTACATGCAGAGCCACCAGGCCCCTAGTTCATTTGCTTTTAGTGCCCCAGCTGGAAGCAGTTCCTGGAGAGCGTCGCTCCTCAGAGCAGTGCATCATACCGTGCGGGACATGGGTGCGTACCAGAGGGGATCCTTGCCATGGAAATCTGGAAAACTTTCCACATCTGTAACTTACTTAGGCACGCGGTGCCACTAAATCATATCAAATAAACAAACAAAAAATATTCAAACAAATGCAGTTCAAAGTGCAGACCTATTAGCTTGCCTGTTTTGTCTTTCAACAATTGTAAGTTAAATCTTTAATAAAGTGTGCAGTCTGCACTTTCAAAGTCAGCCAAGTACGCAAATCAGTTGTCAGTAGTTTATTAAATAGATAAAAGACAACCCGTAACCCCTCCCCCATTGGGCAACGTCCTTGGCCTTGGCGCTTATTACTAATACGACATGTGGCCCGACGCAAGGTACAAGTGTAATTATAGCCAGCAAATGTCCTGTCGCTGTCCCTGAGTGTCACGGATGCCAGGCAATACTTGTTGCTTTCTCTGGGCTGTGGGCTGTGTGCTGTGGTCTGTGGGCGTTGGGCGGAAGAGCGAAAAGTGGGAGGGGCCCGGCTCTATTGTGTGCTCAGTGACCGTAAATATCAAGTAATTTTCTGCAATTTTTCTACGCTGCCAATTGATTTATGGCTTGCTGCCGCCGTGGCCTCCCATTGCCATTCCGCCCTTCCACTTTGCTTTGTTTGCAAAACAAAAGGCCAGCCAAGTGAGCGTGGTCGTTGTCCTTCCACAATAACAACGAAAACATCAAGGCAGGACAAGGAGCCGGGGCTGCAAAGGACTTGCATGCATTTCGAGCCTCTGCCTGTCAACTGGTCGCCAATCGCAATTCGTTTGAGCACAAAAATGTGCAAAACTAAAAAATCTATTTATATTTTTACTAAGTAATCTATGCTATATAATTAAGAATTACGATTATTTTTTTTTTGTAAATTGTATGCCTTTATTCTAGGCTTAAATTTCAAGTTGAATCCCCTATTTGTCGAAGTGTATTTGAAAATGTGGCGCCAGTTGCCGCTGCCAGAAAAAGCATTTGGGTTTGTCAACCCCCCCAACCACTACCGCCCACACCCGCCCCGCCCCCGCTGCACTCCAGAACGCCTCGGCAGGGGGGCGTGGTCATTCGTGACGTTTAACAAGAAAATTCGTTTAGTGAATTTAATTTACATTTTTGTGTGTCAAACAGCAAAAAGCAGGCATAAATGGAACGGAATAAAAGTAAGCAATAGAGAAGCAAAATAATTTGCCTGCGTATGCACCATTTTTTCCATACCCTGATCTGGTACTCTGGTACTCGATAAGCTGTGAGTTTGCTCATAAAGTTGTCCAACTTAATAAGGCGTTGCGTTACTCATACGCCACGTGGTGCACAGCAAGGATTCGGTAATGTGAGCCCGTTGCGGAGCCAGTGGGCGTAAACTACTTATGCATGTACATACTCTGTTCCAACTCGATTTCCCTCCTCTCCTTCTGCATGCAAATGGAGTAATTTGATTTTTCCCGGGCCTTGGCTGCAGGAATTAACTCACGGGAATGGACGTGCCTCCCTTTGGGGCTGGCCAACCAAGTGCAGGACAAGTTATGGCTATCAATCGATACATGCCTCGCAAAGTGGCTCAAAATTCGTAATGGGTTCTGGCAGCAGTGGCTTTCATTAAGCCGCAAAAGATTTCTTAAAATTTTAGTTAGCCTGCTACTTTTCTAATAGATTTATAGACAGATCTATATAATTCAATTTATTTTCAGAACTTCTTCTTCTGTAGAATTAGTTTGTAGTTTGCTTAAACCTTTGAAATCATCCTTCATCCCTAGAAACATCATAATGGCAGCTCACCTATCCAAGCCTCATCTATTCTTAAAGTCCAATTAATTCAGGTGTGTGCAGCCTTGCAAATGAGCTGGGAACTCTGGTTGGCTTGGCAACCCTGTGCAGATCGTCGGCTTTTGGCCCTTTGCAGCGTTTCTCCTTTGGCAGCGCGTCATGTAACATGTTTATGGCCAACTAGGCAACTGCAGCCATATTTTCATCTCATTTCAGCCATGTCCTGCAGTGGGTGGATTCTAAACCGTTGCAAGGACCGCAGGGAAAAGTGGTTGTGGAATGTCAAGGGGTTAGAGGGGTAGAGCTATTCGCGATTCCACCGCAGGATAACGCGTTATGTTGACCTTTCGCCAGGCAAGCCATCTAGGCTCACCAGTCACGAAGGACATTAAAATGCAGGCTGTGTCGTGGCTGCAAAAAAAAAGAGATGGTGCATTCCATTTATGTGCAGATTTTTCCTTTGCTTTCTGTGCTTTATTTATGACCCCCAAGGGCGTTCACACACATATTCACATGCAGCTCCCTTTCGGAGATTTACGACTGGAGTCTTATTAAGCATAAATTAGGAACTGTCTCCTCCTGGCTGGCTTTCGTTTTTTTTTCGAGAGCAATTTCCTTTTCAGGGAAAACGAAATCAAGTTTAGACACTTTGAAGTCAATCAGCCTAATCGCATTTGCGAGCAAGGCAAACAAACGTAAGCACATCACCCAGAATCTTGTTAAAAATATTCTCTGCCATAAGCTTAATTGAAATACCCAAATTTGGTCTTACTTTCAGCCGATCAATATAAATGTTCCCCAATGAGTAGAGTTTTCACGCATACGAATACGAACATTTGTATATGGAAAAGGTACTTTTCCTCGTTCTGTGAACCAATAATAAATGCAGATTAAATTTATAGCCCACTTTATTAGATGACAAAAGCTGACACGTGCCCATGACAAATACATACTATATGTACATATGTACATACGTAGCTAGCCGAATGATTGACAAACTAAGTGAATAACTGGGAAAGGGATATACTCGTAGGTAACCACTGTAATTTAATTTAGTGGGCCAGCTCCGAAAGTCACACATTTGTGTCCAGGTGAAACGTAATTTCATTCGACCACAGAAGTCAATCGATTACCACCTTTGGGTATCCCCTCATACACAAAACTGTGACCACAACAAGTCCGTTTGACAATGAAAATGGAAAATGAAATGAATTGGAAACCAGAAACTTGCTCTTATTTGTATGTATTAACATCATCATATTTTCATATGTGTATATGTATCTCACAAAACCCAGAACTGTTTTTACTTGGAAAACATACATTGTGCAAATGCTATAAAATTCTCTGGAAAATGCAGCCAATCAATTTATCTTTTGATGGCAGAGCATAAAAAACGTACCGTTCAATTGAAACCCTTATAAAGAATCCAATTAATTTTGGTGGCTCCTTTTGGGCCCGCAGGTAAATTCTATTGGGCATCAGTCAATCAGCTTGATCTCCCTAAAATCTGCTTACTATTAAACCGCCATCCATCATACGGCATATATGCATATAGGTGAGCGAAGATATAGGGAGTTCTCTGTGGGACGATATGATACATTTGTGTCTTTGTATGGGGAAACCAATTTCAGTGTTTATTTATGCACATGCCACACAATGCGAAGTGGGTGTGTAAAATGAGGCTGTTCCATCAAATGTTCTACGTGTGTCCTGCAGGTGGAGAGGCACGGCGGCAGGAATAACAAAGGGGAGTCGAATAAACTTTACCCTGATGCCTCCTGATGATGATGTACGACTGAAAAGAGGGGGGGCGGGGCTCTGGGTTCACGAAGAATGGGTAAAAGGACCTTGGGTCGGCATTATCATTCAACCCATATCCACGAACACAGAGGGCACGTGACGGGTTCCGATGTGTGTGTGCGCCTACACTGTCACAAATCATTACTAAATATGATAATAACTAGATATGAAAACCATGATGCAAGCAAATATACTTTATTATATTTTTAAATTATTATATACAGTTATATTAGGTATTGTGTTGTATACATTATGCTGTTCGAATTTCAAACAGTTTGTTTCCACACATTTGTTCTCAGTGTTCCTCCAACTGCTCCTGTCTTTTGTTGCATGCCCCGCTCCCCCCCCCGTCGCTGTGTTGCGCAAAATCCAAACTAATAATGACATTTTGCGAATTATTCCACATCGCAGCCTGCTTGACACACTGACACTGAACCGGCGAGCAATAAAAGCGGCATCAGGAGGATGGGAACGGGCCAAAGGAGCCCATGATGCCCATGATGCCCATGGAGCCGAAGGAGCAAAGGCAGCAGCAGGCTGCAACAGGAGCCGTGATGCTGGTGGAAATTTATTTGCTGCCAGGACCCGTCACGTTTTGGAGCGAATATGTGTGTAAGTGTGTGTGTGTGCGAGGACCATAAAGCTTCCCCCATTCGAAAGGAGTTCACAGCCAGCCGAAAAAAAGGGGGAATCACCAAGTAACCACGACTGCGAGATGATATACAGCTGACTAGATCCTGGCAAGAATTGTAGAAGAGGTATAGCTGGTGCGAGGAGGTTTTCCAGTAAATGCTATCTCGTCGCATACAAAGTCGTCGCTGGCGAATGAAAATGTTGCCCCGCTTTTCCATTGAATTTATTATCCTGCTGATTGCGTAACATTTATTCATGTCAATTAGCCTTGGCAGCAAATGCAAAAATGCTGTTGATGCAATGTTGCTTCCTAAAATCTCTCTCTTATTTTCTACGTTTTATTCGTTAATATTTTAGGGTTACCAATTTGAGCATTCTGTTTCCACTTGACACCTATGAACATGACCAACATATATCGGGATTGTGTATAAAGGTAAGATACAGCCACAGTATTGATTGGTTAAAGCAGACTTTCGCCATACTCTTAAATTGAATTTACCTAGAAATGCAGATTAATGGCGCACCCAGACACTTGTTGACAGCCAACTCATCCCCGCGTCCCCTGATTTCGTAATTCCCCTGGATCGGTGCAAGTGAGTCCTTTATTTGAATTAAGCTGCTCCAACTAATGGATTCGGGCTTACGTAACTCCAACACTCTGGCCGTAATGCGGCACTGGGCCAACTGGGCTACACTACACTAGCCAACCCACGATATCTCAATGTTCCGCACCCTGGGTGTTTGCTGCTACTCCATGCCACGAGTATACGAGTATATTGTGCTGCAAAAGACTTAATTTGCATTTACAGCAACACTGTGCACGTACGCAACTAAATTTAGTTGAGGGGGCATTTTATATATTTACACCCCGCACTCCTCTCACTCACTCTCAACTCACGTTGAACGTGCAACGGGGCGGATGGGGGCGTTGCCTATATATAAATTAAGTATACGCAGTGCAGCCCCTCTGCTGGAAGTGAACTAAACTGAAACGGGAACTGAAACTGAAACTGCCAACTGCCAACTGAGCCAAAGTCTCTAATGACCACTTTGAGGGTTTTAAAATGGGCGACAGTCAGGCAGCGGCCACATAAATAACACGACGAGCGTCCTGTTCCGCATTTCCCTGCTGAGGCCAGAATGAAATTAACTTATTCATTAGCAAATGGCAGCCCGGGGTCCCGTCTTAAACACAAACGTATACAAACGTATATAAATGTATACGTATACATTCTGGCACATCGTAGCACAGATAAATGCAAATTTTTGTGTGCTTATGTCTATAAACTGTTTGTAGCCCTTTGAAAAGGCGCTAAATGTCAGACACTTTCTACACCTTAGTGCGACTTAAGCTGTCTTTTATGCTGGCATACCCTGCGTATGCGCAATGTCGTCCATATTCGTTTGTTTGGCAACTAGTGTTGGGTCATCATAATATATTAAATGTATAAGTACAAGAAGCTTATGTTTAGGTAGCTCTTTTTGTATCATCCAAAATACACATTCCAATATTTTATCATTGATTCAAGTTGATCTTAACCCAATTAGAGAAGCTATAAGTTGGTGTTCTCCAAGAAAAGGTTACTTTACCCATAATTAACCCCTACTACACTGAGTATAACTGATGTCGTAAGTACCAACTATTCCCAACAGCCTTTGCAAAGTTTTCTTTCTTGTTTTTAATTAAAAAACATTTTCATTGCAAGGTGCAAAATGGCTGGCAAATTGCATAGCGAACCCAAGGCAGCAGGACTTCGGGCGCCATTTTGAGTTGCTGGCTTAACGAGACACCAGTACGCCCACACTCACACAGCTGCAGGCACACTCACACACACACGAAAACACACACACACACACACGCAGGAGTGAGTAAGTGACTGCGTTTTGTTGTTTGTTTGTTTGGTATGTCCTTTTCCTTTTGCACCTCTGGGTTTCGTTTCGTTTCGTTACTTGTTGTTGTTTCCCCAACACCGCCAGAAACAAAGAAGGAAAAAAACTTTAATTAAGTTTTCACGTTGCTGGTTTATTTTTAACTCGAGTATTTTGCATACTACAAAACAGCACAAAACAGCAACCGTAAGTTCTGACAGCTGCCTGTAATTTATAAGGGCATTTAGCTGCAGATTTTGTCCCTCATGATGGAAGCTTGGTTCAAAAGTTGGCCAACACACATATGTATGTATGATGTAGGGCCAAAAATAATGTGAGCTACAGTTCGTGGCATTTCACCTCGCATTTGATAAGCTTAAATATAGTTTTAATTAAAGTTTGCCCAGCTGAGTTTTTGACAATCATATTTTCAGGCTGTTCCTTCACTGCAACTGCAACTTTAAATTAGATTTTCTATCAATGCGACACGATCTTAGCCCTAATCTACAGCCAAATCCTCTTTTCATGCACCTGACTGCCCAAAGGAATTGTATAGCCAGCTCAAAAGGATAATACTCATCTGATTGTCAGCTCCGCTCAGCTCAGCTCATTTGCATTTGTCAGTCGCATTATATGCGACCATCTTGTCGTCCTGCCATCCTTGCACCATTCTTGCATGGAGCAAATGGAGCGGCAGACCCGGCGGCAAGGATCCATTTAACTTGCAATTTGTGCAAACGACTTACAATTGTCGCTGACAATTTGGCCCTTTTTCCAAGTCGGCCACGGAGAATAGAACGTAAAATCGCAAATTTTCTACATTTCATCTCTATTCCCCTGTTCTCTGCTTCAGCTCAGTCAGCCAACAAAGAAAAATGTCGCAAAAAGAGCGACAACAAAACGGCGGGAAAAAAGATGGGAAAATTCTATATTGCCTGTTCTTGAATAATCAATTTCTATTGCAGTGATAAAGTCTATAAAAGTTTAAAAATTGCCTATGCAAATATGAAATAAATCAATTTTAAATGTTAAGCAAAATTAATTTGTGTTAAAGTTTATTTAGGTGCCCCCTTAGAAACATAAAGAGATATAACAAACGAAATAATGAAAAGTTTATAAAAATATTCCATAGTAGCGTCACACTTCTGAGATTTATTTCAACTTTAAAAACTTAAATTTTTTTCCTATCTAAAGCATGTATTTTTAAATTGTTTTTACATATATGTATGTGTATGGGAAAATAGGCACTTCCCTTGGAGATCGCTGCCAAATTGCCTGACAAACCACCTTTCGGAAAAGGGCTTTTCATCTTGCTTAGCTGCAGTCGAGGGGCCTGGCAAATTGGGAGCACTTTTCCAGGCCAAATTCGAGCACTCGTTCGCAGCGAGATAGGAATCGCAGGTGGGCCTTTGGGTTTGGCAGGTGGGTGGTTGGGTGTTTGGTTGGTTGGTTGGTTGGCCAGGTATTCAACTCAGTTTCGTGGAAGTGCGAAATATTTTCGCTGCGATTTGCATTTGTTTCGTGGGGCAGGCAGGGGCAGGCCGGAGGCGTGGCAACTCGAATTGGCGCCGCACATAAATGCAAATGCAAAAAGTGGCAAAAATGGGCAAAAAGGGGGGGCCAGGGGGCTGGGGGCTTTCGAAGGGGGTGTGGCAGCTGGTGAACAAAGTGTGGCATACATTTAGGCGTCGCCGCATGCAAATGTTTGACGTTATACAATAATAAAGGCAAATCCCCGGCACAAAAAAAGCGAGGGACCCACACTAATGTACACATCATATATACATACATATATTTTTTTATATTCTTGGGCTTATTCTTGCGACGTTTTTATTTCCCCTCCGGCTGCTTCAGCTTTTTGCATATTTTTCTGGTTCGATTTTTATCGCCAAGTCGCCGACGACGACGACGATGACGACGACGAAAATGTTGCGCAAATATTTGCGCTTTTATGTGCATAGCAAAAACCTTAGCTCCTCATTTTTGATGTCTTTTTCCCCTCGACTTGGAACATTTTTCCTCCCATTTCTTTTTGTGCATTCAGATTTTCGCTTTGCAGATGCTTGTTGTTGCTGCTTTTTATGATTTACTTGTGCTTTGTGTTTGTACTTTGGTTCGTATTTGTGTTTGCGTTGGTGTTGGAATTGATACACGGAAAACAAATGAGCTACTTTTTGCTTAACAATTCGCTTAACTTTTAAATTAACACTGCAATTACCAAAAATCATTTGAATAACTTATATTTTTAAATATTAACTTAACCAGCAAAATTGATATTTATTTTTGAAATTTTTTTCTAGTCTATTGCAGTCTTTCCATTTTGTTTCATATTTAAAGCATGACCACATTTTTTGTCTGTGCACTGATGTGTATACACTGTTGCAAAGGTAAATTGGATTGAGAAATTGAAATCGCATTCAGTGGCAAAAGGGAGGGGGTGGTGAGAAATAGAGGGCAAGAGCAAAGGAGATAGAGGAAAATCTTTTCCGTTTTATTTACCTTATTGATTTTCCCTTTTGAACAGGTCGCCCCATGTATTTGTGCACCTCCGGCTGAGATAATCGAGCTGAAGTTGCATTTCCCACTTTGCTGTAGAAAAGTTTAATGGATTTTTCCTCCATTCAGCAGCAGCACCGAAAGGTGTGCTTTAAAAGTTTAAAAGTTGCTTGCTGCCACTTATTTTTTCGTTCGCACACCTGCACATTTGGCATTTGTTCGACAAACTTGGGCTTGACAATCCCCAAAACATTCATCAAAGTCCGGCGCTAAAACCATTTCCGTGTTCTCATTTGCCCCCAAACATTTTGTCAAACATGAAACATTCGTTCCATGACGTCACAACTAATTAGAGTGGAAAATGGGCAACTTTTCTTTGTCACCGAGTCAAGTTTTCCCTTGCAATTCTAATTCCCCAATTAGTGGATTAAACTTGGCAGGACCTAATAGCACTTAGACTTTACTATAATCAAGTCTATATCTATCTTATCTTATTTGAAACTCAAACGTTTTGTACCTTGAAGTTTTCATAAGAACGACAAATACCCAATGCTTGACTTCAAAATGTTTATTTAGTAAGTAATGTATATAAAAAACACTATAAATCTACGACAAACATGTTCAGCTATTTGGTCTTCAGTGTGTGTGTGTGTGTGTATCTGTAATGCAAAATGACTTAAGTACAATAATGTTTCTGTTGATGTGGTAGTAAGCCTAGCCTAACCCAAGCACCCAAACCCACCATGTGGATCTCAGAAGTGGCGCTGCATCACCCTGTCCAGGTCGTTCCAACTGCAGGAGTAGTCGATCTGCAGCAGACCCTTCTTGCTCAGTCCGAATTTACGGGCGTAAATTCCGGAGTAGAGCGACGAGTCGCCTCCGCTGGAGTGATGGGGCGATGAGCCCCTCATCCGGCTGCTGCCATCCCCAGCAGCTGCTCCGTAGAGCGTGGAGGGTGCGGCGTAGATCTGCTGCTGGCACTCGCTGCAATCCGGTATGCTGCAGTACGGCAGTGTAGCATAGGGATTGCAGTAGTCGTAGGCGGGCGAAAGTGGCGGCGGGGCGGGGAACTCGATCTGTGGCGGTGCGGCCAAAGGCGTCAGGCTCTTGCCGCTTCGCTTGCGCCGCGGATGGGGGGCAGTTCCGTAGCCCCCGGCCATGTTGCTGCTCCTCTGCATCTCGTTGGGCACGGAGCGGCGCTGTAGGGTGGCCGCCCGTCGCTGGGGAATGATGGCCCGCTCGTCGCCAATCGAGGAGGGATGCTCCGTGGAACTGGTGCTGGAGAAGCCTGAAAGTTGTGGAATTACACAGCATTAGAGATGGCTATCGAAACTGTATCCAAGTTCATACACGTTTCATATTTTACATGTCACCTATGCAACATTTGCGTTTAAGCACTTGATAGGTTTAAAATCATAGATATATTTCAAAAGGTTTAGTAATGAATATAAACCTCTAACCAATGTAATGAACTCAATCGCAGAATATCGAATGCAGTATTAAATTTCCTTATAAATTAATTGAAATAGTTTATTTAGCCAGAGATGTGTAATTCAATTTTAATTGCAGTAAAACCCGCACTGCGTAAACTGAAAAAATCGAATGGAATTGAAAATGATATCTTAACGTATTTGTGTATTTACATGAAGTAATTTCCAATTAAAAGCTAGCAGTAAAGGGAGTATGAATTTGAAATTGAGTTTTGCACGCACCTCCAAAGCCATTGTAAAGTTGCCGCTGCTCCTCGCCGTAAAGGTCCTCGGGCTCCTCATCCTCGCCATTGTCCAGCTGCAGCTGCCTGGTCATGGTGGCCATGTAGTCCTCATAGCGACTGGGCACACCGTAGATGTCGCTCCTGGCCGTGTAGAGTGGCTCCTTGCGGGCGCTGCGGCTCCGGCGACGAGTCCTCTGGGGCACGCAGCACTCCAGTTGGCACTGGGCACGCGACACCCGGCGACTCTGCGTGTGGGGGCGTGGCATTGTGGCCGACATGCCCACGCCCACACCCACACCCACACCTCCAGCGTATCCGTATGTGGGACTAGGCGTCAGCGAGTTGCCCCCACCACCGTAGGCGGGTTCAATGGCTTCAACACCACCGGCACCACCACCGCCACCGGTGACATCATCGATCTTCTTGCGTACATAATCATAGTTCTCCAGATCCCAGGGATCCACGTAGCAGCGCTGCGAGGGCAGCAAGGTGGTGCCGTATATGTCCTCCGTGTTGTCAATGGTGTAGTAGGGGGATTCCAAAGCGCCCACTCCCTCGGAGGAGCTGCCGGGCAAGGCCTGTTTTGGACCGGCTCGTCGCCTTCTTGGAGTCGTTTGGCTGCGTTCACGCATGCTGCAAGAAATTCGCAGAGAAAGAGACACATAAATATTAGCTGGAAAATGCGGAGATGGTGAGTGTGTGGGAAAGCCACGAGCAAGTGCATCAACTGGTTGTTGGTTACGCAACGCACTTTGTGGCTAATACTGAAACTCTTCCGTCAACCAATCGAACCCGTTCTTCAATAGCGGTGGCCGCGAATTTTCCTCGGCATTAATGCCGGCTTAAATCGCACATATCGTCTACATATATCTTTTGCAGGTGTTACACTTCACGACTCCACATCGCAACCATTAGCCGGTTTATGGATCTGCATAACTTAGCATGGCCAATCAATTGGCATTCCAATTGCCAATAAGCCGCGATATTCCATTAGCCAACCGACTGGTTTACGTCAAAGGAAAATTAACAAAACCCATCCAACCGTTTCGGGCATCAAAAACAAATTGCTTTACTTATCAAATATCATAAAAAACAACTATTTAATTAAAATCTGAAATGGAGCCCGCCAGCAACTGTATAAAGATACACAAATTTCCATTTTGCCGAGAAGGTTAACTAGATTTTTGATCGGTTTGTCAGTTGCAGTGCAATCGAAATGAAATTAAAGTACACCGAGTTATTCCATTGTATAAATAAATATATGGAAAACATTCAGTTTTTACTCCATATTCATTTCAGAGTTTATTTAACATGAAAGACAATATCAACATTTAATAAGCGAAAAACGGATTTACATTTCTTTCATTCGATTAAATCTCTACTGCGATCTGAATGAAAAACATGAATAGTCACAGAAAATACTATTAATACATCAGTAAAAAATAATAATATAAAATGCTAAAAATATTCAAGGAATTTTTTTACCTAACTTTTTAAGGCTTGTGCTTTTCATTGGTTTTGGTAATTTTGTTAGGTTTTTCCCCTCAGATGATATTTTATTTAAACGCCCATTTGAAAAAAGGTTTTGCGCAATCTCTGCGAGGCATTTGTGATTTGTGCATTTGCATAAAAATGTTGTGTTGGTTTTGTTTTAGCTGGTTGGTTTTAATCTGTTCGGTTATCGATTTACATTTGCATGACCCTAACAAGAAAAAGGTTTCAGATGGGAATATAATTTATAAAATTCACAAACTGTACCGAGGCAAAAAAAAAAAAACAACGTGACTTGGCTGTGACACGCAAATGAAATCGTGTATCTGCGTGTATTTCAGGGTCTATAAACTTTTTATGGCATATATCCAAACACAAAATAAACACTCCAGCCCATCTGAATGCAGTTGCAGTGACTTGCACGCGAGGGAAAATGTTGTAGGGCTTGTTTTTAGAGCTATTTATTATTTAAAGGAACTCAAAAATGCAGTCAATACCAACATATTTGTATGAAGTACAAGGCAAATATGAAAGGCTTACGAATTTTGCACGAATTTTATCTGTTATTCTAGATAGCTGATGAATAAATTGATAAGAATAATAAATGTTCTTGGCTGGTGAAACTCGCATTACGTATGCGCCACGTGGCCCTTAACCGTGAAAAGTTAATTGCATGCGCAGTGTTTAGCCGCAATTAGAGATGCATATGCAAACACATTCGTGGATATGGAACCACTTACGGCCCAAAAGCCCTGTTAATTAATTGGCATCTTTGGCCGGCACTTCCACGGCTCCACTGCGGTTGGCTGATTGCGACGGTCAACCTCAGGTTCAAATTTAAACTGAATTTCAGTTTCAGATTCCGACTCATCTCTGCGCAAATTGCCGCTTTGACTTTGGCTTCTGGCCATTGGCATATCAAATGTGTCAAGTTCGCGTCGAGTTACTTTGTGTAATCAGTCAGGCTTGTTAGCGATTGGTGATTGATAGTGGTTTGCCACCTGAGTTAAGCTCGCAGTTAAAGACAGCTATCAATATTTGTCGATATCCGGAAAACTTATTAAGACGGATGCCAGCAGCCGCAAGTTTAAGTAAAGATTTGGTTTAGCTATACAATTAGCAAACTTAACTTTTAAAAAACTTTTATTAAACCAGAAATGTTCAAAGAATAAAGTAACCAAACTCAAAATCTCTTCAATGAAATACTTGGTAAATAGTCCAATGCTCAAAGTAAAACACTCATTCATTTTAACCACTTTATTAAATTTGCCACTCAGTTTTGGCACACCTCCAACTTAAAATATTTGAATGAATTGGTTTTCTCCGAATATTTCAATTAAGGTAATAATTAACAACCTGACCATGTCGCCTTCAGCACAAATTATGCAAAAAATAAGGTAAATATTTCGACATCGAATTATAATGCAACATAACTGGAAACAAGTTTGCCAAATGCCAATCGACCTTGCTAAGTATTCGAATATAAATATTTATTCGAGTGATATCATACCCAAAGGCGGTTTTACATCAACCCAATCCAAGAGCAGGGTGAAATGAATTCAAAAGGCGCTTCTGCCGCACCTTTAATAAATATCCAAGACCAGCAGATGCTTCGCTGATGAATCACCTGAGAAGAACAGTTCTTTGGCATACCTGGGCGTAGTGCCCTAGATGGTGATCAGTATTACACTTGCGATGCATTCGCATTCATGAGGCGCAGACCCACGCAGATAATCAATCTCAATCTCGAAAAACCCGCAAAAGATTGAAAACAAACAGCAGACAAAGCCGTATATCTAAAGATCGCAAAAGATCTTGGGACCTGCCCACTCACAAAATCGCAACTTTCTTTGCTTTTGACACAGTTTGTTCGGCAGTTTCATTCACCTTGTTTTGATTTTGGTTGGGGATACCAATTTGAATGTGAATTTGTTTTTTGGCCGTCGGTCACTTGTCACTCGTCACTTGCGGTAGAACACTTTTATGGGCATAGAACCCCCTTTCAGCCAATATTTGAATTGTGAATTTCAGGCACGTCCGATCCGCACATGATCCACGCGCATGCGCAACCGCCTTGTGTTCGCTTCTTCGACCGGCGCTCAACTGTTTTGACCAACTGTTTGAGCCAAGTTACAAGTCTTTTGCTCTTGCCTGGCAGCATGTTCGAACTGGTTTGATCCTCTGGTTGCATTGGCCACATGTTCGTTTGCCAATTTCCATCAAAATTAATCAGAGATCCCATTCAGTCTTTATGTCTTTGGTTAGATGTAATTTCGGGCGGCCTGTAAATTAATTAGCAGTAAATTAAAATGACAGCCCGTGATTATGTCACAGTCGCAGAGCTACTCAAAGTCACATTGATATGCAAATTTGTGAGTCGTTGAAATGCGACTGCGCCAGAGAAAATCTCAAAGATACTCGTACTGAGTTTCATTAACTCAACGAATGGGAGTTGCTCTTAAGAAATGTATCTAGAAAGGTAGTGAAAATTTATGTTGTAAAGTGAGCTGTCATCACATTTGAAAAATTAGCTGATTCATAGCACTTATAAATTACAATCATTTCCCAAAATCATAAAACCTAACCACAAAGTGACCATAACCATTGCTAGAGTAAGTGGTTTACAAAAAGCAGCTGCCAAGTTCAAGTCTTTTTTCCTGCGGAAAGAAATTGAAATCGTTGCTGAGAGAAATTGCATCACTTCAACTTCAACTTCAACTTCAACTTGAACCGACTTTTGGGTGGAGCAATGTTCGCCGCCTTTGAATTCATGAAAAGAAAACAGGTGATGAGCATCATCTCTCATTCGAGACTTTTCCCATCACCAGCGGCCAAGTCCCAAGTAATTTATGCATTTTTTCGTTAGCTACCAAAAGGTATTTATAAAATGAAATGTTTGAAAAAAACTGAAACCTTTAAAAAAGCTTTCACTTTCAATGCGGTGGCGGTTTGGTTTTTTGTTGTGGCGGTATCCCAAAGTCGTGCCGATATTTATGGTGTTTATTCAGTCAGGTCAGTTATTATTTCCTTTTGCGGTGAGTGTCGAGTGCAAACAATCAATTGATGGCCCATAGACCAGACCAAAAACAGTTCAATTAAGCCAGCTAAAGTGGGCCACATTTTGTGGTCAGATGTGTCGCCAAAAAAAAAGTCAATTAACAAATAATTGTTTGGGGGTTTTAAAGGATTTACGCAATCTCAGCGACCACAGCTGTTAGAAAACGACAACTGGTTTTGTTTTTATACTCTTTAAATAACTTTGCAAACTATTCAAAAATACTTTAAATGTCTTATGAATAATTCCGAATATTTTTGTGGTATATGAAAATCTATTTTCAGGGTTTGTATGAGTTAACTAAAAATATTTCTATAAATGAAATGCCTTGCAAGTTTATGCCATTCAGCATTCGGCTGCTATTTGGATTTCTTGTCACGAGGGTTTCGCAAATTGTTGCCCTCACTAGGAGGCATCCGCATCCATTCAGTTCATCTAGTCACCCTGCAGTTCATCAGGCCTACATTCCTTGCCATAGAACCCCAAACATATATGCACTATTTGGCCCCATTCAGAGGCTCCAGAGCAATTTGCCGCTCTTAATGGCGAACGCCGTATTGGGACTTGCAGCGCACGTTGCAGCGTGTGGAAACGCACAGGAAACCGGCTGCACCTGGCCACCCAGCGGGGGGTGGTTGGATTTTCCGGGGGTGGTGAGGGGGTGGTGAGGGGGCGGTGCCGCAACCAGATGTTTGCCTTTGACTGGCGGCAGACTCGTTGATCTCTGCTCCAATTCCAATACGTGTGTGTACGGTATCTTTCAGATACTTGGTTATGGGAAGAAAAAACTGCGAACTTATCTTATATTGGTAAGAACACTCCCCAAATTGTGTGTGGAAACCATTTAACAAATTTATGAAATTTATTCAATTTCATCTAATATTATCAACTCGATTGAGTGCAAATGTATGTTTCTGAACAATCATTATCATATAATATACATAGAAAGTATGCTTTGAATTCCCTAGACTTATAGACCTTCCAGCATTTTATAATGTCTTCATTCCATTTTGATTTTTACGATTACTACAACCAATGTGAATTGGCAACAGCTGCAGCGAGCATTAGAGATGCTGAGTCGCAGATTGCGCTGCACCCAAGCCCAATTCCAATCCCAAAACCCAATCCTAGTACCAATACCAATACCAATACCACTAGCTATCCGAGTCTAAACCGAATCGAATCGAATGGCTATAGCCCATAGCACATGACTCTTTTTACTTATTTGCTCTACGCTTGTCACTCGGCTTGCCACTTTCGATTTTTCATAGCTGGCAGCCTCTGTAGTAGAGGCTTTTTTGCAACTCACCAACATCTCCCGCCATTGGGGCAATAATTGTAAGTGGACCTGGGCATTTATGGCGTTTTTGCTACTCTGGCCCCATTTGGCCACCGTGTTGGACATTTTGCACGTGTTCGGCCCACAAAAGGAAAGCGGCCCAATGGCAGAAAAACACGGGAAGAAATATGGCCGGTAATTGTGTGCTTCCCATTTGGTGTGTCAGCAAAACGCTTTTTGCGATTCCTTTGCCGAACTCGGGACCATTGTCAGCTTGTTAAAAAAGCCCTTCCCCAACCATTTTGCATCCGCCTTTAAGTGAATTATTCAAACGTGAATTAATCATTTAAGCCGAAATATGAAAGCCTTAACAGAATTTCCTAAATGTGTTTCGTTTGTCCCACTTATCAAATGAAAGCTCAAATTAGGGAACAGCTTCATTTCCTTTTAAAAAGATTAAACATAGCAATCACTTTTATATAATTGCTAAAATCTTTACGCTTTTGAATGAAAATTAGATAAACTAGACTCGCCGTTTTTCAGTATATTCCAAATATTTTTGTGTATTTTTTAAGTTTTATTAATAAGTTGTTTAGTTCCGCACTCAAAAGATAATAATTATTCTTTAAAAGCCTTGCACATTCACTTAAATTTGGGTATTTAGGTTAAAATATTTATGCCAAAAATGCCATTAAATGTGTTTACAGTTAATCAATTTTAATTTCACAATTATTTTGGTTTATTGTCAGTTGGCAAAAGTTGTTCTCAGCCATAAATCGTATCGATGAGCCAGTTTTGGGTTCGGTTTAACAACCCCGACGCAACACAATGAGCCATAACTGAAACCATTAAATTTGTATTTAAATCCACTCATTGCTCAATCTGCTTGATGATGCAATAATGCCTAGTACTGCCTAGTAGTACAGACATCGGGGCAGCAAAAAACCACAAGATAAAAGACGAACTACATGAACATCAGCATCAGCAGCAGCATCATCACCATCATCGACATCTGACATGCCGAGGGCCAGGCATAGCCTCCATCACCTCCATCGCCTCCATCACCTCCATCGCCTCCATCACCTCCATCGCCTCTATCACCTCCATCGCTTCTATCGCCTCCATCACCATCTTCGACATCGTCTTCATCTCGGGCTCCATGTGCCTCAATCACTGCTGACGCACAGTTCAAGTGGCACTGCCACAAATCATCTTATCGAAAATCCACCTATGTGTGTAGAGCTCAGAAAAAATCAGCAAAATAAAGTCTAACATCACAAGAGCTAGACATCTTTGGAGGCAACTCTGACATAATTTGGTCAAAATAGTTGCTGCCTTCTCTCGATTACTGTTTTTGTGGATTTTGTTCATGTCTATGTTGCTTTAAGCGTCTACTCTTATCAAGGGAATTTTTTATTGAATACATTTTTAGACACAGATATAAGTTAGTTTAGGTTATTTCGTTTCATCTCAAATAACTTAAGTTTAATTGTTTTCGTATATATAAACAGAATAAAGTTCAACTTTGCGTTTAGTTTTCAACTTTTTATTAAATTAGTTGATTTTACAAAAGTTAGTTTCTCGTTCCTCGTGGCTTTCATTCTTTTGAAGAGGTGCTTTGTATAATTGTTAAATATGACAACTGCCAGTTGTCAATTGATTTCCTATTATAGTTTTCCATCATTAGCATAGCATGACAACTATTACTCACAGCCGCAGGAGTTGTTCTCCAAATCAGCAGTTCCAAAAACAGTTTTTCATGTCAACCCAACCCAAAAACACGCCTGCAAAGAAAACCCACATATAATAAAAGCTGTGCGGATACACCTACAGATAGCACATCTTGTTCGATGATGCCTCAAGTTCAAGATACAAAAACGTATTGCGGGGAGAAAAAAAAACAAAAACAAACAATTGCGCGTGAGTACATTGTGCATTGTTTTGGCCAAGTAACGAAACATTTTTTCCCGCACTTCCGTGTCGGCACAAGATACATAGATACATAGATACATGGCACTGGCTTCAAGATACTTTTATGTGCATATGAACATCGCCGGGGGAACCAAGTATCTACCGAGTATCAAAGGCATTGTCTTGGCCGGAATGGGGGGTTTTCCTTTTCTTTTAGTTTTTCCCTCGGCGCTTATCACACACTTCATTAATTTTGTTTCGCTTTTCATTGCTGTCGGTAATTATGGTTACAGTTATGCTCGACTATCTGCAAGATACTCCGAGTTTCACTTTTTTCCGAGCTCTTCTTCTTAATATTGCAAAATTGCATGCTGCACTTGAAAAAAGTTTGCCACGCGTGAAGCTCTTTCTATCCAAAAGATACTTAAATACTCGGACAATATTTGCTCGAAAGCCGCCAACAGTTTGTTGCCACTTATGCTGCTGGCTTGGTGATTTTTAACGCTTCGTTAACGCAACTAAAATTATTATCGCTAACTTCAGGCTAGACAGGGCATTTGTTTTTGGCCCGCAAAATCATTAAATCAATTAATGCTCCACGAAACGCAGAAACTTCAGGCGAAAATTAGAAACCAAACTCGGAAAATAAAACCACCAGCTGAAACTAGATTAAGCGGATGCCTTTAAGTTGTTTATGATCCACAATTATCAGATGGAAAGAGGTTGGCTTTGAATATGACCTCGAAAACAAACAATAGTTTTAAATTCTAAGCTGATTCGTAAGAATCTTTGTATCTATGTACGTAAAACAGTTTGGATACTAAATTAATAATAACTAAGCAAGCGTACACAAACTAGAACCCTTTAGAAAATGTTACTTCCTAATTTCTAAGTTGAGTTATAGCAGATAACAATGGTGGTGGACAAGAAAATTTGCTTTCTCACAGGAAACCATCAAAATGTTGCACTTGCTGTAGCAAGCATTATTTTTACAGCAACCAATCTTGACACGGAAACTTGTTAAAAACAATGTTTAATTAATTATGATTGCACGATAGGCCTCATCATCATCACTTGGGAAGCGGGATTCCTTGGGTTCCCTGAGCAGCAGCCCGGTATTGCTCGTAATTATCGAAACCTCCGGCAGATGGCGTGTGCTGGGATTTGAATACTGACTGACGGACTGACTGACGACAAGTTCAATGGCACACGCGGCGTATGCGCAATTTGCATTGTTTGCATTAAGCATTGAGCTTGAGCTCTTGTTTTAATTAGCGTCTGCAATTACACATACGACATGGTGTTCGGACAGAGCTGAGTGTGCATAATTTAGACGGTAATTACATGGAAAGCTTACTAATTGAAATTGAATGCCGCCTTATCGCAAATGATAGGGGAGATAATAGCACTGATGATCTACATTACTTAGGTTTTAGTGAAATCGAGTTGCTAATAATTAGGTAAACTTCAATCCGAATTAACGACTACTTCTTAACGGCCAAACTTGGCGAACATAATTACCATATTAAAATCCAATTCATCAATTTATTTTAACGCGTTTTCATTTGCTTCCGCTTGCAAACAAAATTTGAACCCTCTTTACATAACAAAGATATGGTCTAGCTGTATTCATTCACAAATTTGTTGACTGACATTGATAAACAAATACTATAGATTTTGTTTCTTATGTCTGAAAGGCGATCACCTTCTCCAAGTATAAAATTTAATCAATGTGCCTTTCACTACTGTGCATATTTTGTTTTCTGTATCCCCTAAATGCAATTCCCAAGCACTTGACTAGTTGCATAAGTTAGTCCACGTTTTTTGCTCTACACACTGAGTTTACATCTTAGCCAACTTATTTATTATTGGTGTAGTTTAAGCCCGATTTTCTAGGTTTCGCATTTGGCAATGTAATTAACACACTGACGGCCAATTGTCCAAAAAACAGCACACAGTAGTGCTGTCCAAATTCACTCAAGGCTCCCATAATTTGGCAAGCCATAATATTTAATCTTTGTGTTTATTATTTCTTATTAACCCATTATGATCATTTCCTACACTGCGACATAAAAAAAAGTATAGAGTTATTTGTATTTATGCATTGTGCTTTTTACTACCACTACCACCAGTAATGTGATTTTATTTGCTTTGCCTCGAAAATAAATACCTAAATAAACAACAAGACAAACGAACTTGTCAATGGTGTGTGAATTTTTCCCTGTCATCATCATCGTCATTATTATATTGAGTTTGACCAAATCGCTGCAGTCCAAACACCTTTTCCATGAAGTCACAGCTGCGATCGGTAGAATCGAATACAAGGAAATCGTTTTGGGCTTATGCAAATTTTAATTTGCTTTGATTAGCACTTAGCAGAGGAATTTTAAACAAATCGTTATCTCACATCTATGGGCAAGTGTTGAGGCGAATACTAAAGGTGGGTGATACCATTCTTTATGGAGTTGCTCATAAAAAACGCTCCATTTGCAGCACTTATCTTTAACGTTCGCGAATAAATAAAAGGCTAGTGCTTAAATGCTACCTATTAATCCATGTCAGGGAAATTTGCGTTCCTTTACCAAAAGAAAAAACATTCGACGGATGTCCCTGTAATAAAAATATATTTATTAATATTCCGTTTCCGATTCCTCCACCTGCTAAAGTTTTGCAATCGCAAAATAGTGGCCTACAAAGCAGACAAAGAGTGAATGATATTGTGTGGCAATTAGCAAACTGGACACGTCCATACATTGGGTTCTTGTGGCATTTGGAGGCTATGGAGCTATAGATGGCCATAACGATTGTCGGCCACTCCGACAGAAACGAACACCGTTAAACGCACAAATTTGGCAGCCAGAAGCGGCTGGTTAAGGGAAACCACAAAGCAACGAATAAATATAAAAAAAGCTTCACAGAAACATAATTAAAAGGCAAAAGCAACAATCGCTCAATTTGCATGCAAGACAGCAATAAAATTTCTGGGGTCACTTCATCGGCCAAGTTCGATTTCAAACATGTTGCAAAGAGCAGGTGCTGTGAGAACTTATTTGATACAGCAGCACCTGCACAGATACATAGATACAAAGATACAAATTATATATATTTAATGTAAATGATACCAAATGGTATTACTGTTGGTCAGATCATTCCAAGTTTCTCCCCATCCCAACTAATTAGTTAAAACTCAAGTAATCTCCCGATCAATGTTAACTTTTTATCACGGTGTCTGCCCAACAGAGCCAAAAGCTTAATTAGCTTCCAGCAGAAATCGCATTAATTACCGTGGCAATATCTGCGTCGCCGCCTCTATCGCAATGAGTTGTAAAAATTGGACAGGCTGAAAATGTATCTCGTTTTGGTCATTCTTCTTGCCACACGATTGCGACAAGTACAAGTCAGTGGCCAAATGGCGAGCAGATTTGGACTCAGCCGTTCACCGCCTCTTGGCCAGATCCAATTGACCAATCTTCGACAGGGGTCTCTGGTTTTCCTCGACTCATTTCGTTTCTTGGGATCCGGGGGGATCCGGCTCGAAGGCTCTCATTAGAGCACTGAACCGTTTGACATTCAAGCGCGCCGACGACCTCACGCATGCGCGCTTCGTTTTGGCTTTGTTGCTGGGATTTCCTCGGGGCTCAAGTCCATAGGCCCAGTTACATGGCAAGAAAATGTTGATACTAACGTATATTATCTATGAATTTAATGTATTACTAGGCAGTTATTCTAATATTCTGATGTGAACAAATATACCCTACTTATTTAATATTGAAATATTTTATTACTAACCATTTATTCTAATATTCTGATGTGAATAAATATACCCTACTTATTTAATATTGAAATATTCAATTGTATGTTTATTTGAATTGTGTAGCTTTTAGGCCATATATATTCGGCTTTGGGGTATCAGCCATTGTTTACGTTCCGAGTTGGGCTGGCTCAAAGACATCGTACCCTCGATGTGGGGCCTACCCATCGGTTGTGGACACGCTAAATGCCCCTGCTCGCGGATCCGCCCCAGGTCAATCGGTTCCAAAGATCTAATGGTGCACGCCAGGCCAAAAGACTCGGGAAAATAATTACACAGATTGTGTGTGTTTCAAATCTCTGTGTGGGCTAAGTATTAGGCGCGCTTTAAGCGCTCGAAACACTTTCGTTTGGGGAAAATGAAAACGAACGAAAAAAAAATAAGATTGTATAATCAGCATTAGGCAGCGGCAATTGGCAATCATTTCTGGGTACAAATTAAAATTATATTACAACATTTTCTTAGACAACAACAAGAGCCCACTGATTACAGGAGAGAGACCAAATCGAAAATGCACTCAACCATCCAGCGAATCGAAGCCGAAGCCGAAGCCGAAGCAGTTAGTTAACTACAGTATGCTACCAACTTCCACTAATCGCGCCGAAACTGACCTGCCCGAAAACAGAAACAGAAAGCAGACAGCCGGACGGACAGACGGACAGACGGACGGACTTGGCCAAAATGAAACGAGACGCAGCTAAAGGCGGCCGAAAGTGAAAGTTTTGTTGTTGTTGGCGATCTACTGTTAAACGGGGGCGCAGTCGCAGTAACCGGCGATTGCCGCATTGGCAGCATCACGAGAGTCGCGAATTGCAAATTCATTTGCCGCATCCGAATTAAATAATTTTGATTTTGATTGCGACAGCCGTCAAGTGGGAGATCCGTTGACGGCAGCAGTCGCTGCACTTTCAAATGCAAAGCAATAGATAGCCATTTTACCACCAATTATATTGCATTTTCACTATCATGGCTCAATTATTGTGCACTAAACTGTTTTTACACTACCATTGCAATGGTTTTAACGCACGAACTGAATTGGCCAAACTGAATTTTAAGCCATCAAAACTTTGTGTTTCCATTCTCTGGTAGTACACATAAAAAGTTTGCAAATACAGTTAAGTTTTAATTGAGTTTCGGTTTTTAGTTGAAGACCGTTTCTAAACTTACAAACAAAATAAATTTCTCCTCAAGCGCCATCTAGCGGCGGGTACGTTTGCTGGCGTCATTGTACGCTATAGTACACCTTAAAATCCAAATTGTTCTAAAACAATGATATAAATGATATGGTTTTTCATATAACGTCATGTCATGTTGCATAGTTCCTATCGAACTTACTAGTCCGAATATCTCTGTCCGTCCTATATACCCCAGCATACCCTGTATACCCATCTCATCATCGTCATCAATCCCGTGGTAGTTGCATTGCCAAATGCGGCCAGCTCGCTGACAACTTGCAACTTCCTGCAATGCGACAAAAAGCGAAAACCAAACCCGTTGGCCGCAACGTCAAGTGGCATCTTCAGGCCACAACTCTTCACCACTACGCACTCTGATTTTTGTCTCTGTGTAATTCATTTCTGTTTTTATCCGTAGTTTCTGCTGCTGCCTTTGTGCTCATCGAAACGGCTTATTAATATGATCCGATTCGGGATGCCACTGGACCGCATTATATTATATAATCTTCCGGTTAGAGTCTATAGCATAATTGAGTCGCGCGAATTGATTAATGGCCAGTAGCTTCATTAAAACTAACCGAAACGAATCATCCGCTCCCTGAGGGAAAAATCACTTCAATATGGGTTTACTTTAGTAACGGGTGTTTTTTTTAGAGGTATAGAACTTTAAGTTGGCATTACTGTTCAAGATGGCGACCGATTTAACAGCTGTCAAGTGATTTATTCTCAGTTTGGTTTGGCAATTCGTCATGCGTGCTTACAAAATCCAACTCGTGCAAGAATTGAAACCAAACGATCATCAAGCAAGGCGTAGATTCGTCGAATGGGCCCAAAACGAGATTGCTGTTGTTCCCGATTTTTCATAAGCCTCCAAGATCTTGTGATTTAACACCGCTAGACTACTTTTTGTGGGGCTATGTAAAGTCATTGGTCTATGCGGATAAGCCACAAACGCTAAACCATTTGGAAGACAACATTCGCCGTGTTATTGCCGATATACGGCCAAATATTGGAAAAAGTCATTGCAAATTGGACGTCCAGATTGGACTACATCCGAGCCAGCCGTGGCGGTCATATGCCAGAAATCATATTTAAAATGTAATGCCACAAGATTATCTTTCATGTCAATAAAATTCATGTCAATCGAATAATCCATCGTTGTTTTATTGCAATTTAAAGTTCTATACCTCTAAAAAAAACACCCTATAAAATAAAACCGACATGATTATACCTGTTAATGGTAGTTTAAAGGGTATACTAGATTCGTTGAAAGTCGGGGAACTCGACTATAGCATTCTCTCTATTTTTTTTTTTTCATAATAAACAAGAGAACATACCGATAGGAACATAGAAAATAGATTGCCCGCGTGACACATGAATTCTAAAATGTTGTTTTTCTGCTCTTTTGAGATTGCGTGTTTAAGAAGCCGAGCTTCGGAATCGACTTCAGTTCAAAGAAGAGCGATCACGATGAAACTACAAGTGAGTGAATTGTTTTGTTGAAAAATATTCAAGCATTAAGTGTTTTTATCCCTTAGTTGCTCCTGATTACCTTATTGATTTGCTCTTGGGCCAAACTTGGTTTTGTATGGCAGGAAGAACCGCCATTCCAAATAGGTTAAAAATAAATGGAAATATTGCAAATGTAAATCGGAACATTTATAAATTTTAAAAATACAAATGAAGTTTGTCAATTAATAGTAATAATAGAAGAATAAAACTTATTATTATTAAACAGACATGGTTGGATCGAATCGGTCGTATAAGATTAGCGATTAGTGAGTTGAGAGGAAGAGTGTTTCTTCGAAACTCGCAACTAGCAAAAATTCCATGCGAATTATTTCACCGAAGGCGTCACTGCAATCATTATCCTAAAAACAGATTCGAGCTCTAGTAGCTCGTCTAGCTCGACTTACATACATACATGTATATACTTAATGGAATGTACATAAGGTTCAAAAATTCATCTCCCTCTTATCATATTCAATGAATTGACTGCGAAATTTATTCAGTGAAATTGGCAAGACCCACCCGTTTGGAATTAATAAGATAGAAACAATAACAAAATGGTAATGTAGTTTTGGGGAAATCAATAAACCACGAATGAAATTAATAGTCAGATATTTTTATTTCATCGCATCAGAAGCACTACTTAAAGTCCGAATGTGTCTATTGCACTTAGTTTAACTTAATGCAGCCAGCACTCAATCACACTCCATTTACGCGGCGATTCATTCAAAAGGTGAACTCACATCAAATCAATAGAAAGTGTGGCAAACTTTTCACAACCCACACATTATGCACAGTTGACATAGTTGACATAGTTGACATAGTTGGCCAGGCAAGCAGAATTCTGCGATATGAATATGATGACTTGGACGGGTTATCGATTCAACGGGCCACTAATTGCTGGCCCAAATGGATGCTTGACTTGGCTCGCAGCCCGGAGGCCAAAATGGTAAGCACTGGGCGTCACGCACACACGAAATTGTTCACAAAAAGTGCATACATAAATTTGCATTATTACTCCGGCCCGCAAATTGCCAGCTCTAAACGGTTTCTTTGCATAAATACTTCACTGATTGCGCTTAGAAAACCACTCATATTCTTTTAAGTAACTCCAAAATTGAAGCCAAGAAGTGGTTTCATGTAAGTGCTCTTCAGAAAATCAATCCCAAGCCAATTAACGAAACTGATTTTCGGCCTTGACCAAAAGCCACTTAACAATGCCGTCAACGGCATTTAATAAAAATGCGTTTATGGAATAAGTAAACAAACAAAAGGCGATCAGAAATACAACAAAGCACTCAGCCGCACAGAGCAAAAAGCTCTCAGTGCACATGAACCGAATATTTTCAATAGTTTTTGCTGTTTTGTGCTTCACGCACTTCTAAGTGGAATAAAAAAAAAACATAGCTTAATAAAAACAAGAATTGCGTCTAATTATCAGATTCATTCAGTCCGAACATGTTCAAAATTAAATCAAGCCCAATTAAACGAAAAAACATGTTAACTGTTAATATAATACGTTTTTGGCAAGCTAATCCTATTGAATATGGAATATAGTATTATTAAAGTACATATGTATAAAATTATTATAAATTTAAAAAAAAATGTGACGTAAAGAAATTGTATGAAATTGTAAATTAAGTGTATAAAGATGTGTAAAGATACGAATCTGGTGTATCTTTAAGTTGCATAATTTTGGGGGGAGTGTGAAAAAAATACTCGGCGATGGAAGACGAAATTTGAATGTTTTATTTAGGCAAAGAAAAATGTATAGCATGTAAAGGCATGAGCCTTTGCACTACAAGTACCAACTTTGCTAGTGCTACTACTAATTTGGGCAACTAAAGGTAGATTCAGTAACGTTCTTGACCAACATCTTGCTACTTTAATCCATTGGCAACGTGCGTAAGCGTTCTGTTCATCTGCCAATGCCAAACGGCAAACTCTCACCATCTTTGCACAGGTGCTGTGGTCTTGGCCAAACTCACTGGGTCGAAACCTGGAAAGTTGAGTGACTATAAATAGTTCCGGCAGCGCAGTGAAATGTCAGTTAAGTTCACGATTAAACGCCAAGCAAAATGAAGAGCCCTCTGCGTCTGTCGACCGTCCTGTTGATCCTGTCGTTCGCCTGCGTGGTCCTGGCCAACAGCAGTAGCAGTAGCAGTAGCAGCAGCTCCACACCCAAGATCTGTGTCCTGCGGAACTGCAACTGGAACTCCAGCACGAATGCCTGTGGCCGCTATGGACGCTCCAATCTGTGCAATCGCTTCAAGAACAGCTGCACCCTGCGATACGAATCCTGCGTGGGCTCCACCACTTACACGGCGGTCAGTCTGTCCCAGTGCTCCGGGATCAGCGTGGGTTCCCGTGGAATCTGCGGCGGATCGTCGTCCTCTTCCTCATCCTCGTCATCGTCCTCAAACGTTGTACCCATTGTCATACGCAGGGGCTGATTTTTGTTGCTGTTCATGAAAATGAAATATCTTTAATCTATTACGTTTAAATTAATCATCGGAATAATTTGCCACTATCTTCTCATTAAAATTGATTATTATAATACCAATAAGCTTTCCTATCAATCTGGGACTAAATTCTTTGTTGTTAACTAAGTAAGTTAAATACTTTACGAGTTGGAGAGTCAATACACCATCCTTCTACTTTATTTATATTGGTTTTTGCTTATCAAAATGATAAATGAACAATATAATACGGTAGCTATAGACTCAAGGTTAGAGACCCAAAATCCAATGCAAATTCTTAATCTTTGTTAGCTCAGCTGTCAATTTGCATTATAATGTATTCAAGTAGAACGAACTGTTTTCCTTTTTTCGCGATACAAACCACATAAATGTGGTATAAAAGTCCAGATGAGTAGAGCGCATTTAAATTAGTTGAAAGCAAGATGAAAGCATCATTGTTAGTGTGTCTCACCCTGACGACGTTCTTCATTCTGAACGTCTCCGGCAGCAATAGCAGCTCCACCGAGGAAGGGTTCGACTATCCAGTTGGTATTGTCATGACCCGTTCTAAAACTAAGTCTCGCAGTTCCCAAGCCTGCCGTCGAAGTGTCCAGAAGAATTGCTCCTCCTCCGCGAAGACCTGCGGTCGCCTGGGAAGGGCCAACATTTGCCAGGCTTTCAAGAACGACTGTCAACGCCAACTGAGCAACTGTGGCTCCAGAAAGTGTGAGTGAAACTACAGAGTGAAACTACTTAGGATCCCTAAGTAACCATTTCCATCGCAGTCTATCGCAAGGTTGACCTGGTCTTCTGTCGAGGCTTGCCCATCGATGTCGTGCGACCCTGCGGAAGTGGGCAATCCTAGTGCCAAAAGGCTTTGAAAGAACTTAAAGAAAACTGTTTCTTAAAGAACTACATTAACCTTATAATTTAATGCTTTAACTAAAAATAACTAGGGGCAAAGCTAAGAGATAAACTCGGCTATTGATCCCGATCAAGAATATATATACTTTATATGGTCGGAAACGCTTCCTTCTGTTACATACTTTTTAAGGAATTTAGTATACCCTTTTACTAAGCGCCTTTTAATAGCGCCTATAATTTCAAATCCACTTCTAACTAAATAATCATTCACAATTTAGGGACAGCCCAAAAGTATATTTTTCGAAACATTTCGAAAACACGAAGCTCACAATGTTATTTGAACAGCAAACTTATTAAAATTCCGAACAGCTCACGTGTTGCTTTACTCACTTTTTATATGAACTAAGATATATTTACACAATTGCGAGCAAAGTGAACTGATAAGCGGAATGAACAAAAACCAGAGGTAATAAAAATATGTTTCTTTGCACATCAGAACATGGAAAGAATTGAGATGGTAAACATCTTCCAAGGTCGCCAGGAAAGATGAAAGTTTGCAGCGTATAAAAGTGGCAATACGCCATCGCCAATGAATTAGATATTGAAATGCGTTTGACTTTGGCGCTTCTGCTGCTGGTGGCTCTGATCGCCGTGGCCACCGATGCCCAAAGGAATCGGAAAAGGACGAGTGCCAGGACTTTGGCAACCGCCAAATCCCGAGCTGGAACCTCAAGAAGGCGTGCCTCCGCCAGCCGCAAATCCGTGATCATCGTTGGCAACGGAAGCAGTAGCTCCTCCTCCAGTAGCACCTCCACACCATCCTCCCGATGCCGGACAACTACCACCAGCTGCTATGCCAACTCCAATGTCTGCGGTCGGTGGAGCTCCACTCGCAGGTGTCATCGGTTCAAGAACAGGTGCCTCATGAAGCGGGCCAACTGCCGGACAACCGTTTCAAGTGAGTATTGGCTGAGTCCCATTAGATACAAAAGTATCTTAGAAATGCCAGAATACTTGTCTGAATTACATATCTGCTATGCAGTGGAGTAACTTTTGATAAGAAAAGGGTTCTTATCAATTATAGATAACAATAAATTTCAAACCTTTTTAACAGGCTGGAATGTGGTTAGTTTGGGCAACTGTTCGAGCATAGCTGTCAACAATACCGGCACCTGTATCAGCACCTTTTCATTATCCTCATCGACGTCTTCATCGAGCTCAACTTCCAACTCACAACTGGCCAGCATACTCTCCTCCATTCTGGGATCATCATCGTCATCCTCGAGGGTTACGCCCATAATTATACGCAGAGGTTGAGATATATTATAACATTATAAGCAATCGATCTTTTCTTTGTTCTACATGAATTGCTGAATTAAAGAATAAATACATTTTTCAGAACTAACTAACAAGTTTGTTTCTGCTCATAAAGTTCACATTTCCCTAAAGTCTTTGGCACTTTCGCCTACAAAACAATGGCATTGTGAAATCACATAAAAGCAAGTCTAAAGAGATTTATTTCTAAATTATGCTAATAACTTGAACTTTCACTGCCGAAACGTTTCGTAATGACCTATATTTCGGGCATGCCAACATTTATTTATGTGCGTGCGCAGAGTGTTCACTGTGCCATTCTAATTGCATCCGCAGGCGTTCGCCATTCACATCCGCACTACGCCAAAAAAAAAATAAAGGAAAATGGCGAAAAATTGCAAACTAAAAAGCGATGCTCCATAAATTTACATTGTCCGTATGTGTGTGTATGTATGTGTATGTGTGTGTACGCTTGTTCGCTTGTCTGCGTGGCCATAACCATAATTTCCCTAGTTTTCCCCCTTTCCACCCTGTTTTCCCCCCGCTTTCCCCGCCCTGTCAAGTAGTGCGATTTATGCGATTGCAATTAAAAAAGAGCGAAAAAAGCGAAAATGTTAAAGCATACATCATGCAGATATGAAAGCCATTAAAACTAAACGACAGTTGCCAAAGCCCACAAAAACGTTTCAGTTAATCACTTTGTGGCTTAAAATCCAAAAATAAAAAATAAGAGGGCTTGCATCAGCAGACCGGATTAGAGTTTTAAATAGAACAACTTTTAATTAAATACTCTTATATAAGGGAACAATAAATACAACTAGCTTTTGTGCATTCTCCAGTTTCTTGCATCAATAAGACAGGATTAAAGTTACAAAAAGGAACAACTTTTAATTAAAAACTCATATACTCGTATAAGGGAGCAATAAGTACAAGTTGCTTATGTGCAATCTCCAGTTCCTCCAATTGCGATATTATTTGTAATGCAATACGTAAGCACACTCACTGATGTGCCAAGTTGGCCATAAGCTGCAAATAAATAATACCATATTTAATAACAGGATTTTTAAGTTTTCAAATACTTAAGCTAACACCAAATATGGCCAACCAAAATGTTATAATTTTTAGTTCCAGAGTAAGGGTTTGAATGTCATAATTATATGTTTTAGGTAATATGAATGCACTTAATTATGCACTTATAAAATAAAATGTGTAGATATGAATGCACACTTTCCTCTCTTATTACTAGGAGCTTATTAATATAAACAAATTGTGAAGGTGTTATTAAATATAGTTACAGCTTACCTGTTTTGCCCTTGCAATTGTCGAGGAGGTACTGGCAATCATTTTGATAGTACTTGCATGTGTACACCGCAACACCTTGTGAATCAACGCCTGTTTGGAGTCGAATGCATCTGGGAGTGGTCCTCGAACAGGTCCTTTTGGTGCTCCAGAGGCAGTAGAAACGCTGCCGAGCCTGCAGCTGAGAAACCAGACTCAACATCACGAAGGCATATACAATAAGAGCCAGGAACTTCATGGTGGCAATCGCTTTAAATCGCAGGTTGATCTTTAACTGACTCAAAGTAAATGTATTACCCGTTTTTATAGTACCCACCTTTGCCATTTGTTTGCGATCTGCAAATATTTGATATTAACGAAAGTAAAATTCGAAAAGTGGCCCTGATAGGTTTTTTTTGCTTGTTAGCTTTGTTCTTGCCAAAATCTGGTGTTGAATAAGCCAAAGCCAATTCCAAATGTTTGCCCGATCAAATAGAAGGTGACAGCGCTTAGTCAATCAGCCAATGGATAAATACCACAGTTTGTGGAGAAATTGTAGCAGGTGCGTTTCAGTTTAACCTACAAATGAATGGGAAAGTTTTCAACAAATGAATGGAAAAACAATTAGGTACTTTAATATGTTTAATTTAAAGAAAGCTATCAAAGCTAAAGAAAGCTATCACTTTGCAACACATTCCATTAAAACTTTCCTCGCATATGAACATTAGTGTTATTATGTTCATTAAAATGACCTTGATGTACAAATTTCGTGAACATGCCGAAAACAGCTTATATAATTACCCTAGCCCAAAATGAGGCAGAATAGGTCAGAGGAATGCAATTACCAAGGGGAGGTGCGTCAGAATCCGCATGCAGGACCAGCCACAGTGAGTATTCGTTAGTAGAAAACCTATCGCCGTGGCTGCCACTCGCTTTTCCCGCACTCCATGCGTCAGAACCATCAGTCTTCTGCCTGTCCGTCCATCATGCGAGTTTCAATTCCCCAGCTACCTTCACTAAAAGAAAACACTGGCATAAATCAAGCCACTGAAAGGATTAATCAAACAATGGAATAAGCTATGTACATTCGAAAACCAAAAGTGCAGTTTAAATAATGTAATTTTATTGAATAGCAGAGGTCAAGCCCTTGTGCTGTGAAAAGTAAATATAGAATGGAATAATGTTCTATTTATTTGCTTGGTAGGGGAGTTTTCCTCAGTGCACTTACAATTCCCACCGTTTTTCATTTTCCCATTTTCCACCTCACATTTCCATAGCTGGCATGTCATGTCACGAGCTCATTTCACTGCATTTCCAAGTAAACTCCAAAATACAGATTAAGGCACACTCGCAATTCGTTGCCATTTGTGTGTTCAGTGAGCTATTTAATTCTGAGCCACATATGGCTATGTCGGAAAGGGTATACAGAGTTCGTGGCTTAGTTGGTCAGACGCTTTTTGTGCATGTATATTTCATACTTTTATTGCTGATTGCTGTTGTTTTTGGTATGCTTGCATGCGTTTGTTATTTTTTCAGTTTTTATCGCATCTTCGCAAGCCTCCCCTTTGACCTCTTTCTATTTAGTCGGCGATAAAGTGCAGCTTAAGCTCTGCTTACGAGTACGATTACTTTTTTTGAATAAATTGCATTTGCCATGCCACGGGCTTGCGGCCGAAAGTATGCAAAAGCTTAAGAAAGATTAGACCAAGGTGGAAATGCAGGAAAAATGGCGGCTGGGAAATGCACTTTAATTAGTTGCAGCATTTTGAATGGATGATTGCATGTCCTGCGAATGGCATGCTTATCGCTATTTGCGGCTTCTGTCGTTCCTTCAGAAGCTTGGACTGACTTTTCGGTACAGCACAAGGTCAAGCAGGGGGGATAATAATAATGAAAACGAATGAAAAACCATAAAAAGTTTATTTTTAACATAACAATAAAGCAAGGCGAGCCCAGACAAGGCCCCTCACTGCAGTTGTTCGCTAATTATTTTCCATTTTCATTTAACTTTTTCGCGCCTTGTTTTCCAAGCAGTCCGCTCTTTCCACTTTTCCACTTTCCACTTGCTTAATGCGCTTTCCGACATGCCGCTGTCATTTTGCGCTGTTTTTCCGGACTTTTCCCCATTTGCTATTAATAAGCTTAAGACTTTTCCATTGCGGCTTGCATGCTTTCGGCTGCATTTCTTGTTTCTTGGCCAACACTTTTCATTGCACTGCATTATGCATGAGCCATATTTGTCACGCTAATTGAATAATAATACCGTATAATTAATGGGTAATATGTAGTATGTAGTATCACCATACCAATGAATTTTAAATGCCAGTCGGAAAATAATGTTTCATAGCCTACTTTCGAGGATTTCTTATTTATGAAGCTGAGTCAGCCTGTGAACCTATCTCCATATAACACATAGTCTTCATATAACTATGTATAACCCATTAATGGCCCACTTAATGTCAATCAATCGATGCAAAGAATCCCGTCGTCGTAGGTAAACAAATAAATCAAATGGTTAGACATGTAGCGTATGTAAATTTAGTTTTGTCATTTACAGCAATAAATTTGGTATTATTTTTAGCTTTATGGGACGATTATTGGGCACATGTCTCCATATTCGACACGAACATGACACCCAGGCTCAGAAATCAACCGGAATAGGGAGCACCGGTTCCAATTTCCTGTCAATACCTTCTGAATTGAACCTGAAGAAAGCTGGACTACACTTGCAAAAACTAAACATTTCCCTGGTGAAGAATCAAATGCTCAACAAGTGAAGTATGAATAGCCTTCATCTAAAAAAGTTTCATTGCGAAAATGTATAAGCTTAAACGAATTTCCTACATAAGAACTACGTATGCCTTGTTATTAAGGATCATATTTTTTTGCAGTTTACCCCAATATGTATATACTCACCGAGTTTCGTGTCAGTTGAGCGTCCGCAAAAACCGATTTTTGGATAACAAAAAAACAAAGAGATATAAAAATAATAATAATATGGGGAAAGGCGAAAAGGGAAAAGAAAAAAGGAAAATAAGGGAAACCGGCGCCTGACACATACAAAAAACATTTGTTTGTTATACCGACTAAATGGATGCGAGTGCGTGGGTGGTGTGGGTGGTTTGGGTGGCTTGGGTGATTCTGGGCGACTTTAATGGAGTGGAGTGGCTCAGCTCTGTGCTGGTGGGTGATTTTTCTGCGTCGCACTCACGAATTATCGATAAAACATGCTTCATGGGCGGAGTGAGGTGGACTCTGTCTCATTACGCCCACAACAAAAGGGAGGGGCAGACACAGGTCCTGTGTTTTTGTCGGAGGCATGTTGAAAATTGAAATCGAAAATGAAACCGAAAAACGAAAACGAAAGCTGGCCCCAAAACTTGTTTGCACTTTGTTGATTTGCCAATCTTTGCGATTTACGATTTATTTGCGAGCAAAATCAAATTATTGCATGTGTCACAACTTTCATTCGGCTCTTGGGGTGACAAAAAGCCAAAACAACCATAAATATACATATCTGCTCGTCAATAACCCTGTGTATAACAAGCCTTTGAGCTTCACAGCCCCCGAATCCTGCTATAATAAATAAAACTTTGTTCTGTCATAGTTTCAGCTTTGGGTTAAATGGTTTGTCGAAAGTTCCCAATTTCATTTGATTTTCCCACTGCTCTACATGATTTGCATGCACGGCTAGTGTGGGAAGAAAAACAACAACAAATCACGGGGTATCATAAAAAAAGGAAATGCTTGAAAATGAAACTTTGATGAGCTATTACTCATATTGACAAGGACCCTCATTTGTCTATGATGATTGGGACAGGGATTGCCGGACTGATAGCGGTCCTTTTGGCCCGCATCGCGTATACGCAACGTGGCCTTGGCCACACAGTTAAGTGGAAAAGTTTGTGGCCAAGGATGATTAGCCTGCCTTCAAAAGGGTTACTTTTCCAAACCCAATTGGTAATGGGTAAATGCTGTGCAATTTAAAGACAACAAGATCTTTAAGTTGAAAAGAATCGACACAGATTAATTGGTACTTTTAAGCCGTGACATTGTATTGAATCTCATAATAGATCAATTCTGAACTGAATCGAATTAACCATAACAGCTATAAAAAGTAACTACCAGAATGCAGCGGAATGTATCCTATTAAAGCAATATTTATGTAATGATGTGCGTAAGGCGAAACAGGAAGTGCGGCACATGCGGCACATGCGACACGTCAACATTCAATTTTCTAATGAAATTTTTATTATAATAAAGCACATATCCGAGTCATGGGAGGTTGTAGACCACGCCCACCTACCGACCAGGCTAACGTATTCATGGGAAACAGTGTTGCTTTCCTTCCTGCTCCATTTCCCCCGTTTCCCCCGCAACATTCCCCTCCAACATCCGAAAATTCTGTGTGTGTATAATGAATGCTGGCTGTGTATTGGTTGGTGGAAATGGTTCTATGCGTGTGAATGCGATACCTCTCTCTCCTTCTCTTTCTCTCGCCGCTTGGCGAAGTGGCCGCCCCTTCAAACAGAGTCCAACATGACCTACATTCCGGATCCGGGCGACGATGTAGCTAAGCAACTCCAGGGTCTGGGTCTCAAAGCCACCATCTCACCCTGGGCTTCATCCAAAAAAGCGGGAAGTCCGGGGAGCACAGAGCCCAGCAAAAGCAGAAGAACAGAAAGGCACGCAGCACGCATAGGAAAAAGGACTCCCCGCTGGCAGTCCTGTAATCCCCCCTTGCACTCCTGCCTCCTTAGCCTAGTCATCTTCCCAGTCAAGCCTTATAAAAATTGTTTTCGGTCGCTTATTGGCAACAAATTTGCGTGCCTTGCATACAGAACCAAAATGGGAAAAGCCAGAGAACAAACGTAGAGTTCACTACAGTAAAAAATCGGTAATTTAAACAGGTCATTAATACAAAAAAAATTGCTTCAAAATCCAAGAGCTTCAAACTATGCCCAAACTTCAGTTCCAGCTTTTGAATGGAATAGAAACGAGATCATAATATAATTTCTGTTGGTAAGGACAGAACTTAATACACCATTTACCACACACATAATTTCGCTGGCATTTTGGTTCGAGTATTATTTTTGACTGTACCGCAAACAAGATGAGAAACCTGATAAAGGTTGCTCCCACAGCGACTTCATTACAAAGTTTGCCAAATTGTGTAGGCGCTAAATGCAACAAATACAGTAAACAATTTATTAACTTGGCCTGAAGAGATTTTCGCAGGCTTCGCAAAGAATCAGTTGGATGGAAGTAAGCGGCTTGGTTTACCACTAACAAGTGAATTTCATTTGTTCGTTTTTTTCGCAACGCAATGGCCATCAATCATTTTGGCCAGGACATTTGCTGCTTTTGGCCCAAATTAAACAGGGAAGTCGGGATGTGAGCGGGCAGGAAAACGGAAGTGAGGTTTGGCAAACAAGCCCGGTGCACGTGCGGTCATTTTGTCGTTTATTGTTGACTTTGGTCAAACAGAAAGTATATAAGAAATATAATATTTGAAGATGATCCCAGCCAAGCGATAGTCAGCACGTGCTGAATATGTACGAAATAAAATATCCTTCTTATATCATAATTAAGTATCCGCAAAGGTTACATAAAGAAGAAGCTACAGAAACGTTGCGTGATGAAAATATATAAGCAAGTGCAGAAAAGCAATCTTGAAAGCCAATGCAAAAATGCTTGTAATTGGATATTATTTGTATGTATTAAATATGTAATTACTTTAACATTGCTGCCACGGGTCGCTATAAGAAATGCCAATATCTACAGCTGATCCAATTAAAGTTTTGTGAAACTGTTCGCCCAGAATTCTTTGATAAAGTTACCAAGGTCCTGGAATCCTTGATTCGAATTTGCTGCTTGAATTTCAATTTCGTTTGTTCTCCGAGCGTAGCGAAAGCTAAATCTTTCCCAACTTTTGATAGTTTATTAAATTATTACAAAAAAAATGAGGAAAAATGTTCGCCAAAGCGAACAGAAACTTTTCTAATAGCAACAAAATCATGAAACAACCGAGACGAGTGGATGGGTAGGCTGGTTGGGTGGCTTGGGAGATTTGAGTGGCTTGGCTTGGCTGGATACACTTTGTTAGCCAAGTTAACTCTTTGCAGGCCCTGAACGACAGTTGGTTCTGTCGCTCGCTTCACAGTTCAGAACATTCAAATTACAGAGAAGGTTGGCAAGTCAAACCAAACGGAAGCAAAAGCCAAAAGTTCTCGGGGCAACTTGAGTGCAAGTTGCTCCATAAAATGTGCCAAACATTACCAACTCAAAATACATGCCAGACTCTGCCTCGGAACAGACCCAAAACTACAGTCCAAAAGTGTAACTGCCAAACGGAAACAAGACAGGGAAAAACCCAAAAAAAAGAAAGAAATTGCCAAAAAAAAAAAAAAAACCTGAGAAAGCCATGAAAAATTCAGCAGAAACTTGTCCAGGTGGGCGGCAGGATTCAATGGGGCGGCAACTGGGCTGGGTGCCACTTCATTTGGCAGTGCGAGCGCTTCCTTTGGTCCTCGCCCAGGTGACAAAACCAGGTGCCCGGCCAAATGGATCCTGCCCGGCAAATGAATGCCTTCCGAGCACAATCGACTTGTGGAAGGGGAAACTATAACTGTATTGTACTCCGGTGCCATATAATCCTGTCCATGGCCGGAAAAGCGCCTACATAAGGATCCGTTAACTCGACAAGTCGCTCTTATTAAGAAACCAATAGAAGATACTTATATACATTCATAAGAATGAAAAAAAGAATTTAAGAAAATCTGAAAGTTTATTATAAATAAAACAAGTTTGTTTAACTAAAAACAATGCCATCTCAAGCTACCACATCCCAAATCCTTAAAGCAGAACTACAACAAACTGAATTCGTATTTAATCGTGAAACTACCAAACCATCCTGCTCGAAGGCGGTCCAGACCCAGGGGCATATCTTAGGTTCCGCTGGTGACCTTCCCGATGGCAGCCCGAGCATTATAATAACACTTTCTCAAAAAGGTTCTTTATGGGGTTTCCACCCCATTCCATTCCATTCCCCAACTAGCATTCCATAGCCTCGAACCACCACCCACCATTAAGCACAGTTAGTTAGTCGTTCCTTGTTTCTCGTTTCCCTTTCCTTCAGTCCATTGTTCCGCGGTATCTCCGCTGCTCTCTCCTCTCTGCCACCGAGTTCTGCGCGACGACTATGGCCGAAAGTAATCTTCCAAGGCAAATGTGAACCACAAACAAATTTATAGCTGCAATGCGGCCAGGCCGAGCATAACGGGCCCACATTTCTGTGAAATCTATGTGAGTGGATGTGCAGAGGGGATGGGTGGGGGAAATGGAGAAATGGAACTCAAAAGGAAACTGTCGAGTGAGGACGACTATAAAAATATACAACAATACTACCAAGGCAACGGGACATAATGAGCCAGGGCCAGACGGCCCGAAACGGTAAATGGTAAGCGGTAAGTCTCTAATCGGTTAACGGTAAAACCGAGCTCAGCTGAGCAAATGTGGGCCACCAGCAGGAGAGCGAGAGCGAACAGTTTGGGCTTTGGATTGTTGCTTTTGAACTGCACCTCCTTTGCAGTACCGTTAGCGGTTTTCTGCTTATGTGCTTTGCATGGCCATTTGTTACGTATACGTATGCGGAGCATACGTTCTCTCTTTCGTTCTCTCTGCAGACTTGCCTTATTTGGCTGCATACTGTAAGGCGCTCTCCCGTTACTTCTGTCTTTTTAAATTTCGATGCATAAGTTGAGGCGCCGCCTCTCTCTCTTTTTGAATCGTTCTCTGTTTCTCTCTTTTTACTTTCACGTTTTGCTGCATACAATCTCTCCTTGCTCTCTCCGCTTGTTTATGCGTCATTTCTTTTGCCTTTTTCTCACCCATCTCTCTTTTTGGCTAGTAATTCGTTCGTCTATCGTCCATCGCTTTTCTTACGAAGCAAACGCAGAGGCAACAACAAATATTATTTCTTGCTCAATTTTATTTTTCTTCCTTTTCATCTTGCCCTTCCCTTTTTTTCTGCTGGTTCGCATTGCAGCATTTTACGCAGACAAGCGAGCACATTCTTTCCCCTAGAAGAGAGAGGACAGAGGGAAGGCTTTGCGACGTTTTCAGCAAATGTTCGCCATTCATTTTTGTCATCGACGCCTTTGCTGTTGCTGTTGTTGTTGTTTTTGCTGTTGTTGTCCTTGTTGCTGCGTTTGTTGTTTTTGGCTGGGATGGTGCCTGGAAAACTTGCTTCTTCTTACTTGTTGCGTTTCGTCCTGGGACGAAAAAATGGTGAAACGATATGAGAACGGAATGGAAATGGAATGGCTACGCTTACTTTTGCTAGCTAATTTATGCAATGGCTACTGAGTTTATTTTAATTATTTTATATTATACTTTGAAAGCAGGAGATAAATATTAAATTCTAGTAATAAAAAATAAATTAAAAGAAAGAAAGAATTTCATATGTTGTAGGTACCATCTAAAAGGTTATTAGTTTTAAAAATGGCGTTATTATATTAAAAGTAAAAAAAGTTTTTAATTATTTTCCAAATCTTTGTTTTAATTCAGCACCGTTAAATCTTGTAGTGTTATTGCTTTTAAGTATCCAAAATACGTTGCTTTGATCTTGCTTCAATTCAATTCAATTTAACGTTTAATTATGTAGGAAGTACAGAGAGACCACTGTACTAGTGATTCCCATTTTTGGCAGAACGCACCGAAGGGCTTTCAGATTACATTCACTCTGTGGCTCCCCCTTTCATGCCAGTTTCATTAGGTAGATTTTCCACCTGAGTGAGGAACTTTTCACCACCACCCACACCCACTCACCCAACAACAATGTTCTGCATTCACAAGTTCGTTTCATGCCCTTATGGTTTTCTTTTTTCCCAGCAGGCCCCTCTGCATCGCATTTTCCCTCGTTTGCTTTGCTGCAGCAGCTTTCATTCATGCCACGTCAGTTGACAGAATGCGACATGGCCACACACAAGCAACAAGCCACCCACTGAAGGCGACCACCCACCGCCCCCTAGACAATCACCACCCACCCACCCACCACCCACACTCTTCGTTGTCGACTACTGCTGCACTTGGCAAAAGTTTCTACCAGGCATTGCCATGAGAAAGAGCCATTCAAATTTACCGCCCCCTCGCCACGCCCCCTTTTCCAGTTGCTCCTCGATCGAAAGGGTTTCTATTTGGTATATATTCTTTGGCTCTGCAACCAAGCAACACGGTCAACACAGCAAGCCATGCTTGTTTATCCCTAAAAACAATAACAAACTCAACAAACTCGGCTCAGAACTCGACCAGACCTCGACACAAGCATATCCAGAAAAGCCAAACACATAAATTGGGAATTATTGAAAAAGGGAGCATAGAGGTTAAGCTTATGCAAATACGTGGAATACCCTGCATTTTATGGAGAAAGCTTTAGTTATCAGATTGCCGCAAAATACCAGCACCAATCTGCTTTAACTTCGTGATTTTGTTTACCATATGAAGAATCAATATCACAAATTCCTGTGTACACCGAAAGTCATTTAAATTTCTACATTTTAAAAGAACTTAAAAAACACAATAATACCGCAATAGGTTAACTTTGAAAAGGTAGAAACCATTCCAATGAGGATTTTTATAAAAGCCAAGATCCGTAAATCTGCTTAATAAAAATGGGTTGGTATACATAAATTGAATGTTATAAGGTAAAGAGTACGAGCCATATCCTAATTTCAGATACTACCGCCGAACGCCAGGTGAGACTGGAAGGAGTGGAACGCGTGCTAAAGATGTCCCAGGAGCGCATCAAGATAGCCATGATCATTCCGAAGCTGCTGGAGAACCCCGAGAAATTAAAGAGCGTCCTGAAAGGCACCTGCTACGAGGAGGTCCTCGAGCCCATCGATGACATGATCCACCACCTCGGCAAGCAGAGTGGACGTTCCAAGCTGCCACACGACCACACCACCATGCGTATCGTGGACTTCTTCCTGGTCAACCATAGCATTCACCGATTCTTTCCGAATCTGAAGAAGAACCTAAACGAAAGGGATCGAAAGCTACTGGCCGCTTTCCACTTCCTTCTGGAGAGCGCCCACGTCCATCTGCACCGATCCTCGCGAAGCGAGATCACCAAGGAGCGGAAGCTGCATGCCATCTATCACCAGAATGTGGACATTCAGAAGAAAATCAAGGAGCTGAAGGCGAGCCTGGCCTTCCAGAAAGTGATTGGCAAGTGGAAGACGGCCGCCAAGGGCATTTATCTGATGAAGGTCGAGGAGGACCTGGCCAACAAGAAGTGGCAGAACAACGTGGCCATTCAGAACGAAATGTAAGTTGGATTTTCAGTACTGTAAGCTACATCGTTTATTTTCCAATTTGCAGTGAAAAGTGCAATCGCACGATGCGTAGTTACCACAAGAGCAGCATGGATAGGCAGAAGGAACTGGAGGAGGAGCTGGTAAATGCCCGGGACAGCTACGAGAAGATGACCAAGAAGCATCTCGCCGAGGAGCACGAGCTGCGAAACGAAAAGTAGGCTACAAATTGAGTTATCTAACAAGAAAATTGTATGCATGCCGATAATCCTGAACAGAAACAAGTTGCTCCTGCAACTGCAGAGCATGCTAAAGAAGTACGACACCAGTCTGGGCGAAAAGATGCGCGAGAATCTGGTGGCGGAGGATCAGTATCTGGCCGCCAAGAAGGTCCTCGACGACTTCATGGTGCAGTTCAGGCAGGAGGAGCGCATCTACAAGAACATCGTGGTCAAGCGGGAGGAGGAGGAGCGTCGCATCCAGCAGGAGAAGCTGGTGATCTTCATGATGAACCGGGCGGCGGCCAAGATCCAAAAATACTGGCGCAAGTGGAAGAAGGATCAGCGCAAAAGGAAGCGCCAGGGAAAGGGCAAGGGCAAGAAGGGAAAGTAGTGTCCTGACAATTTCCTGACCTCTATATATATTTCTACATTGTACAATTTATATGTAGAAATACAAATATATTCCCACCTTCTACTATATACTACTAACTTTTAAGTCTTGTTTCCATTTTTCAAAAACTGTCACATGTTGAAAAGTCATATTTGCTGCAGCTTAAATGTTGTTTGCCAGTTTGACTTGCCAGCTTTTGTGGCATGAAATGTCTAAGCATGCATAAGTACCCATGTATGCAAATTAATATTTCCATAAGAGAAAAGGCAAATGTTTACTCGCAATTAAATCTTGTTTATTTGGCACTTGACAAAACACAGCGTTTGCACAGAAATATGAATTGACTTTTGCTTACCGAAACTTTCTAGCATTTCTAATACAATCTAGAGGAATGAAATGAAGTTTTGTTATTTAATTTCTTATTCTAGAAGTAGTTACTTGGATTATTTACGTTGCCATGTAAGCAAATGTACATTTAAGTTTATTTGAAAACATAAAATAAAACCCAGTTTGATAGGATTTCTTATCGAACTGCGATAAAGTGCGCCTAAGACATTGTCAACGTTTTTATTTTTTCGATGGGGTTAAAGGGCGAATTGTGGGGCTTCCCTGCGATTGCGAAAATCCAAGAGAGAATGAAAACGCCTGGCAGAATGTTTACCCAACACGCACACACACACAATCACACACACACACAGAGGAGGATGGAAAAGCCGAATTTTCATGTCTTGCGGGGCGAACGAAAAATGGCGCATTGCTGTCGTCGCCAAGCGACAACGACTACGACTACGACTACGACAACTACAAACGCTCTTTTGGCCCGATGTTTGCTGCATTGTTACTTCATTTTCATTCTCGTTTTCGTTACCTAGCCATCGCCATCGCCAAGCCACCCACCTCCCATTGCCCACCCTTGTGGCATGTCTAATTTTCCAGAGGTTAACATACTTAACTTGTTGGCATGCGTTGCAAATGCGCCAAGGCTGCAACGTTGCACCAAGCGGCGCCACATTGCGACAATTCGCTGCGGCAAAGGAAATCGTACGGCAGCTGGAAAATGCGCAAAATCGCCGTCCAATGGTGTCCAATGGTGTCCAGTGGCCAACTGTCCCATGTCCAATGTCCAATGCCCAATGCGAAATCCCAGTGGAATGGCCCAACGTTCCGCATTGTAATTGCAAACACGCATCCGCTGACCACCGATTTGTAGACGTTATCTTTGAGTCCAAATAAAAAATGTATTATATATGAATGGTCCCATTTTTCAGGGCTACAACTTATGCTTTTTATTGCACATTCATAAGTGGAGCTGAATAAAGACGACGGTTTGAATACCATGCATTGATAAGGCAACGCTGCGTATGCGTAATTTTGTCAAAGGTGATCATTCCTCAGGCAACTGTGCGTATGAGTAACGTAAAGTGGTTTTGGCGGGTCAGGAAACTTGTCGTAACATATTTTTAATAAAAAGCTTAACAATTTATTTATTTATTTATAATTTCTAAATAGAACGTTTTCCCTATAATGCTTTGTTTTGCAAGCACTAACATTTCATATTCATAAAAAATACTTCAAAACATAAGTCAATCACTGTGTGTATTCATGCTGAAAACAAAAGTTTTGATAAGCTCGAAAAAAGATTTTATGGCACTAAATTGGTTGACTCTTTGTGGACTGAGTCATAAAATCCCAGCCAATGCTTATCACTCTTCCATTGTTCTCATAATTATTTCAAAGGCAATCCTAATATTACTGATAAAAAGATCAGTAATTCTTTTGTAACAAAGTCTAAAATTCGGCCAAATTCAAGTCCCTCGTAAACAGAGTCCAATTCCAAAGTTACCGCCATGGCCAAACGCGATATCCTGCCCGTCTTTCCCTCCCGAGCCAATTCGGTGATCATGAAGCAGCGGGTTCTGGCGGCGAGGAGGGGCGTGGGTCTCCTGAAGCGGAAGCGGGACGCCATCGACATGAAGCTGCGCGAACTGCGGCGCATCCGTTTCGACCAGGACATGATTGGGGATGAGACGATGCGTCATGCCATATTCTCGATGGCAAAGGCCAATCTCCTGGGCGCCGATTTCAAGCCGCAGATGGTGAGCCGCAGCCACATGGCATCCGTATCCCTACGCCGCACGGAGATCAAAATTGTGGGCGTCAAACTGAACACCCTGGAGCTGGAGGCGAAGGGCGTGGGCGCCTTTCCGCTGACGGGTCTCAGTTGTGGTGGAATGCAGGTCAACCGGATCAGGGATTGCTATACGACGGCACTCAAGGCACTCGTGGAGTTCTCCTCCCTGGAATACCAAGTGCGCATGCTGGAGGCGGCCTCGCTGCAGACCAACATGAGGGTCAATGCTCTGGAGCATGTGGTAACTATAATTATAACATATTATATGGTGATCTATATGATTTAATACACCAAGGTAATACCCGTTCTGCAAAATACCTACAACTATATATGCGGCGAGTTGGAGGAGTTCGAGCGCGAGGACTTCTACCGCCTGAAGCGCTCCCAGGCGAAGCAGCTGGAGGCCAAGATGGCCTTCACCGAGCTGATCAAGACCAAGAACATGACCGACGAGGAGCTGGAGACCTACATAAAGCGCAACATAAGTCATGCCCGTCCTGCTGTCGACACACCCTTCGATCAGGAAAAGTTCGAGGAGCGGGAGGTGAAGCGGCGGATGCGGGAGGCCCGAATGTCCATGAAGCAGCGCCGCGAGGAGGAGAAGAAGGAGGCCCTTCAACGGGGCGAGCCCCCGCCGCCCACATCCTTCATCACCACACATGGCGCCTCGATCAGTTTTGCTGGTCGCCAGAGAGATCCACGTGCCAGCAGTGGGGATCTGTACAGCACCAAGCGGATGCTCCTCTCCTCCGCCACTGGGCCGGAACGGAGGTCCACAATTAGTGTGTCCATTAGAAAGTCTGATTCTTCTGCGCCCGAAACTGGAAACCAGGAAACTGCGCCCAGATCCAGCGGAGAGTCAAAAAAAGGAGATGATGATGCGCCCAAATAATTACAAATAAATTCTAGTTGCACCATCATCAGAAAACCAAAGTGCACAAAGTGAAGTAAATAAAAGACTTATATTTTTTTTATAATATAATATATTTTTTAAACTATATAGGGTATATTAATTGTCGAAACTCTTGTTGTCAACACTAAAAATACAATGTATTCCAATGTAACTGCAAGGGTAAGTACATATGTGTATATGCAAGCGTGTGATTGCCGGAGCTAGTTTCCTTTTCGTTTACAATTGGTAACTTAAGTTATGATAAATTTATATATTTTTGTTCACGCCAACAAATTGGACCCACTCCCCACTCTTTTCGCCAAAAGCGCCGGCGCGACCGTTACAACGGCGAAATCAAACTTATTTTCGGTTTACGAAGGTAAGTGGGAAGGCAACAGAAACACATGCAGACGCTGCACGAGCGAACTTACCCGGTTCGTTCTCGCGAGAGCGAGAGAGCTTAGCGCTGCTGGCAAAATAAAACCGTATATATGGCGACGCAGCGCTATTTCGAACACAAAGTTTTGAGTCGTCGACCGTTGCGGACGGAAATTCAGATTAGGATCGTGAGTTGTCAGAACAAACATACCAGAGATTGCATATAGAGAGCAGTATTGGGCCAACAAAAAAAAAAAAAAAAACTATAGAGCACACACCCAGGACCAGGCGAAAGTTTCGCGGAAAAGCCAATTTCTCGGCGCCAGCCAAAAATCAAGAAAACCAACGAGCAAAAAATGAAACAAATATCTTTATAAAAACCGAATTCGAGCAACTTTTATATGTATTAGCTCTCCCCGCCACATATCTACTATATAAACGAGAATTCTGCCGTGTGCGCGCGTGTGTTTGGCATATTTCGCACAATAGATGAAAAAAAAAAAACGCCGAATGAAAGCCACAAAAAAAAAAGAAGAAACGCAAGGCGAAAATTTGTATTAAATTCGGCTGAAGCAACAACACTACAGAATTTCAGAAACTGCCACGGCGAGAAAAAAAAGCGTCGGCGTCGGTGCTTTGGACGCTTTTCTTTCTCTCCAAGCTGGTAGTAGTTTTCCCCCTCTGCCTCTTCCACCTCCAGCTGACCCCGAAAGTAATACCCATCAAACCTCTTCTTGCTTCTTTTGCAGTGTATTAATTAGTAAAAAATAAAGTTTACCGCGCGTTCCGTAATTCCACTCACACACATACCAACACCCAAGCAGCAGCAGCAGTAGCCGCAGCGGATTAAAACTTCGTCACTCTAGCAACAAACAGAAAAAAAAAACACCTACAAAAATGGTAAGTTTATGGGGCTGGAAAACATGTGCATCTTTATTTTCTGTTTACACAACCTGCGGCCATCATTTTCCATTGAAATTTCCACAGTTTTTGCGAAAAATCAAAGTCAGACAGCGGCCTCCAGGCCAATTGCCATTAGTGCGAGCAGGAGGGGGCGAATCGCTTCCAATTAGACGTTGTTTATATGGTTTTAACGGCTTTTCACACACACACTCGCTCACACACACATCCCAGCACACCAAACACCCCGTCGAAAAGCAGCTGTCCCCGGGAAATTCGTTTACATTTTGCACCCCAAAAATATATCGCACCTACGGGTAGAAAAAACTGGTTTGTTCTACAACCCAATATCGTTGATTTAGAAACAAGAAACAGCGAACAATATGCATCCCCAAAAAAAAAAATTATAGTTTATACCCCTTTCACTTCATGGTGCAAAAGTAGTACTCATACTTGCTAAATTTCATTTAATCTAATCGAAATCCATAAATTTGCTTAGACTTGAAATTAAATTGCAAATAAGTTGCAAGATTCTCATGTTATTAACCTGGCTTAATCAAATCTTCAACTTTGGCCCCGGGGGTCGCAGAAAACAAGCAGCACAATTATATAGCAATGCCAATAGTAAGAATTTACACACATGTCACGTCACTCGTCAAAATTATTATTTATTTTATCAAGGCTGTCGCACACGGAATGTTGACTCGATCGGGTTCGCCCTATAATAATTCCATGACGTTCGGCAGAAATAACCCTGGAAACCCAATCAGGCGTGGAAAAGTGGGAGCTCTTATCAGCATCTCAAGCAACACCTCATTTTCCAACCTCCGCCCTCCATTTGGTTCATAAATCAATGTGATTTTAGCCAATTTGTTGAGCATTATGCACACACACACGCATACATATGTATATAGACGCGTTGCCATCGGCACTTTTATCAGCAATTTTTCAAAGATCCCCGCAAATAATAGAAAAGCGCCCTCCATTTTGCTTATCAGTGGAAAATGTGTGAATATATATTGATGATGAACAACAAAGTCGCCGGGCCCGGCATTATTGTCCTCTTCTCTTCGCCCCGCCGTTCGTTGTTCGCTTTTTCTATGCTTTCTGCTTGTATTTTTTATTTACCGCACACTTGGCCGCAAAAATTGAGGTTAGACACGGCCCCATGGAAATGGTGAAAAAATTCTTTAGAATGCGTTCTCTTTTTGCGCTCTTGCGCACTGGACGCTCAGTTTAACCGTTTCGACGCTCTCTCGCGTAACCGTTTCACACACTTTCGCGTCTCTCTCTATGTGCAATTATTTCGTTTGCGTTATCAGTTCCGTTTTGTGCTGCGTCTCTCTCTTTCCGTTTCTTTCGGCATTTCATTTTTTTTTGCGCCTTGCGCTTGTCACTTTTATCGGCGCCTGCCCTTTCTTGTTTTCTTCCATAACCGTTTCATTTGCCGCATTGCGGTTATTTTGCTGTTTCGCCTTCGCCTTTGTTCGTCCGCTTCGGTCGTTCATTCGTTCGGCTCGCCGTATTTGTGTGCGTGTGTACATGAGTGCTTGCGTGTGGGTTAGTGTATCGGTGTGTGTGTTGGCGGCTGCCTGTTCCACTTTGCCTTTTCGCACAAGAATTTTATTGTAACGGCACAGGCGAATGGCGCGGGAGGAGGAGCGCTGCAAATGAAGAAAAATTCCTGCTAGACGCCGCTTAACCACATAATCCAATTTTCTTGTCGCCTTCTTTGTGCTTTCTTCTCTCGTTTCGTTTGCTTTTTCCTGCGCTTTTTGATAAGAAAACCCCACGCCCACTGCGATGCCCCTCCCTCGCCCACCCCTCGTTTCAGCCTCATCTGGTGTCGCCTAATTTAATTAGCGATTTTACAGCTCTCGCAGAATGCAAACAGCTTTTAATTAAAATATATCGCAACGCTTTCTATGTGCCCAATTTGTTGCAGTGATTCAACGCTGCTAACTTGGCCCAGAAGAAAACAAGCAAACATTTGCCAAGGGTTTTACTGACTGATCTTCAAAGTTTGTTGATCTTTAGCTCAGCTAATTATGAGATACGTTTGCCTGTGTATCTTATTTGTTTCCGTTGAAAATTAGCCAACATTCATATAAACTTCCATGAGTCACTGTGTTTCTGGGCTGACTTCATCATATGATCATATGGCCTATGATGAATGTCCGATGATGTGAGCGGCATGTTAATATTGGCAAATGACTGGATTATGGCTCAGTTAGCACAGTTGTTAGGAACCCGGTGCATATGAACTTAAATTGTACCCAAAAACCAAGCTCAACCTAACCGCCCTGTCATTCATAAAACCAAACTAACCTCTATGAAACCGGTTGAGACCGGCAAAAAAGCGTCGGCTATGCAACGGTAAACCCGGCAAACTTGGTTTAAGCATAAAGCTTCATAATTTCAGCAAAGACCTGTTTTATGTTGTATTTTGCTGTTGAACTTCATTGGGAGAAATTGTATTATTCAGCAGAACATGTTTGCGAAAAATTTGACAACTCTTACAATTTATATATGATTCAAGCCTAACTATATCAAAATTATATTTATCAAAACGTACTCATGAAATTATATACAATGAATCATAATTTATAAAAAAAAACCTCATCTTATTATTTGCAAGTGAAAAGTTGAAAGATGTTGACTAGCTTTGCTTGATCTTGAAGTTACTACCTCAAAAGTTATGGAAAAAATTCCGATGAATATACATACATATAGCTTGAGTCCTGATCCAAGGCACACAATTGCGGAAGGCACTGTGTACTGTGTTTGCCTTGGATATGGAAGCTTCCTCGGGACGTCGCCGTGGGCGTCTGATTGTGCATACAAATGGATTACCAATTAGGCATTAGCTGGTCCCCTACTCGATTAACGACCCCGCCCGATTGACTGCCATTAATGGATATCATCGGTGGGTGGGGCTGGCTGATGCTTTTGATTGCAAATGTCGCCATTTAAAGAGAGGGCTCCAATCTGCTTTTCAGCGGGTGTTTCTCTTTCGGTTTCGGTATCTGACTCTGTTTCTGGCTTAGTCACGCCTGCCAATGACATAACCCAGTTGAAAAGCGTTTTATCTGCCCAGAGTATGCCCAGATAAGCTGGCCAAATTCAATTGAACGCCAACGCGACAGAAAGTGCAAATAAAACAGGTGCCACCAACGCGGCAGCAAACCGAATGTGCTCGTACTTGCTGTTTAAACTCACCGAAATTATCCCGATTAGATAAGGTCAAGCAGGGCGCTATAATTCCAATGCCAATTGCTGATTTGGCTTAAAGCAAGTGGCTTTCTGTTCTCCACATGCTCCCTGGGCAACGGATGTTGTTCATAAACGCTGGTCAACACAACATGTCTGGGAGCCATGTTGGTGTGCCATTTTTCAGAAACCCCCTTTTGGCCTTCAAGTTGAGGTGCTCAATTTGATGGTACCAAGGCGATTAGATAAGGCGAATTGGTTTGTGCTAGGGAAATTCACATAAATTAACTTGATTTTCAACAGTTCAGAATAATAACCATAGACTCTAGATTGGTAGGAGCTATAATTAAACGGAGCAAATTAGGTTGTAATTACATAGGATCGCTCAACAAACAATTTTATATAGTATATATATATCATTTCTATATAGCAAAGCTTTCAGCAGTTATCAGCTTGAGCAAATATATAGTATAAGTCATCCTATGACGCAGGCGAAGTTTGCTTTTGCATTTTTGCTTCATGATTAATAACAATTATCGCAAGTCAAACCAGGCCTTATTAATACTCGTTAAATTCTTGGGCTTATCGGCGGGGAGCGAGTTTCACAAATAAACATTCATTTGGCCTGGCCGTAAAACAATAACAGCAAGAGGCAGACGGGAATTTTATACGCCCGGTTTTTGGTTTTGGTGCTGCAACATTAGACCCCGAGGAGAATCGTTTTTGGCCAGAATTACCGTCTCTTGTCACATATTCATCACTCGCATGACAATAATAAATTTTGGTTTTGGGTAACGTATCCATCTCCACTTCGCCTTTCTCTGGCTTTCTTGATTATTCAGTCGCCGCTGACGTCAGGTTTTTGTTGATTCAACGGAAACTTAACACCTTCTTCAAGATACCAGATATATATTGTAAACATACCTAGATACAGATACAATTGTATGAGGACTTGCCTGGCGGCGAGCAAACAATACGCAAAATTATTCAAATTAAACACAATTGTTCTCCCTGCTCGTCTTTTGTTATTCTGATATTACTGATTGTATTCTTAGGTAGTTTTCCGTGTTGACATTGAAATGCCATCGAGATGTCATTGAAAAGTTGTTCACAAAGCAACCAGGTCGACTAGAGTAGTCCATATCTAGCTGTAATATTTATTTTTTAAAGCATATAAAGTCGGAAGTTACACAACGATTGCCATAATGGTGTGTGTGTGTCTGCTTTTTTCGCTGTTGGTTCAACTAATTAATGTGCGATTTTGTTTGTGTTTTCCAGGCCGATCAGCTGACAGAGGAACAGATCGCCGAGTTCAAAGAGGCATTCTCGCTATTCGACAAAGACGGCGATGGCACCATCACAACAAAGGAGTTGGGCACAGTCATGCGCTCCCTGGGCCAGAATCCCACAGAGGCCGAGCTGCAGGACATGATCAACGAGGTTGATGCCGACGGTAAGTTGGGCCAGTTGGGCGAAGAATGCTATGATGGGGGGGAGCATTGGGGGTTTTTGGGCGATGGTAATAAGTATCAAGTCAAATTCCTTTAATGTTTACACATTTTCCATGCCATAAGTGCTTTTAGAACTTGAGATTTCGGGGAAGAGACTACAATATGCAATTTGCATATTGTAACTTGACGGTTCGGTCGATAATCGTAACTTAAATATTTAAAGCAAATTGTGAATTTGGCCTAACTTTCTGTGACCTACAACATTTAGGCGATGAAGTCAGACTCTAGAGCTTACGACTCTGTGCCAATGAGCTGATTTGCTATGGTTTTAGTCGGCCATCTCATGATATCTCAATAAGCTAGTAAGAACAACCCCTTCTAACCCGATCCCGAGGTGTCTAATTTTGTTTACCCAAATCTATTGGTGTTCTGGGCCTAATCCCTCTCACTCGTTCCATTCTCCACCTTTCGCAGACAGACATAGATCAGACCAGCATTTGTACGACAAACAATGGGTGAGGAAAAAAGGAAAATCACTTCTTGGCTAAAAATATGCAACAAAAACACGTCATAGGCATTAAAAATAGATGACTAAAATATTTTGGCTCTTTCCCGTGTCTTGTCTTTGGCAGCCGCTGCTGTCAGATTTTCTTCTTTCTTTCATTTTTTTTTTGTTTTCGGTTGGTATTTAATTTTTTTTTATGTTTATTTTTGAGTAAAGGTGGTTGTTCGCTTAGCTCGAAATCTCGAACAAGTTTTAGTTTGTTCAACTTTTTCGGGAAACGAGGAAGATCAAATTTTATTTTCGATGCAAGAGGAAATCGAGCGACACACGCCTCGCGCCAAAAATGTTGCTAAATTGAAAATGTGTCGCCCATTTTAATAGTAAGAGGTTTTTCACCTTTTGGCGGTAAACTATAGTGCCGCAAATTACAAGATTTTCAAATTAAGTAGGCACTTTTCCTTCCTTCTGCTTTGATTACAGATGAGTAAATTTTCCTTAGGATAAAATTAAGCAACTAAATTGTTAGAACTTTGTGGCACAAAGTATGCTCACTTGCTCTTTTATAAGTTTTGCAACTGTCCCCGCCCAATTTGTATTTGTTTTCGTTGCTGCTCCATTTTCTTTGCCAGCTTTTCTCGGCTGCTTGTTGTTGTTGCTGCTGTTGCGCTTGCACGTGGAAATTCTGTGCGCATGTTGTCGAAAATATCCAGGACACCATCTGCAAAGTCGTCCTGCACAGAATTTCTAGGCGCAGGCGCCCTAAAAACCCTCGCATGATTTTTTTTCTTTTTTTTTTTTTGCTGGGACTAAAGTGTTGCAATCATGAAGAAGTGGGGGGTTTTGGCCAAGCGAGAGCGGGTGGGATGGATGTGCACAATAACTGTTTATCAGGGCTAAAAATAGTAGTTTGGTATGTGGCAAGGGGTCGCCACTTGGGAGTCCAGCAGCACAGTTCGCCAACTTTATTTGCTGGAATTTGCATATGTGGCAAACTTTTACATTGAGTGGAAACAAAATGTTTTGGCCACTTTATTTTGCAACGTTTAGTATTCAAAATTACTTGCAAAAATTGTTTCAACTCGAAAGTGGCTTCCACTCCCCACTTCCCACTCCCCCCTGCTTCTCCTGCTGACTCCTCCAATTTACGATCCCCCGCAATGGAATTTATGTACTTTCTGGCCATCCGAGTCACCCACTCACTTGGCCCACTCACGTTGGTCACATCAGGCAGGCAGTCAGGAATCTGACGGAAACATTAAACATTCATTACTTAAAATTTCGTCGGCGTCTCGTCGCAGCCAGTTGACGATGGCCAAAGTGCCAGCTTTTCTCGGTCTCTGAACTGCATGCAAACGACTGAAATTAGTTGGGGATCGCAGGTTGGTGGGGAGTAGTAGGAGATTGTCCAGCGGAATAAACTCGGTATAGAACGATATATATAATTATCATGGGTAAATTTGGTTTCTATTAATTGCGCTTGCAAACAGGCGGAACGTACACTTTTAGCAGCACCCTTTTTTTTCTGGTTTGCTATAAAGTCGATCTGAATAAAAGTTTGCTATATTTGATGAGAGCAATGGAAGATGCCCGCAAACTAAATATAGCGATGCCACTGCGCGCCGACCAAAAAAGACAAAACTTATTACAATTTTAAATTGTCTGCAAAATTTTGCGCTCAACGTTGCGCATCGGAAAGTGGGAGTGTGATGATGGGCAGGAGGAGGGATGGGATTGGCGGAACGGCGTAATGGAAACCGAAATCCCCGCCGACACTGGCCATCATCATCATCGCCATTGGCAGCGCGCGATGAGCATCATCATTATCATAATTATGATAATTGGGCTGCGCGGGTTCTCGTCAAAGGCGTTCGTGCCAGTCTAAGAAGCGTCTAACAAAAATGGCAACAAATTTCCCAGTGCCCATTTCGTTCATCTGTCCCCCGTTTCTGTGAGTGTGTTTAGAGGCTTTCCTTGGTATTTGTTTTCTGATTTTCTATTTTTTGGCTGGGGAAATCCTATCGACAAAGCCAAAAGCAACAGAAAATCGCGTCAAATGTTTTAAATAGAATCATAAACAGAAACGCAGGCAAGACAACAAGCAACAAAAAAAAAACAAAAAAAAACCTATACCCGAAATCGAAATTGGAATGATCTACTAAAGCCACCCGTCGATATTTTATTTGATGTTCTTTTGCTATTTTCAAAATATATTTTTGGCTCTCAATGCAGCCAAATTGAATAATTATAATACTTAAATTAGCCCAAAGTGTAATCTTTTTTCTTTTGGCAAATTTTCGAATTGAATGCACATTATTTTGAAATGGAATTGCCTCCAGACGTTTTCTATCCATTTCAACGCAAGTGCTGAAAAAATATTTATTTATTTTAAATCGATTAATTCGCAGAATTACTGTTTAGATTTTTATAAACCAAATACTTGAAGGCGCCATATCGAAGAAGCAAAAACTATTTATCTTTCATTCCATTATGTTTTACGGGCTATTCGAGTCGAGTACAAAAGTAAAAGTTCATTTCATTCAGCCAAATAAAAGGCTTAACTCTTTGTCAGTAAATCTAGATTGCCCTTAGGAGATCATTGGCTGTTGAAGTTCAAAAGGGCTCCGAACCTCTGCCTTTTAGCAATCATATACTGCGAGTTTCCTCTGGAGAAAACCCATTTCCAGCAAAGTAATAAAAAACACATTCAATTCGCAAGAAACAAAATGATAGCCCCACAATGAACCACGCTCCATTTGGTTTTGAGGGTAGCAGCAAACAGAAAACTGAAAAACATTTTATACTGTTCCATTTAATGGACAAAAGACTCTTCTTTCTGCCTTCTGGACTGCTGGGGATGGCTTGAAAAAGTCAGTCAATAACAATTAAGGCCAAAAGTTGTTGCTGCCTTTATGTGCGGCCCCTAAAATGAAGACAAGAACTATTCTCAACTTAAAACCAAGCCAAGTCGCAAGGAAACTTTTTCAATTAGTATAACAAGAATTTCGGTTGGACCACTTCATTTGCGTTTCACTTATGGGATAAGCTCAAGGAAATGTATTTGGCCAAATTCTTTTACAAATTTTCATTCCACTTGGCTGCACCATTCTGCGCCCGGCGATAAAGGAGCCCGATAAGAAATGTAGAAAAGAAATGGGATTAGGCGGACTTATCTCTCGCACTCCGCAAGGTGGGTGGCCCACACACGTGTGGATTTCTCGGTGTGGGTGGTGCTCCCCTTGTAGGAAAGTTTGTTTGGAGCTTAGGCAAATATGAAAATATGCTCGATTATATACGAACCACCTCCCAGGGATTTGGCGTCGAAAAGGCAGGCGGGCAGAGGTAACGTGATGGAATAGCTTTAGGTAGTGTACACAGCCCCCGGGTGGATGTGGATATTCCTTTTGTATGTATGGCGTTGGAAATGGCGAACAAACTTGGCCGTAATGATGAAAAATGCCGGCTGCCTCTGTATCCCTGACTTGAATTTATTATAACGCTCCGGGGAAGGAATTTAAATTGATGCGAGTGGGTTGGGTGGGAGTGGATGCGATGGTGGAATCACCGAAAACCGACCCACAAAGTATGCAACGAAATTAATTGTTATTCTTTATGGTTTCCTCTTACCGCACAGGCAACGGCACAATTGACTTCCCTGAATTCCTTACAATGATGGCACGCAAAATGAAGGACACCGATAGCGAAGAGGAGATCCGGGAAGCCTTCAGAGTGTTCGACAAGGACGGCAACGGCTTCATCTCCGCGGCCGAGTTGCGTCACGTGATGACAAATCTGGGCGAGAAACTCACAGACGAGGAGGTCGATGAGATGATCCGGGAGGCTGATATCGATGGCGACGGTCAGGTCAATTACGAAGGTAAGTGATCTGTGGTGAACTATCTTACTAAGCGACTTATTCTTTATATTCAAAAAGCACTAAGATATAGCTTAGGAACTCAGTTTTCCACACTTGAAACCTGAGAAGTCCGCATGATGAAATAAGGTATTACGAAAAGGCAGAATCAATAGGTTTCCTTGAAGACGTTGCCTAAGAAAATGCTGAATGCGGTAATTTTCCGATAATCTGCATCGACCAATTTCACTTTGCATGGTGTCGTTTTCCGCAATTTTCGCTGTGGGTCGCGTGTTGCTGCCTAATTGGATCTGTCTGCTGCACCTGGCGAGAAACTAAAACAAAAAACGCAATAATGATTGAATCACTGGCATCGAGTCACTAGCATTTGAGTCACAATTGGCACTTGGTTGTGTCATATGGCTTTGCTAAATAACCAGATCTCTCAACGCTCCTCCCCTGTTTGTTATAGTAATACTTATTTTCAGTGCTAGCCATGTACATTATATATACACATATATGTATGTATATAGACAGTTAAAACAAATATCTCGCCATGTGCAGTGCAGTTTTATACGAAAATTTCGTGTTTTGTGTTCTTGGTAATTTTTTAATGGCTCGAAAATTGATTTTTCAATTGAGCAAACAGCACCAGCAGTGAGAGAAGAAATCGCCATTAAATTGAAAAGCCAAAACAATAAAATAGAAAATGGAACGAGTTTGAGAATGCGAAAACGCCTTACAAGTTTTCAGCAGATTTACTATGGCATATCCTCCCACTTTCTTTGCTCTTTTCTGAATTTCACTTTGTTGTGCGCACACACACACACACACATAGCGACCGGGAAAAGTAGCAATTAAAATCGGACAGTATTTCCCCCAATATCTATTTCTATCTCTCCTATCCCACGATTATATGTTGATCTTCAAGTTCAAATAGAAATCGTTTTTGGCTGCCGCCGAGGCATCTCTCGGATCAAATAGATTAATCACAAGTAATTTATGAACAAAATACATAAAAATAGCGAAAAGTTTAAACAAAGCAAATGATGATCTACATTTATAATCAATTTCTGTATGTTCCTAAGGTAGAATTTCTAGAAAAGCAAACAACGATAGATAGAGTACAAGCAACGTAGGATTAGTTGGTACTAAGGAAGTGCTGAGTGTAAGGAGGTGCTTCAAACTGTCAGATAAGTGGTGTTTTATAGTTATGAGGAACTCGGGTTTGACAAAACCCTCAAGTAGTTGCAAATCAGGCGATAATGAAAACTGTCAAGTGGTTTGTTCCCAAAATATTGCACTGTACAAAAAAATATATGCGTAATGATTTATGCAGTTTGCCTTTGTAAAAATCCCTTAATTGGTGGAAAATCAACAGAGAAAAGAGCTTTTTAAAGCATTTCGTGGCATCATTCGGCTGCCATATTTCACTTGCCATTTATACTTTTCCTGCGCCTGCTCCCAATCAGCATTTTTTACGCCTTTCGCCACTTTCCTGCCGGCGAAATTGAAATGTTTTTAAGAGCCAAAATAAATGTCGCGCGTAAATTCCACACTTAAATGATTAACCCGCCGGGCAAAAGGCAACCAGAGGCGCGAGGCAGAGGTAGAGGCACACAGTCCGTGGCGCACGGCAACAGTGCGAATGGGAAAGAACAATTAAAATAAAATATATAAATATTGTGCAATATTCTTCAATTCCCCCGCTCACAGAGGAGATGAGATGGCATGAACATTGACCGAGCGAATGAATCTCATTTCGCCTGGCCGTGTTTTTTCGTTCAGTCAGCGGAATCAGCATAACGTAAATATAAAATGCGCATTGTTGCCATATATATTTGCTTATTGCCAATTAACCAAAGTCTTTATTGTTGTCTTGCCGGCAATACAGTGTGCCGGGTATAGCCACCCATCCCCCACTCCTTGGTAATTTTGCAAGTGAAAATTATATGGCGCAAACAATGAATTTGCAGAGAAAGATATTGGGGGAATGGGTTGAAAATGGGTTGGGAATGGGAATGAGAATGAGATGAGATGAGACTTACTTTGGCCAAGTGCCAACCAGATAGTAGAAAAGCGTTGTGCAAAGGGAACGAGAGCCAGGCAGGAGAACAAGTAGAAAATCAAATAAAATGTTAAACAAAATACAAAGAACAACAAATTAAACATTAGCACACGAAGCGGAGCAAATTAAATGAACACAACCCACAACCGAAAATGTGTGAGCGAGAGCAGCGGAGATGAGTTCCAAAATTAGCAAAAACGAACAAAAATGTGGAAAATACACCTTTGCACAGATATAATAGAAATAGTAGAACAAGTAAGTTTGGCGAATGTAAACAAAACGACGAAAGATAAACAGCAGAACCACAAACGACGCAATGAGGGGGGCAATGCGGCTAACTGGGGGCGGGACGCTGAAACTCTACAACAAAATGCACGAAAAATTTGGCCAAAACATTTTGTTGACCAAGAACAGCTGCACGAATTGGAACTCGATCGGTATTAATTTCATTTTAATTGGCCTAAAATATAAAATAAATTGGTAAATATAAGCAAATGTTATTCAGGCATCTTATTTTGCTCAGTGCAAACCACTGGTCACCTAGTAGGCGTGTCAAAACTAGGAGCAGTGCTGTTTGTGGACGAAGATTTAATCAAAGGAGTGAACCTCCGAGCATTTGCATGTGGGGAAATGTCAAGGCTGCCCAAAGGAAATTCGATTCGTGGATAGCTTGTTTTACACATGGCTTCGCCCTTTTCTTTTCCGGGCGTTGCCTGAACTTCTTGGGCTAATAACATTTTATTTTGAAGCCTTTTACGGCCTCGAAAGGGTTTAGTTTTATTATCGAAGGTGTGTTTGGCAACTTGAGTGCTGCTGCCTGCCGCTAGTTGGAAAAATAACTATAAATGTTGCGTTTGATTTCCCAAAAGCTTGATAGCAATCTATGGCTCAATTCAATGGCCAGACCGTTACGTCTATAGATTATAGAGTTAGCTACAAAAACGATAAGATTGTTCAAGTACGGCAGTGTAATCTCGATTTCGGTTGAACTTTGCCTACAAATAAATAATTAGACCATTCATTATTCGTATATTCCCAAGAATCTGGGGGTTTGTACACTGTTTTTTTTGGCATCCCATCGATACTTGCAAATTCTTGACCATTGCTTCCTACGAAATCCACCCAATTTACACGCCCACCCAATCCGCCTGTCCTATCTGTGACTTTTGGTGCCCCCCTCTTGTTGTCGTGCTTAAATATTTATAAAAAGCCAATCACCCTAGCCAAGAGAAAGCAGGGAGATGATGCGGTGCAATCAGCAAGAACAGAGAATTGGTTTCTCCCTTTAAAAATAGAAGCAGGCAAACACCTGATAAATTGGGGACACCAACACAGGCGGGAGGAACCCCACTTCCTGATTCCCTGTATCTATGGTATAGTACTCGGAACATCTTACTTGTTTCCTAATTCCGGAAATTTATGAGTTACTTTAATAGCCTACAGAATATATAGAGATATTGTATTTATGCTTCAAATATCTGAACAAAGTTTGATTGTATGATCTATAAAGCCACGGATATTGCAATGTAACCAGGCAGCCTTTATCGATGCTAGGTATATCCTAGTCTGGACGTTCCGGCCTGGCTTTCCCGTTATCTCACCCATTAATTCGCGAACAATGCCTTCGCTGCACTTGGCCTGCGTCGCCGCCAACGTCGCAAGCATCCTCTGCTTTCTATTTTTGGCCGAGGAACCGAAGAGAGTACATAATCTCTGGCGATTGACTGTCTGAGTCTTTGCACTCAATAAATTTTCCTCGGCTACATGGCTCTATTTTTCAATCACGGCTGTGTGTGTGAGTGTGCCTGTGCGGCAAGTGTTTTCATCAGACGTCTCGTGACTGGCTCGTTTATCTTATTGATTAGCTGGCCGCAGTGTAATGCTCGTTTGCTATTGATTAATTGGCGTCTTAATTTAGTAGAAGGTTAATGACAGCGCTCGGCTATTTGCGATACTTGATTTGTCGTGTGAATCTTTTAATTTCGTGTTAACTCGAGAGGTTGGAAATAGTGACTTGACTCCTTGACTCCAAATTAAATATTTAGCCCTATTTAGCTTCTAATTTTAAAGTTTTTTAATTATGCTTGCAAAATGAAATGAACCTAGTACTAATTCTGTACTTTCCCTTCTCTCTTTGCAGAATTCGTGACTATGATGACATCGAAGTGAAGCGTTAAATTATTTCTTTTTAAGCCTTTCTATTTTTTTAAGATGTTGACGAAGACTGTAGCTGTGCGCAATAACATCGCGCCACGCTGTTGCTATGGACCCCAGTAAAAGATCTTAAAAAAAAAACAACAACAACAAACAACAAAGAGTTAAGCAAAAAACAACCAACATAAAGGAGAATAAGAAGCAAAAAACATTTAAGAAACTTTAAAACAAATAAAACTTACACTTAAAAAACGCAAAAGCAAATGAAAATTTAAACAAGCAAAAATGAAACAACCGAATTCAGTGGGAAGGAATTACATTAAACTGAGCGAGAAGGTTAAACGAGAAAACAACATAATTTTAATGCAACAACAACTACAACAAACCAAGCAGCATACTTAATGAAGTCACCGTTTAAAACCACAAACAACTACAACAACAACAAGAACAACCAGCAGCAACCAACAAGAATCGCATGTTATCGTTTTGAGTAACTAGAACAAGTCTATCACTACACTGAAACAAAATGAGCAGCGAGAAGATGAGCAAGCAGAGGGCGAAGCAAGAAGCAGCAGCAGCATCCACCAGTATTGCCGATAGATGGCGCCCATGGCGCATCAAGGTCAGCGCGCCACCTGGCGACGGCGGCACGCAACGGCTGCATTTTGTTTGACAGTTTTCCACTAAAAAGTAAATGAAAACCCGACTCTGTAAGCTAGCAAATTGTGTTTAAAGTATAATGAAAAATTGTCGATTTCGTTGCGAGAAGAATAAAAATAAAAGCTAAACAAACAACAAATAAAAATAAAAATACAAATAAAACAAAAACTGTTAAAGAAAACTATTTGAAATTTTTGCAAACTGGCAAAGTTTATATAGACACGCTACACGAACACACTCATACACACACACACACAACCACACCCACACATACACATGAACACCCACTCCCACACACAGACATGTCAGAAAACCAGAAATAAAATATATTATAAATACAACATATATATATTATAAATAATGTAAAATCAAACAACAACAAATTCTTCTTATTAAATTATATTTAAATTTAAAATTAATAAATATAAAAATAAAACAAATAAAAATTACAAAAAAAAAAAAAACAAAGAAACCAACTACAAATACATTTTCGATATAAAATTAAATTAAAAACCAAAAATGTGGCGCGCAGCAGAAGATGAGGCATATTTTTGGGGGCTGTACGAGGACCAGCAGGACCGCAGTCCAAAAGGTCCTTGAAAGGCAGCTTTTTGTCGGCACTATTTGTAGCAAACTTAAGCGACACCACACGGCGATCTGAATATATATACTATATATATGAATACGTGTATATGAGCAGATTTAACATTTAACAATGCAAACGCCACAAAAACACAACAGCAACACATTTCTCTAGTACATAAGCGGCAGCAAAAGCAGTAAACCGAATATTATTATTACAAATATAAATATGAAGGAACTCTATATATATACTATATATACATACATATAAATACCTAATGTACTTAATGCAAAAGGAAAACCAAGTCTAAAGTAATATAATTTTATTATAAAGAAATATAAAATTAAATATTTATATGCGAGACGAAGCGGAGGAAGAGCTGGACGAAGAAGAAGCAAGGAGAAGATTTCATCAAACACACACATATATAAGAAGGAAAAGGACGAAGTATGGAGGAGCAGCACCACCATCGCAGAAGGCTCCCGCGAAGGAGGACGACTCTTAACAGCAGGAGACGATGTGGAGAATCAACGGTTCAGCATCGGAACAGTTATATATATTAACGTATATATATATTTATAAATAAATTATACATATGAATTAAACTAGCTAAATGCAAAGACAATTGTCTTAAGTGTAAGCAAATCAAGCGTGGATTCAAGACGATTCAAGACGAAAACCAAAGCAAAGTTTAGACAAAAGCGAGAGAGCTAGCTAAGCGTAACTTAAATTAATATACATACGAACCTAATGGTGTAAGTTGAAGTTAGAGCAGCCACTGCAATTCCTGGCACCACAGCAACCGCAAGCTTTAACCCATCCGCTCTGCCTCCACCACCACCACCACCAAACCACTAACTAAACTAAATATCTGTCAACTTGTCTATCTGTCTTACGAACTATCTATTTTCCTCTGTGTCCACTGCTGCCAAGTTCATGTTAACCAACTGATTGTGAAACGAAAGTCTGCGCGACCAATGCTAACTGAACCGCACTCTATACTTGGTTTTAATTTAATTTCATATCGAAAACCCTGTTTCCTTTCCTCAACTTCAACTGTAACTGTAACTGTAACGAACGCGTTGATGTCGTGATGTCTTCTAACCGATCTATCCATACCATACCATACACCCGGTCCCATTCGATCCCACACCTCACAACATCTCCGATCTTTCCCATGCTAACTCTAACTCTTCTCCACTGCAAAAAACAACTGTGAGTATAACTTAACAATGCAGGAACACCAAGGCAACCACTGCGTGTTTTCTTCGGCAGAATTCCTTTGTTTTTGCTTGACTTTGGAGGGAAAGCTCTGAAGGGCAACGACAAGATTTGAACAAAACACCATTTGCGCTAATGATAAAAAATGAAAAATCAACAAAAAAAAACAACAACACTTTTCTATAACTTTTTTTAACAAACAAAACAAAAAGAAGAAAACATTTTGTAGCGAAATTTGTGCAATGTTTTAAAGAAATGAAAATTTAACTCTAATCAATTGACACAGACGAATTTTTCTAATCCCAAAAAAAAACAGTCAAATCTAAATGAATATGTAAACTTTTTGAACGGCCACTTTTCCAGGAATGTAGTCACTCCGAATTTTCCCGTTTCAAAAATGTCAAATGATGGAGCATTTCCAATTCAAATTGGTTGCTGAAGTGCGTCAGTTGTGGCATTGGAGGCCGGATTCACAGAGATTTTCGATTTCCAAATCAAAACTTGCATAAATATTTAACTTCGTTTGCATAGAAGGCAGTCAAAGAAATGGAAAGCAAAGTAACAGAAACAGAAACAGAAACAAACTTGTTAAAATATGCTAAAAGTGTTTAGCAAATTACAATATTTTGACAGGCAAAGAAACCAAACAAAGAACTCGCGCCTCTATCTATATATGCAAACAAATATATATAAATATATATGAATAAAGCTATATAAAAGTTATATTTACGAATATTGTAAAAATTGCAAAAACCGATGAAGAAAAACTATGAGCATCAACAAGCGAAACAAACAAGAACATACAGAAATTTCTTTGAAAAAATACACAAACATTTTAAAAACCTCGAACAAAAAACCAAAATTGTCGTTTTCTTTTCACGCAAATTTCCTGGATTGGCTTACATTCTCACAGACACACCGATCAATCGATCAATCGATCAATCATCCATTCCCCTGCTAAACATTGGTCCAATTCGGCCCCCAAGGATATGCTATCCCCACTGAAATGGATCTTGGATCCATGAGCTCCACGAGTCAAGTTGATTTATAGATTAAGTACAGCCAGCGGATTGCCAAGGATGCCGATCTGATACCGATCTTAGTGATCCCCAGCTGGACTGCGGCCAGCCAACGACACCTGGAACTGCACCGGAACCTCCACGAACCGAGAGATATGCCCCACTGTATGCCGATAAGAATTTAACAAGTTATACATTGAATGTATGCACTAAAACCACCTATTTAGAGATTTCATCGCAATGAAGAGAGCCCTAGGAATATATGTATAGCGAGTGTGCAAGTTATTCTTGATGTCCAATATACCATATACCATAAACCATATAGCATAACCAAGTGTACCTTTAAGCCAGGCAACTTCTACTTGCCCGTTCCTGCACCCATTTTCCTCGATTTGATTCGGAACCGCACTGAATGTCTTTGAGAATAACCGATTTCCACGAATACTCGTATTGCTGTAACCACCAATATATTTTCAAATATTGTATCGAATCAAATAATTCCGTACTTTAAATTATGGATGTTAGTCTTGTCATAGATTAATTGCGTAACATGCAAATGCAAATGTAGGCCTTGAACAAAACTCAATTTGTTAATGGTACATACACGTATTTATTAGAATTTTTGCGCCTAGAATATAAATCAATGTATACAGCTAAGTGATAGTTAAAGCTGGAACTTTGTTTTTAAACTGATTTGTAATGAATTGGTATCGGAAAATAAGTTGTATATATTTTTCCTTGACAGCCGAAAAGTAAACTTTTGTTTTTATCTATCAGTACACCCATACGCAGACACCACACACACACACTGAACACAATTTCCAAGTTTTTTGCAAAACAAATTTGTTGTGGACTGCGAACAGAAGAACAAACATAGCAGCTACAGCGCTCCGAGACATCGATTGAAATTTGAGATATACATATACCAGAATGTTCTAAGTTTAAGCAAGCAAAATGTTAAACATTATATATCAAAATACGAAATATCCAAAGCTTTACCTACCAAAATGAGAGTGCAACTGTGCGGCAGTTATGTCTATAAGCTGTAGCAAAGCAAGATCACCTAATCAAAACCAGTAACTAAATTTCATCCGCAGGACAACAACTGACTCTATGAAAGAACTGTAATTTCTAAGCTAAAAATTGTAATTAATCTAATCGAACATGAATTTCCAAGCGGCAAACTGTAAAACTGATTAAATGTACCAACCAACCTTGAGACATGATTAAATAGAACAATCCGGTGGGTGACAAGGTGACAAGTATTAGGGTATCACCACTACCCAAACCAATCTGCGCAGCAAATGCAAAATGCAATATGCAAAACTCCAAATTCCTTTAACGTAAATCTGTGTAATCGGAAGCAAAATCCAGGCAAAAAGGAAACGAATATAAAACCATTTTAATAATTCTATTCTACTTAACAGGAAAAAAACTAAATAAAGACAAAAGCAGAATATACAATTTAAATGCTGTGGGTTTTTTGTTTTGGCCTTACAAAATATTAAACTGATCGTACCTATATGAAGGTTACTGATACCCGCCCATTTGACTCCTGAATATGACTTCAAGCTCCCAGCCCCCAGCACGACGACTAAAGGGAGAGGGTGGCGAACCACGTAAGTTGTAGAAAAGTAATTATTACTTAAATGTATCTATCTACATGCCAAATACCGTGAGAATTGTACGCTTACCACCGATAGCCGCTAAGTGAGGGGTATCATATAGACAAGTACTTTCTTGTTCTCCCTTTTAATCGCTGTAATTCCGGACCGCTAAGCATTAAGAGTACATACGATTTGACAGTTTGTATACACTTACGTCCTCCTAAAAAGAGTACATTATGCTTATTCATATTCTGTGATAACAAATAGTTGTAATATTATTAAGCTGATAGGTAATACTATAATTTGAAAAAATTACTTAGAAAGTTATATAATGTTTTCGCTGGTATTAAGTAAATAGTTCAGTTTTGACTTTCGCGGAGATCACTTTGCTGCTTTCTTACAGAGGTCAAAGCTTTCTTCTAAACGTCGACATTAAAGTTAGTAGATACTTATAGAATAGCATATTTAATTTAAAATGAGTAGACTATTATTTTAGTTTCCTTTGCAGAAAATGCAAGTCATAGATGTATTATTCATCGCAGTTATTTTGCTGATGATGCAAAATTCAAGTGCCGAAATTTCCGGTTGCGACTTCTACGACACCGTAGATATTTCAAAAGCGCAAAGGTTCTCGAACGGATCGTACCTATATGAAGGCTTGCTGATCCCCGCCCATTTGACTGCTGAATATCACTTCAAGCTCCTGCCCGACGACTCAAGGGAGAGGGTGGCGAGCCACGTAAGAGGATGTGCCTGCCAACTACGACCCTGCATCAGGTTCTGCTGCCCTCAGTACCACAAGATGAAAATGGGCCGGTGCTACGGTGACATGTCAAAGGACGAGTTGGACAGGCACGATCCCTTCGTGAACGTGACGCTCAGCGACGGGTCGGTGGTGAAGAGGCACTTCAAGGAGGACCTAATCGTGCAGTCGGATCTGGCCAAGCCCGGGTGTCCCCAGATGTACTATCTGAATAACGAACTACCTAGCAACGGCTTCACTTTGTTTGAGGTAAGCTGCCTGTGTTTCTGTCTTATCGGAAGAGTAATATTAAATTTCCGTAGAATGGATCTCTTCTGCGTCAATGGGACAACGTGGCGTTGACCAAGCGGGAGTACTGCGTCCAGCATCATTCATTCAGGGATAATAGTACCCGAATTTCTCCTCACTTTTGCCCGATTTCATCTGAGCCTTCCAAACCATGGAAGACAGTTGGTATGTGGAAATCCCTGTTTGGCCTGTTTCTTAGTTTAATGACCTATATCCACAGCGTTAGTGCTATCCCTAATATGCATAGTCCTAACAATCAGCGTGTATCTCTACGTCAAGGAGCTTCGCAATCTAGTCGGCAAGTGTTTCATCTGCTACTTGACCTCCCTGTTCCTGGGCTTCCTTCTCCTGATAGTAAACGTGTGGAATTACTTCAACGGATTTTGCCCTTCGGCATGGCGGTACTCCTGACCGTAATCACTATTATAGCTTACGAGGTGGTTAAGGACGAGAGGTTAAGACCCGCCCTGCCCTTCGGCAAAAGTTGTTGGATCCTTGGTGGGTTACCATTCCTATAAATGCAATTGCTATGTAACTCTTCTTGTAACCAACAGATAAGAAAATGAGTGTGATGATCTACTTCTATGGTCCGATGCTACTGATAATTGTCTTTAACATTGTAATGTTCGTCCTGACGGCGATTCCCATATTGAGGGTAAAGAAGAATATGAAGTCCTACGCCCAACAGCTAGAAACGAAAGAAAAGCTAAACTCGGACTCACAACAGTAATGATTATACATTATTAGATAATAACTATAATATAAAGGTGCACTTTTTGTAATCTATTTCAGGTTTACCGTATGCCTGCGACTTTCCATTATTATGGGTTTGTCGTGGAGCTTGGAAATAATCTCGTTTTTGTTGGATAAAAACGAGGTTTGGGGCAGGGCTTTTTTGGTGGCTGATTATTATAACTGGTACCAGGGTACCGTCATATTTGTGCTCTTTATTTTAAAACCGAGGATTCTTAAACTTATTATGTAAGTAATCTATTACAAATAATCATGAAATTCGATCATCTCGTATTTATAAATAATCTTTTGTTGTAGGGGACAACGAAAACCCCAATGGAGTCACCATAACAGAAGATAAAAAACTGCTCGACATAATTTAAGTGAGACTGTTTGCGAAGGAATTGTTGCGTATGCAAACGGAGCGCATCTTTAATTGGAGATCGTAGATGAGGAGTCGCTTTCAGCAATTAAATAAATGTGCATTATATTTGTAAATGATCCGATTATTTCAAGTTTGTGTGGGATGTAAAGCCAATAAAAACAATGGCATGTATGGGAATACCCGTGCTAAAAGTAAAATATTTTCTGACACCGGTGTTCCGAACCAGGGTTTGAGTCAAGAATGCTGGCCCATCACTCGCAAGTACCAAACGATAAAAGAAAACTTTTGCTAATCGAATAAGCATCGATGGTCATCGATGTTTCTCCACCTCTACCTTTTCATGTTGTTTTTTTAGTCGCGGCTGTTTGACGTTTGTCGCTTTCCTCCGTTGCGAATAGGAAATATCACAATAGCACATTTTATTACAAACGAAATTGCGAACGCAACGACGACAACTACAATTGTAGCACTAACCGTAAGCGCAGGGGCGAAAAATTAAATTGCGTTTGCGGCCGCAAAAATTTGATGACGTCGCCGTCATCTAGGGCGTAAAAAGCCAAGCAAAGCAAACAAACGCGAAAAACGAAACGTGTAAACGGCGTAGAAGCGATAAACGCAACTCAAATACGCAGCAGATAAAATACAATACGAGAGAAAAGAAAAGTCACGGGAAATATTGTTCATATTCGGCGTCTTTTTGCGAGATTAAACGTGTGTTTGTGTGTGTGTGTGTGTGCTTGTGCTTTTGCCAGTGTCGTGTGTGTGTGTAATTAAGAGGATAAAAAGGAATCGAACGGTAAATGCATCGCCGCAAAAATGTGCAGCCTAACATCAAACCACATGGTCAACGTAACGCAGCAGCACCTACACGATCTATTGGAAACTTTCGAAAAAAAGTCCTTCGAGGCGGCGGCATTTGAGGAAGGAACGGCGGTAAGTTAACGGTACATGTGCATGTGTAAGTAAGTGTGGGTGTGACATACATTTAGGCGCACGTGCACGTGCTGTCGCCGCAAAACAGACACGCACACACACACACGCACGAATTGCTTGGCGTGCTAGTGTGCGTGGCGCCTTTGCGGAGGACACGTCATAATGTCCTGTCCTCCTATTGCTCATATTCTCTTCCCTTCCTTGCGCTCCTCTTGCTCGCCGTCTTCTTTCTGCCGCGCCCCAAAAATACTCAGCCACTCAAAATGGCCGCCATTAAGCTTCCTGCGATGAAAATCACATTTTCATGGCAATCAATAGGCGCTAAAACATGTCGTTCGATGGACTTATTTGTTCGTTTCCTCCATGAACAGTACTAATCATGGGATAGCTTTTCCAATTTGGATTGGGTTCTATTTACCTATTCGATCACCAATCATTAATACAAAATATCTGTTTTTAATAATAGGAACAATAACCGGTATTTTCGAATTAACTTGCTTTAAGATACATTATGTGGCTTCATAAGCAGGTGTTGTAAATTCTTTTTAGTGTTAGTAGCCTTTTCCTTTTTATAATATAATTTTCCAATTAATGTTTAAGAGTTATGTATATTAAGTTTTTGTTTCAAAGTTCCTCATCGAGTTGCATTCAATCTGGTTATTAAATCAAACTTTAACTTAATTAGGAAATCCCGGGTAAGCAGGTTTTTCAAAACCGGAAAACTTTCCTAATAGCTTTTGTTCTCGAATTGCCATTGAAACTCAATATCCCACTAAGCTGCACTAAGCGGTAATTGAAAGCCTAATGGCCCTTTTAGGCCCGCCCCTGAAACACGCATAAACGTGCATTTTCTTGCCGTGACACGCACTCTAATTCGACTATTGTCTTTTGCATTCAGCTCATCCCCTTTCACCCATTTACCCCCTTCGAATGTCACGCACCCTTTTTAATAGCCAAGTATGTAATGCCGTCTTATCGCCCGCTTAACCGGCAATAACCCAGAATAACAATTGTAATGGCAACTTGACAACAGCGCTGCTCATTTGCATGCCAGTGCTGGTGAATATATCTAAGCCAAATCCCAGAGCCAGGCTATTTGGTGTGAGAGCGAGGAAAGCCAAGTGGAAACTTGGCACGTAACTCACGTTTCCGCAGCGATCTTACATGGTTTTGTTCAGCTGCAATCGCCAAAAGGGCTAATACTTTGTTGTAAACGTGTGTTTTTATCAAACCATAGCCGGGGTCTTATCACCAAGCAGGGCGCCAACCTTTGATTTGATTTTCCACAAGTATTTTCCTATTCATATTCCTTATCTGCTTGCTATTCAAAGGCACAAACAAAAAGCTGCTGCTGCTATTGCCTCTTGATACAGAGCAATGCATTTTTGATGGGGTGCAAAGGGTGAATTATGTGTGCGATTCTCTCTCACTTGTTTATTTCCCAGTCTCCTCGGGGTTCAGGGTTAAGTTTAGCCACACCGATTAGATTAGGCGCCCCAGCCAAAGCCGCCACACTTAAACAAATGACGTAGGCCGGCGATAAGGTTTAAAGCTTCCAGAGAATGTATGCAAAGAAATTTAACCACCTCAAATATACATATGTACGAGGCAATAGTGCAAAAAAAATGAAAAAAACAAAAAGAAAAATATATTACCAAATCGTCAAAATAATATTTAACAGAATTCAATCAAAAGTATATTCATTAAAAGACGATGATTACCAGAAGTGCCAGAAACCGAGTGAAAAATAATACTACGCTTGTTCCAATTTACATCAAGACATGGAAATATTTAATATTCAACATCCATTCAAAAAAATTACACCTATTTATGCTGGTTTACCACCATAAAAATTACATTTATACATGTAGATTTGCTTAAAAAAAAAAAAAAAAAAAAACAACGTACATTTAAAAAGTTTCGCAGTAGACGCCGACCGATCGTTGGACAATTATTGCATGCCTATGGACTTAGAAACCCTGGAAAGTGCGGCGGAACTCCTCCTCGAAATCCGCATGGGCAAGATCAAGTTTGTGAAAGTCGGTGAATCCCTCGCGATCCAGCTTGGCCTGGGCCCAAAGGATCAGCTTGATGAGGAACATCATTCTTGGCTCCATTGGCTGCTCCTCTTTGCTCTTACTCTCACCGTCGTGGCAGCGCAACATGGCTGAATTTATTTCACCGGCCACCTTTTGGCGATAGGAGTAATACATTAGCTCCCCGTAAGGACTATATTCCGGCCGATCGAAGGCCAGCAGACCCATGGTCCGCTCCACTTCGTGGTAGTGCCTTGGATCGACCTTGGAAAATCCCGCTGCCTTGCTCTGGGCGAACTTCAACGCCTTTTCCATCTTCTGATCCCTGATCATCTCGATCAGACGCAACTGTTGCATGTGGAAGAACACATAGTTGTCGGTCTCGAAGAGGCGTGGATAGATCCGTGTGGCCAAATCCATAGCGTACTTCACCTGGCCCACCCGGACGGCATCCTGAATCCTCAAGCGATCGCCGATGGTGTCCATGTGAGGACCCGGCTTCACCGCCGCCTCGGTCATAAAACGCTTGGCGGCTTCCTGATAGCCCTCTAAATGATAGTGGTTGTACATCAGCTAAAGAAGAAAGCATACTAGTGAGTCTCACCTGTAACCAGATAGTTCATCACCAGGCGGTTCAGATCCGCCTGCCGGCACTGGAAGCTCATCATGCGGTGGGGCCACGAAGTTGATGGTCTATACTCGGCCATTCTCAATGGTTCTAGTCTGACTTAGGTACTGAAAAAATGGCGGATAAGCGAAAAAGTATATAATTATCAATAGTCCCGATTAATAGATTACTTCCTTAATTTGTATATAATATAAACTGGCTCAACACGGAATGAAATCTATATTGTTTATTACAATTTCATTATTTTTGATTTCCACAATATTTACATTACATTTATAAAGATATTAGAAAGCTGTCTTATTGTTTGATCCTACACATTTTTGGTGCCATATACGAAGGCTCCGTTGATGATCATCTATTAGCAATGTGCTGATCATTATATCACTTTTGTTTTCAGCGAGTTACACATCATTTTGGCACATCAGTTTGCTTGTACTAACGCAAACTGATTTATTTTTATGACCTGGCATTGAAATCTGTTGCAGATGCAAATGCGAGTGTGTATTGGGTTTTGCATTTGTATTTAGTATCTGCGTGGGTGGGTGGGGTGTACCATTTTCATTTGTCTGCTCGTGTGGGCGCCAAACAGTCAATCCCGGCCAAGCAAAAATGGCCAAAAATAGCAGGAAGGCTTTTGCTTCATAAATATATCACTTTCATAAATATTTTTACCGAGCGTCGTGTGTGTTTTGGCCGTCTTGGCTGTTTTTCATTGTACATACATACATATATGTTATTTATTTATTCGCACAGTGTTAGAACCCACCTGTTGTTGTTTTTGTTGCTGCTTTCGTTGTCAATCAAGAATGTTGTGCAAAAATTTCACCTGCTGGAGACGAAAAGAAGGGTGAACTGATTTTGCAATACAATGGAATATGAAAAAATGTACTTTTGTATTGTTTGGATGGCTAGCAATGGCTAGCTGATATCTGTGCAGTTTATTTCTTTTTTTTTTTTTTGGCAACAATCGGCTTAAGCCAAACCAATTGGACCAAAAACGGCCGCGTAGCGAGCGCTGCCTTTGGCGCCTGCTGGAACACTACTCTGGTCCCAGGAGCTGCAGGGACCTGGATGGCAGCTACTCCTCCGCATTAATGTGTATCCCGCCTGGCGCCTTCCAGTCTGCAGCTCGCTTCCAGTGCGGAGATTGCACTCGTTTTGGGGGTTGCAACCAGTTCCAGGAACAGTGAAGCCACCCTATACCATACGCCAAGCATGGAGCATAGACCCTTTGACCCTTCTGGACACTCCTGGACGCCTGCTTTCGTTGGCAGCAGTCTGTGCCGTGGCCACGCCCCCGCCAACGACAATCTTCCCACCACCGCCCCCGGAAACGGATGCAGCTGCGCTGCAAGCCGTGCGGCGTCATTTGTGTGGGCGCTTTGGAAAATGCGGCACAGGCGCGCAGGAATCGCCGTAAGAGCGGAAGTGCGACGCCTTCCAGCGCAGCAACTGCAACCAAAGTTCTGCACTGTGGGATAAGTTCGCCCAAAATGGGTCAAATATGGGAGATTGCATTATTTATCTTAAAAAGCAACAGAATATTTTTATTTATGCTCCGTTATCAATCAATGTTATCATGTTATAATAAACAATAATTCGCTGCTCCTTAAATTTATATTATATCTAACGTTAAAAAATATATAAAGAGTACATTGAAATTGACAAGGCTAACCCGTTTTTGGTGATTGATTTTTAATGTATGTATACATACATTATAAAAGCTCGTCAAGCATGGCAAAAATAATTATTAGATGACCTCAGTGTGTGGAGCGGGGTAATGAGAACTGCCATGAATTGTGGGTCAATGATTGTTTTTATTTGTGTCAATTGTGAGGAAATATAAATGCCAGTCAAATGAATGATTTAAAATTGTTCAAACAAGCGTTTGATTATTCCACTCCCAAAAAGTCAAACTTTTAAATAAATGTTAGATTAAAAAGCGTGTCAAACAAATTGTATCTCTCAATTTAAATAATTTAAATTGTTTGTGCTTATTTGTTGGTATACATAAACAATCTTTGTTAGTTTTGCCGCCAAGTTAGTCCCACTGTGCACTGGCGACTTGGCGCCCTGCACCCTTTTATGACAGCCTGTTGCACGTTGAACTTTACTCCCACGCGTTTGGATGCGCCTACCCGCGCCGCCCCCTTCGTCGCAGTGTGTGTGTGCAAGTGTGTTCGATGACCAGCTGTTGCTGCAAGGTGCGTGGGTCGCACCACAGACACTTGTGCCAGGAACGCAGGAGTGGATGTAGTGGCAACATTAAAAAGCCCCGTGCAAGGTGGGGTGGGTTGAGGGGGGAAGGGGAAAGGCGGAAGGAGTGTCTAGTGGTCTGAAGGGGAAGTGCATCTCCGCATCCCCGCAGCTGTAGTAATGGGAGCAGCTGCGCTTCCAGCTCTTATCGGGGATGCAGCAGCAGCTTTTCGGGCGCATGTCCGCAATGGAGAGAGCCGGCGAGTTCGATTTGATTAAGGGCCAGTCTGATAAAGGGATTCCAATGCTTCCAGATACATACATACATACATGTATGTGTGAATGGATGTTGCAACGGCATTCAAAGTGCAGTAATGTCGAAGCACCCTGCTGCGGAACTCCTCGCGCATTCCGGACTAACTGCCTAGCATCCGGAGCCACCATGCAAGCATGATTAGAAGAAGGGCACAATTCGCCATCGTCATCGCCATCGCCGATGTTCGCTTCTACTTACTACTCCTCCGATTTTCCAGCTACGTGTGCTTTCGGATGCTGCCGATTTTTTAGCCACCAACTTTATATTCATGCTCGCCTGCTCGCTGACAGATAAAATCGATAATGTGCGAAATGGCAATGCCGCTTCACTCAACTATTTGCAGGGAGTTCGGATTCAGATTCGGATTCGGATACGTTCTGTTGGATGGGGGATCGGCTTTCGTTTGGTTATGTGGTTATGCCCAAAGCAAAAATAATAGGTGATGTCGGGGCCGAAAGCAAACGAATTATTATGTTGTGTGCTCGATTGCAAACGGCCAACAGGAGCGCAGAAATTTCATTCCACTTATTGATTTTAATTTACGTTAGTGGCACTGGGAAAAATGTATTGCACCTATTCTTGCACCTATGACTTAATATATGATTATTATTAGTATTATATTTCGATGTCATAGAACTTCATCTCCCTTTTTCTGCTAGCCCATGCTGGCATTGCCAAAATGAATCGATTATTCCGATGACCTTCTTTTCACATCACAGTGAGTTGTCTGATGGGAAACCAGAAAGCGAGAAAAGCGATCGGCGCCTGGCGAAACTCAATTCAGTTTGTGGGAACGAGTGTGTGCGTGTGTGGGCGGTAAAAATCTCTTCCTGACTGGCTGGCGAATAAATTAAGCATTTGATAAATAGATTTGTGAAACACCCCTGCTCATAGTCATTACTTGTATTCGCAACGCCCACTTAGCGCGCTCAATTATTGCCATTGCAAAGTGTTTCAAGTGCTTTCATGCGTTTGTTTGGCAAGCAAAAATCATTTAGCTTTCCATGGCGACAAAAAACTTTTGGCTCAAACGTGCCTCAGACCTCCATTGGATACATCTCATTCGCATATCATCCGCAAAGCGGTTTCAATGCCTTTCGAAAGTTGTCCCACACACACTGTCGAGTGTTTTAGCCATGGTGATATTTATGCACTCTGCAGTTTTGCAATTTGCATATGAAAAGTTAATTAATATCCCCAATCGATGTGGATGATGTTGCATAAATTAAAAGATATGCTAGTCGTTAACGTAAATATAAGCTGAAATTATTAAAAAAATTCAACGTTTTTTCTAAGAAACATGCATATTTGTGGGTAAATGTTTTAGCATATTATTTTCAATGCTGTCAGGGTACAGAGGTAATCATTTGTTACTCGTAAAAAACCTTAAAGCATTATATTTTACAATGAACAATGCAAACAATGCCTTGTACTTCGAAGCTTTATGATGGAAAAGAAAGGACTTGCTTTTACGTATACGACACAAAGTGCAAATATGTTTAATTGCTTGGGAATGAATACAACGCTCCCAACTAATAATAATAATAAACGCAACAGAACTGTACCGCGCATCCAGTTCCTTGATTTGGAACCCGATCCAAAAACTTACTCAGAGTTTGGAACGTGGGCGCGCAACTTGTTTTCATATCGGGGGTCTTTGAACGCCGACGAAAACAACACGCTGCACATTTTAAAGCGCAAGCATAAATCATGTAAACAAGAACAAGGAGTATCAAAGGCGGAACTCTGCCGGTCGAGCAGTCATTTTGGGTGTGGTCAGTGGCCCCAGTTTAAAGCCTTAGTTCGTCCACTCAATAATTCATTCAAGAAAAGCCATTTCCCTGTCGCCGGCGGATTGATGAATATGCAACGTGTGGCTTGCACCGAGGCCTCCTTCAGTTTTTCAGCTTGTTATTCGCAACAAAACAAAAATCGTAAAAAACAACAAGACAAGATTCAGAGCAGGAGCTCAAGCCTCAACTGGTACAGTAAACATAACTTATGGTGAAACATGGCAGAAACATAATTGTTATAAGAGCAGTGGAAGCTTAGTAGATGTGTTTGTAACATTAGTAACATGTACATTTAGTGCCCACTTAGCTGCTTTAAACTACATTCACTGAAGGAAAGTTTTGCGTGAAAGTCGGAGTTAAAGAAGTCGTACTGTACTGAATGGACGACCTCTCCACCCTTTTCTTTTGCTGATTCCCTGTGCTTGGTCGAGTTGGTTCGGTTCGGTTGGTGGTTTTCTCGGTTCGATTGCACACGAGTGCGATTACGATTATTTTTCAGCTGTGCGGTTTCTTGCCGCCGTTGTTAAGTTTTTTCTTTCTTTCTTTCTTTTGGTTTCCTTTTGTATTTTTGTAAGCTTTTCTGCTTTATTTGCCGTTCGGTTCCATTTTTTCTTTTTGAAAGACCGAAGAAAAGTGTGTCGCACTCTGCAGCTTCTGCTGCATTTCTGGTGGCCCAGCATCGGCAGAGTCTTTAAAATCCGGGTTTGTGAGGCGAGCTTGGGTTTCGAGCCAGCCTTCCTTCGGTTTGAATTTCACTATTTGGGTCAGCCGATGATGAAAGCCCCGATGAAGATGATGATGAGATGATGATGATGGGACCTAATGATCACCACGCTCGCGAACTATTTTCCACGCTGTAACTACACGAGCGAGCGTCTGTTTGTTGTTTTTAAGTTTTACAGCGCCTTTGGAACAGGCGCTCAGTTTTTCAAGCAGCGCTGCTGCACTTACAGTTGCACTTGCTCGCTTACAATGAAAAAAAAAAACAGCGGCAGTAAAAGCAACGAAACAACGGCAACAGAAGCAGTTGGCAAGCAGTTCAATGCACACAACAATAGTAGTACATGTGTGCATGTGTGACTTGACTGCTTTGTAACGGCAGCTTCGCCGACTCGCAGCTCACTCACACTCGCGCATCGGCCATCGATGGGGCTTGTATTTTCTTTCTGGCAGCCCCATCTCTCTCACACTCATCACCTCGCTTGCTCCCACTCTCATCATCTGTCAAACAGTGCTGCCGAAGTAGCTGCATGAAACTGCAAAAGTAGCTAATTTGCTTTAAAACTCGGCTTGATTCGATTGCTCGTCTTTGTGGTAAAACTTTTTAGGCTATAATTTAAAATGTATTTTCATATTTTGGTATTGAATTGTTTGTACAATATATGGTAATATAACGAAAACTACACTGACATTTCTTATTTATGACGCATTAGATTTTAAATAGTTGAATTGGCAACACTGTAAGCCGAATACTAGATTAATCTGGAAGCAAAAGGACAACGAGCAAATAACTATAACTATAAAGCGATGGTAGTTTTGTATTGATATTGACAATTCGTTTTATTTTATAATAAATGTTTGCTTGCGCAATCTAACAAATGCTAAAAATACAATAAAAGCACCTTAAACAGCAATTCGTTTTTGCGTGCTTGTGTCGGCGTTTTGTTGGTAATTGTAATTGCGTTTTAGTTGTTTTGCTCGTTCGCTTCGTACTGCGCACTTGTGTGCAGTAGTTTTCAACCCACACACACACACGCACACACATACGCCCCACTAAGTTTTCATCGGGTTTGTTTTGCTCGCTGCTTCGCTTTTGTTGTTGCCAATTTTTGCGCAGCTACGGTCTTTGTCTTTTTATAATTTTTTGTTTTTCTCTTCGCCATTTGTTTGCACATTTCTCTCTGTGAGCTAAAAACCTGTTTTCCCAAGGTGTTTGTGTTTGCACGAGTCGTTTTGTTTTTTTGTTGTTGCTGTATTATTATTGTGCTTTTATCTAGTCGCCGTTGCTTGTCTGGGACAGCTGGCTGGGGGCCACGCCCACCATTTGTCGCCACCGCCCCCTTGCTCGCCTTTCCTTCTATTTTTAGCCAGTCGCCTAAACAACCTTTAGAATTCTTCTTGATTAGCACACAGAGTAAATAAGTTTAAAAATTATAACAAGAAACTAAAATACGTATTATTTTGTTTTGTATGAAATGATTATATTGTACCTAAATGGCTAATTGGTGTTGTAACGTGGCCATTACCCCTCCTAGCTTATCTCTTTTAACCCTTGAGCGGCAGATAGTAACCAGTCGAAGTCGAACGATCCAGATTCCAGTTCTCCTACCCTGGGAGCGTCCAAGTTCCATTGAACTCGGGTTAGGAATGTCTATATAGTATACGTATACACACATTGAGAATGCATGGAAAACCAGTTGCACTCCGCGTTCTAATCTCGCTGTCCATTAAGAATCGTCGCCGGCATCGCTGATTTATGCAAACCATTGAATTTACACACTGCCCGTCAAATACTTAATGGTTATCCAAAGTGAATGGGTACTAAGGTCATTCGTATACGGATCAGCATCTTAATGGCATGTACTACTTCAGTCTTTAATAAGTGGGGCTATGCAACTTAACATGTTACCATATTTGGCAATTATCAGTCCTTCAGTTATTATTCATATCATATTATATTATAAATATCCTTCTCTTTTAGGAGTACGAGATCTCCAAGAAATGCGAATACCTGTTTAAGCTCGACTACAGCCTAATAGAGCTGGATAATACGAACGGATTGCTCAGTCCGCGATATCCTGGCCGAATACTCATCCCAGAATGTGAGCACGGGCACATGGCCAAGACGCTGGTACCGGGAAATGGACTCTTCGGGCAAGTTGGTGGTGGCTTGGGAGGTGGAGGCTCCTCGGGAACAACCGCTACCGCCACGCCTCTGAACAGCAGTGCAGGAAGCACCGGAAGCGAGGGTGTGGGCATCCAAGCTTTTGTGACCTTTGCCAATCCCCTGCAGACACAACCACAGCATCCGCTCCAGCAGCAATATCCCTCGCAGCAGACGCATCCCCTCCACGCGCAATATCCCTCCCAACAGCCACATCCTCTCCAGCAGCAACAGCAGCCATCGCAACAGCAATCCCAAAATACGATATACGAGGATCAGTACGATATCCAGCGAATGCGGGAATTGGTAACGATGGCCAAGTACGCGAGATGCCGTCAAAGATTCGCCGTGCCTGTGATCATGTATCGCGGAAAGTACATATGCCGCTCTGCCACGCTATCCGTTATGCCAGAAACCTACGGTCGCAAGGTGGTGGACTATGCCTACGACTGCCTGAGTGGCGGCAATTACACCGCGCCAAACGGAGAGGAAAACGATGCGGACTCCACGGACGAGTCGCTGATCACCCACATGCACGACCAGGCGCAGTCGCAGTTCAGCTACGACGAAGTCATTAAGAGCGACATCCAGCTGCTACATACGCTCAATGTCTCAACCATTGTGGACCTCATGGTCGAAAACCGCAAGATCAAATACTTCATGGCGTGAGTACACTGTAACATACCGAGTTAAAAACACCAACTGATCACCAACCTCTTTCCTTTAGCGTTTCCTCGTCGGAGAAAGCGGATCCCAACAAGCACTATAAGAGCTTTAATCTTCTATCCCTGCCGTATCCGGGCTGTGAGTTCTTCAAAAAGTTCCGGGACAATAACTACATGGCGCGCAACCTGCACTACAACTGGAAGCAAACGTTTAACGATGCGAATATCAACATTCCCAACATGGGCCCCGCTGCGGATATCGATGTGGCGTGGTCGGAGTACCGGGATTGGGATCTGGTGGCCATCACCCAAAACTACTTGAGGGCCACACTGAAATACGTGCAAGAGGAGAGCTCCGGCTTGCTGATTCACTGCATCAGCGGTTGGGATCGCACTCCACTGTTTGTGTCCTTGGTCAGGCTGTCTCTGTGGGCAGATGGGCTCATCCATCAGTCACTTAACGCCATGCAAATGGCGTATTTCACACTGGCCTACGACTGGTACCTGTTTGGCCATCAACTGCCAGATCGCCTGAAACGAGGCGAAGACATCATGTTCTTCTGCTTCCACGTGCTCAAGTTTATTACGGACGAGGAGTTCAGCATTGTGGAGCACCGTAAGCGCACCAAGACATCCAGCAGCAGCGGCAGTAGTGTTATAGTAATTAAATCCGACGGCTGTGACGATGAACCGCTCAAGGAGTAAGTATAGCCAAATATGGTCTTTGAACAAACGTCTATAAGTTCATTTACATTAACTTGCAGAGACTACATCCTTTCCTTCGATCAAGATAGCAATGACAGCTACTCAAACTGTTCCAACTGTGATATGTCCATAACAGATAACTTCTATGCCACGACGCCAGCGCAAGTCAATCCGCTGACCAGCAGGTCGCCCAATCCGAAGAGGTTGTACTGCCTTGACTAAAACAAGAAACCTCACTAACTTTAGCTCAACCTGTTTCAGATCTAGAACCAGCCCCATTTCAGTGCCTGGATCAAATGCGCGGCAAAGACAGGAGTCTACATCCTCCAATGGAAGCTGGCAGGTGGTTACCGATACGGGTTCAATTGACTCCATGATGAACGGCAGCTACATGATGCGGTTTGTGGCGCAACAGGCAGCGGATGGTGGCGGCTCCTCAAACATTCCTCTGTACAATGGCGGCAATGGTTACCACTGCAGCATCAATGCAGCATCGAGCGGCAGTGGAAGCGGAAGTGGAAGCAGCATCAGTAACGGCAGCTCAACGCACGGTTTCGCAAACGGTTCCTCCAAAGACGTGGGCGGCAGCACTATGGCCAGCAAGCAATGCATAAACTTGTAAGTTTAAACCTAATGCTTAGCCAGCTAGCTGTGCATACTAATGACATCATTTCGTTGTACAATTGCAGACGAAAGCAACGCCTGAATGCTGTGCGCGCCATTTTTATACAAGCCTACGGCAAGACGATTGGACTGAAATTCAAGGAGGGCTCATCCATGAACCTGGCCACGTTCATTGGGAACCTGGCGGACCAACTGTTTTGAGAAAGAATCAGCAGCTATCACCGTTTGTTGGATTTACACCCAAATTGTTTGTTTCTTGTTAAGTGCTGCGCTTTCAACCAACGACTGTATTTATAGACCTGTTGAATTGCGTTCTTTAGTGACTGTTGACGATTGTGTAGTGTAACGGATAACTGATTACCGATAAGCATCGAAAGAGCCAGGCGAATCCCAGGCAATGAGCAAACTTCCGTAGTCCTCCTGCCCTAGCTAACCCGCTCTCCTCTTCTCTAGGTTCTCCAGCTACCATCTCCCCGCTCCTTGTTTGTTTAGTTATTAGTTCATCGAGAATGCAAAGCAAGCGAAAAATAAAATGCGATTTGGATTATACAATAGTTTTAAGTTGTAATTTATAGTAATGTATTTTTTAATAAACTTATGTGCATTTTATACGAAAGAAAGTCATGTTCTCAGCGTAGGCCTTCTGGAGCGCCGGATTCTAACTGAAGGTAAAAGATCTTCAAAATCCACTCGTTTCACCCGGATCCGACAACTTTTAATGTAATATTTGGCGCTTTTAAGTGGAACGTAGCGGGGTGTTTCAGTCGGTCGCTTGTCAAATTTGCTTACATCCTTATTTTCAGGTTCGTCCGCTACTTCTGTTTTGATTTCGACATCAATTGATCCATTGCGAATACCATTATCGCTGATTGTCCTGCTACTTCCCACACTCCTTTTATTGGCATTTATTATACTAGGGTTTGAGTGAGGGCTAATGCGAAATGCATCAATCGTCGAACGGAGTAAAGTGTCTGCTGGAAGCTCTTTAACCCGTATTGCTTTGAGAAACTCGTCGTATTCACTCTGTGCTGTCTCCAGCTCCTTAGGACCTAGCTCTTGAGTGGCTTTTTCTAGGCGCTCCTGTTCTAGGATGAGGTCGAGGACCTCGACTTCTAAACGCCGGCGTTCCGATTGCGACAGAGATTTCATGAAGGTCAACTGACTAAGCAGAAAATCCTGGCACTTGGTTTTCGGCACATCCGGGGGCTTCTCCGCTTGCATGCGGTTGTGCACGTTGTTCATCACCCGCCACAGGGGATCAGGGATTTGCCCTGTGGCACTAGCCAAGGCACTAATCAGCGGACGCAGTTTCACCCACCGCAGCCGTAGGTCACTTACGGAGAACGGAGCACTCAGCTCAACGCCCTCGTACTTTTGGTTAAAGGACTTAGCCAGCTGATCCCATCCCCAGGCGTTGTAGTCTACGTCCAGTTGGGGTTCCACCTCCGGAATAATGAGGAAGGGATACCGACAGATCATCTCCATAAGCAGCACGTCATTTAAAACGATCTGGCCACTGATGTTGGTGTTTGATATGTTGATCTCCATATGCGGAACATTGGCATTGGTCACCGATTCCTCGGCGCTGTCGGTACTCATTTTAATATTTTTAGCAGTGGGTTGCTTTAAAGTTCAATTTCGTCTGTGTGTTCCAAGTTACCACATAACGATAATAGAGGAGGTGTTGTTATTTCCGTAATTAATTAATTCTTCATATATTAGAGTTTTAATTTGTATTGCAAACTAACAGAGATGAAAGTTGTTCGATAACAACAAACGATACGACACAGACGAAATCGATAGGCAGAATATTCGATATTTTGCTTCAACAATCGATATCTTGTCAGACCATCACCAGCGAGGAAGAAGCGTCGTGAAAAAAGCCGCAAAATATACACAGACTGAAATATTTTCGCGAATTTCTTGAATACAACGTGCGGAAAAGTGTTCGGAACGCCCCAAAATGAGTGGCGGCACCATGCTATATGGCGGCGACGAGATCGGCGCCCTGGTCTTCGATCCCGGACATCACTCCTTGCGAGTGGGCTACGCACAGGAGGATTCGCCCAAGGCGGAGATACCCTCGGTTGTGGGAATTGGAGCCGCTCCAGAGACCAATCTCGATCCGGAGACCAAAACAGACAACAATGCCACGCCAAATAGTGAGTTTCTACATTTGCTTTATAACCCGTTAAAAAAAACCGGCAAACCCCTCCTCTAGATGCTGACCAGCGCAAGTTCTATGTGGACACCAACTACGTGACCGTGCCCCGTTCTAATATGGAAGTGCAGACCTATATGAAAGACGGTATGATCGACAACTGGGACCTGTTTGAGAAGGTGATTGATTACGCCTATGCCAATGTCATTCAGTCGGAGCCGGAATACCACCCCGTGCTCTTTTCCGAAGCATCGTGGAATGTGCGCAACAACCGCGAGAAGCTGACCGAGCTTATGTTCGAAAAGTACAATGTTCCAGCCTTCTTTCTGGTGAAAAACGCAGTCTTGGCTGCCTTCTCCAGCGGGCGGGCCACCGCTTTGGTTGTCGATAGCGGAGCCACCCACACTTCAGCCGTACCCGTCCATGAGGGCTATGTGCTGTCCCAGGCGGTGGTTAAGTCACCGCTGGGTGGTGACTTTCTTTCACGACAGTGTCGCCAGCATCTGGAGAAGCACGGCATTGATCTGTCGCCGGTATACAAGATTGCCTCCAAGGACGTCGTTAAGGAGCGCGATAACGGACGGTTTACGCTGCGCAAACTGCCAGAGAACCTGACTCAGTCGTGGCAGAACTATATGTTGCAGCTTATGATGCAGGACTTCCAGATGAATGTGTTGCAGGTCCTAGAGAATCCATTTGACGAACGGGTGGCTGCCCAGATTCCGACGGTGCACTATGAGTTTCCTAATGGTTATCACCAGGACTTTGGTTCTGAGCGATTCAAGATAGCCGAGAGTCTCTTTGACAACGCGATGCTGGGGGCTGGCCAATTGGCGTCCACCAGCGTGGGAATGTGTGATGCGGATGTGCGGCTGTCACTTTTTGGCTCAGTGGTCGTCACTGGTAGGCATTTTCCCTAGGTCTATAGACTTATAGCCCACTTATGCCTCAATATTTTGCTTTTAGGTGGCAATACTCTTCTGCAAGGTTTTCCGGAGCGCCTAAATCGCGATCTGCAGCTGCGTGCTCCATCAAATACGCGCCTAAAAATGATTTCTGCCAATGGCACCGTGGAGCGAAGATTCGGGGCCTGGATTGGCGGCTCTATCCTAGCCAGCATAGGTACTTTCCAGCAGATGTGGATATCGTCGCAAGAGTACGAGGAGGCCGGCAAGAGCCAAGTTGAGCGGAAATGTCCGTAAAGACAGCGCAATCGAATTCCAATTTTAATTTTAAAGACGCAACTCTATGTAATAATATAAATGTGAACTTTTAAGTGTCCCATTATTCAGAAGACGTTCGCACGTTGGTTTAGGAATAGATTGCATTTGATTACGAAAATGTTTATAGTTACACACATATGTATATATTTACTGCGACGCTGACGCGGACGTTACAGTTTCACATTTCAATTGAGTTTTTACCGAATGCCTTTTGTCCCTCGGATCTAATTCGTACGTAATGGATATGGAATGGACTCTGGGTCCACGCTTTTTGTGGAACTGATGATAGAGCGGTGGCACATAGATCTTGCGGCGAATCAGCGTCTCTTCCGTTATTTCGTGGCAGAGTTTTATAAAACGTCACATGGCTCCAGACATTGTGTTGTTGCAAACGCATTGCTATGGGAGAAACGCATACACTTAGTTAATAGTTATGAATATATTATTAGGTCACTTACCTTGGCATTTAGTATGTCCTCCGACCAGTCCTCCTTGGCAATTCGACCAACAGCGTTGACCAGGATCTTCTTCACCTTAATCACGTTCTCGGCAAAAGTACGGAGGACATCCTGCACGTTGACACCCTCGCATCCCATGCGCCAGCAGTCGTAGTCCGTGGCAATGGCCACCGACCCGTAGAGTAGGCCTGCCTCCTTGGCTAGCACCACCTCCGGACACGTGGTCATGTTTATGAGGTCCCCGCCCCACTGACGGAACATGTGGCTCTCGGAGCGAGAGGAGAAGCGCGGACCCTCAATTGTCACAATGGTGGCCTTATCGTGGGCGGGAATCTCCAGCTCCTTGGCCGCCTCCAGCAGAATGTTGCGTGTGCGTTCGCTGAATGCTGGAAACATGGGCAGGTGGCAAACACCACGTGGACTTCGTTCCTTGCCATCGTAGAAGGTCTGAAGGCGTTTAGTAGTCCTGTCGATAAAGTCATGTGGAACAACCAGGTTGCCCGGCTTGATTTCCTCGCGCAAGGAACCACATGCTGTAGAGACAATTAAGTGGGTGCAGCCCACATCGCGAAGGGCCCAGATGTTGGCCCGGTAGTTAACATTGGAGGGCATGATGTCGTGCTTGCGTCCATGACGCGCCAGAAGCACGCACTGCACTCCATTGATCTCGCCTTCAATCAGAGCATCAGAAGGTTCTCCATAGGGCGTCTCAACCACACGTTCATGCCGGTTTTCCAGGATATCTGGGTCGTCAAGTCCCGAACCGCCAATAATACCAATCTGTGGGTTATTTATAGTTTGGCATTGAACAAAATATGGGGTGCTTCATTTTTGGATGGGCCATGAACTTACTTTAATTGGAAGCGGATCCAGATTGGTGTCTTTACATTTAATCGTAATCATGGCTAGCGACGGATTGTGCGTTTACAAGCTGCTGGGCTGGCGGTCTGGAGCAGAGTAGAATGTTCCCGCTGATAGCGTACTGATAACTGTGTGTCTACACGGTAGGGTGCATAAGCCGCAAAAGTTCGGGCATATTGATGTAACACTCAGTTCGTCATCGTGGGTGTGTAATTATGGTAATTATGATTTGGTAATGCAACAGGAGGAGCTTTTAATAAAGTTAATAATAATAGTATTAATAATGTAATAGTTCTATTTATAAATTATTGAATTAAATAAATTATAAGAAATTATTGAATCATCGTGGTATAACCATTTGCTAAATTATCAGAATTTTAAACTAACAAAATCTTTTTTGTTCAAACTATTAAATTTGGTATCCATAGCTGTTCGTACCAACAAGAGTTCTAGTGCAATCTAACAACATTAAATGAAAACTGGCATGGAATAAATTGTTAATTGTATCGTTAAAGTAGCGAACTTGAGTCGGATGCTTATAATGTAGGGTGACTAGAACTTAAAGTCGACCCTGTTATCGAGCCGTTTATCGGTGCCCTACCCGTACGCACTTTACAACACTGTCCAAGTAAAGAGGAAGAAATCTAAATGTAAACAGCTGGAAGTGCGGCACATGTGTCTTGGCATAAAAACTTGAACCAGGAGTCGGAAATACAATGTACCACCTTGGACAGGATCTGCCAGGCAACGATGTGGATGACATCGAGGATCTGATATCCGTCGATGATGTGAAGCCGCGAGAGCGATATGAAAACAAAAAGAACGTTACGGTGCGCGCCAAGAGAAGAACCCAAATTCGACTTGAATCTCAAGAGGAGGAGGACAAACCGAAGCCCACGATTCACGCAAGTGTTATACCCGGCACCCAAAAAGTTTTTGTGAAAACATGGGGCTGTGCCCACAACAATTCGGACTCGGAGTACATGGCCGGGCAGCTGGCTGCTTACGGGTACAAACTAAGTGGCAAAGAGGAGGCGGATCTGTGGCTACTTAATAGCTGCACGGTGAAGAATCCTTCGGAGGACACGTTCCGCAACGAGATTGAGTCGGGCATGCGAAATGGCAAGCATGTCGTTGTCGCCGGTTGCGTCCCCCAGGGAGCCCCCAAATCGGACTACTTGAACGGTCTTTCTGTAATCGGTGTCCAGCAGATCGACCGAGTGGTGGAGGTCGTTGAAGAGACCCTTAAGGGTAACAGTGTCCAGCTGTTGCAGAACAAAAAGAAGGTCCATGGCCGGCGGGTGGCTGGAGCACCGCTCTCATTACCCAAAGTCCGCAAGAATCGGTTAATCGAGATCATATCCATCAACTCTGGGTGCCTTAATCAATGTACCTACTGCAAGACTAAGCACGCCCGCGGGGATTTGGCCAGCTACCCCCCAGAGGAGGTTGTAGAGCGTGCCCGCCAATCGTTTGCTGAAGGCTGCTGCGAGATCTGGCTTACTTCCGAGGATACAGGAGCTTATGGTCGGGATATAGGAAGCTCTCTGCCGGAATTGCTCTGGCAGCTTGTGGAAGTGATCCCCGAGCACTGCATGCTGCGTGTGGGCATGACCAATCCACCCTATATTCTGGAGCATCTCGAGGAAGTGGCCAAGGTGCTGCAGCACCCTAGAGTATACGCCTTTTTACATGTTCCTGTCCAGGTAAGGATCTAGTTCAATAAATATTGTGTATAATGTTCGCTAAATAAGTATATCTTTTTGCAGAGTGGTAGTGACTCAGTACTGGGCGAGATGAAACGAGAGTACTGTCGGAAGGACTTTGAACACGTCGTGGATTTCTTAAGGGAACGTGTTCCCGGTGTAACTATTGCCACGGATATTATCTGCGGTTTCCCAACAGAGACAGAAGAGGATTTCGAGGAGACGATGACCCTATGCGCCAAGTATCGTTTTCCCAGTCTATTCATCAATCAGTTCTTCCCTCGTCCGGGCACGCCAGCTGCTAAGATGGAGCGCATCCCCGCAAACCTGGTGAAAAAGCGAACTAAACGGCTCACAGATCTCTTCTACAGCTATGAACCCTATGCGGAAAGAGTGGGCGAAGTATACACCGTCTTGGTCACAGAAGTTTCACACGACAAGCTCCATTACGTGGGCCACAACAAGAGCTACGAGCAGGTACTGCTACCCATGCGCGATAATCTTCTTGGTACTCGTGTACATGTGCGAATCACCAGCGCTAGCAAGTTTAGCATGGTCGGAGAAATTTTAGATGATGAACGCGATTGGACGAGATGTGCAATCAAGAAGGAGGTAACAAACATTCAGGTGCAGACCAGGAGCCGGGAAAAACTAATCCAACGCTATCTGGGAATTGCTCTTGTGGTGGGAAGTCTGGCTTTTCTAATACAGCTTGTCGTTCGACTTTTATAACAACTTCAATAAAACATCTTGTTCCAAATTCATAATTTAAGTAACGTTTTGAACTTAGCCTAAGATACATTAGAAACTTGATGGTTCCATATAGGTATGGATTGGCCCTGATCTCCTCAGTACTCATCAGAGGGTTCCGTGCCAAAATAGCGATCGCCAAAGTTACCAATGCCGGGTATAACATAAAACTTACTATTAATCTCCGGATCCAGAGCGGAAGTAACAATTTTCACCTACATAAAAGAGAACTCAATGTTAAAAGCCCCTTTTTCGAAGTTAATTGACATCTCACCTTAGGGAAGGCATAGGCAATGGAGTGCACACCAATCTCAGCCATCAAAAGCGAGGCCAGGATAATGTTGTCCTCGGGTACATCGTGATCCAGCAGCACCCGAATGGCCATCATGGCCGCTGCTCCTGTGGCCACGGTGGCATCCATTAGTATCACCTTGTAGTCTTTTATGTCTTTAGGCAGCCTCAGGTAGTAAAGCTCCGGCTCACCGGTCTTCAGATTGGTCTGGATGAGGATCTTTCCGATACGAATGTCCTTGCACACATCACAAACGGCTTGCTCCATGGTTTCACCAGCTCGGAGAATTGAGACGCCGCATATTTTGCGCGATTCCATACGCTTGCCTTCGTAGAGAACACCTTGTGGAGTCTCTACTGTAGTTATCTTAAAAGGAAATAGACTTAGCGCATATTCAATGACTAGCCGTATCAGGCGCTTTGAGTAAAAGATAAACTCATCGCGGGACGTATTTCGGCAACGAATAAACGTGTGCAGGCCCTTAATCTGGGGCGTGGGATGCAGCAAGTGCAGAGAATGTGGCATTGGCTGGTCCTTGTAGGAGTTGGCCAGAGTTTCGCGCAGCTTAAATCCGCGCTAAAAGATGGAGAGAGAAATGAACTAGGGCAACGACGATGGGTAGGCAATTCATACCAGTTGAAGTTGTGTGTGCACGTGCTGAACAATGAGATGGATGGCCACCTTGTTGTCACCTCCACGGGGAACAATGATATCTGCGTGGGCCATGGTTGGAGCTATGTAATTGCAATAGGAGGGCTTAACCATATTTAGGTATTGCTTCAGCACGCCCTTCAGGTCACGTCCGCGCTGTGAGATGTCCCTAAAATTGAAGATGTGTTTTAAATCAAGGTAGGCACAGCCAAAAACCAGCACCTACCTTTTTAACCGCCTAGCTAGACGAATATCGGGATCTGTGTCCACAAAGATCTTCATATCTAGCAATTTAAGTACCTCAGGACTATGGAAGGTAAGAATACCCTCGAAGATGATCACATTAGCCCCGTACATGGTTTTTGTTTGACTCTCACGGCCATGTGTCACAAAATTGTAGACAGGAACTTCCACCTTGCGGCCCTCCTTCAGCTTGGTGAGCACGTCCAGCAGCAGCTCGATGTCAAAGGCATCCGGGTGATCGAAGTTATATTCGTTGATCAGGGCCTGCTCGTGCTGTTTCTCATTAAGGATCTACAGGATATCCATAATCAATTCAGTTATTGTATTTCTTCAACTAAACCAATATCCTCCAACCTTGTAGAAACAGTCCATGGATAGCAGTGTTACCCAGGGAACGTCTAGGCTCTCGATGATTTTCTCAGCCACTGTGGTCTTGCCAGAGGCACTACCGCCGCAGATTCCTGATGCATATAGAGCACATTAGAAGATGGTAAGATTGGTTTTTGGGTAGTGATGTATGCATACCTATGACGAAGGGCTCCACCTGTTGCCCAGCACAATTATACCACGGCGGTCGTCCGGCCGTGTAGATGGTGCGATTATTTGCGCGTATGATGCATTCGGACGGATTCGCGGTGGTGGTCTGGTTGCCAATGGATGTGGTTCGCTGTCTCCTACCGGAACGTTTCAGAGGCGACTCCAACGATGCTTTAGCAGGCACTGTGGTGGGCGAGGCCGGGCAGCAGTTGAGATCCCCGGCCAGGCCATTGCCCAGGTCGGCATATGGATCCACGTAGAGTTGCTCAGTGACATCCGAACGGTCATCGCTGCAAATAGTACACACACACAGATTAGTTGGCGATTATCAGGTTCTACACTCCCACCATTCTACCATTTAACGATGACGTTAGCGACAAGTAAAATAATTGGAATTCAGTGATTAGCCATGAGATAACATTTTTATCACCTAGCACTGATTAATTGCATAATTTCATATATTTTTACATGTACGGAAGAGTAGATTACTGAACCTGTTAGTGAAATTGCTATACTAGCTATACTATTGCAATGCAAGCTTAAAGCTGTAAGTTCAAGGATGCAGTATACTCACTGACCTACTCTACTTCAACAGCCCCCATCTCCACATGTATTTACACCCACACAAACGCAAGAAACCAGGCATATCGCCGACGCAAAATTATTCTACTGTTTAATATGTTCTATAAATAGCCAAGTTACTTGAGGCCTTAATAGAGTGTGATAGAAGATAACATAGTTTCATATTATCAGGCTATTTCTTATATGGCAATCATTGAGATCAGTTAATACGTTACATCTACAGTTCACTTAATATACCACGTGGGTATAAAGAAAGTATTGCAGTAATTCGATATGGCAAAATTTGTGATTTGGCATGAAATACGATATTATCATAATGGGAACTTAAAGAATTAAATATATATATATGTACTGCATGGCACTTAATCAAGTAGGTTAATGTGTAAGTAAATTATCAATTATTGTTGGAAAATCAAAAGAAATGTTTGTACAAAATGGTTAACAGGTTATTGACACACTACCTTAATAAATGTGCCCTAGCTATTATGACGTTTGGGTATTTCTGCCATGTGCGTTGCAGATTGCTGACGTGACCTTACGCTTGGGAGTTAACAAATGGGTTTTCCGGCCATATTTGGCCGTTAAAACATTGCAGACAGACAATAACTAGGGCCAAATACATGCAAATACACTCAATATACATTTCTGGGTAGAATTCAATAATAGGAACACTGGGGCAGGCAGACAAAGCAACGCTAGACGGATCCATTTATTGAATGCTGCGTAGGCGCGTTCGTTGCACTCATTCTTTCCGCCTTTCTCTGTATCTTCTGCTCTTCATTAGCGTGCCAAAATGAAATTCACCACACAGAGCGAAAAAACTGAGGCGCTAAGGTCATAACAAATTACTTTGTTCAAATGCAAACATTTATGTCAAAATCTCAAGACAGTATTTATCATAAAATAAAAACAGTTTGAAATATATTTAAATAAGTTTACGTTACTCGCGATGTTATGTAAATTTAGGAGAATCAAAATTGTTAAAAACAAAAGAGACCACTAAATACATATTTATTTACAGTACTTAATTTTTCTCTCAGTGTTGAGCCAACAATCTGGTGACGCCACAGACGAGATTCCTCAGCATATTTATAGTTTTTGCACACCAACAAGAAGAGAGCGAGATGAGCGCTTGCCACGTGTGCTGTGCTCTTCCCGAAAAAGGAACCAACAGGTTACGCATTCCAGGCGGCGGGTGGGACAAGGACGGCAAACGGGAGTTTCCTGGGGCGAGGGAAATGCAGGATATTGGGAGCACAGGGAGGCAAAGAGAACTGGAAATGGCAAACGCAACCGATAGACGTGGCTCATGCGCGTTGTTGTGATCGCTGCCATGTTGGAGAATCGAGAGCGCACTTTGCTGACGCTATCGTCTTTTCACCATTTGTTGTTACTTGCCGCACCGCAGACTCAATAAACAATGTTAAACACAGCAAGCGTTAATTAAACACTGAGAACAGAAAGAGACGTCGCGAAACGGGAGTACTGGACAAACAAGAGCAGCACCAAAACAATTAGAATGGCGGTAAATGACAAAACAGAAACAACAAAAAGCACTCAGCACACACACACACACACACAGATGCCCATGCACAAATGAAAATACATATGTGTACGTTTGTATGTAAAATGGGACTTCGATTGGTTTGTACGTTAAAAAATGGGGAAAATGCAATGAATTACATGTGACCATTGGTTTTGGCTGCTATAGCCTTAACCTTTGACTGCTGATGATGCTGTTGCTGTTGTTGCTGCTGCTGATGTGGTTGCTGATGTAGCTGTTGCTGCTGGTGGGTTGCGATGGTTAGTAAACCGGCGGATGCGGCTGCAAATGCCGAATTCGCTTTTGATCCCTTTGGCACATCGTTGTTGCTACTATTGATGCTGTTGTTGTTGTTGTTGTGGGCCGACTTGCTGCACAAAAACGTGATGCTGCTCATTTTTAGCCCGATCCCGATCCGCCAGCGATTTTGAATCACTCAGTCCGTCGGCGTGGGCGTGAGAACTTGGATGTGGAGGCAGCAAGAACACAGCAACCGGCGATGCCAAGCCAAAATGGGTCACTCACTCACAAAACGTTCACGCGAATCGCCGCCGGCGTGGATCACATGTGATTTAGAGCTTTTATTTCGTTAGAAGCGATTCACCTTTTGCGTTGTGGCCAATATTTATTCGATAACTAATAGAAACAAAAAATTAAGGCGAAGGTGTAGCGAAAAGTGCGAGGTGAGCGGCGTTTGGGGATTGAATGACAAGAAAAAGTGTTAAGGCAGCTAAGGTTAAAAAGCTGCGCTGCGTTGCGCTGCGGTTTCCTCTGCTGGCGTCGTCTCTGCATTGTTGTTGTCGCCTGCCGTGGCCTAGAGGCGGGCGTGTTGGACGTGAGGTTAGGCGTGACACGACTTGGTCAAAGGTGATTTCATTTGAATCCCATTGTCATAACAACTTTATATCTAATTCACTTTTGTTAAACGTAGGATACTTAGTTTGTTAGAGATAACACGATGCGTATATATTAGGTGCATAGTCATAAAATATTTCAAATATATGCTTATACACATATAATTTTGTATCATTCCACATATCGCTCTAAAGTAATTTGAAAATCTTTCTAAGGTATGAAAATTCTTTTGGAAAAGAGACTCGCTCACGTGCCCATCTCTAGCTTGTAACTGTTCTGGCAGGGGGTTCGCTTCGCATTCTCTCTCACTCTCTCTTCCGATCCGATGCAACCGGCGACTATATCGAAATTGAGTTTATCACATGTTATGCGTTTGCAAATGTAGTGGTGTTTGCGAACGCAGGCCCTATGCCATTTTCCCAGCATTTATTTATATTGCGTGTTTAGAGGCCCCACGACGCACACATGTAAGTACGTACGTACGTACGATGAATGGCTTGGAGCACATGCTCTATAGATATGTATGTGCGCGGGTATGTGCGAGTGTGTATCACATTCTAATGACTTTTGTTGGATTTTCACACTTTACTTTCGGCCGTGCATGAATTAATGCGGCATTAAAAAGTCATTCGTTACCTGTCGGAGCTAGCGGAACTCGATGGGTTGTAGAACTTGATTTGTTTCGTCTGGGTCACAGACATTTCGACTAGCGAATAGTGATTGCAGCAGCCAGTTGCAGCGATTAGAAAAAAACACGCGGTGATTTACTTCGTCGTGCCTCTCCCTCTCCCAGCAAGTGACTGATTCGTTTCTGAAGGCATTGCGTTGAAAAAACGTGCGCCGCCTTCGTATACATACATATATATAGTACATCTACCCGAGCTTGAATGGTCAAGTAAAGTGCTAATTGTCAGCTGGGGAAAGGCATTGGAGCGGAAGGGACGCTCATTGGCTTGTTTATCTCCATTTGATGCTGTCATTGTGGCATTTATTTGTATGTTTTGGGGGAATTCAATTCGATTCGCAAGGCGCTCAGCTGATTGATTGGGGTTGGCGGTAGTGTTGCAAAGTGCTGTGGGCTTGGAAGTATCGATATCGAAGTGGATTTAATAAAATTCTATTGTGAATGGCTAAAGCGAAGCGGGATTTTCAAATCTCTGATATTGATTAGTATATGTTTATGGGTATATCAATGGGTTATTCTCCATATCTAAAAGTTTGGTTTACCAAATTGTCATTATAATTTCATATTTAAAAATAATGTATGTCAATAGCGATAGAGCTCGGAAAATATTATTGCATGAAACAAGCGAATTTTTCGTGTAGTTTTTTTTTATCGATAACGCTAGATGCATTACAAACTGAATACATATATATTAATTAAGGATCAACGAATTAATACATCCATGTACCAGTGAAGGGGTTGGAACAACATGTATTACATCATGCACCTATTTTTCTTCTGTTCCTTTTCTTTTGATATTCTTTTTAAGGAAACTTTGCATAAACTGCACTTTGAAATGCATTAAATAATCGATTGCCTGTTAGTTCGATAGTATCGAACAGGCACCGAGTATTGTTCCAGCTCTAGAAGATGGTCACTCCGGACCAGAGAGACGCAACAATATAGCAATTCTGAACTTGGCTCGAGTGTTTTTCAGCACGGATTGATAATATGCCGTAGGTGCGGCCCAGCGCGGATCATCAGCAGCAGCAGCGATGGCCTACATCAACATCGCCGAGTGGACGCCCGACCAGGTCACCGACTGGATCAAAGGTAACGCTCGAGGTCAAGGAAAACGCAGCTGAGAAAAAAAAACTGCATATCGCAGCCACTGCCCCAAAAAGCAGCAACAACAACAAGTGCAACAAGAATTTCCGCTTTGTTCAAGGTTTCAACAGGCACATTACAATTAAGTTTTCCTGACTTTCGCAGGTCTGGACGAGTCTATGAAGGGGTATTTGTACGAGTTCTCCAAGCAAGAGATCGGCGGACGGGCGTTGCTCAACATACGGCCATACGAGCTGGAGAATCTGGGCATGCTGCGCATTGGCCATCAGGAGATCGTGCTGGAGGCGGTGGAGAACTTAAGGAACTTTGTGAGACCCCGAGCAAATAGTGTTCCATACAAATCCCTAATTGTGTTTGACATTTCAGCATTATCACCTGAAAAATGACAATCTGCAGTTCATGGCCTTGCATGTGGCCACGGCGGCCAAAAATCTGCATCGCGAACTGGCCAGGAATCACGCGGAGAGCACCAAGATCGATACCCGGATACTGCACGATATTACCAGGACGATAGCCACGCTTAAACCATTGGTGGGCAGCCTGGAGCGAACACCGTTCCGTAAGCAGGAGATGTACCGCGAGTATTGTGGCAATGTGCTCAAATGCGGCCTGGAGCTGGCCACAATTGCCCATCGTGATCGTTTTGCCCTGCAGCCGGTGCCAGCGATTCGACAGTCGGCGGAACGGCTCGAGAATCTTGCCAACTTTGTGATCCAGGACATATCTGATCCCATGGTACTGCAGCCTGCCTCCCTCAATCTTGTCACCCTAAAAAAACGCGAATCCGAGTTGGGTTTCAACATAGAATCCAGTTATAATGGCATTCACCGCGTCACCGATATCAAGTACAACTCACCAGCTCACAATTCCGGAAAAATCGAAGATGGCGACGAGATTGTGCAGATCAACTATCAGACTGTGGTGGGATGGCAGCATCGCACGGTGCTGGAGCATCTGAGGGAAGCGCTTCCAGATGTGGTGCTGACGGTGAAGAAACGGCCCAAGCACACCAAGATGTTTGGACAGATCTATATGCAGCCGTACAGGTTGCCCAGCAAGAAGAGGAACATGGCCGCTCGCTGGGCGGCACAGATGCCAAGTCCACGCTCTGCCTTTTTAACCCTGGACACGGAGCAACTGGCAACGGGTGGAACAGGAAGCACGGTGCCAGATCCCAGTAAATCCCTAAGCAGTGAGAAACGAGAGGTGCTTACCAAGGTCAATCCAGTGTCCTCTGCCTCAGATTCAGACTCCAGCTGCAGTGATATTCCAACACCCACGGATCCCAAGTTAGCCGCACGGGAAATTCGATTGTATTACCCAAAGCCAAGAGCTTTGCTCCAACGAAGAAACACTATTTGTGGATGCGAGTATCTCAGTCTGAAAAACTCTGATCTTGTCGTTCCATCGTGGCACGAAAGGAAGCCAGGAGTTGGTTCGCCCGCCAACTGCGATCCTGGCTCGCCCAGCATTCGGGATAAGTCAATATCCTTCGGTTATGGTCTTGAGATGACCGCACGGCCCACCACTTGTATCGGGATAGCGGGCGATACCTCCACGGACAAGGCCAGGCGAATGTTTCATGAGGTGAGAAAACTAAAGCAGCTGACGGAGGACTCGCAGCGCGAATTCCTCGTGGATCGTTACAAGCCGGGAGTCAGCAAAGTAGTTCGATTCGACGCCAAGGAAGATTATGTGATGAAGAATGAAAAGTTTATCTGCAACGTTGAGAACACCATACTGGAGACCTTTGAACCAATTCCCTTTGCTGATGAGGGAGATGAGGATGCGTTGGAAACGCTGCGCAACTGCAAAACAGAAAACGCCGAGGAGCTGCTAGAAGCAATAAATCTGGCGACCAGAGGTCAGGATTTGCCCCTGGCCGAGGCCATTAATATGCCTTTGCTGCAGCAGGGTCGAAGGGGGCGATTGGACAAGAGTCATAGTACACCGGCATACGACAATTCTGGTGAGGAATCGGATACGCCGCCAGCGATTGAGCCAAGAAAGGAGTTTCTGCTTGTCACACCCCCAGCACCGCCGCCGCGACCTCGCAAGCAGAGGGAAATGACGCCACCGGCGGTGCCTCCACCTCCACCAAAACCAGCTAGCATGCAACCGGCTAGTAGTGTCACTAGTATCTCCATTCCCGTGCCAGTACCTGTGCCAGCCGCAGTCGATCCCTCGGAGATCAGTGAGCTGCATACGCCCAGTAAATCCCGCACCCTGACTCTAAAAAAGAAGCACAGCTTAATGGCCAAGCGGCGGAACACAAATCTCAAGCTCTTGGGCACTGGGGATATCCAAGGTCATCTGTACAGGCGCAAAAAAAATCATCGCGGTGTGACTTACTGGGCAAGGATCTATTTCGTGATGCTGGATACAATACTGTACGGATTTCGCAGTAAGCAGAGTACAAGTGCCAGTCTGGTAATCTTTTTGCCCGGCTTTACGGTTTCATTGGCAAAAGAAGTGCACTCCAAGCCGCATGCCTTCAAAGTTTACCACACAGCCAAGAGCTTCTACTTTGCGGCCGAGTCGTTGGACGCACTTAACCAGTGGGTGGACTTCTTGCGTCAGGCTTCGCTCAAAGTGCCTCCAAGTACGGGTTCAAAAGGCGGCGGTGATGCAAAGGACTTGTATTCGGAGAACGATAGCTCAGGCGAGGAATGCGATGCCCTTGTGATCCAGAATCTGAGCACTCCCTCGCCGCAGGGCAATAAGGAGTCAATGTCCATGTCGATGACACTATCTGGCGGAACGCCGCCTAGCTCTGCACCCATTAAGCATGAACGGGGCTACTTGGACTCGTTTCGCAAGTTTACGAACACATTCAAGAGCAGTGCAGCCAAACCGTCGAGCGACATCCCTGTGCCAACGGAACAGTACCGCAGCTATAGGAAGGTGCCAGGCGGTAGTTTTGGTATCCAGATTGGTGCCAATACACCGGGCTACCATGATCCCGCCATGCCGCCTACACAGATTCCACCTTTGGTGGGTCCCAAGCTATCGCGTAGCTCCAGTAGAAGTTCGGTGGTTAGTGGAACCGAGTCTGCCGTATCATTATCTGCTTCGATTCTGGGTCCGCCCGCCTCCCCAGCGCCCACGCCTACAGCCACGCCCACTTCGCTGCAGCATCAAAGCTCCGAGGAGAGTCCAAGTCAAAGCCAGAGTCAGAGTCCCAGTAGCAAGTCGAGTTTGAAGAAGGCACCATTCAACTTCTTGCACGCCTCCAATCCGAATTTGGTGGAATTCGATTTCCATACCTCGAAAACCCTACTCCCCAAGATGAGTGTGGGCAATACCCTGGACCATGGTCACAACATACAAGGCTTTGTGACGCTTAAGGATCTGATGCTGCGCAAACAGGAAGAGGAGGCCCAGGAGATGTACAACAATCGAGTGCACTTGGGAGTGGAGAAGCACAAGCACGCACGGACAGAATCCACGGCCAGTCAGCAAAGCGCCATGAGCAGCAGCGTGACAAAGCCGCTGGAGAAACTGCCCAAGATCCAGAGCGTGAGTCTGCCCAAAACGCCCGACTACGAGATCAGTTTCAAGCCTGACGACGAGAGTATTAAGAGAACTAGAACTAAGGAAGGTCAGAAGTTGCGCGACTTTGGCTACGAGCTGATATGCGGGGATGAGCCGAGCACCAGCTCTAGCAGCCGGCAAGAGCATCATCATCATCATCATCATCATCATCAACACCATCTGCAGCATGTGCAACACCAGCAGCAGCAGCAACAGCATCAGCAGTCGCAGCAGCAGCACAGCAGCAAGGCCAAGCACTTCCTGCGCTCCCAGCAGTTACAGCTATCCAGTTTTCTGCACAAGAATAGCAGCGGCGGCAGTGGCAAGAGTACCGGATCCGGTGGGGATCAGAAGAAGTCCAAGGGAAAATCGAGCAGCGATCGTCGGTTTCCCTTCTCGAAGCACTCAACTGGCTCCACGGGCAGCGGCTGTGCACCGGGTCATGCGATGACTATGACGCTGCCGCTGAACAAGAAGTCCAAATCGAATCACGCCTTAGACGGAGCCGTGAGCAATGGAGTAGCCATCACTGGCAGTGGCAGCAGCATCAAGAAAAGCCAGACTTACAATCAGGATTTGCGAGACAAGATAGTGGGCACCAAGTACGATGCGCATCGCAAGAACTCGGCACCGATACCGATCTTTTCTAAGCTCTCCATATCGGGCGGCACGCCGGCGAAGCCTTCCAAGGAGAATCGTTTCCTGGGCTCACCGCTGCTGCATCGCACGCTGTTCGGGCACCATCATCATCAGCAGCAGACAGTTACGCCACCAAGCAGTGCCGATCCTGATTGCGATCAGGAGATCTTCTCCCAGATCACCCTGCCCACGCACAATCAGGCGGGCTATCGAAGTTACCGGGGACCAGGCATTATAACCACCTCGACCACAAATTTGTGCTCGTCGGAGGGCTTGCAACCGCCGCTGCCGCCAGCACCACCGCCTCCCGTCAACGCCAGCAGGCAGAGAGAGGAGGAGCCGGCGGAGGCAACGATATCAGAGAGTGCAGCCACCCCGAAAGTGTCCAGTTCGGGATCGGTGGATTCGAAGGCGGCAACGCCGGACTATCCAAATATGGAGTGCCCGCCTGTCTTTGAGCCGGAAATTTACTCGCTCAGCGATACCAGCTTGTCCCGCATCATGATGCGGACGCCCAGCAGTAGTGGTGGCACCAGTGTCACCGCCAACGCCACCGCCACCGCTACCACCAGCACCAACAACAACAATAATAATAATAACACCAACAACAACACCAACACCAACAGCAGTCCCAGTGGCGGCGAACACCATCAGACATAGATGTGTGATGAAAACTATTGTGAATGCTCGCGGGGATTAGCCCCCGTTTACTTATGTATTTATACACACGCATATAGAGATATATATATATTATATATAGCGATATTCTCGTACGATATAGGTATACAACTTGTTCATTTTGATCGTCTTCCCTGTCTGTCCACCAGCAACAAAACTCACGCATACCTGCAATCCCTTCGATTCGAAACCCAATTAGATGTAAATGTTTAATCTGCCTTATTTGCATTGTATTTCGGTTCTAGGCAAAATGTTTTACACATGTATTCACGCAAGCAAAATAATTAATAATGAATTATAGCGAAAATGAAGAGAAAACTTTAGAAGTCTGTGCATCGAACAAGGACAGTTCTTTATGATTTGCCTTTGTACGCGATTAACCAAGTTAATCCGAGCTGTTTGATTTGCTCAACAGTTTGTGTCTAGATTGCGTGTATTATACGTACATATATTATAATGCGAAACGAGATATTATTGTAGCGGCATCCAGCGACACCAATGGAGCCACAAATGTTGTAGCAAATACAAGAAATATATATACACAATTACACGAAATATACATGCATACGAATAAAGTCAACTGTACATAATGATACACGGACAATTTGTATTCTTTAACCCAAACAAGAAAAATGGAAGTATTACCTTCTAGTAGATCGATTTAGAATCCCTTTATTCACATTACATTTGAAGTTAGACCAATTAAAAACCACTGACGCTTACGCAATGCTAGTAATGTACTGATCCACCTCCTGCTTGGTAAACATGTAGAATTCCTTTTCCTTGGTCATGGTCATCACCTCCACATTGGTGGAGTTGAGCTTCTCCTCCATGACCTGTTTCAGTGTGGTAAGCGAGAGTTCGATGGCGTCTTTGAGGGTCATCTGGTTGGTAAAGTTGTCCTGTAGATTCTGCTGAGCACCTTCGCTGCCCGAGCCAATGGCCTTGGCTCCGTGGCGCACGAATGTGCCGGAGGGATCCATGTGCCACAGTTGCGGTTTTCCAGCTTCGATGCCGGCAAAAAGGATGGCAACGCCAAAGGGGCGACTCATGGCGGCGGCACCATCGCTGTCGCCACTATCTCCGAACTGAATGGCCAAGGTGGACACGGCCTGGGCACAGGACTCGATGGACATGCGCTCGTTGTAGACGAACCAATGGTTCTGGCATTCCACGCGCGCCCTTTCGATCAGAGTCCTGGCATCGGCCATCAAGCCGGAGGTGGCGCAACCAATATGCTTGTCCACCTCCACAATCTTCTCCACCGTACTGGACACCATTAGCGGCGATGTGATGCGCTTCTCCACGGCCAAAACCACACCTGTAATAAGTTTTTACCATTAGATAACTGCTTTAACGTGTGCTAACGATAAAAGGTACCCTCTGGCGTGCAAATTCCAATCGCTGTGGAGCCCAATTTGATGGCCTCAATGGCGTATTCCACTTGGAAGAGGCGGCCCTCCGGCGAGAAGGTGTTCACGCCTCTGTCGTACTCGGATCGGGTGAGAAACATGGTGGGCTGTAATTTGGGTGAGTGTTATGCACGTTTGTTGTCAAATAACACTCCGAAAAGGGCTTACTTTTCTTCAATTTCCTTAACAAAATCGCAAACAAATGCCGGATGACTTGACGCTGAAATGACTTGCGGATAAAGTGCCGTCTCGAAATATATCGAAAGCCAGTGCTGCCACATAGCATAAATTTATATATTAACATTACTGTACTGAAAATGGATTGGCAGCGCCATATCAATATTGGTTGATCTGGCCAGATTGTCGCTGTTAATTTTTATAAATATTTGAAATTAAAAAAAAATATTTTTTGAAATTAGTATTTTTAAGTTTTCATTTACAATTACGCAGTCACCAAGAATATTTTTTGTTAATGTAAAAGCTTGTGAGCCATTTTCAATTTCGTCTTTAGAAAGAGTACTTTTTATAGCGTTTTCATGGATTTGACTGGATTTTGCTCTGCTGCAATGCCAATCAAGTTTATTGCATTTCCCGCTTTAATGTCCAAACTGACACGATTGCCATTAAGCCTTTAAAAGGTTATATAAGTCAAACAACCAGTTAAATGGTGAACTGCTTCAAGGACCCGATTGAATTACCTATTTTACAGGTACATTTATAACTTGATTTAGATTACCACCATCATAAATATCTATTTTTGAGATCAGATATAGCTTCACATACGAATGCTGCGCCAGTGTAATGTGGGCTAAAGGAAGCTGTTGCATAACAATCGAATTAAGAGATTTACTTTCACATTGACGGCTCGTCGGCTTGCGCGACCGTCCAATTATGGCAATTTCAAATCTAATCACACCCCACACGCACAGTCTCCAACGGTCAGAAAATCCCCGCGTTACAAGAGAAACGCAACAATGATTGAATGGAAATTGAAATGGATTAACGATTGGGTCAAGGTTGCCATCTTGTCTTACCCTTCTTTTGAAAATAAAGCGAATGTGCGCCACAAGATGCGAAGATTTCTGAAGATTTGGGAGTGGCGCCAGAAGAGAAGAGCAGGGGGCACCACTTAACAAAAACAAAAAAAAAAGTAAAAACAACTGAAGGTCGTTGACCAAATGCAGTGTGCGGAAAAGAGAGATATATATAGAGAGAGAGAGAGAGAGCAGCTGGCGTGTGCGAGCGAGAGGAGCACTGCAAACCCGTTAATCAGACCGAAAGAGCCGTTAATCGCCCCGAAGAATTGCAATAGCAAAATGGTGCAAAAGTTGTTGGAAGGGGGGAGGGGGGTAGCGAAGTGGGGGCAAACTGGACAATGGGCAATTAGCGGGCGAAAAAAAAAGCGGGGCCTAAATTTGATTATGAAATAGAATGGGCATGTAAATGCTTTAGCCTGTCTTCCGCGTCTGTCGCTTTTCTTTTTTTTTTCTTTATTTTTGGAGCTTAAGCCTGGCGCTGGATTGGCGAAAAATAAAAGAAAATGCGAGTTAGCTGGCGCTTTTGTTTTAAGTCGCCGTGTTTAGTCGAATTGTTGCTATTGCCACACGATGGATTTTAAAATAGCCGACCACGGAGCTAAGTATGTTTTCAATTTAATGACTGCAAGTGATTGCACAAAATTCCAGGCAACCAGGCAGCCAGTCAGCTAGTCAGTCAGTCGGACATACATCACATAATGCACACTCGCGAATAAGTCGCACATGCACATCCACGGGATCCGATGGCATATCCAGCAGATACATATGTATCTACATATATACCTATGCATCTATGTATCTATGTATCCATATATCCAGTCACGAAGTGGGCTCCCACAGGCAGCGCCAGTGGGTAGCAATCACGATCGGCCAGGGAGCCACCAAATTGCCAGTTGTGGCAGTCATGTGTCAGGGGTTTCATTTCGACGGACCACCAATGCATCCCCTTGCCCCTTCCTAAGTCCAGACAATCCATTGACCCAATGCTGCTCCAATGATGCCAAAAATTTAAACACATTATGCACTCGAAAAGATGCGAAAAGGAGATCAATCTAAAGACATTACAAGTCTATTTAAGCATAAGATAGATTTTATTTCATTATATTGAGATATTGTATTTCCTCATTTTCTTACTTAGGTAATTTACAAATTCATTATATTAGTTATTTGGTTAGCAAACATTGAAATTCTTCTAAGTTTAGATAAACACTTTTACTTTCATTGTTCGTAAGAAAAGCATGCATGAACTCAAAGCTCATATCGCATCTAGAAGATTCAGCATTTGAAGAGCAGTAACTTTTTGCAGTGCATATCTGTTGTGGTCCCACTCACTAAGCCAAGATGCTGTGGATGGTGGATGACCCCATAAAGCGCTATAAGACGACATGAAATACACATCTGTAAAATAATATATGAAATATATCGAATATCCAAACGCATTGTGCTACATTTAACCTTCTTATTGTCTCCGCCACTTACCACATTGGGCTTATGTTTGGGCTATTGGATTTCTGTGCGTTGGGTTTGCAACAAAGTTGAAGTCAATAGCCGCAGGCATTTGCATAATCCCAGCCACTCGAATCTATATATCATATGTCCAGGTGTGGGACCAAAAAGAAAACGGAAGCCTCGGCCACACCAATTGGCTATGGTTTTTGGGCCAAGAAATCAAAGCCAGCGCCGCGTTTAATGTGGGTCTGTGTACCAGAGATTTCCACTTCCTAGCTATTGTCTGTAGGATAACGACCCGGTTACCTTGTTGTAATATCTCGAGTGCAGGAGTCGTGCCTCCAGTGGCGTACATCCATCCACTCCCCCCGCTGGTGGAAAATGAAACCGAAACTAGTTTTCATATAACACCGTTCCCCCGACTGACTTTTCATTACTAAGCCAAAATCCCCAACAACACCAATAACAACGGGCAGCAAAAGAGTTGCGAATGCGCAGCACCGTCGACTTGCGTTGCGAGATATAGAAAGACAAGACAGTCCAATTTTTCGGTGTATATAAGCTGAGTGCAGCGGCTCAGCGATTCAGTCCCAGCTTGGATCTCGTTACCCGTGCAGCACAGCGAATAGTGGAGTAATTGTTCCCCCGTGAGACGTCGAATCAGCAGCTCAACAATGCGAATGGTAATGCTGGCATCCAACGAGTTCAACACGAAAGTTCCCGTAGTGCAGAAGTGCGAATCCCCAGCGAGGATACGCAGCTATCCGCAGTGTTCCCTCCTAGTGATCAGAGTGTGAATTGTGACCTGTAAATTGTATATCCATTGCAGTTCGTACTTCCTTGTCTCGCCGTGTGCGTGGCATTGGCCCACTGTGGCGGAGCAGTCGAGGATAAGAATGCCGAGGGCGATGGCAAGACCGTGGAGAAGAGAGGCCTCCATCTGGGCGACTACCATCACTACCAGCCCCACCACGAGCACATCAAGACGGTGACCATCGAGAAGAAGATTCCCGTCCCATACACGGTCACCAAGCACGTGCCCTACACCGTCGAGAAGAAGGTGAGTCCTTAGCCATCAAAGTTTTCGATACCCATACAAAATGGCATACAAAAAGTTCCAAAGCATCCATTTTCAAACATTCCAAAGTCCAAGTCCTTTAAATGTCTGGTTAAATCATTAATTAATACCTAAAATAACAATATATTTACCCAACTATATGTGTTAAGTAATAAATGTTTCTAACACGACTTGCTCATCTTTTCAAATAGATCCCCTACGAGGTGAAAGTGGATGTGCCTCAGCCTTACATCGTCGAGAAGAAGGTGCCCGTCCATGTCAAGGAGTACGTGAAAGTACCCGTCCATGTGCCCAAACCCTATGAGGTGATCAAGAAGATCCCCTATGAGGTTAAGGTGCCCGTCGACAAGCCCTACGAGGTTAAGGTGCCCGTCCCTCAGCCCTACGAAGTGATCAAGAAGATCCCCTATGAGGTGAAGGTCCCAGTGCCCCAGCCCTACGAGGTGATCAAGAAGGTGCCCCATGAGGTTAAGGTTGAGGTCCCGGTTCCCAAGCCATACGAGGTGATCAAGAAGGTGCCCTATGAGGTCAAATACGAGGTGGAGAAGCCATACGATGTGGAAGTGCCCAAGCCCTACGATGTCGAGGTCGAGAAACCATACACCGTTGTCGTGGAGAAGAAGGTGCCCTATGAGGTCAAGGTTCCCGTCGACAAGCCCTACAAGGTTGAGGTGAGTGAAGATGCTGGTCCTATAGAATTCTATCAAATATCATAATATCATTTAACATAATACTTTATCCCATTATTCATCTAGGTGGAGAAACCCTACCCAGTCCATGTGAAGGTGCCCGTGCCCCAGCCTTACACCGTCGAGAAGAAGGTTCCTTACACCGTCGAGAAGCCCGTGCCCTATGAGGTCAAGGTGCCCATCGAGAAGCCCATTCCCGTCTACACGGAGGTGAAGGTGCCCATCCACAAGGAGATCCCAGTGCCGGAGAAGTACCACGTCGAGGTGCCGATCTTCAAGCACCACCACGAGGACCACCATGAACACCATGACTACCACAGCCACGGCCATGGACACTACTAGGTATCGTCCGGTGATATCCCAAGCCAGACGCACAGAAAGCGAGCACAAGATGAAGGAGGACGAACAGAAAGGAGTACGAGGAGCAGCAGGCGTGACACTGACAGCCAGTCCATCTGTATCTCTCAGATGCATCCACGCAGCAACGTTGAGCTGGACGTTGAACGGGTGACACGAGCGGGAGGAGGAATTGTAGCCGATGAGAGGCCTGAAGAATTCGCGAAGTTCTTTGGCCTGAAGGAGGATGAAGATGAAGAAGAGGAGCCAGAGCAGAAGAGGGGGAGCCAGCGGGGAGTAGCAGTCAGAGGACAAACTAACTAGCTACTCCCATTGAGATCTGGCGGAAGGCCGCGAAAGCGGTTTCCGCATCAGTTTTAAGCCAAATGTGTTAGTACTTTTATCATCGTGTTAGACCCTACGATTTCTATTTAAATTATAAGCTAAAGAAACACCGAACAGTTGGCGTAAATTAATGGGTTTTTGGGGTGGTGCACTGACGGGGAAGTGAAAGTGAAAATTGACCAGCGAGCCATGGCCAAATCCCCAAGCGAAAGACACGTAACGCTCGTGGCGGAAAATGAAAATGAATACGAATACGAATGAAAACCAGTTACCACTTACTGTCAGTGCAGAGTGGGTATTCTTGGGGCCAGTTCAGTTCATTATGCAAGGAGCGATCCGTTGCGTCATCGGACTGCCAAATTAATTGCAGGAAGCACTCGCCAACACTCGCTGAAAACTTGGCAACATTTTCGCAATTAAGGCGGCCTGTCATAATGGCATAAAAGATTGAGATGGAAAATAAATTCATAGATTGCCAACAAATTGATGGCTGCACGGCTAGAAAAAGATTGCACATTAAGTAGCGTTCAAGTAATAAGCAGTTCGATTTTAATTAGTTTAATTATATAGCTCCTTTTTAAAATTAATGAATTTTAGAATGTACTTTTTATCTATATTTTACATACATACATTGCTATATATATTTACTATTATAGTTCTTTGTACAAATTTCGCTCTGTGCACATCTAACGGCTCTATTTGCAATTGAATCGCAATAGTAACAGTCACGAAAGACAGTCAAAAACATAAGAAAACGGCACTTCAAGTGCGCAATGGCCCCAATTTCGGGGGCAGCAAATGTAGCGCGTAGCCAAATTGCTCTGCATTTCGAAATATCAGACATTGCAATTACCCATCAAGTATCTACTAATTGTTGTTCAATTTTGTAAGCTTTGGCTCTCGAGCTTTCAAAATTGCCGCGTACTTTTAACAGTGACTGTTAGCAGGCCACTGTTAAATTTGCCGGCGATCTGGCAGCTCAGTTGTATAATTATTTTTGCCAACACTGGAGTAACTCTTTTCGCTCTTGGATAAAAGATTTATTAATAGCCGATTTAATGGCGTTGACAATTACAAAATTTCGCAATTCGAGTGGGGTGGTGGTGGCCGCACAGCCCACTGTGGTCTTGCACCCCAAAACACTGGATTCCCAGGATAACACGAAGGTAATCAAAAGTCAGCAAAATGTATAAACTATACTGTCATCCTTTTTGTTGTCACTCGGCGTTGCCAAATCGACAAGAGTTGCACAAACAGCTGTTAAGTGAAATGCGTGATGTGCCGAGCACAATTTCGAAATGTACTTAATTTCAAATAAAGTAGGTAATTAAACTTATTTGCACAGAAAACGTTTGCAAAATTGGAGCCGGGAAACGCCACAGTGAGGGTTACTGCAGGCGGTATAGTTCTTAACAAAATACCAGCACTTATAAGGCCAAGTATGAAGAGAGCAGCAACAACAACGATAACTGGGGCCACGGCCGCGGGAGCAGCAACAACAACAGCGGCAACTGGTACAGTGGGATGTGAGTAACAAAAAGTAAACAAAAATAAGAATAATACACAACTCATTTGATAAGTAGTAATTATTATTACTTTGTTTTTACTAATGGTTATAATAATAATTCTTCTTAAATTATAGATCCGGTGCTCAAAACACCCAAGTATGTGATTCAGACTGGTACCAGTGGATCCTCTGGCCATCAGCTCCAGATGCTGGCGAGAAAGGACACACAAAGCTTGGGAGTGGCCATCAATTCACTGCCGCCGAACACGATCATCAAGGCAACCACAAGACCTGCACAAACAACGCCTTTGACTCCGATCTCAGCGGTTGTCACTTCTTCGTCAACCACACCGAGCAGTAGCAGGACTTCCACTCAGTCCACACCAACTATGGCAGCTGATTCGAGGGTTTCCTCCGCCGTGCGTCAAGCTGTGTTCATCAAGCGGGAGCTACCGCAGCCACAGAGGAGCATGCGAAGTATGACCCTTGGTTTGGTGGAACAAGCGCCCCTACTTCATTTGGGTGTTGCTCCAGAGCATCTGGCACTGCTGAAACGCCATATCTGCCGCAATGCCAATGTCACCCACCTGGACTGTTGCTTGACTCTGAGGAAACTGAAACAAAACGAACAGTTTGCCCTGTTAGCCGAGCACTTTGAGCTGAGCGAATCAGATGCCGAGGACACGTTCAAGCGCACACTTATCAAGCTGGCCCGTTACCTCCGCCCACTGATTCGTTGGCCAGATGCACGGCACCACAACGAGCGCTTCAAGCATACCCCGCTGGACTACCGTGCCAGCCTGCTGCATGTACGCTCGTTGATCGAGTGTGTGGAAACGGCTGTGCCGATTGATCTGGGATTGGGCAGCGACAGCTATAAGTTCATATTATGCATCAATACGAATGGTAAGATTAAGCCCAAACAGCGTGCGTTTATTAACATTTTTCTCTCTTTCCAGGCATCATCAGCTATGTGTCCAGCGCATTCCCGGGCAATTGCGATGATCTTCAGATGTTCGAGGCCAGCAGATTTCGAGATGTCATTCCCAAGTACCTGACACTATGCGCAGAACCAGGCAAAGCAGTACACCGTGTTCGCAGGTCGGGCGGCAGAGATCCTCACGACTCAGCGGATGAGGATGAGACGGCCGAAGAACCGAAGCGATCGCTTACCAAATTCGAGGCACAGCGTTTGGGTGGACAGCTAGCAAATCAGCAATCCCTATCCGTTGTAGATGGAGCACTGACTTCCAAGCGGGCTCCAGCGGTTCAACTACCCACATTCAATGCCCAAGAACCCGCCTGTAGAGCCCAAATGAGGGATATGATCGATTGTTTTAGAGAATTCAGGATGCTGGGTAATTCAGCTATTCAGCAAAAGTCATTGCTGGGATATCTTGATGAAATGATCGTGGTGGCTGCTGCTTTATGCAACCTTAAGCGCCAGGAGTTACAATCTTAAATAACAAAGACAATACGTGGAGGTCTGTTTTAAGGCCAACAAGATGTTATTGTTTTAGTTACTAGAAATAAGCTCCTTTCGTATTGTTAATACCATGACATAACTTCTAACAAGTAATAGGAAATTAATAGGATACAATTTAAAGTATTTCAAAGAATGAAATATAATTGGTCTTTTAAAAGAGTTAGGCTTTTATCTGGAAACAGTCTAAAATGGTTTCTTTAAAACTTTATTAGTTTCGCGACTTTCAAAGTCAGACTCGCCCGCTTGTTTGATAAGCTGCCCCATCGTAGAGCACTACCAGTTGTGTTTCTTTTATATTTTTGCTTTATTTACTTTACAAAAATACAAGCAAAACTAAGTACATATTCAACGAAAGTTGTTCAATGAACCAGGGCAACATTGCCAATCGGAGTTTGCAATATTTGAAGAATACACGTATGTCGTATGTATAGATATTCCAAGGGTAGGTGCTCCATCCATCATATCCGCCTACACTACCATCGTTGGTCGCTCTTTCTCTTAGGGGCTAATAATTAAAAACTTGCTTAGTTAATAAGTGACTCTTCGTACTACTAGCTAAACATATTGTATATTGTGTATGGTGTATGCCTGACAAAACTAGCTCTATGTAGCTCCTCATCCTGACATTATAACAAGTAGTATTGTGTGTTGGTTGCGGTTGCCTGTTCGTCTCAGAGCTTCTGAATGATGTCGAACTTCTTCTTGAGGTCCACACTCTCGTTCTTGGGATCGTACTTCTTCTTGGAGGCCAACTTGGCGCGCATTTCGGCGGCTGTCAGTGGTAAGTTCAAGCTGCCCGCCTTATTGCCACTGCTTGGTGGGGGAGGCGTGGTGGGCGTGGTCATGCCATTTGTGCCATTTGTGCCATTTCCATTGGTGTTATACACACTGCCATTGTTATTGATGCCAGCCTTGGTAGCGGAGGGCGGTGGGGGTGTGCTGATCAGAGTGTTGTTATTAATCGGCGATGAGGGTTTACTACCATTTTGAACGGGAGGCGGTGGTGTGGTAGCCACCGGAGCTGCGGCTGCCGGGATTCCCCTATCGACCACATCCAAATCGGAGGCATTCATGGTGCTGCCGCTCTGAATGCTGCTGGCATTTGAGGATCGCTTGGTGCTCACCATACTGATGCTACTGATATTGGCACTTGCTCCGGGCATCTCCTGCTTGGTGCCCTCGTATCCATTCTGACTGGCACTGCCATTCCCATTGCAGGCAGCTGCTGACGGAGATGCGGGTTTCACCTCCAATGCCTTGCCATCCACATCGATGAGCAGCAAGCGCACTTCATTCGCAATCGCCTTGATCCTGGCCACCACCTGCTTGTGGGTCTCGCTGCCAATGGACACCCCGTTGACCTCCAGGATGCGATCGCCCTCCTTCAGGCCGGCTGCCTCTGCCGGGGAATCCGCATCGACTTTGCCAATAAACTGTCCTGGTTTCACCTTCTCCGAGTGCAAGTTGAAGCCGTAGCCATCGAAATCGGGCCTCTTTACAATGTGACATGTTTTGGTCACGCCCGGTGGCAAAGTGGGCGGTGTGGGCGTCTTCGGGGAAGTGGGCGTGGACATCTTGGCTTCTGGAAAAAAATGAAATATTTGAGTAAGCCATTTATACTATTTACTTCTATTTATAGTTTCTTATAAAACAGGGTTACTGGCTCATTACTGGCATTCATATTCTATACTACAATATCATTAAAATGTTTGTTCTTGCTCTGCAAGATCATTCCCATTTGGTTCACCAATCAGTCTGTGGAACTCAATTGCCGCAGAGACATTTGCTGATAAAATGCAAGATTTCATAATGAGCTATTGTTCTTTGGCAACCGATACATGGGTCTGGAATGGAAATGTCACAATATCGTGCTTAGTTCATTATTAAGTTGTGCTTTTTTATGGGGGTAGAGCAATGCCCAGTAGATACACATATATATGTATGTATATATCGAAATGTATGTATGTTTATGACAAGCAGCGACTACCGAGAGATAAGAAAACTTCCAGTTCATTCAGTTTTTTGGCCAGCTTATCGCGTATTCCCTTTATGGGCGACATTGGACAATATGCTGACCCACATTACCTGACCCCAAATATCGACCCTGGCCAAGAGGTCCCAAATCCAAATCGGCTGATCGACAGAAAGGTACGTGTTTCTGGGGCTCCACTTCTGGACAATAGTTTCGTTCGATGGGCATATCTGGCAAGTACTTGGCCATAAGGGTAATTGCTCGACAAATACCATTTATAGCCGTGCTTAAGATTCGGTTTTATTTTCGTCGGTGTTCCACTTTGGTTTTGGAAACTGGCAAACGGGTAAATGAAAATTCCACATGCATGTGCTCATGGGTCAAAAATGATTTAGTACGCCCCGCTTATCGCAACCGCCCACCCACACACACACAACCACACACACACACACTCGCCGGAAAGGAACGTGATTTTCCTGAAAACTTGGCAACAGGGCATTAGCAATAATATTTTGTTAAATACCATCCATAACATTAAACGTGTATAACTTGAGCTCGGAAATGGGTTTAGCGTATGCAAATGAAAATATTGAAAAATACATGTACATTTCAGTTTTAATCGTTATCATGGGCATGACCACATAAATGTCTTAACACTTTTGGTGCTCTTTTTAAAAAACAACATTTATAGCGACTTTTGTACAAGCTGTAAAACTGTGTAAAAGTATGCAAAGATCTTATACCAGTTTTTACAACCAATTGCGTTAAAAGATGAGGACTTCAGTTGCGTACGTAATAGATATAAGATCGACTTGTTTTTGGGATAATTAATGGCTAATCGTAGCTCAATCAGGTTTTTGCGAAAACAAAAAGGGAGTTTTTCAAATTCCTGACAACTTGTTGCACTCGCTTTGCTAACGTGCTAATTACTGTTGGGACAAACATCGCTTCACTTCATCGCGGCATTAGCACTTGAAATCACCGCTCCGGTATTAATTGCCCGTAATTTCACTTCAAAGCCCTGAACTTTGAATACCTGGCTAAACTGAATAAACTCCAGTCGCATTCGCAGTCGCAGTCGCATTCGCATTCGCAGGCATTGCAAATTACAAAAGCATTTTTGTGTTCCGCCTCGGCTTAAATTTCGTTTGCCTTCTATTTATATACTTATTTATGTTTTTGTTTTTTTTACGGTTTGTTTTGGATTTTTTTGTTGCCTCGAAAGTTGAATCATCGTTGGCCATAAGATTTATGAATGTTGGCATTAGCTGCGGACAATCAGCCCCCCACTTCCCCCTGAACCCCTTTGGAGCCCAATTTATTGGAACAAGATGAGCTCGTGTTTGTGGGCTGTGGGCGGGCAGGGGGCTGACCTTGACTTTCCCACCGCCATTTGCTGCCAGCTTCCATTGTAAGCGATTTTTAATTCAATTCAAAAGTAAACAATGAGGCGCAAAAACATTCAATTCAGAACCAACAATAAGACAATTTGCCAGTTTTGCCGGGGGAGCGGGGGGATTGGGGTTGCTCGTGTTGGTTGCACGGGATGAGATCGAAATAATAATAAAAATAATAATAATTGCCTATACTCGCATGTATGTAGGTTTATGGCTCTCAGCCAGCCGATTAATATTTATATTAGGAAGCGGAACTGACGGCTGGAAAAACGTCACAAAACATCATTGGCAAACAAACAAAGAAATCGTCGAATTGATGTACGGAAATTAAACGAAACAAATGATATACTAACATGTGGCTAATAAGCTACACAACTATTATTAAAATGGCCATTAAATGTAATTAAAGATGGTGCTATAAAACAATTGAAATTAATCAGGGGGTTTTGCACTAATTATAAGATGATTTCTGTACTAACTGTAGAAGAGAATATCTGTAGAATTATTACGTCGCCTAATGGCAGTGGCAAACCTTCGACTGACAAATTTCGTAAGTTCATAGATTATTTTTAGCCATTTTTTTTTTCTGTGCCCTGCTAAGTGATTTCCCGTTGTCAGTTTGTAATCCCCCCTCACTTCACCACGCAACACTCCAGTTTCTCTGGCTCTATTCTCCGCTTCTCGAGCTTAGAGAACTGCGCAAACTTTAATTGAATTTGCAATCAAGCATGAAGTACACACATATACTAAGCTGGTTTTATCATTCACAATGCTTGGGGAATCGCCGCTGGCCAAAGCCCAAAACCCCAAACCCCCTGCTCCACCGCCCACCGCACACCCACCCCTTCCCCCACCCGTTGAGAACCCGCATGGGGACAACAGGCAGCCTCCATTGTTGTTGGCTGTTTGTTTACTTAAGCGGTTTCTCATCATTAAAGCAAATTAGCCGTTAGGCACTTACAGGTAGTTGATTTCGATTCGGTTGGGGATTCTCCAGACACATACACATATCTTCCCCCATTTCCCCAAATATCCGTTATAGTCGTTTTCCTGGTGCCACCAAGCTCCACTTTTTTGTTGTTGAATTTTTCTAAACGGAAACATTTGCTTTGGGCGGCATACTTCCAAGTGAATTCTAATTAGGCTCAGTGTATTGTTAGATTTTCGCACATTCGAATTTCGAACCGAATTTAATTATATCTTGGGTAAATATGCAAACTCAGGATCTGATAAGCCAGGAAATAGAAAAGAAAAGCAGCCGAATAGCAGAGATAAAATGAAATTACCAAGTGCCTCATTCGGGTGGATTTATTTTGGGATTATCACCGCGCAACAATGAAATGCAAATTCATCTGTGTTTAGGTGAGGAATTCATACAGCCAGTGCTAAATAAATGAGTCATTCGAGATGGCTGGAATTGTGGGGAGTGGGTCATTCGAGATATCAATTCATGGGAACGGATTTGTAATCAGATATTGTAGGGTTCGTCGATTCACTCGTCAGCAACTTGCGTTCGCTGTCTTCCCGATAATTTAAAGTGCCTTAAAATGTCAGCTAGCTATAGCTTTATGTTTTTAGGACCTATTCCCGATGGGAGTTTTAAATGTCCACCTACTGGCGTTAACACACAGTAATGAGGTAATTGTTTTTAACGCCCAAAAATCCCCCTAAATCTCAATTAGCCAAGTCGTAAATAAACAAGCATTCCCCAAGCTGGCAGTTCATATATAATTATTATGTAAGCCCTTCACATTGCTCAAATGATGCATCACAAGCCATTTCCAGCTGGCTAAATGCTGAAAATATCAACTTATAACAATATTTCACTGCCAGCCAAAGACAACAAACACAGAAACGTTGATAATTTCATCGTTTGCCATAAAAGTGACTAAAAAGTTAAAGGCTACGTAATAAATTAAACAAAGGCTGACGACATTTGCCTGTTTACTTGAAGTGCTCAAACACAGATTTTTACGTAAGTAATAAAACATATAGAAAAGTGAAACGCAAGCACAGGAAGAACTTTCACTATCTTCTGATTGTGATCGACGATTTATGAGATATAGCAAATCCATTTCAATGTTGAGCCATTCAAACTTCAGAGCGGGACATCTATAATTGATTTTCATTCCGTTTTTTTTACTGCACTCCCATTATCTAAACAATTTAAGACACATTTTAATTTTCGTGTTTGACGTTATCAAATATTGTTCTTCTTCTATGGATTCGAGACGGCTATCTTATCGCAACTTGATTTTAATTAAAGAATTTCTGGCCCATTGCCCTTGTCCACTGTTGCTGATATGAATGGCTAATTATGTGGGAGCCTTTTCGGGAAGATGACGCCAAAGTGATTAGAGACCACTTGTTTTCGGCTGCGTTTAGCACCTAGTAGTTGTTCGATTGTGGTGACAGTGGCACTCACTGCCAGCCATGAATCACTTGCACAGATCTCCATAAAAATTCATTAGCAGCCTCTAACTCTAAGATACAAGATCTCAGATGCCAGATGCCAGATGCGAGATGCGAGATGCGAGAAGATGCGCCTTCCGACTGAGTGACTGGCCCCCTTTGTCGCCGCGGGCGTTTTGAGAATGGTTAGCAAATACCTCGAGTACAGCTGGGAAACTCTGCAAAACTGGTTATGATTATTTACTCTTTGCATACCTCTGGCTAGTGCCTAAGGTATTGAGGGTGTATTAGACAGAATGGGAGGGTTGTCACGCGATTGGGAAAAACTGGTTAGGTAAATACCCGTGGAGCACACTGCAGCAGTGCTTGGGAAACTTACACGTTTTTAAAAGTTCCTTTGCTACATTCTTGAAAATGTAAGTTAACAATTTATAAAGTTTGAAGACACAAATGTACTCAATGCTCAGACGAGCTCGAGCTAACCGCTACAAACTGCGGTTTTCTATATATTATTCAATGACACTGGCGAATGCTGTAATGTGAATGTAAATCTGGCTCTGACTCTGACTCTGAATATGACCTGAGGGGCCAGTCTCGCTTAGAAACTCGCACCTTAAGTCGAGATTCAGTCTCCAACTCTGCGATTGAGACACCTGCACACGGGGACAGGTGGGCAACGAAGAAGTCACTTGTCTTACTAATCAAACCGCACCCAATGACAAGCAAAGTACATTAAAATATTTATTTGCTCAAGGTAAATCCTGTGTCACATGAAAAATGGGGTCAGCAAAGGAACAGGTTTATTTGTCTTTTTACTTAGCAAAGCGGTTAGGAGAACCATAACTGATTTTACACGCTTGCCATAAACTAATAATAATCCTTAACCGTCTTCCGATCTCTCGTCACGTTTTTTCATATAACAATCGTACTCTGTAATAAATTACAACTCGCTGGCAAAAAAGTGAATCTTGCAATTACACTTCGCACATTTCATTAGCCGGAAAAAAATGCGATGGGAAAAGAGAAACCCCAAGAGGAGACCAACCCAGGGCCTACATACTCGTACATATATCATTTCTTAGCGTTTCAAGTTTACGTACAACGGATCTCTCTGGGCGTACTCAGCAATCAATCAAAACTTTAATAAGCAATTTGCGAACTTGCCAAAAACAAAATAAACCACGCAAGACAGCCGGCTGGGGAAATTACGTGTAAAATTATAGAATTCGCCACGACAAGAGGAAATGTCAATACAAAAAAAAAAAGAAAAAAAAATGGGAATTAAAACGCTGCCCCAGCAGTCTTGCAGATGCAACAAATTGGTTTTGGTTGTAAGCCGTGTAGTAAGCGACTTGTTTTCTTCGGCGCGGCTGGCTGGCGCAAAAACGCTCATAAAACTTGGCTGAAAAATTCTAGGCGCAATGTATCTCACACAGAACGTGTGCATGTGGCACCGCACACAACAGCGACGAACTCGCCAGATACTCGCTCGCGGATATACAGATACAAAATATACAACGGCTGACGGGCTGACGACACTGCGGGCCGCGTACAGAAAACTTTTTAGCAACCAGAAAAGAATAATACAAAAAATAAGGTATAAGATCGCCCTGAGTGAGGGATGCTGGCTGGATGGCATGCGGGGAGGGGGGTTGAAAGGGGCAGCGGAGGGAGAGCCACTTAGATGCTGTATCTGTGTATCTGTAGAAACCTGGTCCTAACCAAATTCATTTTAATGCTGCGGCTGCCTCAAATATTTTTCGTGCGTTCAGCCGGCGAATATTTTCGAGATACCCTTTCAAAAGAGCTGCATGAAATTTTGAAATTATATTAATATTCATTTCAGTTGGTTACGTTTAAACAAAAAAGGTAGATGTTTTATTTCAATAGTTCTGTTCAATAAGTAAAAAGCTTGAGTAATCACCACTTTTTAATTTTATTTGAGTAAAAACTTCTTGAGTTAACCGCTTAAAAGTGTTAAGCTATCCATACTGATAACGCTTGATTACTTAGAAATCGATAATAAATTGTTTTTATGCCTGCAATAAACATTGCCCTTCGTTCCCTTTTAGAGCATTGAAATTTCGGTGAAACGAATACCCAACTTCCTTTCCTGTTGCGACTTGAATTTCGTTTTATTCTGTTTCTGTAGTTATTTTTTGGTTGAGCTTGAGAAAATAAAAATTGATTCTAGAACCTGTTTTTTGGGTCTGCTCGGTCTGGTCTTCTCTCTGCTGGCTGCTTTGTGCTGGCCTTTTGAAATATCTTTGGCTTTGTACTTGTTTCGTTGCTGCCTCTGCTGCTGCTGTGCTGCTGTGCTGCTGTTTTAGGCGTTTCTTCGACTGTTGAATCTCGTTTGGGCCTTTTGTCCGAGCAGCCAAACAAAAAAGGGAGTAGGAAAGTAAAGCATTTCAGTCAGAGATCCCAGAGACTCGAAGCCAAAGTCCGACCGGGATTGGGGCTTTCGTTTTCGTTTGTTCGCCCCATCCATTTAATAAGGCACATATTTTGTATAATTTATACCATTATGTTTCTTGTCTTCTTCTCTTTCGAAAGTTTATCAAAAGCGGAAAGTAAAATTTCTAAGCTTTGATTTGATATATTAACTTGCAGCTTTGCCTTTTTATATAATAATCTTGAATCTTAACTGCGTCGAATGTATTTTTTTTTCCAGTTAAGCGAAGACCTTGGGAATATTATAAATTAACGTTTAGAAAAATGATGATCGGCAGCTTAAGTAGAAATAATAATAATGCACAAACAATACGCGAGTGTAGTGTGCAAATTGTTGCTTTGCTTTGCTTTGCTAGCACAATCACACTAAAGATATAAGAAATGTTTGCAAAAGCTGAAAACTGTATATTCAGGTACCAGATTCAGGTACTTTATACTTTATTCAGGTAACATCCATTGTGCATAGACACTGCAATTGTGAAGATTTTCGCATGCCATTCAAAATGCAAATGAATGGATGTGGGAATCTTATGAGTCACTACTTCATTTTCGCCCAAATATGATAAATAGGTTTAGGATTTGCAAATTCTATGGAAGCTCAACGGTTATCATTGTTTATTTTTGCTTCGAATTTCATTCAGTATTCAAGGCTACGAATTCGAAAATGCGATCATAGCAATCACGATCACTTTTGGCCTTCACAATCAGCTGTTTGCTGGGAGAAATACAAATGATATATTGAACTCTAGCTCTTTGGGAAAGCTGACAGTCTTCTATGCCTAATTAATAAAATTTTTTGTAGAATTCTAGATAAAATTGCTTTGTTTTATCTCTCACGATCAGATTTTTTTGCGAAAAAGTTTGAGGGTCAATAAGTTCCAGGAATTTCTAAAAAAAAAAAGGTATATTTATTTATTTCGTGGGAATATCCATTAGAATATATTTCTCTAACAATTGAAAACTAAACTTTGTCATTACCCCACCCCTGCTTGTAACGGGTGTTTTTTTTAGAGGTATAGAACTTTAAGTTGGCATTACTGTTCAAGATGGCGACCGATTTAACAGCTGTCAAGTGATTTATTCTCAGTTTGGTTTGGCAATTCGTCATGCGTGCTTACAAAATCCAACTCGTGCAAGAATTGAAACCAAACGATCATCAAGCAAGGCGTAGATTCGTCGAATGGGCCCAAAACGAGATTGCTGTTGTTCCCGATTTTTCATAAGCCTCCAAGATCTTGTGATTTAACACCGCTAGACTACTTTTTGTGGGGCTATGTAAAGTCATTGGTCTATGCGGATAAGCCACAAACGCTAAACCATTTGGAAGACAACATTCGCCGTGTTATTGCCGATATACGGCCAAATATTGGAAAAAGTCATTGCAAATTGGACGTCCAGATTGGACTACATCCGAGCCAGCCGTGGCGGTCATATGCCAGAAATCATATTTAAAATGTAATGCCACAAGATTATCTTTCATGTCAATAAAATTCATGTCAATCGAATAATCCATCGTTGTTTTATTGCAATTTAAAGTTCTATACCTCTAAAAAAAACACCCTATAGAATTCCACAATCTCTGGGCCAATTCTCGATAACTGGTTGTGTTTCTGTGTGTCTGACATATTCATTGATCTTGCAGAGATCTTTCCATCCGCGAAATGTGTCAAAAATCGTCGGGCTGTGGCCGCGATAAATGCAAAACCCGATCGCTAAATACCGAATTAATCGAATTAGCATAGCTAGTGACAAGCGCAGAACGCCAAAGATTGGGGATCTTAATCGTGGCAAGTGCCACAGAAAACCCCTCAAAAACAACAACAAAAATGAGAAAAAAAAATGCTATTAAAAAAACCAGAAATACACGCGACAAAAATGCACAACCAGCGGATCAGGAGAAGTAAACCGGTGAATTAGTGCAACAACAACCAGCGACTCGAAACTAAAATAAAAGCAAAGTCTGAACAAAAACAGAGAAAAAGACTAGAAAAAAAAACCATTAAAGAAACCTGCTTTGAGGCATAGCTGGAATACCAGAGTTGTCACTTGGGGATTGAGGATTGGGGATTTCGGCGTTTTTTCAGGTGAATTGCAGGTGTGGAGTGGGGAGTGTCTAGTGCTGCGATGATGAAGAAGAAGAAGTGGGAGTAAAACCCGCCGAACCTAAGGCGTTAGAAAGAGAGGTTGCCCAGCGATAAGCGACGAGAAAGAGACAAAATCGCATGCATGTCGCATTTGCAAACGGACTTATGCAATGCGCCCGAAAGAGAGGGGGCGAGAGCGTGCGAGCGGGAGGGGGGCAATAAATCAAAACAATTATTATGTAAGGCGGTGCGACTGTTAGTGCAGCCAAAAGCAGTTAACAGCGCAACACATTTAGCGGTACGCAATAAAAGCCCATTTTAATTTGGCTTATTTAGTTTATTGATTCAGCTTTAATCCAGAGAGCGAAAAGTTATTGCTGGCGGGGGTACAATTTCAAATGCAAATAATACCCTTATCAGTATCTTTATAAGTAAGTTTATAAGTCCTTTCAGTTCTATCAATTGCAATTTAAGCTGCGACTATTTTTTTTCAGTGTAATCGTTAAGTCTGATTGCAGCTTCTCTTCCCTCTCGCTCCCGCTGCCAAATCGTCCTCTCTTTCCCACCCCAAAGCGCCTTGCGTGTGTAAATTGTTTATTTAATTTCAGTTATTGAAAATACGGTTTTGATGGCTTTCAATTGGGATGGCCAGCAAATGAAATGGACTTTTATTAACTTGGTTAAATCATGGCAAATGATTCAATGCGATTTTATAATTATTTTTGCACATTTATGTTTAGCACGTTGTTTTGTTATGTACGTTCGTTCGTTCGTTCATAGTAATCAATTGATATTCTGCTCGCATTTCGCTCAAGTTCAGTGGCTCTAAAACTGTCTCAAGGCTGCAAATTTCATTTTTCGTTTTTCGACTTACCGCTTAAACAAACAAGTACAAACGATTTTCAAATGTTTCTGTTAATTTTTTGGGCTTTTTTTTACTGTTGTTACAGTTATTGTTGTTGCACACTCTACTCTTTTCCGTATGCAAACGCAGTCGCATACAAACACATAGGCACGTTGTTGTTTTTGTTGTTGTTGCAAGGCCTTACTATTTTTAATGAAATGAAGGAGTCGCCGCCGCCGAACAACCAAACGAAACGAAAGCGAACAGCACACGAAAAAGTCACACAAAAATCTCTCAGCTAAAATAACTGTTGACAGGCGAAAGAGACGCAAAGAGAGAGGATACTCGCGATGTTGTTGTTGCTGCTGCTACGGCTGTTGCTGCTGCCTTACTGATATTATTTCTACGTATGTAATATTATTCCGTTGGAACGTTGTTAACGCTTTCGCGGACAAATAGTAACTGATTTCGGCCGCTGAAGCGTTCGCAGGTGAGAAGCGCTCGATCGTTATCTGTGTGCTTGTGTTGCATACTTTTGGGCCAGCGCGGAAAATAGTGTCGCGATCTTACTATTACGTAAATCAGCTGTTCAAACCATCAAGACAAAGGCTAAATGAAAACTAAAAAGGTACTTTTTCAAAAATGTCCCTTTTGTTTGCTTGCATGTTTATTAAGTTGTATATTTTTAAGCAACTTTTTGATTTTAATTTGTTCACCCTCCAGTAAATTACCCACCTTTTTTAACCCATCTTATAACGGTTTCGTTTTCAAGCTCTTCACTTCCGTAGAACCCATCACTTCGTTGTCTTTGCTTTTGAGCCCTTTAAATCCCATTGTCTGTCCTCTTATCACCAGTGTCCAACGTTGTTTCCAAGCCACTGCCTTACCTGTATGGAAATCAATCAGAGGGATGAACGAACGAGAAGGCACTGCCTGCAATTCCAATTGTTTTTGAATCTTTCTGTACGAAATCTATGAAATGTAATGGAACGCTGGTAAATAGCAAGCAATGAGAATCGCTGCCATTGAGTGATATGCATAAGTCCTTGAGCTCACGCTTATGGATATGTGGTCAACTGTACTTCTGGCCCTGCTTTGACAGCTGACAACTGTCATTTTCGGCCTGGCGCACCTGACGTGTGCTCATGGAATTTATTTAATTTCCGCCTGGCCATTCAAGTAAATTGACTTTCACCGCCCCCCCAGCCCACTCTTTTTACTTCACGTGTGGGAGACAAACAAAAGCCGTGTGCTAATGCAAATTTGGACAGATCTTTGGATAAACATTGCAATGGAATAGTCAAAGTTCCAGCGACACATTCCACTACGAAAATGTTGGTGATGATACAGGATATTTTGTATAGTATTATATTAAATAATTTTAAATAGAAATATCAATTTTTACAGTTCAGAATTCTGTTCTAACCCTTTAAGATGGTATAGTATTGAACTAGTTTTTAAACATAAGTTGCATTATTTTGTTGCAGTGTCATGTTAGCGTTTTCGGCAACTCCGTGGCGACATTTCGCTGCTCTACTCGGGTGCCCTTATCGGTTTAATTAGTTTTTGAAAAAGTTGGACCAACAAACTCGTGAAACGCGGCAAGGGCGGCCAGTCGTGCAGATAGAACTAGCAGTACTGGCAATTATGAAATGGCAAATAAGTTGCCACTTGGAGAGCGGGGCAATTGCATTTAAAGCGCAACGCCTTTACATTTAATTAAGGCCGAACGAAGGACGCCACCTGCTCTGTTTGCCGATTCACCTGTTTATCTCCTCGAGTTTGCTGGCTGGTGGTGGGTGGCACTTTCTTAGCTCCCTGCCGATTTGCATGAATATTTATTGCGAATGCCGCTTTAAATGCAGCTTCCTGGGAAAACGTCGCCGGATTAGGCAACAAATTTATATGCACAAAAAACGAAATCAACAAAAACAAAGAAACGAGAAAGAAAGCAAAAATGCAGCTGCGAAGGCAGAGATTTTGCCAAAAACTTTTCGGGCACCTGCAATAAAAAAGTTTTCTTTAATCCTACCAGGGGGTTTTCGTAATAAATGATTTAAATTTCGCTTCCAATGGAATTGAACAGCTAATAAAAGAGAGCTACTAAAAAAAAAATACTTAGAAAACGCTATAAAAATCGAACTGATAGTCCTGGTAGAAGAATTCACCGCCATCCCCGGAACAGAAAACTCAAATGAACTTTCAAAACTCAAACCGTGCAAAAATCGTTCAATCTTCTTAAGCAACCGACCAGGCGGCCAGAAAAACCCAGAAGGCCAACGGAACCGATTCAATTTAACTTTCGAACGAAACACGCACACCGCTGTGCAAATAAAAATAAAATTACACACACATTAGCCGGCACATATGTACATATATGTGTTTGCTTTGTCACGGTTCTTTGCATACAGCCATCTCGCTTCGACTTCAGCGCCAGCAGCAGGCCATCCTACTCGCACTCACACAAGCAGTGCATTTTACAGTTTTGAAACGATCATGCGGGCGCGTTGGAAATGTGCGAGCGGTACGCCGCTCGCTGTGCGTTGCTGATCGCCTGGTTGCTACATGGATCACTTTATCGATTTTACGAAGAAGCGAATCGATTTTTTTTTGGTTTTGTGATCTCAGAATCGGAATCATGACCGCCGTCAGATGATCGTGTGGACGCATGGCTTTTTCACGACTCGAACGAGACAAAACCGCAAAAGAGCATCACCACAACGATCGGTGCTCGTATATGGTTGTGAATAAAAACAAAAAATGAAAAACAAAAAATGTACTTGGAGATGCCGGGGATTGAACCCGGGGCCTCTCACATGCAAAGCGAGCGCTCTACCACTGAGCTACATCCCCGATGTACTACTGGCGAGCAAAACGCCTATACAAGGCAAGCGTATGGTGGTGGGTAAGCAAACTAAAATGAAATGCGCACACAGCGCTTGTAATGTGTTCATGCTAACTTTTTGTATAAATGCAATGATATTGTTGTAAATGCACTTGCTTGTTTTTACTTTATTAAATTTTTTTTTCTTGAAAAATTCTCCAGTCATATTATATTATTTTAAAATTATATACGCGTTTTTATTCTTTCGTAGTACAAAATGTGTGCTCTAATCCAACTTCCTATATCCTTTTCATCCTGCAATATGGATTTTAATCGACACCCCTTCCCCCACTGCAAAATGCATTTTGGTCGGACTGCTTCACATCGGGGATGTAGCTCAGTGGTAGAGCGCTCGCTTTGCATGTGAGAGGCCCCGGGTTCAATCCCCGGCATCTCCAAGTACATTTTTTTGTTTTTCAATTTTTCTTTTGTTTTACATATTTTTGGCTCTTTAAATGCGCTTAGAGCTGGTATCGCCAAGGCGATGCTTGTGTGTGGGCCATGCCCAGAGACTTGATTTATGCGCAACGAGGCGGCAATAATGAATTATTTATGCCGATTTACGGCTGCCAGGCAGGTCTGCATGTCAATTGGCAGGAACACACTAGTGTTTTGGAGACTAGTGGAAGGAAATCGAGGGGAGGCAGAAAACTTGAACGATTCTCTTGGCCAGTGTTTGACTTTTGGCAGCATTTAAGCCCAACTCGTAGCCGCAATGCAGTCAAGTGGTTAAATTGTGTATACCCAGACTGCTGTGAAAGGAAATTGGCTTGTTCTCACTTTTGCAACATTTGCCGACTCGAAATTAAAATTAAATTTTGCATGAGCTTGAAAGCAACCCAGCAGCAGCACAGCAGCAGCAGTTTAAATATTGGCCAGGCTCAGGACATGCAATTGATTTTGTTGCGGTCGAATAAGGGAAACATTCCCAAGAATTTGACATGTTTCTCGATCACAGACTCTTTGTTCCTTCCACACATCTTGACCTATCAATTAGCAAGAAGCATAGGCGAAAATTTAAAAGTTAAAAATCCGAAGTGGTAAATGCTAAATGCTAAATCAGAAATGCCAAATCCCAATGCCCAGACACAAGTGGCATAAATAAGATTATGCCAGGTCTCGTGTTGGATTGAAATTAATTACCATAACGACGTCTGCTCGTGTCAGTGTGTGGGATTTATTTGCCGGCAATAAATATTTTATAACAGAGCTGAATTGTGCTGGCCCCTGATGGACTTGAAGGCATAATTTGAATAAAAGAAAATCCAAATCGAAATTGTCACACAGGATTTATGTAATTGCATAAACACCGCAAGGACATTCGCACACACGTGCCTGCGAGTCGAGTGTCCTGTCTCTCGAAAGGCCTCGATTCGGTTGCTATCGGTCTCCTTTACTGCTAAATAATTGAGGCAACAAACTAAACAAATGACATAACCTCAATTTCGTGACGTGCCCCTTGGACAGGGAAAAGGGTGTTCAATCTATTTGGGTTTTCCTCCCGAAAAGAACGCCCGTCTTGTATTTGTGCGTTGTACTTAAGTTATCGATTTCATGGTCTCTGAATACGAAATATTCTCATTCTCTGCTGAACTAATTGGTAAAGTGCCTATTAAATGTATCTTTAGTATGTATGTTTTGTATGGAAAAGATGTCTTTTGCAGTATAATAGAATTTATTAGGATAAGTTTGATAAAGTTTTGTATGTACTCCTAGGCAGCATATGTGTACTGTTGCATACTTTTGCACACCTTTCAAGTTTCTCTGGTTTATACCTATTCATTATTCTTATTTTTATATAATTTCCTAGTTGTGTACAAACGATAAGTAAATCAACACCTATCCAATCTGGCGCATTAGGACCCCACCACACCTACGATTAAAACGATAATGCGTACAATTCTATTAGAGACTATGTATGCACTTCTGTGCAGCTCCTGGTAATCGCATGACCCCAGCCCTCAAGCCAAGCTTAGTTCTAATTAGGAAACCACAAGTGCAGGGGCCGATAAGAAATTGTAAATGCAGTGGCAGACTTTGGTTGCCGAAGACCTAAGGCCCTAAGACCCCGGCTTAATCACATTAAATGCACATTTAAAATTCTCTTTCTCGGTTACATCGTCAGTTTCCTGCATGCCAGTATCATCATCAACAGCATCCTCATCGACAGGACGAGTATCAATGTTGGGGGTTTGGGTTTTCTGCGAAAGTGAAAAACCAATACATATTTCCGGTGCATGGGGTTGCGATGGTGATGGTGATGAGGAGGGGGTGAGGATGTTTCGACTGAGGATGCTGCCCAAAGGACATCTGGTTGTGCGTGAGTTGCTGCCGTTGTCTCCGTTCGTGTCTCCGTCTCTGTGTGTGCGTATGTGGTAAATTAATAATGCATTCGATATCGAAGCCACTTTGCATTCAAATTCAATTGTGCATGCGTGCAAATTCAATTCCCCAAAGCCCAAAAGCATAAACTAAATTATATTGCTGCAAAATTTAAATGTGCAACTATTTTCGTTGCATTTGGGCACATGACAATTGCAAATGCAAGTGTCAAAAAAGGAAGCGGCTTCGCCTAAGCCAACCAGTACCAGTACCAATACCAATACCAATGCCAGTATCCCATTCCATAAATACACTGCCCAACATAAATACTAGCAACGCAACCCAAACCTGCAACGCAATCACGTTTCAATTAACAGCCATGGCCGGCACTGTACTTCAGTCGCATGGCACTACAGTGCACAGTGCTGGCCATTTGGTGCTGGCCATATTCGTATGTAAAACACGCACGCAACGGCTGCTCATCGGGCAGGGCTTAATGGTCCTGGTTCTGGTCCAGGGTCCTGGACATCATAATTCCGGCCACAATTCCCAAACACCGCAAACACATAAGGGAGTGTGCAGCGGGTCGGGTCGTGTTGGGTTGGGTTCGGCTGGTTTGGGCTGGTTTGTGCTGGTTTGGGTGGTTTGGGTGGTTTGGGTGGTTTGGGTGGCAGGTGGTTGGGGTCAGCAGTTGCAGTTGACCAGGGCAAAGTTCTATGGGGCCCACGAACTAATTACGTTAATATGCGACAACGTTTTCATAGGCGAAAAATGTTTGCTGCACTGCGGACGCTGTACACTCAACGAATGTTAGTGCCCAAATTGGCAATTAGTTTAACACAATTTTACAAATCGGGCTTTATCAACTGAAGTGGGCGTTTTAGGCCTTCTAAGCCAATTTGAATTAAATAAACCAAGTTCATTTCTGTGAATGTATCAAGATTTCTATTTATGTTTATTACAATTTTTCAAAAATTTTAAAACCTACATTACTTTTTTACTTTTAAGAAATTGGAAAGCTTTATATAATATTGCTCCTATGTTTTCTATTTTACCGAATTTATCATAAGTCCTATCCCAAATTGGCTAAGTGCAGCGAAGGGGTCAGAGGTGGGATGGTGTTGCATTTGCAATTGGATAACCAAAACTGGTGTAAATGAGTGGAGCACAAAGTGGAGCTCACTTGAGGAATGCTCGATTGGATTTCGAAGGCAGCATTGGCAAAACTTGCCGAATTATCCAAGGAGGTGCGTACTTTCCGAAAACAGAAGCATTACGACGCTAACAAGCGACTGCTGCGCATCAGCTGTCAGTGGGGAAACGGCTCGCCACATCGCTACATCGCCACACCGCTCCTGCCCCCCATCCGCTGGAGAAGATGCAACTGTTTGGATGCCGGACTATTAGGAATGCCAACACAACGGGCCCAGATGAGCGGACGTGGACCAGTTGCAGGACCCACTAAGCCAAGCGGCATTACCCAGCTACGATTCCCGTTGCCCCTCCACATCCATATAACCATAAAGCCATCCCATCCCCAAGCACATGGACACCACCACCACCACCACCGCCACCGTCACCACCCCCCGCGTGTGTGCATTCATAAATAAGGCATCCAACGAGGCAGACTCAGCAGGGAGCAGAACTACAGACTGACCTGTCCATCCAGGTTAACGGGAAGACGCACATGGCAACACACAGCTACACTCTAAGAAATGCAGTTAAAAGTCGTACTTAAAAACTGATCATAACTTGCGTCATTGGAGTATCAAATCTGCTACACTCCATTGCTTAAATGATTTAAAAAAGTCACCATCATACTCCCAAATCTTTAATAAGATATACTATTTAAGTATCTGCATATTCCTCACGTACTTACTGACTTTTCTCAGTGCAAATTTTCCCTTGGCACACACACACATTCGATCACTCGCTCACGTAGCTCCCTCAAAGTCCTGCGGCCCATTCTCGTGCGGAAAAAGGAGGAGTGACAGGATGGGAAGTGGACAGATGGATGCTGCTCCTGCTGTTGACAGTGCCTGCTGTCATTCATTCATTAATGCATTTTCCTGATTTTCACTCATTTAACTCTATAGATTTTTCATTTTGCCTATTACGAGCCAGGGCATCAGGACACCATGGTCAGCTGCTGGATGAGAAATAGAGAAGAAGTGGATGGAATGGGATGGGAATGGGATAGTATGGAAATGGCAATGAGGACGACGTGGCCGTCGGCTCTCGCATGTCCTGACCTCTTTGGCCTGCCCTGTTGGTTTTGTCCTGGCCCCGGGAGCCATGCTTCATTTACTTTGTTGTCGGTGGCCATTAGTTTTGACGCACTTTGGACCAGCTCCCCACCTGATGCGATGGCCATTGGCCATCCACTGGGATGCCGATGCCGATGCTGATGCTGATGGTGATGATGATGTGGGGAATGGAAATCCCTGCCTGCCCAAAGGCACAATCCCGGCCGGCATTGTGGGGTTAAGTGGGCTGTGTGTGTGCGGAATGAGCATAATGGATTGACAGGCTTCGTTAGCAGGAGCTGGTAAGCTGAGGTCAATCAAATCGCAGGCAAACTTTCAAATATATCAATGTAAGTCAGCAATCGATTCCGGATGCACATCGTAATCGATAGAAAGTAAACATATTGCCTGGCAAAAGTTTGTATAACTTTTTCGAAACGGAAAAGGGTCAAAGGACCAGATTTTCTAGCTCACTGTTGGAATAATTAGATTCGCAGTTAGGTAAACGTTTTCGGTGTACAAAGAAGGTTTATTTGTTGTCTTGTTTTCGTGATATGGTTAAGCCTAGCACTTTCTAGGATATGTGTGCTTGGTGTTTTTTTTATGCATTCCCTTATCGATTTACTCCTTCAATTTCGATTTAATCCAATCAATCGAAAGGTAAGCAAATCCGAACTGAAGTTCCAGCACCGCAATGTGCTCGTTCTCTGTTTTTCAACACCCTACTTTATCCGTAGCTCACTCTCCGATATCCTGGCTCAAGTGTCGCTCTTTTTTTTTTGCAGCTTTCCTTGGGCAAACACAGACGACACTTCTTCAGCTTCAGCTGCTTTTTATCTGCTTCCCGATTTTCCGAGCGTTTAGGCAACAATAACAGCAACAGCAGCAGGAGCAAGTTGGGTAAACAAAAAGTCGGACTTGCAGAGTCCAGGATTCCACAGAGATGACGCACAATGATTAAGAAACTAACTGGAGATAGATCCAAATATTAAAAAAATCTACTAAGACCAATGCTCCTTAAATAAGTCCGTATTTTAGAATTTTTATTTGAAGTAAAGAACAACAAATTTATGTATGTACTGCAGTTAATAAAGAAATATAAAAAATAATGTTTATCCACTACTTTAATTTTACAAGTTTGTGTAGTTTTAATCTATTCTCAGATGTTGTTTCCTTGAGTACTTTTTGGTTAACTCAATAGCTCGGATATCAAACAGATTTGTCTAGAAAATAGCTCAGTTGACCAGCCCTGCCGCCCGCCCCCTCTCTCTCACCTTTCCCCCGCCGCTTTTCACACTAAATGACGCTCGAGGACAACGACAAGGACTACTGCCGCCGCCAGCGTGGAAAAGTCAAAAGGCCACGACTTGGTCTAAAACTGACTTTGGCTTTTCAGGTATAATTAATCTTGTTTAGCTCTTGTTGTTGCCCGGCTGCTTGACTGTCTGCCCGACTGTCTGTCACCCAGGACTCCTGTTTGTTTGTCTTGCCATTCGGGCAGCTCCTTGAACAGGACATCCCACCCTCACCACCACCTTCCGAAAAAGAAAAAAAAAAAACAAAAAACACCCCCACCGTAACCCCCGTAATGTATTTAGAACGAGTTTAATTTGCTCGCCAGCACATTTTTCTCCTTTCACAAGAGCGAAAGTCCTGGGCCAGGTTAACTATTAATTTTCGGCCCCTGAGCAAGATTAACGAGTGCATGATTGCCTCAAATTGTCTAGGAAAATGAAGGGGGGCTCGTCAGTTGGGTGGCAGTTGGGTGGCAGTTGGGTGGCATGGCCCTCCAAGTGGATGGTTGCTGGCTTAATGCCCAAATTCATGGCATACTTCAAGGCGCTGCCGGCGACCCAAGAACGAAATTTATTTTCGTCCATTGCAATTTTGTCGCCATTTTCAAGTTGATTTTTATTTTGTTTGTGTTTGTTGCGTCCTGGCCAACTTGACTTGCTTGAATGGGTGATAGGGTAATGGGGAAAGGGCTGAGCTAAAGGTCCTTTTCTTTGGCTTATTTTGGCACTGCAACTTCTTTAGCTTCTTGATTTTCCTACGCCCGCTGGGCGGTGGTAATTAATTTTGTTGCATGTCACAGCTGCTCGGTGAATTTATTTTGTTTACTGTTTAGCCAGATAATTGCAATTCAGTTTGCTTTGCACAGTTTGGAAATCGTTTTATCAAATAATTATAATAGCTTAAATATTACTCGATTTAATTATGAACTTTATAGGCTGGCAATTAATTTCAATTTGCAGCTTAAACATAAATATATTCATAACTTTTTAATTCATACAATTAAATAATTCTTACTCGGCTATAAGGATAAATAAATTTTAATAAAACATAGTTGTAATAGAAATATAGATATTTTTAGAAAGGTTTCAATCAAGTTCAACGTTTATATGCCTACAATCATTTTGTCACGGCATTCCAGAATGCAATATTTGTTTCCAGTTAACATTTGCATCGACTTAAAAATGAAAACATTCTCAAAAATTTCGAATCAAAATGGAAAATTGTAAAATTGTAGAAACATTTCGCATTGATTTTGCAAATCCGTAAACCCAAGCAGAAGAACTTTCAACCTCTCGAAAAATTGCTTTCCTCTCTCGTTGGCTTTGTTTTCTGTCCAGAAATTTTGTTCGTTTTCGCATTTCTTGTTGCCTGTTAAGTAAAATGTTTTCATTGTATTTGAAATGCTGCCAGGAGCAGGAGCAGGAGAGGAAGCTGGAGGAGCAGGGGCAAAATGGGGCCAGGATTGGCTACACTATGTTGTTTGTTATTGCAACAAAGCTGGATGTGTTTTTGCAGTTGACACCTGAAATGCAAACACATTTGCCACAGCCGCTGAACAGGATCAGCTTCGGATTCATTCTGAGGACCCTGGCGCCAGGATGGGACAAGGACGAGGACGAGGGATCCAGATTACAGAAATGCAGATGCACCAGCTGCTGCTTATAGATGCCACTCAATGGCTATGTGTGCGTAAGTCTGCTTCTCTGTGTGTGTGTGTGTGCGGCTGACAAGCTGCAGTTGTTGCACATGAAAGAGTTCGAAAGGCAAAAGTCTTGTTTTCATTTTCCAGCTACACGAGAAAGTCGAGCCAGCGCTTGACTCTCGAACTTCCCGCTGGAGGTCACCGCCAGTTGACCCAGTCTGGCTCGGAATTAAACCCAATGTATTGGCAACCCAACTCCGCCTTTTGTCTGCCATATAATTGCAAATTAAAATCGATAATTTGTTCGTTTATCTCATTAGGAGTATAAGGACCTTTAGTTCCCATATCCTTGATTTGAAAATTGTTTCATGAATCCCTGTGGTTTTTATAAAGGTAACTGCTGTATTTTTTGTACCTGCTTTCATTTCCCTTGAAATGCATTACCATGTGGACCATGCTCCTGTTGGACAGCAGTAAGCCCCACCTTTGATCCCGTGTTGCCATTATTGACCTCTGTACCCGCTGACAACCTTCGACCACATTTGCATTAAGTGCCGCTTAACACGGAATCTCAATCTTTTATGCAAAGTACTGTTCTCCACCTCCAGTTCCACTTGCAACTTGAGGTCCTTTTGCACTGCCGAAATGTGGCTGCCATCCGTGTGTCCTGCAGGGGTTTCAATAACTCCGGGCGAAGTTGTCTGCGCACAGGCCGTGAATCACTTTGAGTCCTTCTGCGGCTTCGATGACTGTCAACGGGATTTGGTTGCACTGCATCTGCTTGGCTGTGGGCATATGGATTCTGCCCCCTGGAATCCGCTTTTATGCAAAACACCTTCTGATGTCCCTATCCTTTGATCCACTATTCCTTCTGCTTAAAGATTTACTGAAAGGTAATAATAATATTACACAATATTTAAGTTTCTTTCTTTTATCCCGCTTTTGATGATTTCATTCCAAATCCGATATTTCGTTCCCCTGGCTGACCTTTCAACTTTACTCCATTGTGGCTGAGAACGCATTTGTGCATTTCGGCGATTGCCTAATGCAGCGTTGCATAATTTTAGCAAAAATCAAATATTTGACTGCGAATCCTTTGTGCGCCATCTAACCTCCACCTCCTTCGCTTCCCGGAGGTCCTGGCTCCTTTTGCCCTTCCTTCCTGGTCGAGTCCAAAGCAGCCAGGCAAACGTCTGAAGGGCAAACAAACTTTTTGCGCGCGCCGGTTAATTTAGTCGATTCAGCTGCGACTGGCACAAAAAAAAAATGTATAAAAAAATAAAAGGGAATAAAATGAGGAACTTGCATACCGTGTGCATTACGTTTCATTTGATTCGGGTGCTGAAATTTTTATGCGCGAAAAATGCACAAAATCAACAGAGAATTGCCAGGCTTCGGTGCTCTGATTGAAATTTTGAGTTGAGAAAATCACACACTGCCACATTATGTCCATAATTGGGTTTGAGTTGCAGTTTTGGTCCGCAATTAGTTGGTTGTTATGTAGAAACTCATAGTACTGCACTTCTGCAGTGGATGAGCTTACCACCATTTGTACTTCAGGTGGATGCTTCGATGTCTGGCTCGGTATCTTCGAGTCCGTGGGGACAGTTGGCTTAAACAAATGGCCCGGCAAATTTCGGGCACTAAATCAGTGCAATTTTCGTATCACACCACATTACTCACCGGCCGCTTGTTTATTTGCAATGCATTTTTGTTATATATCGGTGCTCTACCCCCGTTTCTTACATTTGTATATACATATGTATGTATGTGCACTTTTATGTGCATCCGGCCTCTGCAATTTTGCTAAGCAAACTTTATGTCCACCTCTGTAGCCCCTCACTGCCAAACACCAGTGGCCATATTTCTAGTTCCCCTGGCAAGAAGAAGGTAAGAAGCGAGAAAAAACAAGCAAGGAGCAGGAATGCAAATTTATGGTCAGACAAAGTTGTGTAGACGTTGCAAGCGGTGGCAGCAATTATATATTGCAAAAGGGGGGTTTTCCAGGCGGGCGAAAGGTTGGTTTAGGTGCCGGGCCAAAAGTAAAAGTGCCCCAAGGTGCAGTATAAGAATGATTAAATTTCCCCGGTGGAAAAATGCTTTTTCCAGTCTCCAGCGATTGTGGTTATTTTGCTATTCTTCCAGATAATTTTTAAATTTATTTTATGTCGTATAAAAAGGAAAAGGGAACCTAAAATGAATGTTTCTGAGAGCAATACTTATTTTACATTGTGATGCAATAGCTAAAATCTTGTTAAGTGCCAGTTAAATGCTAAACTGTTTAATTGCATTAAAACAATGTTTATTTATTACTACTTTTTTCCAGTGCCCTGTGGCTGACTATAAATCCCATCGGTTAAGCTTTTCTAATGAGCCGGTCATAAAAGCATTGGGCATTTACTTATTTATTTATGTGTTTAACTTTGGTGGAACTTATTAGGTAAAGTGGTTTGGCTCAATCCAAACTATAAGCTCTATCAGAAAGTTGCCAAAGCCGCTGCAATCTAAAGCACCTTGAGGGATTTTGCGAGCGGAACAAAGATTTACTTAGCCAACATTTCAATTAGTAGCGCATTTTTGTGCTGATCAATAGGAAAAAGTTTTGCTCAACCGCAAAACAATGGCGCACCGCAAAAGCCACAAAAACTGCCTTCGTTGGCCAAAATCGGAACTTCAATTTATGCCATCGCACCCGTTTGCCGATTGAAATTTTTGCCATGTTATGCAAGAGATAGAATTTCTAGACCTCCACCTGGCGCATAAATTACGCACGCACATTTGTCGCCTCTGAATCTCACCCACCATCACCACCACTTCCGTTTCCGCTTTAGCCCCGATCCACTTCCGGCCCACTTGGGCATAAGTTAATGCGTCCTTATAGGCAATAAAATTTAAGTTTCTCCACTCCCAGCGCTGCCTGCTTAAATTTTTCATGAGCGAGTTACCTTCTTCAGTTCGCAATAAGTTTGTGCTACCAAAAAAGTTTCCCTAAAACTTAACGAAATTTAGTGGCGCCTGGCAGTGAGTCCTGGAAGTGGAAGTCGTGGTCGTGGTAGTGGTTATGGTCCTGGTCCTGGCCATTGCCCCAAAACTTGTTGTTCTTGTTAATTGAAGCGTTCGGTTAGTGCAGAAATTAAGTTTGCGGTGGACCCGGCCACTTGGCCACTTTTACTTCCCATTTTGCTTGGGTGTTGCGCCAGTTGAAACATAATTACCAGTTAATTTTTATTAAGCTGCGATAAAAAGCGTCTGCAGTGGCAAATAGGGATGGCTTATTGGATGCAAGTTTGAAGCTTTATCTCAAGTTGACTGCGAAGTTTTGAAGTAGTAGATAGTTTCTGGATTTCTTAATTATTTTGGGTATTGTGATATGTTGAGTGAAGAAGTAAGAATAAGTGGATGTATGTATGTATTTTTAATAGACAGACTAAATCACAGAAACCTCACAAACTTGTAGCTTCTAAAGTAATTGAACAGTAAGTTTGTTATATTATTTACTAAAATTATTTTTTAAGATTTTCAATATTTACCTATATATTGTATATTGTGTATACCTGTTTAACTGTTTTTCCTCATTATCCATTATAATAGCTAACTTTTGGAGAACCTACGAAACTAAATTATTACTAATTCCCCAGGGGACGTTTATTGACACGTGAATGGCTGAACAACAAGTGTGGATGCCACGGAATGTCCTGAAGCAATTGGCAGATTGCTTGTTGTCCTGTTTTCTTTGGCCTGCAGCTGTGAAAGGTGTGCAAGGTGGTGAGTAAATATTTTGCTTGACACTATTAAATTTCACTAAAAACAAACGAATCTCACACGCCCGTTCGCCGGCAGCCATAATTTTTAATTAACGCGATTAAATTAATTTAATGAGCTTGCTCCCACACCCCGGCAACTCACTTCAAGCGACAATTAAATTTTCATGTCCTGGGCGCTAGGATGCGAGTGTGCGAGAGTGTGTGTGCGAGAGTGTGTGTGTGGCAAGGACGTCGTCAGCGACAAAGAGACGTAAACATAAATGCCACGTTTCGTGTTATGTACGACGGGAAATGATTTTTACGATGCCCAGCAGCAGGAGTAGCTGAAGGAGCAGGAGGGGCAGGAGCGCACCACATGTCTCATCAACGTCAGCTAGCCAACATCCAAGGCACTCCCATTTTCCATGGGGCAGAAGGGTTCGGGATGCCGGTGGCCACCTCACTGACAGCCAGGACACTTTGCAGCGGCATTATCATTAACAACATCATGCGAAAGTGCCCTGCGCCCATATATCCAAGTACCAGAACAACCTCGTACTCCACTCCACTCGTTCCCATATCGCACACACATTGTCAATGGATGTCTGATACGAGAGGGCGTTTGTATAACCGGGGGCGTGGCAGTGGGGGCGGGTGGGTGCGCCTGATAATAAAGCAATTTCAGTGTTAATTTGTATGCCACGACCGTGTAACCCCACTTGCCCTAATGGATGCTCACTGGGATGATAGTGAGGCCAATTCAAGCCATCGATATGGGGGCTAGCCCCCAAAGGAAAGACAGATAACAGCAGGTGTTAGCATAGAAAAGTGCGCAGATTTTGTTAGAATATACAGAATAATAGCAAACTACTAGGATGTTCTAGAAACTCACTCTGTGAACTGAAATACTTGCCATTTGGTTTGCCAAGCCAGTTGGGCATGTAAAGTATTTCAATTACTAACCTAGCGTACTCTGCATTCAATGTTCCTTCAAAAACCAAGAGAAATTTCCAATTCAGCACCTTTAGCTTGGCTTGAGTACTAATCTGTGGCCATTTTTCAACATTGTGGCACTATGAACTCGACAATTTTCACCTTTTTCGATATCAATAATCCGCAGCCATTAATTACACTTTGGCGCTGTCGGTAATGGAGAATAAAAGATGGGTGGGTGGTGGCGGTGGTGAAGTGGTGGCCAAGTGAGTGGCTGGCTGGGGGGCCATATTTTGTGTCCGCTGCCAACTAATTGCAACAGTTACGACGCCATATGGCCACCAAGTCATCGAAAAGGGGAGTCCCCGAAGGACCCTCGCAGATGCCATTTTCTTCGCTTTTCTCCCTGCTATGCGATGCGAGATGCGATGCGCGTTGGTGTGTGAAATAGACAACTTACGTGCCATACGCACATGTGTGTGTACAATGTACATATGTGTTTGTAGTGGTGGTTGTGGGTGGTGGGGAAAGTTGCAAGGAAAAATGCTGAGGAAAATTGCAGGCAATGGCAAAGTTTCTATGCCCCCACATTTGCCCACACTCTTTTCACTTTTTGCGCATTTTTCACTGCCATGTGGCAGGTTCATGTCGTTTCCTTTCGCTCCTCCCCCCCCACTTTCCCACTAGTTTTTCCACTATTTTCCGTACTCTTTTTCCGAGTTTTCCTGCACTGGCACTTGGGGAATTTACGTGTGCATGCATACGCTTAGTTTTCCACTGCCCCATTTAAGGGGGGGAAAAAAGGGAAAGCAAATTTTGAGCCAAGTTCCCTTTGTCGACTTGGCCTCCTTTTGTTTTCTGGCTCTGCGGTTAAGCAGGAATAATGCATCTGGGATGTGAGAATTTTTATGCCAGGATATATGCATTCCGCTCCGTGCCAAAAGGATCCTTGATGAGTGATACTCCCAAACTTCCCAAATAAGAAGAACTGATTTGTTTTTTGTAATTTATTTCTTGTGTTTTATTGTATTTCATTGTTTTGTTGTTGTTGTTCATTGATGTCTGTTGTTTTCATGTTTGTTTTTAATTCTTTTCCCATTTACTGCTAAATAACTTTAAATGTTGTATTTTCATTATCAATATAATTTCATTCTTCATCATCATTCTCACTTGCCAGCTCCTAATTCACTTTCTTCACAATTCTTCTGCTTCTCTGTTCTTCTGCTCGTTGTTGTTTTTGCATTTCGCAAGATTTGTTATCGCTTTGCTTTGCCTTCCTGCTTCGTTCTTTACATGAATAATAACTAAATTTGTTTCATTATAATAATAAATATAATAATAATAGGTAATAATGATTTGTTTATTAAATATTTTTAAAAAATTTTCATTTTTTTTTTTCGTTTTTGTTTTTGGGTTCTTTTGTTTTATTTTAGGAGTATATGTATCATCGCTATCAATTATCATACGTCAGAGTCGTTGCCCAAAACTTATTCTCCTCCGTTCAGTTTTACTTTTGTGGATTTCTTCCTGCCAAAAACTCCGTACCTTAATATCTATTATTTCAATTCATCTTTATTTGTATATGTGTATAGTTAAGTTGTATATACTAGTTCATTAATGTATATTTAATATATGTTTAATACAATGTATATTTATAAAAAATAAAACAAACTACAAAAATATATATGAACACAAAATATAAACAACGAACAACAATTATTCGGCCTACTTCCACTCCTCCGCGAATATCACAAAACAAAAAACCACAAAACACGAAGAAAATTATATTGAAAACTTAACTCAATTACAAACAATATAGACATTTGGGGCCAGAGGGCCAGGGGGAGGGGGGGTGGTACAGAGGGTGAACTCTGTGTGAAAAACATATCGAAAAATTCGTTGATATCACCTGACAAAAATGAATAACTACTTACAGTACATACAAACATATGCCATGTATCATAGTGTAATTTAACATTACGCTTACTTAACCAACCATTCGAAGTGGAGTAAAATTGATTTTCCCTCACATTCTCGATAAGGTTTCTTGTAATTTCGCTTCACTCTTCGCTCAGGGCTCAATACATTTAGTTTTCTTTACGTTGCAACATTCAGTAATTGTATTTTTCCATTTTGTTTTTGTATTTGTTTTTGTTTTAGTTTCGTTTTTGTTTTTCTTTCAATAAACACATCACATCATATTCACAATTAATAATCATAATGATCTAATATATATGTGTAAATATAAATTAAAATTAACAATAATAACTATGACTTACAATGAAGGAGACTCTACACATAACTACATTAATCCGTTTTCCCTTCGTTTCAGAAATATTTTCTGGTATCATATAGTATCTGTATCTGTTTTTCTGTTTTAAGAGCGCCATGTACATGCGTCAAGTGAAATTTGGTTTTTCCGAAATAATTCGAAACTATTCGAGAAGGTTGAAATCAATGTATATTGGTGTATATATTGGTTTGATGTTAAGGCAAATAAAAGTTTCGTTTCTAGTTTACAAACTCGTGCTATTCTACATGCGCGGCCATGTCAAATGACACGCCAATCTACACATACTAGAGAAGATGTCAAGTAGAACAAAATCTCGCTGAAATCTCTTATGGTACAATGATTCTATAGTGTCTATATGTTCGTAGTTAGTTTGCTTAGTAACTAGGATTTCTCATTTCCGCTTATTGGTTTTTGTGTGTGTGTGTGTTTGTATTTTTTTTTCCGATTTTTTAAATTTTTTTTCTTCAAAGAACATTTATTTTTACACAAAACATTATGGTTTTCTTTTTTGTTTGCCCCTCTTGCAGCTTATTGTATTACTCATTTGTCGTTATTATAATAAATGTTAGTAACTGTTAAAATGTCGACGAGTTTTTTTTTTAGTTTGAGAATCTACGAGTATTGTGTTTATAATTAATCATTTACTTCACTTGTTTACTTTAGTTAATTTACTTTTATTCGTTTACAACTGTTCCACTTCCACTTCCGCTTCTGCTGTCGTTGCACATAGATTTAAGGTCTGATTATAATGGACGGAAACTTATTAGGCATTCTTATTTGGAGTACGGGAAAGTACGGCACACGACTACCGTGTGATCGAGTAAGTTTGGAGGAGGCTTCGAAGAGAGCGAGCTGAAGTTGAGTACTACGAGTGGTTAGGTTTAGGTGCTGGACACGCTATCCGAGTCTTAGAGAGAAGGAGGAACTCAGGTGTATGTCCAGTTTAGAGTTAGTGATAGGTGATAGGTGATAGTGTGATTGCGATGGGAAAAACAAATTTCCGTATATTATAGCCAGCCCTTAAATGTATATGTAGATAAATCTGTTATTGCTGAACAATTATTAGCTAGATGTCGAGTATTATTGGTGTTATCCTTACTGAATGGAGATATTCGTACGCTTGCCATTTAAAATTACGTTTAACTATCCTGCTTGCCATGGCTCTAGTATTCGATTGCTGCTAGTTCGCTTGACTTTAATTCAGTTTTTTTTTTGTGTTTTTTACCTTTATCCAATTCTGCCTGCCATCGTTAAATTATTATTTTTCTTTCTTTACTTTTTGTTTCTTTAAAAGATCACATTTCATGTTTAGTTGCCATTAGTAAATATATATATATATATGTATATATATAATCAATATATTTGTGTTAATGTATATATTCATACGTGTACAGACATAAATATATGTAGTATATATACATATAGTGTATATATGTACGTATGCTTTTGTATATAATAAGTAGTTTCCATTCTGCAATTATTGTAATTCTTATTATGTGTGTTCCAAATACGTTCTTGAGTGTATAAAAAACAAGTCACAAAACTTCATTAAAACAGCATACGGCAAACTGTAAACGAACAGTTCAACAGAATCGGAAATAAGTCTGGATTCATAAATGTCGCATATAGTTGGGTATGTTTCTATATACATATACTCGTATAGTGCTTACAAATCGTTTGCATAGGAAGATATAATACGGTACAATTTCGATTTTTCGATTTCGATTTCTGTGTGAACTGGAGTGGTATTCCTCATTAAATTATCTTGTTTCGAGTTCTTTGTGTGTTCATTTGCTAGAGAATTCAGCTAAATAAGTTGTTATTAATACACTTTAAAAAAGTCTCCTTATTTGTTTGTGGTTGCAAAAAATGCTTATTCCATTAAATTTGATTAAATTTCTTGTTGTTTACCTCATATCGATTTTGTTTATCAGTGGTGTTTTTGATGCTTTCATTGTATATAAAAAATATGGTTTCTCTTGCTGTAGTTCTGCTGATTTATCTTGATCGTTATTATAAAATGTAAAAAAGGATTATGGTTTCTGTACTCTGTTTTCTTGTTTTCTTTATCTGACCTCTGCACATTCTGCTTAATAAAATCTCCGTATCGTTTGCCTCTCGCTTGTAGTAAATCGTTGTTGCAAAAATAGGACGTGACTGTACTTTTTTCATCTTCATCCTCATCGTTTTCGTTATAGTTATCGTTATTATTATTATTGTTATTGTTAAGTGTTTATTATTAGTTGTTCTTGCTGCTTATCTATGGCCTATGTAGATTCTGTTTTTGATTAATTTTGACTATTTGCCATGGAGAACGGTTTGTCAGGCTTAACCTTAGCTAATATTAACACTCCTCACTAAATGTTTATCCACTTTTATGTACCTTTATTTGTATTTTTATTTGCATTGAAATATGGAACACTAGAGTTTAAAATAGTTTGTAACTAATTTTAATGCAACTGCGCTCTCCTCCAAAGTTCTTTCTCTTGTAATATTAATTTCAATTTTTAATTGCTAATTTTCTTTAGTTTCTTTTTGCATTTAACAACACTCTTATTTTTCTTTTCTCTTTTATTTTTTTGCTTCTTTTTTGGTTTTGCAATATTGTAGAGTCTTCACTCAATGTTTTCCCTCTATAATGCATGTCACTTGATGTGTAAATGAGATGCTTACACGTTAAAGTCTTGCTATACGTACGAAAAAGTTCTGTAGAGTTTACCTTTCTCAGCGGCTCTTATTTTTGTAAATAGTTCGTATCAACCTTTAATTTTCATCAAAAACTTCCATTTACTGCCTTGTGTCTTATGTTTGTGTTTCGTAGAATGTGATTGTTTGAAGTTTTATTTACTAGCTTAGACCTTTTTCTCAGACAAGTTCTGCATTTGCTTTTTGATTTCTTCCAATTTTAGCTTGGAGTCTCGATTAGAGCATCGCTTGGGGAGTATTCATGATTGGTATACGTATTGTGTTGCTTAGGTTTTGAGGAGTATGCAATATAAGTATCTAGGTGAACTGGAGTTGACAAAAACGAGTATTCAATGGATAAAGGTAGGTGACAAACTTGTAATAAAGAAAGATCCTATACGATGCGTTTCCTGGGCCACTTGGCATTTGAAAACATTAACTAAGTTGCCTTATTGCAATGCTAATTAGAAAAGCTCAATGAACTTTCTTAGTTTTGAATATTTCTCAATACGCAGTGCCGTAACTAATGTTTTCAAATCCGTTGGGACTTCGGAAGAAACACATGCCTATGACCTAATATACGTTTCTGGGAAAATGAACAGAGCTGCCCCCTCTGGCAGATGGGGAAACCCCTTCTTCTAGATGCATGACGATGGAGACGCCACTGTGGCCGGCGCCACTGTTATCGTGGTGGCCGGTATGGCCGCCACTGTGGTGGCCACCACCTGACCCATCTGCGTCTGGTAGTGGTGGCCCACAAAGGCGTGCTGCTGCGCCTGCGGCGGCGGTGCCTGGGTGGTGTACTTCAGCAGATGCTGCTGCGGGGCAGCCTGCAGCGAGATGAACGGCGTCGCCTGGATGGGGATGCAGTTGGAGTTGTAGTCGCTGCTCAGCACCAGGGTGGGCGTGGCATCGGTGTAATAGGCGGGCGCCTTTAAAAAGGTCGCCGTGGCCGCCGGACCCGGATACTGTTGCTGGGGCGTGGGCATCGTGGCCGTCGAGGTGGTGGACAGCGTGGTGGCCGACGAGAGGGTGGGCGAGGTGGCTATCGAGCAGGAGGAGGATGAGGAGGCCGACGAGGGGGAGTAGGGCGAGCTGCAGTGGTAGGTGATGTGTGTTTGCTGCTGCAGATGTTGCTGCTGATGCTGTTGCTGTTGCTGTTGCTGCTGTTGATGCTGATGCTGTTGCTGCTGCTGTTGATACATGTTGCTGGCGTGTGCTGCCTGCTTGCTGGCATTGCTGTGGTAGTAGTTGTTATTGCTGCTGTTGCTGTGGTAGCTGAACTGTTGCTGCTGTTGCTGCTGCGGCGGCTGCTGCTGCTGTTGTTGCTGTTGCTGCTGCGGCTCGATGATTATCAAGTTGCTGGTGCCGTTGAAGGCGGCTGCTGCTGTTGCTGCTGCTGCTGCTGCCGCCGGATTGGCTGTTGTTGTGGCCACCGGGACAGCTGCCTGCTGATCACTGGGACTGGTGATCATGGCCGCCATGATGTTGGCCGGCGGCAGGACAATCGGTATGTGGTAGTATTTACACTGCTTGCGACGGCACTGGCTGTTGGCGTGATCGCGGCAGACAGCAACACGTTGATCAATCACCTCGACCTTGTCATCTGAAGATTGGCGATCGAATCGGATCGAATCGGATCGAATCGGTTCGGTTCGGAAAGCGGGGGATAGAAAGAAAGAGCGGAGCGTTAGTAAGTTGGATTTTTGGCGGTGAGCTAGTAATTTGGTTTGGCATTAGAAAACAGTGAAAGCTTTTCCAAAAATTTTGTTCAAGTTTTTCGGTAATATTAAAAAGTGATCTTAAGCTGCAGCTGACTTTCACACAATTACATGAGTTCTTATGAAAGTGAGGGGTGAAGACTTTGCTTCAGATTTCGCTGCCCGAAAACAGAACCTCTTGCACTCGGCTCGAAAACGTTCTTTACAATATTTCATATTTCATATTTCATACTTCTGTGTATTTTTGTGTGTGTTTAAATATTCTGACGGAAAGCCAAACTTAAAAAGTAGACAATAAATTATCACGAAAATAGTCGACCATTTTTATGAAATCATATTCGCAGCCAATTCATCATAACTAAATAGAATTACTTGTGGTGTTTTCCTAACTACAACTTAGGATACAAAATCGGAAATCATCTCAACGGTGTCTAGGAAAAGGTAGCACTAAAAGCGTTTAGATATAGATTTAGACTAAACCCATAAATGGGCCACAAAAGGAAAGGAGGGGAACATATAGAAAGGAATAATGTGAACTAAGGAAAAGGAAGAAACTTAGGCACATGCACTTACCTTCAGTTAAATGAACGAATCTACAATTTAACCGACTGCACATAGATCTATTAAAATCTTGGCACACCGGGAGGGTGTCCAGTAACTATATTTTGGGCATGAAAGTTGGTTGTGTTTCAGACATAGTTTTTTGTATTGTTTTTGGATATGGCAGGATGCAAACGGAAACCAATTCAGAAAATCAAAAAGAGTTTTTTGGATTTTTTGTGTGATTCGAGTTTTTTTTTTGTTTTTGGTTTGGGGTTTTTTTTTTTTTTGTATTTATCATCGGTTTTCAGTTTCGAAAAAAAGAGAAGAGCAGAAAAAAGAAAAGAAAAAGAGCACAAATTAGTTATATCTTATAATATTGAAATGGTTCACTAGAATGGTTAATGGTTGGTTAGAATAAATACGGTTTCGGTTTTACAATTGCTTGATGTTGGTGGAGTTCCAGATGTTAGTCGTAGTTAATACAGCTAACTATATATGTAGGTGGTATAGGTAAGTCTCGAACGTTCTTATCGGTTTCACATGATACATTTAATATAGATACTCGTATGTTAAGCTAGTTTCTCTTCGACTTAAACAATCTAAAAAGGCGGAGTAGTGAAATCATAAGAATGAGGCTTTGCAAATGAATCGAAAGGGTACTGAATTTCTATTTCTATAATCACAGTGTGTTCCTCAAAATTGTAGTTTTGCCGGTCTTGTATTCTTGTTTTTGTCATTTGATTGATTGATTGGGGGATTGCGGGGTTAAATATATATATTTTTTTTGTGTGTGTGTGTGTGTGTAACTTAAACGCATAGCTGAGAAATAAAGTGTGGCAGGAAATAAAAGACACCGTGGAAGCAGCAAGTATTCGATCAACAGAAACTGGGCCAAGAAAAGCTAATAAAGCTTCGAAAGCGAAGCGCCTCAAAGATGCTATCTTGAAGATGGACTCACTCATATGTATGTATGTATGTCTTTTAGGGAACTCAAAAATGCACTGATCTCTGATCTGATCAGTCTGATTGCTTTCTTTCTTTCTTAGGTTCTATTGGGGCGGTACTAGGCGGTAACAATTACATATCCTAATAGGCGGCACTAGAAATATAAGAAAAGAGAAGAGAGAAGAGAAAGAGAGATCGTAAAGGTGGGGTTAGTGTCTTTACCATCATATCAAGGCCTCATTTTCTTGTTTTTTTTTAAATATTTTTTTTTATCGTGGCCCTAGGAGTGCGACACAGAAACCAAAGATGGAGGAGGGGGGAAGAAAATCAAAAGCTGCCAAAGCTGAACTCAAAGTTAAAGCCACGAAGCTACTTCGATCCTTGCCGCTCAAGTCGCCAAACTGAAGCACACGAAAAGCTGAAGCTAAGGCAAAAGCTAAGCACAACGAAATCGGCCAGGAAGCTCGCCGCAGGATAAAGAAACGAGGATATATGGGGGATTCGACCTCTGCATACCTAATTATGTAAAAGGTGCCGTTCACTAGCATCGGACACTGAGTGTACATGAGGCCCCTCTCCGGTTGGGCTACGATATCGAAATATATATAGAGAATACACAGTTTTATATATAGTAACATCTCAGCTGGGTGTGGATTTTTCGTGTAGTTGTAGGTGTGGGTGTGGCGTGAGTGTGGTGGTTGTGTGTGTGTTTGTGTGTTTGTGGGTGGTTGGGTGTTTGGCGAACAAACAACTGCTAACAGCTATGACACCCCGAGGTGTGTCCAGCTCATGTCTCACGACATACATCGCACGTATGTATATGTAGTTCATATTATAGCCCAAAGCTACTGACATCACCAAGTCAACGTCATCGCCGCGCCTTTGGCCCTGTTTGTGTTTGTTTGTATGTTTGCCTGTTTGATTGTTGATTCTTGTCTGAGGAGCGGCAGCGCATTTAATTTGATTAACTGAATGACCAGCCCACCAACCCAACAGGTCCTTCCTCCAAACTCTGGGTGCACAATTTTACAAGGGCATTTTACAAAACAGATGTCTCAGCGAATACTTGCTGCTCTCCGGTTGTGTTTCATTTCCACTTCGGGTTACGGTTAAAAGGGGTCAAAGGAATGAACTTAGCATAGGGAATGGGCAAGCGCTCATGCAGGTTGGCTGCGGTGTGGCGCCGATAGCCAGGGCTGACTGTACCTGGCCACTGGCATCCGTGTAGATGACACAGGAAGCGTTCAGGGGTATTTTCGGATTCGCTATATGTGGCCATATTTATTTGGCCAAAAAGCCGTAAAAGCATGCCTCAAATCAAATATGCGTTATGAGAGATATAGAGAAATATTATTATAGACATATGTGTGCGTGTTTGTGTGGGTGAGTGAGTGTGATTTGGTGATAACAAAATATGGGGAATATGTGTGAACACAAAAATACACATAATAGTTTTTTTTTAATTTCGGTTTTTGTTGATTTTCCATGCAGCGTTTGTTTTTTCGATCCAAATCCGTGCGTGATTGTTGTTATTCATAAATTAAATAGATATAAACATTTGGTTTCGTTTTTTTGTTTGAGTTGCATGCAAATGGTGAGAACATTGTTGTCATTTTATTTTGGTTTAATATATCATTGTTGATTTTTTGCGCATGTGTGTTAGCATGTAAAAAAGGTAGAAAAATTAGATGAAATAATTATATTGTTCGTAAATCCATCGCATAAATGAAAACAAATTAGATTGCATTAAAGACTTAAAATTAAGCGTAAGCTGCATATGCGAATAACAACTATTCGCCTAGTGATAAAATCCAATTTTTCCACATGTTGGTCGGATTTCATTCCATCTTCCAACTCGTTAACGGCCCTTGATTTCGAATTATGCAAATGCGGCGAAAGCCTCGAATGAAAAAATACATTGCGGTAAAGAGGTAAAAATAAAGTTTTGCGGGCCACACGGGACACGAGTTAATAAATGTAAATGTGTGACACCACGCCCTCCGTGGCGCCACCGCCCCCACTAAAATAACAATGTTTTCGTGTTGTAATTACGGCTTTCGCCCCTTTTGCAGACCGCACCCATGCCCCGCCCACGTGTAATTAACTTGTTGCTGGCGGAAAAGTTTGTTTTTTTTCGGATCTCCGGCTTTGTTGTTCGCATATGCAAAAAGGCAAAACGCACTTAAACCTATCGTAGATTAGTTCGGGTTCGGTTCAGTTTGTTTTGGTTTCGTTTTGGCTTTCAAGCTGGTTGCTGGCAGCGGGAGCAGGAAAATTAGCAAATTATAAAACAGTAGCATACTTTTTGGGGGCTTGTTGTTTGGGGTTAGTTGACGCTGCAATATAAAGGGGATTATGTTAAACTAAAACTTAAAACGGCAACGAAGCACAGGCTAAGCGGCAAACTGAAAAAATGCAGAAGAAGAAATGATGAGTTATCAAATAAAAAGCATATTAATTAGGAAAACAAATTAAAACTCAGCAGCTCGGCAGCTATTCACAATTTTTGAAGCACATTTTCAAACTTGTTACTGCGGCAGCCGTAAATGCTGTAAACGAGAAAAAAATGTGGGTAAGCTCGGTTCGGTTATCAAGCGGGGGGATTAAAGAATCGCTCCTCACAGGACATCACACAGAAACAAGGCAAATACTTACTACATATACATACAAACAAGCCTGCAAAAGTCAATCAAATATGGTAGATAGAAACGGGTACGAATATATGTATATATTGGGGTATGCATAGGAGTTTCAAATTTCAAAGGGAACGCAAGAAAACTTTCACTAAATTCTTTCGGTTTACCAGTTTGCCTCGTAGTTGTAGTGTTTGTTTTATTTTTGTGGGTGGTGTGTGGGGTTTTTTTTTTGCAGTGTTCTGTGTATGCGACTGGGCTATAGACTCTGGTTCTTCCAGCGCAGGAATAGTTGAAGCAGTTTTCTATTTGGTTTTAGATGTTCTCGTTCTCAAGCGTTTCGCAGTGCCTTCAAAAGCAACTTCACCTAGAAAGCATCTCGCACTACAAGCTTGCTAACTAAGTGTAGGTATAGTATATAGAAGTGTGTAGGTGTGTGAGTGTATCGTATTTTTGGGTGTGTGTGTGTGTGTGCGTGTTCGTTAAGTATCATGTGGAGTATATATGTATAGTCTCCTCTATGTTCAGCAAACAGTCAAACATTTTACATTGCGGATCTTTTTTGTTATCCTGCTGTTACGAAAAAGAAAGAAACAATTCGTTTGAAAAGAAACAAAAAAAAGAAGTCATGTTAATAACATTTACTGGCCACAAGTGTATTGTATGTGTGTATGGGTGTATCGGTGGGCTAAGCAGATCGATTGCCCGATCGAACATGAACCAATAACTCTATAAATTCGATCTCCGATCTTTCTTAGCTCCACCGATCAAAGCAGTTAAACGACAAACGAGTCTACCAAAACGAAAAATGGTGAGCATTAGACATACTTAGCATCTATATAGCAGGTATCAGTCTTCAGATATAATCATAAGTATACCGTTATGGGAGTAAACAAAAGCTCAGATATTGGGGGCGGTGCACCAGCTTACCTTAGAAGTGCTTTCATATAGCTTTACCATCATACCACATGCCTCAGAAGCCATACACGAGTTATATATGTATGTGAACAAACGCAATGTACGAGTAGTAATATCGGTCTCGAGAGCGAGCGAGACAGATACATATATAGAGGGTAGAAAGAGACAGCCACTTGCAACGTCACTGCTTGATATTCATACTCATAGTCATATCGGAATACTTGCTACAAAAAAGTTCTGTTTCATTGAGCACATGCTGAAAATTACAAATTACGCTCCAATCGAAAGATCTCACAAAATATGTAGAACGATATTAAATCAAAGTAAACACAATAAAGTTCAACTAAATGAATGGAACTCAAGATAAATTTTATGTTCAGATACCAGCGTACTTTCCATCGATAATTTTCCCAAAAAAGAGAGAGACGAGCGCTTTCATTAGGCAGACGAAAGAATGGGGTATAGTGTACGTTTGAAAGAGACAACATTACTGTTTCATCGGCGACGCTCTTACTTTTTGTAATGAAGTCAAAGAAAAGCTTCAAGTTGAGTACGGGTAGGTATTACATCGGAGGACTGACTGATTCAAGGATCATGCTAGTGAAAGAGTTATAGTAAGACGGAAAATCTTAGGGTTGTGAGAGTTACGTCTAGAAGATAGATATATAAAGTTGCTTGCTTGAAAGAGAGTCTTAGATTAAAATAGAGCAAATTTGTCGCATAAAACTTAAAATGAATCGAAGCATTTTCTTTGAAAACATTACAAAAAGCGCTTAACTCTAGTGGGTATACATATTTAATATTGACATATATATATATATAATATTCCATACACAAGAACAGCTTTAGCCAAACAATACAGTAATATATCTCTGGATAATCCAGCAAGCCAAGTGTATTGAGAGTTCTACTAAAGAAAATCGGGTGTGTCTATGTGAAGTGTGTGAGGAAATCAAAAGAGTTTTAGTCGAGCAGAGGACACATTGAATTTTACGTACGCCTAAACAGTTACCACTGAGGTTCATAATTTTATTTTTGTATAAAAAAAAAGCAAAAATAGATCGAAAAAGCTTGTTTTAACTAAAATATTTGGCAAAATGAGTAGATTAACCTAGAAGTAAAATCATAAATATACCAAATAAGAATAAAAATAGAAAAAGTATTCATGTAGAACAGCCAACAAATAGAGAGAGAGAAAGAGACAACGCACAGCAAACTGTTGTTTATGGATTAGTAGTGGGTGAGAAAGAGAGAATGTTAGTTTTGGTTTGATCACTTTCCAAGGTTCGAGTAAAAGAAGCCAACAAGTTGTTTTACGGTTTTTACAATAAAACGTATATAATATAATTTCAATATAATTTGTTTGTCTTTATAATAATAATACGACTAATGTTAGCACAGATATAACATATTCAGTAGTGTCTTTGCTTGTGTATAGATGTGTGTATAGATATATATTTCGACATATATATAATTAAATGTTATGAATAATTTTTAGCTTCGACATTCTTGCACTCTGTTACCAACTCTCTTATTTGACATGCAATCGATTTGCCATACTTTTTCGCTTACTTATCGTCGATGGTAGTAAGCACGAAATGAAATCCTAATTTAAATTGGTTTCTCTCAGTGTGATGAGTGTGAGATTTCTTCTGGTGGTCAGGCTACAAATTAAAAGGAGGCAACTATGTGGATTTCACTAAACTATCGTTTCTATTGGACGGTACTGTACTTCTATTTATTGAACAAGGCCTGAAAACCCAATTAGCTATATTGGAATGGACTTTGGTTTTCTATGTGGTTATATTTCATTTATTCCTTTGTATATTCAAAATCAGCCTAACTCATTGTTATCCTAGTGTCAACTGACAATTCATTGCTATATTGTTGCTCCGTAATGTTAACATACTGTTTTTTTTGTCTGTTGCTGTGTTTTTTGGTGCATTGCTAAGGTTGAAAAAGCGGAATAGGTCGTAAATGCAAGTTAGTTATATTTTGGCGCCATGCAGTGGTGAGTGGTGTATTGGTTTACTTTTAGATATTTTTTTGTTTTTGCTATAGTTCTTAGTTAGTTTGAGAGCGTTTTCTGAACATTTTCGCTAAGTTTTCTCTTGCTGAAATTATGGGCCAACGGCAACAGTTCTACGTTGTTAACGAAAAAATTAACCATACGACACATAAAGATAATGTTTCCATACTTTGAGGCAAGACATTGAGATATATGATGAGTATAGGTATACTTTAATCTGGTGTAGCTTGCTATACGTATTAGTATTATATATATATAGGTATACGTCGAATCGATATTGTAATCTGCTGCCATGTTTAGCAAGCTTATTTCTTATCGAGTATATAGAGTAAGCCAAGCATTTGCTGGCCATAGGCAGATAGGTATATTTAGATAAATGGTATATTCAGATTTTACAACTAGTTCACTACCGTTAGCGTACTCATTTTGCTTGCCATTATTCTAAGAGCTAAAACATATATAGGTTAAATGGATTTACGGAGGGAGAAAGTTCTTGTTTTTTGGGGTAAAAGCAATAATAGGGGAAGCGTCAGGCAGTCCTAAAATGTGTGTGTCTCTGTGTGAGGAAACTTGCGTGGAATGCGCGAATGAAAGAAGTAATCTTAGTTTTAATTTTAAATAAAAAAATTTCCAAGCTAGGGGGTAAGGTTTTAAAGATATAAGGTTTTAAGAGATTTGTAGGGATAGAGTGCTGCTCTGCCCAAAAGCGCTCGGCAAAGCTTGTGTTTTTATGGATCGGTATTTGATATATCTGATATGTCTATATATCAAAGGAGTACGTTTAAGTCAGAGGTGAGATGTGAAAGCGGCACAACGGAAAACATATATCAAGTGAATACCGAATAAGTAAATAAAATAAAGTAAAATACCAACACTCAATAAGATATTTATATATTTGTTTTTTTTTTTTTGTTTTTTCGTAAACTATATATTTAGAAAAACACACTGTATTTAAATAAAACATTAATAACAAGAGAGAACGCTATAGTCGAGTTCCCCGACTATCTGATACCCGTTACTCAGCTAGTGGATGTGCGAAGAAGAAATTTCAACACTGACAGTTTTTGGCGGTTTGTGGGCGTTAGAGTGGGCATGGCAAAAAGTTTTTTGGCAAATTGATAGAAACTTACAAGACTAATACAAAAATGAAAAAATATCAAAACATTTTTCAGAAGTGTGGGCGTGGCAGCTTTGGGCGGTTTGTGGGCGTAAGAGTGGGCGTGGCAAAAAGTTTTTTTGCAAATCGATAGAAATTTACAAGACTAATACAAAAATGAAAAAATTTCAAAACATTTTTCAAAAGTGTGGGCGTGGCAGTTTTGGGCGGTTTGTGGGCGTTAGAGTGGGCGTGGCAACATGAATCGACAAACTTGCGCTGCTTCTATGTCTCTGGAGTCTGTATGCTTAATCTCAACTTTCTTTTTTTTTGTAGTTCCTGAGATCTCGACGTTCATACGGACGGACAGACGGACAGACGGACAGACGGACGGACAGACGGACGGACAGACGGACATGGCCAGATCGACTCGGCTATTGATCCTGATCAAGAATATATATACTTTATATGGTCGAAAACGCTTCCTTCTGCCTGTTACATACTTTTCAACGAATCTAGTATACCCTTTTACTCTACGAGTAACGGGTATAAAAACTATCAAAACTAAACTAGAATTAGGATTAGAATTAGGATAAAAATTAGTGGCAAACATCAAATCGTTTTAAGACATTAGAAGTACTTTAATTTAAAACAATTTTACAGAGATTATCGTATATATCCAATAGTAATGTGTGTAGGATGTTCTCGGATGAGGATGCGGGTGCGGGGGGTGTAGGCGGGGAGGTCTAAAACTTAAGGTGCGCAAGTCAGTGGCAAATTTGTGGCTTTTGGAGGTTCTTCTCAAATATTTTTCAATCGGGAACACACGTTAAAAATTATATAAAAACTACACTAAAAACTGGTTTATAAGTACAAAAAATACATAAATATCAACATACAAATTATATAGAAATGAACGTAAAGCAATAAACTGATAATCACACGAGATCTAACATTAAAAACTTAGTTCTGTTTGTCAATGATTTTATTCTTTTCTTAACAATTTCATTACAAAAAGGAAAACATTTATAATACATCGATAGAATGGGTGAATAGTTGTTAAAAGACAGATGAAGAATGGATTCAGGATATGGATATAGTCGTTGAAAATCAAAAGGGTTTACATAGTTCTGGTCAACACATCAAATTTAAATCTCGATAACATAATATTAACATAAATTAATTTTGCTGGCTTAAGAGTTTGAAAGAGTGTATGGGTGTTTGGTGTGTGAGTGAAACAGATAGAGAGACGTGATCGTGAGTGGTGACTGTACTGTAATATCTGATTAGTAAGCTAGACATACGATTTACAGATTGATCCTGGTCATTTCAATGCCTTTTGGTTTTTTTTTTTTCTTTTGTGTACTAGTGGGGGATGAGCGTGTGTTAGAGTACATAGTGTGGGTGTATATATTGTATCGAATATGGGTAGCAGCATACAGCACGCACAGCTAGGTTTATATGTATTTGTATATCGTATAAGTATTCTATATAAACTAGACAATATTCGTTACGCGATAATCGTTGCTCAACAATTTTAAACAATTACAACAGCATTCACGCTAGCTATCTAGCTAGTTAGGAAACATTAGGAAACAGCGATAGGGAGTTAGATAGAGAGAGCGCGAAAAATGAATGATGGGCGGGGGCGAGAGAAAGACAGCTATTCGAACTACCGCATGTGGGAGACAGGGACGGCGATATGGCATCAAGCACCTGCAGCTAGCAACAAGCATACACAACTGTACCCAGCATCGGCAGCAGCATTGGAGGTTTATCCTTTTGTTTTAATTCCTTCCTGGCTTTATGTTTTTGATCCCTCAAAGCATTTTCGCTATCACAGTTCTTCGTTTCTCCCTCTGACCCGCCCCCGTTTTAAGTTTTCTTCTAATCGTTTTGTGTGACCGCTTCCTATAAACTAGAGTTGACTAAGTGCTATCCGAAAAGGAACTTAAGTATTACTATCATCTAACATCTGATTCTCTTCCGTTCGCTTGTGCTTTAAAAGCACGGTTTTTCGATTCATTTGCGAGAATGGCAACACTTATGAGTCACAGTGAGGTTATGTTTCGTTTGTCAAATAACTTTATGGCAAATTATCGATTTCTTGTCAGCAAGTTTTGGGCATTCGTGTTAGTGTAAGCTTTGATCTTCGATCTGTCTCGCTTTCTGTCTGATTTTAGTTACCGTGTCATGGTTCGGTTGTCTAACGCTATGAGGCCTATGGTACAACTAAGATCTAAACGCTTCTCTCTGCATGTCCTTTCAAAGAAAACTGAGGCACATATTCTTACGTCTTCGATGTGTTTATATCTATATATCTTAAGTGGTGTGACTTTTCCATCTGTTCGATGGCTTGGTGTATTAAGTACAGTTGTGTTTGGACTTTCAGTTTGCTATCGCCCTGGTTCTTAGGAGGTCTTCATCTTCTTGTAGGGATTCAGGACCATGGCACTGCCTGGCGTTCCCGCCTGAGCGGCTGCTGCCGCTGCTGCAGCAGCTGCATATTGCTGCGCAGCAGCCGCCTGACTTTGTGGCATGGCATAGGCTGCGGTGGGCATCATTCCGGGATAGAAGTAGCTCTGTGCCTGCGCATATGGCATGGGTGAGGGTGCTCGCAACAAGGCAGCCGATTGATACTGACCAGCACCAACTGCTCCAGCTGGAGCTGCGCGCACTGGGGTGCCGGGCACAGGAGTCGTTAGTCCTGAGCTGGGCAGGGAGCCCAACTGACGCATTTGGGCCTGAGCCTGGGCTTGAGCTTGAGCCTGAGCCTGAGCTTGGGCCTGGACTTGTGCCTGTGCCTGCATTTGCATCAATGTGGCCATGGAAACGGCTTGAGGCTGGGCGGCCTGAACGGGCTGGGCACCAGCCGCAGCGGCCACATAGCTCTTGTTGAGGGTCAAGCCGGTGTAGGCGGCGGCGGCCGAGGAGACGCCCGGCTTTGAGCCCGCACTGGCCACCTTCATGGCGTAGTTCTTCTGGGCCACCTCCTTGGCCAGGGCAGCCGGATCGGTGTAGTAGCCACCGGCAGCGGCGGCCTGCGGCGCCAAACCGGCTGCAGCAGCATAGGCGGCGTAGGCCTGCTGGGCATAGGCAGCCTGAGCTTGAGCCTGGGCCTGAGCTTGGGCCTGAACCTGGGCCTGTTGCTGGTGCTGTTGCTGCTGCTGCTGCTGTTGCTGCTGCTGCTGCTGCTGCTGCTGCTGCATTTGAGCCTGGGCGTAGGTGGGAGTGCTGCTGGGCAGACTGACCATGGCAGAGGTGGCTGCTCCGTAGTGGGAGTACAGATTGCCATAGTTGTAGGCGGAAATGGCATAGTTGATGCGCTGCTGAGCCAGAGCTTGGGCCTGAGCCTGGGCCTGAACCTGAACCTGAGCCTGTGCCTGAGCTTGGGCTTGAGCTTGGGCTTGGGCCTGGACCTGATAGGAAACTGCCGGAGCAGAAGTGGTGGGCGTTGGCAGGATGCCAGTGCTGTGACCATTAACCGTATACCTCGAATAACCCTCGCCATTTTGCTTGGCATAGTTGCGTGATGCGGATGCTGCTGCTGCTGCTGCTGCTGCAGTTGCGTTATTGCTGCTACTTTCTAAGTCGCTGCCGTTCAGCTCTTCGGTATTAGCCGACTTGAGCTGACCATTGTTCAGATTGTTATTGATATAGGACAAGTAATTGTTATTATCGCCCTGGCCATTGGGCAGGGGCAGAAGGCTATCGCTTGGCGGCGAACGGGGGCAAGGGGGCGGTGTGTCGCCGCTGGGGGGCGTGGCAGATGCTGCTGCAGATTCTGTATCTAGTGTGTCTGTTTCTGTTGCAGTGGCAGCTGTTGCTGCTGTGTCTTGGGGGTTTGGTGAGATTGTTCGTGTTGTATTACAATCTTTAGCGGGACTTGAATTTTGGTTCGAAACCTGATTCTGATTCGGAATCGGAATCGGATTCAGATTCAGATTCACTTGGTCACTATTGTCTTGATTGCTGGCTTGATCAATGGCATCGTTGCGATCGGCATTATCAGCTTCACCATCAGCAGTAGCACTGTCGTGACTTTGGTCATGGTCTTGATTGCGATCGGAATCGTTATCACTATCGTTAGGATTAGTAATGGCTGTTGTTGATGCTGTTGTTGTTGTTGTTGTTGGCATAGCCAACGCTGATAGTGATGATGATGATGATGCTGTTGTTGTTGCTATTGCTGATGATGGTATATTGGTAGTAGCAATTACAGCGTTTATGATACTTTTATTATTAATATTATTAATCATATTGTTACTGGCTGTTGCTGTTGTACTTGTTGTTGTTGTTATGACGCTACTTAATTGTAGTTGTTGTTGTTGTAGTAGTACATTTTGTTGTTGTTGTTGTTGATGTTGTTGTTGTGGTTGTTGTTGTTGTTGTTGTTGTTGGGGATACTCACATGAGACTGGCACGTAGGGCTGCATTAGCTGCTGATAGGCGGTCGCACCGGGCTGATAAACTGGAATGCCAGACTTTTCGGCAGCTGGACGTTTGAACGGTACCATGCCAGAGAATTGCTGCTTGCCACGAAAGAGACGGGTAGCGTGTGGTGGGGAGGAAATAGAAAGAGATGGAGAATATACATTAGTCATCATATATCATATGAGGGACATCTAGCTTTCATCTTAGCCTACTTGTAACCATAAACTCTATAACAATTGCTTACAAACGAGCTTGCTTTTGGTTAATTTTGAATTTCTTATTTATTTTTTTTGTTCGCTTTTGCTTGCTTTTTTCGCCAATTTCAATTCGTTTGAGGTGGAAATGTACCAAATCATACTTAAATTGAAAAGATATATTTCTTTCAACTGAATGAAACTGAAAACTAAATGGAAATCTAAACAAAAGCTGACTATACGTAGTTTGCAACTGAACAAATCGAAAGTGCGTGCAGTTCGGTGGAAAATTGGGAAAAGCGTACACAGTTTACATATTAAGTGAAATGAATTTGCTTTCGGTGTTATTGATTTATTAAATTTATTATTGTGATGTTTATCCGATCGTTTTGATATTTTTTGTGTGCATATAAGCTTTAATATCTTGGTTAAGATTAAAAGTTCTCTCTTAATGGTTGATTATTTATTAAAATTATATGTTTTTTTTTTTAAGAAGCAGACCAATGTCCTCGATTCATTGAGCGTTTTCAATTGATTTTGAATACATGCGGCGTTTATCGAAAGTTTATCTGGTTAGTAGCATGTCTGGATGTGTATATATATATTTATCGCTTGATATTGTAATTGAGGCTGTAGTCTTTATGGTGTATATAGTAGATAGTTGAAGATCGATTTCAAGGCGGACTACTGTAGGTGGCGATTGTCATTCAGTTTGGAGTACTTACGAAGTTTTCATAGTAAAATGAACCAACCGTTTTAACATCCATCTTTATTGGCATTTATCGATTGTTGTTGATTATGCGGTTAGTGTATGATTTGTAGTTGATTGTTGGGTTATCATTGTTTGATTGATGATCAGATCGGATTGGATCGGGGTTAGCACACACACATTTCGCATTTATTATGTTCGATATCGAGATCGACAGATCGATATTGAGGTGAGATAGGTGGTGTTTTGAAACGAACGCAAGAGTTTATGGAATCGAAGAAGAGCAAATGAAGAGGAGAGAAGAACACAAATGAAATTAGTGGATATATCCTGGGCACAGTACAGTGGCGTTATGGCATTAATCAGATACATATATACATAAACGGGTACACAGATACTTAGTCCTAATAAGTGGCAATGTGATGTGATGTGTGGGCGTGATGGGCGTGATGGGCGTAATGTGAACGGAAAAGGGGGCGGGACAAACAAAGTCTGCAGGCTGCAGGTGCCGCATGTTCAGCTAATTAACCAGGAAAAGCACTTAAACAATTAAGCTCGCGAATGCAATCAGTGGCAGTGGCAGTAGCAGCGGCAGAGGTGAAAGCGAAAGAAAGAAACTTACAGTTACCGCTAAAGGTAAAGCTACAGATACAGATACAGCTACAGTTACAGTTACAGTTGCAGATACAGATACATAGCTACAGCCTTGGCAATTATCGGTTAAATCATTTTAATTAACACTTGGCAGGGCAAATGTGCTCGTGCTGTGATTGTGATTTATCATATGCCACGTGTAATTGGTTAAACTCGCTCTTGCCATTGCAAAAAGTGTGTTTGTGTGTGTATGTGGGTGCGGGTGTGTCTGTATTGATTAGTGTGGCTGTGCGCGAGTTCACGAGTGTGCGAGTGTGTGTCTTGGCGAGTGTTTGCTCTTTTGATATATCGGATAATGACTTCATTTTGTAAATTAAATGTCGGGGGTTGCATCCCCAGCCGACCTGGCCATGCTGATGATAAACGTTAATTGATGGCACTTTGATGTGCATCTGACTGACTAACTGAGTAACTGAGTGGGTGGGCAGGTGAGTGATTGAGTGGTGGAATAACTAAGGTTGGGTTCTTGGTTAGGTGAAAACCGAGCGCATTTCAGCATTTCGCTACGAGGGTCATACGTTACTGGCGTTTTCAACGGAGGGTTCATAAACTAAGTGGTTAAGCTTGACCAGCTTGGAGTCAGTCGCGCTTTGGTAAAGCCTTTGAATGGTTACATATTCACAAAAATACTTTTTAAAAATGTGATTTAAATTTCAGAAAACTTTTGAATATTATGATTATAATATATAGTTTGTTAGTAATCTTTTTTTATGTATCTTTGATGCTTTTCCTTTTTTCCTGCACACCAAAGCAGCTCTTCAACTGTATTTAACAAGATCTACTTAAAAGTATATTTTCTTATAGCGCAGATCCTTCGCGGGATCTCTTTGAACGCCTAAAAGCATGCAACAAAAAAGGCGACATTTTCAGAGGCAAGGCAAAATCAGTTAGAACTTTAAAGGAATGTGGGAACAAACAAACTAAAGTCGAAAATTGAATAAGAAAAAACCATAAACGCAAAAATGCAAATATGGAACAATTCAAAAAACGCAAATTCAAAAACACAAGGTGAAGGAAAAGAACAGAAAAATACCAGTGGAAACATGTCGGTCGTGTCCGCCGCCCGCTTCTTGCCCACTTCCAGTGTGTGATGGCCCATGACAGCGGCGGCAGCGGCGGCGGCAGCAGCGGCGGCGGCGGCAGCGGCGTTGTTTGTGGTTGTTGTTGCTGTTGTCGAGGTGGCTGCTGCGCCAGCGGTGCTGTGGTTGTTGTTGTTGTTGATGTTGTTCAGCTGGTGTTGCAATTGTTGTTGTTGCTGGTGATGGTGTGCCGCAAGAGGTGAGGTCTGTGTGTGTGTGTGTGTGTATGTGAGTTTGTGGTTGTGTGTGCGCGTACGTGTGTCAAACATTTTTGAAAAATTTGAATTTTTTTTTACGGAGCGGGATAGGGAAATATGCGAAATTATCAAAATATACAAGCATTTAAATGGTGTGTCCATTAAATAGTTGAGGAATTCCAATTTGAATTATTTAAGCGGCAGCGTTGTTGTCATTTTCAATTGATTTTTTTTGTTCATTTTTTTTTGCGATTTCCATGAATAATTAAATATTGAGTCCAAATCCGTATTATTTTTTTTCCAGCACAAATTGCAGGGGGAATATTTAATTTTGTTTGAGTTCATTTTTAGATTTTTCGTTCGTTTTCGTATTCAGGTTTTCAGGTGCACAAGTGTGTAAGTGTTTTTGTGATTGTATTTGTACCATCCATCGTGGAAGCAGTTACAGTGTGTGTGTGTGTGTGTTTGTGCGGGTGTGTTTGTATTTGTGTTGGCACAGGCGAACAGATGAAAAATACATAATAGTAGAAGAGTACGGAAGTGTTTTGATATCGATAAGTAAATAAATAGAAAAAAATCAAATCGTACATATATAAAGATTATTATATTTGTATAGAGAGTAAATATGAATAAATCAAGTAGAAATCAACGGTAATCCAAATAAACACGATTTCCATTTGATATTGAAAGAGCCTTAAAACGGTGTTACACATACCAACTAAATGTTAATAATTTTGATTAATATTCATTGGTTTATTCGAAAAGAAGCGGAAATCATGTTAGTTTCGTGTGAGTGAAAAGCCATGTTTGTTTAGAGAATCGTTTGTAAAAAAGCTTGCGAAAGCCAGCAAAGTGTAAAATATCTGTTTTCTTAAATACATAAACTAATTTGTTGCTTACGATCTATCTTAGGGAATGGCATATTGAATGGGTTTGCCAACAAAATCACTCGTATCTGCAAGTGATTCGGCAATTTTGACCAGACACATTCGCATTTGTGGGTTTTTGTTTCAGGACACATGTTTTATATCAAGTATACCTACCGATGTATCGTTGCTGCTGCTCATTCATAGCTAGGGCAACTTAAGAATATTGTAAATTACAGAACTCGGTTTAGGGATTAGTGGTATTGGGTATGATATTGGAATACTTTGTACACTAGAGTTCTTGCAGCGTAACCCAGTTTGGGTTTTTAAGCCACATCTTATATAGCCCAGTGTTCACTTTTAAATCCCCGGCAAAGTTGCGACCCCAATTTCCGTTTCCATAAATTTTACTGCACAGCCCAATGCTAATGCGTTTAACACCGCAATTGGATTCAGCTCTTGCCCGATTCTCGCCCCTTTCGCCACGAAAGTGGACTCATGTGTGCCTAATAACCAAGAACCACAAAATAAAAATAAACCAAATACGGCAGCAGGACACTGGCAAAAAACTTAGCATACATTTGGGCGCACAGCGCATGAAAGAGTGCACAAATTTGCATTTAAATGGAGAGGCAGCCAAAAAAGAGACAGATAGTCTGAGGTGCAAAAGAGACGGCCAGTTGACTCGACTCCTTCGTTTTTTCGACCCATTTTTTTTTCTGGGCTAGTGTCACTGGCCATGAATGCTACAAATGGATTAATTCGCTTGGGCGCGACAACATCGTGGGGTGTTCGCCATATCTACATACATATATATGCCGGGCTGCAAGTGTGTATTGAGGTCGAGTCCATAAAAAACCAGCGGGCTGGTCTGCTGGCCCAGCAGACTCCTCTGGACAATTCATTGGCATGGAAATCTCTGCTTTTAGTTAATTTTCCGGTTCAAACGTTATCCGGCCCGGACTAATCCATGTTGTCCATGTCCGTGTCCGTAGCCTTGTCCGTTACCGTGTCCGTATACGTACACGTATCCGTGTCCTGTACAGGTTGACATTTACATTTTCGGTCAGTTCGGTGAGAAAAAAGAGGACTGAGGAGTCCTCCTGTCCTGGTGTCCTGCCGTCAGCCGATTCCCCTTCAATTTCACTTTTCCTACGGCCTTTTTTCTTGGCCGAGATGCTCTTGTCACGCTTACATGCGGGGATTATAGTTCTGTGTGGTCGTTCGTTGCGGCAGGTGGCATATTCGCCATCGATGTCGAGGGGAGATCCCCCATCGATATGGGGCTTTTTTTTTACCCTCTTTGGTTGCTGACATATGGGGGACGTTTCGGTGACCCAGAATGCCAAACAGCAATCATAATAAACAAAACTTAAACGCTTATCAACGGCAGCAACAATAACACAGGGAAATAATATAGGAAAATCATATATGCAGAGGCAAATTTTTGTGTTTTTGTGGTGTGGTTTTGTAGCGTCTGTTGGCTATATTTGGATATACATATATGGTATGTAAGTATATATAACAATAATTACGCATGTAACTCGATTAGGGGCAGGGATAATTATCTAACAGTACGTGGGTTTTGAAATGCACATTTAGGGAGAGTATAATATATGTAGATATTGGAATTCTTTAAAGTCGGACTACGACCAAAGTATAAAGATTATAGTTCGACGAAATCTTCTTACTTTGCATGCTGGAAAATGTTGTGGTTTTATACAGAGAATATTAATATAGGGCTATACGATATGTTAACTTGAAAAGATCTACGTAAAGATATTTAACAATGAGATGTATTAATAGATTTGAAAATGGTTCTGAAATGCAACAGCAGCACTTTACCGGTCTTGTATATTTGATGTCGCAATGTATCCTATACTTTTAAATTCGATTTTGCGGAAGATCAAAATAATGCACGATAAAAAAAAACCCACAGCAGACAGGTGCAATAAGGTAAGCGTTTAATTCCCATTTTTACCAGGCCTGTAATCACATTAAACGAGCATCCATAAATACAATTATCGGCTCAGAAAGTGGCAGCATGGAGGGGAGGAAGGGGAGGGTATGTCAACATATGTGCCTGGTTGGTGTGTGCGTTCGGGAAAACGTATCAAAGGACATTTTCATACAATAATCACGTTTGTCCATGCCCTTCCGCTCGACGCGACGAGAAGAGCCTCGATTGAATTACGCCTAAAATGCTGCAACAATTTTTCACTTTATGCGATATTATGCTGCAATTATGTGTGTCATTTTCACCACCCCTCAACCCCTCTCTACCACTCTCCGCACACACCCGATTTCAGCGCGGCCAACAAGGACATCGTTGTTGTTTGTTGCGTCAAATAAATTTCCAGCAGAAAGCAATTAAGTCGCGAATTAAGTACGGCGCATAGGACACGCAGCCGGGAAACACGGATACGTTCCACGTACGTGCCCATATGTGCATGTGGATGTGTATGTGGATGTGGATGTGTACGTGTATGTGTGAGTGCCGTGTTGGCCCGGCTGCCTCGCTTTTCCGCTTTCCCTCCGCATTTTCCCCGCTCGACCTGCTCCTGCGTGCTCAAAGTTTTAACGCGTTGTAATAAATGTTAATTTTGGCCCAACGAAAATCAACATTTATGGCGTGTTTTATGTGAGCTTCAACATATTTTCCGTGTTGCCGGATATTTTCGGAACCATTCCATCCATCTATCCACGCTGTTTGTTTCTTTCTGTCTGGGGCGCGTACTTAAAAAATATAATTATTTATTGATCTACAAACAAAATTAACATCTAAATGACGCCGTACACCCGGTTTGTATGGTGTCTCACCAAATGATTGTTGAACATTTCATTTGCCTGGGACAAACATTATTAAGTTCAGCCAAATGAGTTTTCAATTAGCCATAAAGTTATATTTGTTGCCTCTACACTGCCTTCATTCAAATATTTTAATGCGCGAGTCATGATTTATATCGATTCATTTTATATAAAGATAAAAGAGATTTCAAATCAATACTAATTTGGAAACAATATTGATTGATAGTTTTTGCTACTTCTATATATTTATTCTAGTATGATCACTAATATGTAACACAGTAAATCTAAAGGATTTATCGAAACTTTTTGAGTCCACGTTGATTTTAGGCAGAATTATTTGGTTCGTTGATTTGAATTTTTCAATATTCTCGGGGGACGAGTTCGAATTTCGCAAAAGCGTTTATTGCATAGCCATTGGCAATGCCATTGAATATGCAGCATAAATAAATAGCATAATTTGTGTTTTACAAATTGTACGATTACACACATTTCTGCAGCTTTTGGGGGGAGTAACAGTTATTTGTAAACAGATTTTATATGTGAGGGCGTGTGTGTTTGCATAAAGTTAATTAAATTGTTTGCATGCGGCATTAACTTCTAATTAAATTTGCTTTAAATCCATATATATACAATTATATTGTATATGTATATATGGGAAGAGATTTTTGAATGGCATCGAACGAACAGTAAATTTGGGATGAAATTAAAGCAAATTCAATCAACTATTTTGAACTAAGCAGGATGGCCTAAGGTCATCTATCGCTAGATATATACATGATATATATAGATAGAAATATATTTATATATTCGTGTGGCGTGTTAGTGCAGGAGTAAAATTCTGTGTTGTATTTCTCTGTTGAGGTTATATGGAAAACAAAAACAGAAAACGCTAGTTGGGCGGTGTTTTCAAAAACTGATTTTTAAAATATGGATTTCACACATTTTACTTGAAGTTTAAAGTTAAGCCATTGCATTGGCTAAAGTAGCTTAAGCACCAGTTGGTATAACTAAAAAACCAATTTGTGAAATCATCGCCATTGCAAACATGTTCAAAACATAAAAGTCACTTTCGCAGGTAAACGAAAAATAATGGAAATCATAAGATATTTAGGCAGCACAAAGAACACAAACGAAAATCAAGGAAATCAAAAGTACTGGGCTAAGGTTGATCGAACGCAAACGCAAAGAGAAGGTTCGAAAAGTATAGAAAAATATATAGTATATAGCCATACCGCAGCTGCAGCAGCGACAGCGGTGGCGCGTGTTTGGGCCGCTTTTAATTGTGCCTGTAGGTGCAGGGGGGGATGGAAGTAGCGGCAGGGGTCGCGTGCGCACCTGCCCTTCACGGCGTCCATGCAAACCGTTATCGAGCCGTCGTCGTGCCTGGCGACGCTCTCCTGCGGATGGGCGAACCGGCACTCGGATTCCGCCCGTTTGCAGGCGCCGCGCAGGAATTCGCGGCACACCTGGATTTGCAATCGGATTCGTTATCGTTATCGCAATATCGCAATATCGCATTATCGCATTATCGCATTAGCAATCGGATTCATCGCAATTATCGCCATCGATCGCAAACACACACACAACACGACGCCCGCATTTCGTTGATCATCGTTGGGTATTTTTGTTTTTTTTGTTTTTGTTTTGGTTTTGGGATGGGCATTACATATCGGTTATATCATTATCAGGTGGTATATATTTATCGATGCATTGGATCGATTTTCGTGGTTGCAGCGCACATCGGTATCGGTTTTGGTATCGGTATCAGTTGATTGGTTGGTTGATTGGTTGGCGGGCGTTGGCAGCGGATAGCAAAAGTGGCAGCAGTTGTGGTTCAGAGTGGTTCAGTGGTGTTTTTCGGTTTGGAGTGTGTGTGTGTGTGTGTGTTTTATAGGCGGAGAGGTGTATGTGTGTGTGGAGTGTGGTTTTTGGAAATAATGGAAGGATATTCAGTAACAAGTTCATTTCTTTTGTTTCGTTTTAAACTTTTAGTTAACGTTTTAGTTTTCATCAAAAGAAAAGTTAACTATTTGCGCAAAAGTATATATATATATATATTTTCGATTTGTTCCAAGTCAAATGGTAGGCAAGTTTTTTTTTAGTGGTTAGAGCCGATACAGATGCATTTCAAATTTTGGTTTTATTTGTGTTAGGATTTTTTTTGATTATGCTTTTTTTTTTGTTCTTGCTGTTGTACTTGCCCCTTGGAATTGGTATTGCTTTTGTTTATTTTTGGGTGTTTTTTTATTTTTTTTTGGTTTTGCTTCATGCCGATTAGTTTTCAATTTGCATTTTTTAAGTTGGTGCACTTTTGAGTACGAGAAAACACAAGAGGAACACGTAGCACAAACATAACAAAAAGGAACAACGAGAATGCAAGGATTATTCAAAATCAGGAGTAAACAAATATACGAAGACGTTACGGGGAGCTCGGGGTGGACTGTTTGTAGAGAGTATTTCGGTGTCTGCTGATTCAAAGTAAATAAATGGCTTGGAAATTGAAAGAAATATCTTGAAATCAATGGCTAAACTTCTACCAACTCTATGGTACTAAAAAATGTCCGCAAGGGAGTACAAAAAATGCTGCTAATCTTTAACTTCACATCTACGATGATTTTGATTTAAGACCCAGGGGATTTTCTAAAACTCTATATGGGGTCTGGAGTATGGAATGAAAAACGAGCCTCCCTCCTTCCACTTAATCAGAAAATGAAAATAGCTTTAGATAAACGGGAAATTAAGGGTGAAATCAGAAATTGATGTGCAAAGAATTCTGCAATTTCGGTTTCTTGGTCTATTTACAGGGCTCGTAAGCTTCCTAAAAAAGCCTTTGAAAAGCAGCTGCTAGGCCAAACTGCAATATTGTGCGATCGACTCATTGATCGATTCGTACTAATTCGATAATATTACAGAGATAATAAAGATGTAAGGAAATGAAAAGAAGAGAAGAGAACATCAAGATTGGGTGTCTTCATATTTGGTTTCAATTTGGCGGTGTTAGACAAATACGAATGTGTGTCAAAACGTCGAATCAATTTCTGGTTATTGGCGAATTACGAGTATACAGTGGATTTTGGTCGCAATTTCAGCTTGATCTTTTGGCAAACTCAAAAGAACTCAAAACTCTGTACAATGTTTTCGTTTTTTTAGTTCGCAATATTTGTATACGTAGTTTAATATTAATTCTAATTAGAAATATAAATACATAAATACATGCCACGAAAGGAAACATAGGAACGGAATAAAAACTTTCGTTAATTGAATAAACACAAAGTAAGCGTAAATAAAATCGCGTTAAATTGACTTCATTGGATACATAAAACATATATCGAGATATATATATAAAATCGCCGGCATTAGACCGAAACTCACCTCTAATCTGTCGGAACGTGGTATTTTCTGCTGGGCCACCTGCACTGTTTGTGGCACCACGGGTCCCAGTTGGGAGGTCACGGGATCCGGACCCAGCAAGGTGGGCACCAGGTGTCCCGTTGTGTAGTACGGACTGTACGAGTTGGCCGGAATGCCGGTCAGATAGGGGTTGGTTGCCTGCAAAAGGATAGTCGGTCATTGGGCCATTAGTGACATTCATCAAGCGGTTGTCAATCAGAATATAGATAGTAAAGGGTCAGAGGATTTGAAGCAAATGTTTTGAGGTTGCTTAATCGCACACTCGATTTCTATCAAGTTAAAGAGCGTGCCATAATATAGGTATCCTCAAACAGTAAAACGTGCTGAATAGATTTAAATTCTACTTTTTAAAGGCTTAGCAGCAGTTCCTCGTAACACATCTATTACGAATTCCAACCTGCTCAAATGAAGTCCTCTTTTAAATCTGTTTTATTTATGGCCTAGCCCCATCCAAAAAGCAATGATTCGACACCCCATTGAAGGCTTCACACTGCCCATTAACTGACCCCTTCGCTGGGCACAAATTATGCCTGGCACGCACTCGTAAACCTTTTTGGCCCCAACACCGCCTCTAATGAAAATTCATGCATTTTTCAACAATCAACATGGGCAGCACTCTCTGCGTCTCTACCCTGCTAAATCTCCCGGCAAAAAAAAGTAAAAATAAATAAAAACACTCCTCGCCCTAATGATGACTGTCGTTTAGCTGCAAATCCACAAAAACCATGTCGCAAATTATTTGAGAATTAATTTTCGATTTGTTATAAAGCGGGAAACTTCCCCCTCTGCATGAATAAAACATTCCTACTTCTCACTCTTTGACTCATTTTCGCGCACTTTGAATTTCTCGATTTCTTTTTTCATTTTTTGCTTTTTTGCTCTGTTTGGTATTTTGGATATTCATGGTCGTGGTGGAGGAGGAGGAGGAGTTTGCTTATAAATATTCATATTTTCAAACTGAAGGCCAGTTGGGGAAAGGAAAAGGGGGAGAAATGGGGGAATTTCAATTAAAGTATTAGAGCGGCACTTACCACGGCTGGCACTTGGCCCGATATGACCGGCTGACCGGGCGCAATGCCCATCTGTTGCATCAGTGCATTCTTGAGGGCCAAATGATTGCGTCCATTTATCAATAACTGATCCTTCAGATGCTGTGGTGGATGAAAGTATTTGCACGGCGGTTTATCACGATTACAGCGGCCCTGCAAGAAAATTCAAACGAAATGTTTAGCAAATTTTTCCACAACCTAGTCAGCATTTTATGTACACATATACTATCTATATATATAAAGAGAGCTTCATAAATTTTCGCCGACTGACAGGCAGCTGGGGGTTAAATCTTTTGGCCATCCACATCGGCAGTTGGCCATAATTCAGTTTCGATTGCTGGCAGTGGCAATTTAGTAGTAAGCGTGTTGGCCAGGAAGTGCTTTTGTCGCACTAAATAAATTACTAGAAACAAATTTATGTTAATGCCATTTACTTCTGGCTGCGGCTCCTGTGTTGATTAACACAAATTGTTGTGCTTAACCTTAATGCCAGGGTTCTTTCTGGTTCGTTTTGCAAGGGTGGGCACAGTTTCATTTGATTTTATTGCTCTGGTTAGTTATTTAACTGCTTAAATAATGGTTATTTGCATTTAATCTTATTAAAAGTATTAATTATATGTATTAGATCGATAAAGCTTAAAGTATCCAATGTTTAAAAGAATTGACGTAATGTGTTATTAGCACTATCGCGAACTTGTGTAATGCAATCGCTTTATCCCATCGAAGTTGTTATAATAGCGAGCCATTTTAGGGAAATTACACTGCCTGTAGTAAACTCGTCCCATGTAATTTCTGTTATCCTTGGCATGACTCCGAGTCCTGAATAACTTTATGTTCGTGCTGTCAACACATTTTACCCAGCCCCAGAAAGAAAGCCAAACCAATTAACTGCATGCAAAAGCCGTTGCAATTCAGCTTCAGGGAAAACCTGGGGACCGAAATGTTCATGGAACATGGCATCGCATTTTTTCCAAACATATTTTCGGGCTATATGCGCGATCGAAATTCGTTTTTAATTGCGAAAAAGTAAAATTGCACTTCATTAGCACGTGTAATTGTGGCGCCGGATTAACGCGGCTCACTCTTCATTTCAAGCCGAAATGTCAACAATAATTATAATGACCAAGGGATCGAAAAGAAGAATGGGCCCCCCCGCATGATGCATGCAACATGGCATGTGGAAAAGGGATTTTCCAACAGAAACAAGGGCAGGCCAAACCGGGCAAACAAATATGCATGTAAATTATATTTAATTCAGAGCAAATGAAGTTAACAAATATTTGCATGCAGCAAAAGGCGACCAGCAAAATGAGTGAAAAAAGGGATAAAACAAAAAAAATTCCAAATTTATATGTAAAAGACGAAAATTGTGTGTGCATAAATTGATTGTTTGGCCAGGCCAGACGAGGACAGCAAATAGTAGGAACAGGACGAGAGGAAAAGGGACGGCAACTGTAGCACGGAAATGCCAACTCGTTTTCAGTTTCCTTTCGTGGACTTCCCCGTTTTTCCTGGGTTGCCGCTGCTGGTGATGGCATTTGCAATTTATGACGCCCCGAAAGCTGTACAAGATTTATGGCGCCCAACAACTGGCGCTAACTCACAAATAATTGTTGCCGAACAACATTTGTGTTTATTTTTATTTGCTTTGTTATGATTCTCCAAAAATTATACGCTGCCATATTGACAAATGCGGGGCCAACTGGGTGGAGCAAGTTTTTAATAAACTTTCAACTATGTATCAGTAGTTGTTGTCACTGCGTTGCAAAGCCATAAATTAGGCTTATTAATTGTCAAATACTTCGCATACTCCATCATTCGATGGATAAATATTTGGTGAACCAACAAAATGCTTCGCATTGTTGTCTCGCAATTTTGATCAATAAATACAGCACAAAATATTTATTGACGACAAGCAAATATTTTTATCCATCCTTCTGTGCGAAACTTTCAATCAGCAACTGCCGGGACTTTCAGAACACACACAAACAGGAATACACTTTGGCATATTTGTTTGTGCTTATTGGCGCCATTGGCAGTAATTTAATGCTTGGATTGAGTTTATTCAACAACAGTCAACGTTTTCAATGGCGCTGCACTTGCATCTGTATCTGTATATCTGTATACCTCTATTTTGTAGCTCTAATTCGATATAATTGGGCAAGGGATAATGTAATTTTTTCCAATCGCTCACTTGTTGCCCTCCTAACTGGGTTAATTGCATCGTGATGGCCATCTAGTCAGGTTACCTACATAATTGCTAACTGAATTATCAGTGTGCATAAGCGGAGGGTTACGTTATTGATGAATCTATAAATCGATTTGGCAATCGTTTTTCCCATGCCGTTCAGCCGCTCTTTCAAGGGCTGTGGAAGCAAATTTAAATTGCATTTGCTGGCCACAATCAAATAAGACATTATTCTTACAGTCCAGGAGAGAGATGCTCCGTCGGCAGCAGGACAGACATTATCTTTGAGTGCCAAGCGCTTGCCACTTGCCACTTGCCACTTTCAACCTCCACCACTTTCCCATTTCCCGGGGCAATTTCTTTCTTGTGGCTGGCGCCCGTAGATATGCAACACTTTCTTGCTGCTGCCGCTTGACATTGCCACCGCGATTTCAGCTTTTTTTCTTCGTCTCATTTTTGCCCCCAGCCCATTTTTTCTCTTCACACGCCACACTAAACATTTTCATGTCATTTCGATTGTAATCTGCATGACTGCCTCGCTCCTTGGGCGTGCAAGAAAAAAAGAAAATAGAAACGAACACGAGCGAGAGAGAGCGGAAAAGCGAGTGCGAAAATTGCAAATGGTGTCCACTCACGCACGCAGGAGGGGCAGTCGGGGCAGTGGCGGAAAATGGCGAAATCGGGAAATGGGCATATGGGGGGGGGGAAAATGCGGGGGCGCCGCAGCATATTTGCATTGCCAACGTTCGGCGTTTGCAGTTCGCCGTTCGCGTTGTGCAACTGAAAGTGGAACCCTTTTTAGAGCACTCGCCGGCGTTTTTTTTTCGCAACGCTTCTTGTTTCACAGCTTTGGTCTGATGCAGATTATCCGCTTTAAATTGCAATGATTACTTTTTCGCTATCCTGCTCCCCTTTTCTATTTTTCCTCTTCTCGTCTCCTCGTTCACATTTTTTTTTTTATCCTTTTTCGGGTGGCATGATGGCAGTGATGGCATTTCAGAGCCATTTTTCTTCTTTTGCCAGGCCATTCGAAACAATGTCGCTGTCGTCTAGCGTCCTGGCATGCCATTGTGGAAAAGCAAAAGCAAGCGGTATGGTGGACATTGGCTAAGGAATTTCTCATGTTTTCATGCCAAGTGCAAGTCAGGTCCAGTCATGTATATCGTCGCGTATCGCATTGCCATTTGGTCGACATGCGTCTTGGGATCCCAGCTACTTCGCTCCTTCGCTCCCTCCTTGCCCCCCAGTTAAGCCCCCTTTTGGGTACGCAGCTGTTGGCCATCAGCCACTAGGAGCTGGATGCTTGGAGCTGGATGCTTGGAGCTGGAAGATGGGAGCACTCAAGTCCATGTCCTCGTCCTCGTCCAAGTCGTTGGGTATTAAATGTCATTTTGCATTTCGTGACAAGTTGGCTAATCTGACTCGAAAGTTATTTATTTCTTCTTTGTTGAGTGCAAAGGAATTTTTCTTACACTTTTTCTTTTTTTTTTTTTTTGCTACAGCTTTTGGCCTGAGAGCATTTACATGGCATTTTCCCTCAGGGTCTCTGTTTGCTCGGAACTCCTTTCGCCCATTTTTCCCTTTTTTTTTGCCGAACAACTCTAGCTACTTTTCTTCAATTTAGCGGCGATAGGAATCGCCTTTGAATGTTAATAAAACGGATTTTTATGCAAATTTAAAACTGTTTAGTGGTTCGACTTTGGTATGCATTAAAAGAAGAAAAAATGCGATCGCGTCTAGAGTCCTTGCGAAAATAGACAAAGAGTTGGTATAATACGAATGAAAAATGTTCGCGCGGCTTTGTTTGATATGGGGGAAAACGAATGGCTTTGGATTTCAAGTTTAAATTACGTTTAGTATTGCTTGAGTGCATTTAGATAAATTCCATATACCAATAAGCCCTGCAGCATTATGTAAAGCAGTAAAAACTATTAGTAAATATAAGCATTTCATGCATAATCTTGTAAGCATTCATAACAGCCCCAAGTAGTTAAAAAAAAAAAAGGAAGATTAATTCCAAAAATTGCTTTTTCTTCCTTGTCATAAACTCTAGAGGGCGTTACTGGCTGCAATTTGCCGGCAAGTGAGTGGGACTTATGATAAGCCACTTTGGAACACACAAATTGCATGTCCTGCGAACTTTTCAGCCTTATTTTCCACCCCACATCGTGCAGTGCAAACTCCATTTAAGGCTTTACATAAAACATAAGCGGAAAATGTTGCCGAATAAAAATGTAGAGAACGGGAACGGGAAAACAACAACGCTGGCAAGCATAATTCCTGACACTCTCCGCTTTTGGCCATTTTTGAACTGGAACGCCAGAGAGATAGAGAGGGGAAGAAAGAGATAGCCAGTTGCCAAAAAATTTAATGCAAACTAACGGCACTACAAGCTTTGGCACTTTGCATTCCACACACACACACACACACAGGCACACTTCAGCTCACACACATGAGCAAAAGAGTTGGCCAATAGCGGGAGCTAGTAGATAGTTGAAAACTATTTTCGACGCTTAACGGAGAACTCAATTTGTTTTCACTTGGCCATGGCCAAAACGTAGCTCAATAACAAAAACAGCAAATAGAGATAATCAAAAAGCAATTGCAAACAACAGCCAAGCCTCAAAACGAAAAGAGAAAGAGCGAATTGGTAAGAGAGAGAGAGAGAGAGAGAGGCGAACGCTGTGGACACATTGAGATATTTATTGTATAAATGCCGGCAACAAAATAAATTAAAAATGACAATTCACCGTAGGCATGTCCTGGGAAATCAAGGCAATTTTCCATGTTTCACACACACACATACACAAATACACATGTATGCGCACACACACACACACATACTCAAGCACAGGACTGCAACTAGTTTGCAGTTTAATTTTCAATATGGCTAACCGGCAGAGTCGAGCGAGCGAGCGAACGAGCATTGAAAATGAAAATATTTTCCTGAAATGCAAACAAATTGGCAAAAGGCAAATGGTCAATATTTGCTGGCCATAGGAGCCGGCCAAAGTGTTTGTTTCCAGCCCGGTACAAAACAATGGCCAAGAGCAGAGATGGTTGGGTGGTGTTTTTCTTTTTGTGTTTTCATTTTTCTTTTTTTTTTTTTTGCTTTTGGGATGGAAGGTAGACAGCGACGACCAGCGGCGCATGCTAAGCGATTCGCCTCAGACAAAAGGCAATGGCAGATGCAGCAGCAGCCGGCCGTATCTGCAGTCAGTGAACTCCTCCTAAAAGTATGCAGCGCCAAATAGCCATGTGAATGTGAGCGCATCCCTTTCGGCTCTCCTGCATCTCTTTGTGTCCATGTGCGTGTGCGAGCGTATGAGTGCGTGCGTGTGTGCGAGTGGGGGAAAACAATGAACGGGCCTCGACTTTCTGTGGCCATGTTTTTTTTCAATCATGCGTTCGTTTCCTCACTCATTCATTCACTCGACGGGCCACACCGCACAACTGCAGTTGCATACTTTTGGGATTTGCAACAGATTCCCCACACGATCCTCTATCGCATTGAACCCCTCCCCGCCCTCCCTTCAACCGACATGAAACCATGGCCCAGTGCGACAATCTGAATCGGTTGCTTTAATATTAAACCAGAAATTTAGGAGCCGGTGAACCATTATCTTGGGAGTAACTGCATTCGAGGGATTTGTGTTAATTGAAAAATGTGGCCTAGAATATGGCGAGCACAACTGTACTTGCCTAAAGTGGATTACCTTACGGACAAAAGTGCACTCAGTTAATGGAATTCTACTAAACGATGCGCTGTTACTGTCGTGTTATGCTTTTTGCCAATTCCTTTATTTTTGTGCCTTTTTGTGCCGGGAAACTATACTTGAGTTGGCCAAATGGCAATTTCTGATTTCGGCAGTGGCTCTATCTCACTGCCGTATTTTCGTTTCATTTGCTCATTTAACCTGCTCTCCAGTTCCCCACCCTTTACCATTCCCAGCCCTCTTTCGCTCATTGCATTTGCCTCGCGCTTATCAGCCTCGAAATTCACTTAATTTAATTAAAGTGCACGACGGAGTGAGTGCAGAACGAAAATAAAACAAAAAAAAAAAGGGTAAAAAATAATAATAAAACGGTGAGAGCGCCACTGAAAAAGGCAAAAGACTTTCACATTATTTTTGCACACAAACACCGGAGCACCCAGTGCCAGTGGTCATTCCGCTCCCATCATCATCGCCATGCTCATCATCATCAGCAGCGCCACCATCATCGGTGTGGACGTCATTGCTTCATTTTCGCCTGCCGGTTACGGGGCTTCGGCTTCGTTGCGCCCCCGAATTAATTTCCGTTTTGCAAACCAATTGAAAATCCAATTTTCAATACACAAACCATATAACGCCGTGCCCCCCTCTCATCTCATTCCCGTCCACACCATCCACTCTGCTCGGCATACGTTTAACTAACGTTCCCTTCTCCATACAGACCGCTTGCCATGGCGATTCCGGTAGCACACGTGGAAAAGTTTGCTCACATTTTAAGGGCTTTAAAAAAGTGGCAGCGAACGTGGCCCGAGAGCCACAAAACGGGCAACTGGAGGCCATTGGCCACTGCGCCCGAAAGTAGGCAACAATATATATGGGCATTAAACGTAAACCGACTGCAGCCTGCAGGGGCAACAGCCCAGGCTTCCATGCCCCCGTTCGGCTTGCATTGCCGTGTTTATTTGTACACATGCCGACACACACACGCACATACAAACACACACACACAGAGAGAGAGAGAGAGAGAGAGAGAGAGAGAGAGACAAACAAGCATACACGTGCTGTACACCCATATGACCACATAATGCACGCCATGGCGCCCGAACAGGGACCCCGTGGGACAGGCTGCGGTGCGTTCCTGTGTGTGTGTGTTGCACATTGATTTTTTTCTGCAGGCCAGCCAGCCAGCCATCCAGCCAGCCGAAGGCTTTTCCTCCCATGATTTGACCACATGGCCAGGACGCTTTACAAATTGCAAGGGATAACCGGGCACTGTTGGTGGGATTTCCTATAGCGATTCGATTAATCTGGCCAAAGAAGACTTGATCGGCGCTGGCTGTATCTAACTGGTGGATTTGGCTTAAGCCTAAGGAAATGTGAGCGGACATTATTATTATTGTGCAATGGGTAGCCAGTAGCCGTTTTAAGTAGAGAAACATTTGCATTTGAATTGGATTTATTCGTTTTCATTCTTTTGTCTATTGGTTCCAATGACCATTTCAATGGAAATGTTTTGTTCGCTTATTTGTTCATTTGTTGCGGATTTTTGGAAAAGCCCTCTTAAAAGGCATTTTTTTAAGCCCAAAAGCGTGCGGTATTTCAGTGTTTGTTCGTTTTTCAGCCCCCATTCGCGCTTTCTACTTTTATGACAGAAATAAATTTTAAGCATTCACATTTTTCAACTTTTTGACACACAAGCATCGCAAAACCGGGGTAAAGGCCAAATAATTGAAGTGCGAAGCCTTGACTTGACTCAACTTAACTCAACTTGACTTCGGAAATGCTGCGAACTCGGCACTCACATAGATACACGCGCATACAGACACACGCACACACACATTCACACACTTGCAATGACGGAGATTGGCATAAACTGCGGCAACATTTAATGGCGAGCTTCGTTTTTGGCAGACATTGATGACTTTTTAACTGCAGTCATTTGCAGGGCGGCGTCGTTTACACAGCTTACACAGACATGGATACACCGCCATAGATATGGCAAATGTTTGCCTAGGCCCCGCACACATACACATGCACTCACATCGACACACACACACACACACTCACACGTTTCGGTGGCGTTTCCGTTTCCTCAGCTCCGTTGTAAGCCATTTGAGCAGAAGGCGGCGACATCAGGAAAATATCGCGTGACGCGGCGATAAAAATAATCATCATAATGTAATGTGAAAGGAGGCCAACGATGGGGGATTGGGGAGCGCGGGGTCAGTGGTCAGGGGTCAGGGGGGGTTCCGACTGCTTAATCGATTTTCCCTTTTCGCCGCAGCGGGCGTGGCCCCATTTAATGCGATTATTTGCGATTTCTTTTCTGTGGACGTTTGCAGTGTCCGCAAATTAACGAGCCCCCATAATAATTTAGTCGCATGCCGTTATAACAAGCCGCAGAAGTGGGTGCACCGGCTACCTTTCGGACCTTTTTTGGGGTGGCTGGCCCCAAGGTCGTGGGAGCACGCAAATTGATTTCGTTTCATGTTGCCCGACATATGCTGCCGACTTTTTGGCGCCAAGCCCGTCGACATCGACGCTCGAAGACATTTGCATGGTCGTAAATGAGAAATAAAAACGGGTTCTGGGTTGTGTGGCCATACAGGCTTGCGGTCAAAATTTGCTTGTTGTTGGGGAATAAACAATTTTATTGCCCATATGTGTTTTGTCCTTAGGGAGAGCCTGTGGGTGTGTGTGTATGTGTGTGTGTGTTTGTGTTTTTTGGCATCGTTTGCAATTATTATGGCATACTGATGAGGAAAGAGTTGGTTTCCTCTTTAAACTTCCATACAATGGATCACTTGACATTCAAAACCGGCATGCTAAAACATTTCAATGCGCCAAACTAATTGAAAAAGGATGCTTCCAGCCATGGACAAGGACAAGGAGAAAGTTTATGGCAAACACAAGCGGAGAATGGGGAATGGAGGTTGGAGACATGAGGACACGCTTTTAATAAATCCATCACATAACCCGCATTATTAAAAAGATCCAAGTCCTGACACGAACAAGCAAAGTTTCGCTGGCAAACAAACACACACACAGAGGACAAACGTGTCTACGAGATGGAGATAGAGATGAAAGAGGAAGGGAGAAAGTACACACACGAGTAGAAAAAGCGCTTATCAAATTTCCACAAACGATGACAATCAAACTGAAGGCATCAGGACGTTGAGCAAAGCCAAGCCAGGACCAGGATGAGCTCCAGGACGAGGACGTGGACGAAGACCAGGACGAAATGATTGGACGTTGTGGTGCTCTTGAGTGAATGTAATCGCCAATAAACTGCATAAAGCGCATATCAGCTGGACTGGCTTGACAATGGGGCGAGAGTCCAGGACATCGAAAGGATTCAATCAATGCGCAAACAAAAGGCCAACAGACTGAAGCGAAAGACTCGCCTCGAGACGCGCAGACCCAAAGGCACATAAATAATTCAATTGTCAACACGCTCGGCACTGCAACATGCGATAATATTACCCCGCCGAACGGAAGGAAAACTTTTCTGCTAACAAAAATAAACTTTTTGCCTTTGCCGCTGATGTTGCCATGTTACAACTTTATCGATTTACACAAAATGAGGCTCGTTATTAGTTGAAGGGGACATGTGTGACCAATGCGAAGAAAGTGAGCAGCAAATAAAGATCTTAAAGCTGAATGAAATCTACTGCACTTCCAGTTAAATATTTAATACTAAAATAAAATGTGATTTGGAATTGAGAAACTAACAATTTAATTTAGAAAATTTTATAATTGTCAGCAAAAAAAGTTAGTGACAGTTGAAAGAGAGAAGCCAAGGCATTTGCCAGGGATTTTTCACCTCAATTAGAGTCTCCACTTTTGGCCAGCCGACTAATCTCGAGTCCTTCGACCAGGATCTATATCTAAGGCCACGCCTCATCCTTCGATTTATTCCCCCCTTTTTTATTGCCTCTTCCCTGTTTTTTATGACTTGACAGAGCCCCTTCATCATGCCGTTCCCCCTTCGGTTTTTTTTTATTTTTATGATTTGCTACACACCCGGCTATGTTTCCGTTGCTTTCGATTTTAAAGGACCCAGAACACACATAAGTGAATGTGTGAGGGTCCTTCGATCGCATGGGCAATTTTTTATTGTTAGAAAATTGTTTTCTCTGCTCAGCGTTACGCAAGAAAAAAATTGATTTCTTGTCTTTATGGCATTGTCCCTTTGCCAGTCCTGTTCGCTGGCTGCTGTTGGCAAATTTAATATGTTATCCTTCGATGTGCGTTCCCCTGCTTCTGGATGGTGTTGTTGTTTGTTTGAAAAATATTGAATTTTTCGCAAAATAAAATGGATAAAGGATAACATCTTTTGCCGTGTTTGCGGAAACCGAAGCAAACCCAAGGAGCCCAGCAAGTGGAAAATTGTCCCTTCTCTACTTTCCTCACACCACCAAAAGTCCTTTCTTGTCCGTTCTGTGGTTAACTTGTTTCGGTTTCCTTTCTTTTTGATTGTCTAACATGTGTTTCTTGTTCAATATATATACATTCTTATATATGCATTTGTATATACTAATATATATGTATATATAGAGGGCACTGTATGTCGGAGATATTTGATTTCAGAAATTGAATTGCATTTAATTTGCTTTTGCTGTTTTCGAGAAATTTGTTGGCCTCTGGCAGCTTATTGGCCTGCAATAATTTTTTCACATTTCTTTCAAGTGTCAAATAACTTTAAGCTCGAATAAATTGTTCAAGAATTTACACTTGGGTCTCATTTATTAAAGCTCTGCCTAGTCTGCAGTTTTGTCCTCACAAGATACACGCACCTGTAGGTAAATGAAGAGTTTTTGTAATTTTTAGTCAAACGATTTTATTTGAGCTTAATTTATCGTGTGGCCAAAGTTTATAACTGGCATTTAATTAAAGACAGAAATGGCATTCTTCTAAGCCTTAAATTACAGAGCCAGAATTTAGAATTCCAAATCTGCCAGGTCACTTAAAGTGATATTACGTAGGAATTTTCATTTAAGTTGTCTTTTTTCAATTTAAACTGCCTCTTGGTTTGGGGCGCAAAAAAATCCAACTGTTGAGTCTAACCGAAAAATATTATGAATATTTTTAGCACACTCTGTGTGGTATTTTATTTTGCAATTCTGTTTTTTTTTGCCGAGGTTTTTGTTCATCAACAAAGCATTAGCGCTTGCCCGCTTAGGGACTTTTACAATGCACTTTTTTATTTCGTTGTGTGTGCTTTTTTTTTTGAGTGTTTGTAGGCGTGTCAGGCGCCCAGAGGCCTGCAAACAAACCAACAGAATGGCGGGGCAAATGATGAGCAGCGGTTGGGCAGGCAAACAAATGAGAAAAAATTTCAGTTCTAACAGAGGGAAAAATTCGTAAAAAATCACATATAAAAATATAAGGAGAGGTGAGCGCTGGGTGGAAATACATAAAAAATAATATCATGAATGCAATGACTTTTAATGTACAGTTATTGCGCAGCTGTCTGATGTCCCAGGCTCCAAATGTATGTGTATGTATTTGTGTATATATTTTAATGCTGCATACTTTCTGGCTGGCGTTGCTTACATGACGCTGCAAGGCGAGGGCAGTGCGCTTGTGTGCGTGCCATTCTGTGTGCGGCATGTGCAGTGCACCGTGTATCCTTTTTGGCAAGCTTCATTGCCACTTTGGCCAAAAAGGGTAGACCGACTGTCAGCCAAACAGACACCCGTTGCCCGTTGCTCGTTGCCCGCTGCACATACTAATAAGGCTAAGTGGCAATGACAAACACAAATGCATTTGCACACACATAAACACACACACGCACACACACACAAGCCGGATATAAAATGTGGGTGGAGGGGAGAAGGAGAAAGTGAGCGAGAGAGAGGGCATGCTGGGCGACAAATGTCTGTTTGGGACTCTGCGGAACCACAAAGCGAACACTTTATGACTGTTGAATGACCTCATAAGCATGCGTGCTTATTTCTCGCCCCCGCAGTTCCACTTGATTTCGCGTTTTGAATTCCCTTTGAATGGTCTTTAAAATTTAATTACCAGTGTTGTAAGCTACCGCAATTGTTTTATCAAAATGTGAATGGCCTTAAAGTTGCCACTGATGCTTTAATAAATGCAATACTTATATTTAGATGCTCAGAGGTTACTAAAGGCTCATGTTAAATGTACAATATTTAACTGGCACAGTTTTCATATCAAGGTCTACCGTGTACATAGTTCAATAAGAATTGCCAACGTTCTATGATCAAGCCAAATAGTTGCCATTCTTCAAAAGAATAACTTATTTTGCAGATTTGTAGTGACAACATAGAAATATTTTACCTTCGTTGGGAAAACTTGCATCAATGTCGGATGGAAAATGCAAAAGTTGGCATTGTCATTTGGCTATTTATAGGCAGCTGTCATATTGCAAATTGATGCCCTGCACTGGAACCATTAGCCTTGCCCCCTTTTCCCCATTTCCCCGCCCATTTATCCTGAGTTGCAGCCATTTCTTTTATAATTCTTTCGTTAAGGAAAAATTGCAAGAAACTCGGAGTTTTCCCACTCTATTTTTTCGAGATGCTGCTGCCTTGTCAAGCCATAAAATGTTATCACAAAAAGTATTTTCCAAGTCAGCGCACACACAAAAAGTGGGTGGTGGTGGGCGCAAGATCCTGGCGTGGCTGTCGAATGTGCAAGCGAGACAGACAAACTTCAAAGCAAAAGTTGTTGGCAACCCACACACAAGCACACACACACACACACATACACACACGCACACATGTGCAGCCAGTGAAAGTTACAAATAGAGTTGCCATAAAATTTCATATGCTTATCACGTGCGTTGCCCTTGTACCCACTTATGGCCCATCTGCACCCCACCTACGTAACACCACCCGTGGCCCACAGCAGTTTACTATCCCCAGCGACAGATGGCGCCAAATTGCGCTTGCATCGCTGTCAGCCCTTTCACACGTCACACATGGAGCACATAGCGCACATTTTGGAGCCAACTGTACCGCAATGTTTTCGCTATTTTAAGCTGACAACGTTGCGTTGCAGTGGCCCTTGCTCTATGACTATTTTATTGTCATATTTATCTACAATCAAGCCGCACACACCCGTTCACACCACTGCACTTTGCTCGGTGGACGAAAACAAAGCATTTTGCGTTTGCAGGCTTTCTCCATCTTTTTTTTTTTGTTTTATTTTTGGTTTTTTGCGCTTTGTCGAACACAGGCTAAGAATGCGTTTTCCAACAGCCCGAGCGATATGTCAGGAAATTGGCTTTATTTTCTTTTTTTTTCCCAAAAACAGCTTTCCCATTTTTGGCCCCTTTGACATTTCACGCTTCGAGTGGAAAGCCATTGTTTAGAGCTGACATATTGAAGAGAGATAGAGAGACGTTGCGATAAGAGTGGCATATACAATTTCTATGCCAGATTCTCTGCTGTTTTGCGGGCCAAAAGCTGTAAAAACTGTAAAAACCAGTCAAAACTCAATTAAAATTACGACCCACTGATAAGGCTGCAAAACTAAAACAAATTAATGCCTACGTTTGCTGGCAATGAAAGTAAAAAATACAAATGGAAACACCCACAGTTGCCAACGTTTTACCAATTGTTTGTGGCCCACTTTCGGGCGCCAAATAAAAAAGTTAACCAGCCGTGCCCAACACATGTGACCCAGATAAGCTTATTATGAACTCATTTTGAGCGCCTTTTTGGCACAGAAAACACCATCAAATTAGATTCAATGAGGACGCCCCCCGCTTACCAATAAATTGTGGCAAATTATGCGGCCAAAGATTAAATTCGATTCTTATGTAAATCCAAGGCAACAGGAGGCTGCAACTTAAGGCTGCCTACCTACACCTTTATCCATCCAATCCAGGTGCCAGACAGGCAGTTCCAAACCCGTACCGTAACTGAACCGACAGCTGTGAACTGACCCTCTAATCTGCATAATTTGCACAGAAATCGGGCGGACAGGGAACTCGAGACGAAGGTGAGGTCCCTGCGGCATTATAAATAGTCAAAGATATTTATTTGTAATGAGGACCAGGGGTTGCCAAGACATTGCCTGGGTCCAGCATTCTCCACGGGGTAGTTTACTCAACGTGGACATGGAACTCGAACCGAACCCGAACTTGGACCCGGGACTTTTTGTTCGATTAGAGGCCAGCATCTGCTCGATGGACACAGTTCTAGCTCTAACGATGAGCAAGTACCAAGGACCGAGGACCGCGGACCGAGGACCGACCACTGAGTTATGCCAACGATAGACCTTTTTCCCTCGCTAAAGTTGATTAAAAACTGCAGGCGGTGAGCAGTTGATTGCCCGATGGACGGTTTATGGTCAATTATGCCATGTTATGGACCACGTTTTGTGGCCGGAGATATGTCCAGCCACAAATGGATAGTTCAATCAATATCTGGTCTAGGGCACGTCATTTGCCACACTCAACCAATTGAATTTTATTGCGAAACGCAAGTCAATTTATTATTTTATAAGCATGACAAATGATTGGTGGCTAAGCTAAGCACACTGGGTATAAATAAGTGTTTTGCGGAAAGAATCCACACCTTTAAGGATTTCACAGAGCACAAAAAAATTGAACAACGCCACATTCCAGAGAATATTACCACATTTTCAAGGCATCTCCTTTATCATTTTCCGGTTAATCGATCCATTCATCGTTCAAGGTTCAAATATTTATCGATTCCGAAGAAAAACACATCATAAGTTTACCCTAAGCCTCTTATCCAGCCTGTTTATCCCAGCTCAACGTATATCACAGTATTTTCCGCAATTTTCCCCCCTGCTGGGTCACCTACCTCAATCCAAGGTCAAACCTGCCAGCCCTCCCCTCCACACTTACCACTTCCCCACCGCCCACACTTGACGGGACCTTTTGTTGTTGGCTAGCCACAGGAGCTCAGTCTTGTGTAAGTCAAATGAATTTGTCATGTGGTTTTCCCACTGCTGTTATTGCTGTTATTGCTGCTGCTGCTTAGGAAACCGAAAAAGTGACAGCCCATCTAGGCGCACACACAAACACGGAGGAAAATGATTGAGTACATTGTTTTCCCCACTTGGGATTTAAATGAAGAGATCAAGTACATATATACAATCATGATAAACAAAGGATCGCCGCATAAGACAGTCATAAGTAGTCATAAGGGTTATCTATATATCCACTTAAACAAAAACGTATATATATAATGCTCAGTCCACTTCAATTGTGAAAAGATTTTCGCTCAGTGCACACATCACTGTGATATACAGGAAGCCACTTGGCAGTTGGGTCTGGCATTGCGGCATTTATAAATATAATGCCAATAAATACGCAGGGACCGGTGAAAATCCATCGATTGCCCACCTAATCGATTCAAAGGAGTTTTCCAGCTTGTGTCACCGGCAGACCGCCCAAAGTTTGATTGGCAAAATCGTCAGCGGGGGGGCGTTCAAACCCCTCAAAAAACCCCGCCCATTCATCGTGTGTGATTCAGACGGCCGTCGCCAGAGGGCGCTGCAAAAAACTTGACAGGTGTTTGCCTCGGGCTTCGCCTTCAACCCACTGGCTTCCGTCCGACATTTTTAAGTGCCTCAAAATACAATCCAAATGCGCTTAATTATGCACGCTCCGATGTCCGAAAATCTGCAGGAAGCAATTACGTGGGCGGACTGAAATCGGATAGTGGTGCACTGGACTTTTAAAGGGGGTGGGATGACTCATGAAAAAAACGCCCGTCGATGGTGTTGATGACGTAAGCTTAGCACAACCAACCCCCAGGGAAAATGAGGGGGGTTCAGAGTGGGGAAACGGAAACCGAATACGAATACGAATCCGATTCCGATTCCAAGTGCGAAGTCAAGCGCACAAATCAAAGCCAAGAATTTTTGCATTGTAGAAGGCTTCCTGGCAACTCAAAGAACTCCAAGAACTCCAAGAACCGGAAGTGCTTTCTTATAAGCCGGCGGAGAAAGAGAAAAACAAACGAAGGGTTGCTAGTCTCTCTTTGAGTGATGGCAGTGAGTCTCTTGAGCTCTTGAGTGGGAATTAAAAGAGCAGCGGGGGTTGAAAGAGTGATGAGGTGCTAGGATTTTGTTGATTTGATCCAATTAGCAAGTAAAATAGAAGAGAGAAAACTCCAATTACAGCAGAAAGGGAGGTAAAAATGCGGAAGCAATTAGACGATAAGAAATAATTCTAAGTAAAAACTTGTACCCTTGCTAAGGGTAAAAATATTTTTGGAAAAAATAACACACATTTGCAGTCCTTTTATAAAGCAGAGTTTTCTAATAACCATACATAAATTAAAGCAAACTTCTTTCGATGACAGAAGACAAATTTGTGTGGAATGAACTCCATTAGATCGAGCCCGCAATCTCATTAGATGTCGCTACTTTTTTGGCGCATTTTCCGGTTCTATTACCCGTGGAAACCGCCGACACACGCACACATTCAAGTTTAATTAACAAGAACGAAAAAGTTTTGTGTGCAACAAATCCCAAGTTTATCTGCCCCACGATTGACAACAGTTTCGGGAATAACGCCAAGTGGAAAGAAGAGACGAGACGAGAAGTGAGTGAGAAGGTGAAGGAAAACTTTTACATTATTAAACTGGAACTGGTTGGAAATGTTGACAGCAATTTGACAGGGCCAAAAGCCCAGCCCATCGGCAACAAAAACATTTACACGGCCGGCTCCCCGAAATGAAACAATAATAACAATAATAGTAAAAAAGACACAAGTCGGTGCGGGAAAATGTCATGATTGCCAGGACGACGGCGACGACGACGACGACTCCTCGAGGGTTGTGTGTGTCCTGCAGCGAAATAAATAAATAAAAATACAAAAAAAAAAAGGATTGCGGGGCGGTGAAGGGTTCTGAAGGGTGAGGCGGGGGGAATGTAAAACAAATTTGTTTATTGTTGACACTCGAATTGGGAAACGGGATAAGGATAAAGGACGATGACACCTCGACCTTTCACCGCCACGAGCTAAATCCTCTTCCCATTGTTCGGGCGAGAAAAGGGTTCGGGATCTTGAGATCCATCCGGTTATGGGACACCTTCTAACGGTGTCCGCTCCTCTTGATTTATGGGCGTGTGCCGCTCGTGTCCTTTGTACCTCATCATATCATCTTAGCATGCTAATTGCGCGGCATTCTCCGCTTACGGGACATGTCTTCATATAAAAAACTTGCGTATATGGCACCCCAAACAGCAAAACCAAAATATAAATGGCAAATACAGAGGAAGAACCTCGGAGAGCCCGTAACCCGAAGCCCAGTTACGTGTGGAACGTGGAACGTGCCGCATAATTCAGGTTTGCCTTTCACTCCGCCTTATTGAATTGCCGCTTCCCATTTGGGACACTTTTGTCGAGTGCCTCCCTCCTCCTGGTCCGCGCCACCCAGAATCTTTGGCATTCATGCGGGTAATTTATGTAAATTTATTGTTCCTTTATCTGTTCCCATTCAGGCATTTCTTTTGGCAAGTATTTTGGGTGTTTCTTTGGCGCGCGTGTTTGCTGTCAAAATATTGGACAGGCGGCGGCGGCGAAGGAAAGCGGCCTGAGAATGAGAAGCGAGCTAAATCAATTAATAATGAAAATGCAGATGTTTCGTTCTGCTCCTTCTGCTCGCTTTTTTCGTGGCCAATCGAACGCAATGAATAATAAATCGTTTTTACGCTGTTAAGCGAATATGTGAGTAGGCTTCAATAACAGATATCGACAGGTATCAATATAATGTACTTGGTTGTTCACACCTTGAATACTCCTGATATTTCATTTTCATACTTTCCTCGACAGCTTAAACCCTTTGCAGCTGCAATTCCCCTAACGTTTATTGATCCTTTTTTTTGCCAAAGCTAACCCTCTGACGTCCGTTTACCCCAAAACGAATTTGTATTTATTAATAATGCTCTGGGTGGAGAGAATGGCCCCACGGTTCCAACGATTCCAACGATTCCGACGATTTCAACATTTGCTTTTATTGTTTCATGCAAAGACATTTGCAAGCATCAGAAACAACCCCTGGCTGAACTAAACCGAACAAACTCAATTACGTAATAAAAATTTATGAACGCCCCCGACCGAAAGGACATTAAAATTGTTGTTTGCACTCTTCCCCCAGCTGCGAATGCGAATGCTATTGATTTCACTGTCCTGTCTCGGGTTAAGCCCCAGTATTGATGGACAGCCAGGAATCGGGAGTAGATCAGACCAAATCCCATATCATTAATACTTGTAAGGGAAACACCAGCATTGACCCTCATTTTGGGGGCGAGTGTGTGTGTGTGTGTAATTCATCTCAATAAAATGCGATAAATCCACAGAGCACAAAAAAACTATAAAATGTCTCCAGGAAGTGCATAAACAACTAAGCGAAGGGAATGGAAATGGAATGGAGATGGAAATGGAGTTGGAGTTGGAGAATTCGTGGCAAACGCGTGTCCCATTTCGGAATTTATTAAGGATTCATCCTGTGGGGTGGCATGGCTGTGCCATTCGGCATATCCTTGGACTTTTGGACAGGGAGCAAATGGTCACTCAACGACAGCTGCTAATTGTGTGATCTGTGTGAGTGTTTGCTGAACGTGTGAACGACTTTCGTTTGACCTTCGTGCACTGAACTTGTTATCAACGCCAAAAATCAAACAAGCCCACTGCGAAAATTCCCAAAAATCAAAAAACAAGTTTCTGGGCCTGGGAAAAGCATAGAAAAGAGCCCTAAATGATGAGATGGACAACCCTTGAGATACATACATCGAATCCGATCCGAACTGGACAATATATTTATAAGCACATTATTATGCATTGTTGTCGTCCATGGAAAGCGAGTGTCCTTTGTCACATGCACGGCTCAGCATATTAATGATTCCTATTCCTGCCCAGCAGCATCCCTCTCTCAAGGAGTTTAGTTTTCCCTCAAATAAACGGAGTGGGAAAGCACAAGAAAGAGATTCGGTTCACAACCCTTTCGGCACATAAATTAATTTTCTTGTTCGTTGAATCTCGGCTTTTCTTGCGGAAAGGTCCGTTAATGATGATCAGCATAAATAGTTGGTCAGAGGTTCCAGCTACTGCTCATGATTTGGGGAACTTTTATTATGTATGCAAATGATTATGCGAAATTCCGGTTAACCGACAAACAAAACATTTTACGACCATGTGTTGTGTGCTGCTGACACAAAGGCCCCTGAAATGTTTTCCCCATAATTGAAAATTACGAAATGTTTGCTCAACTTGCCCCACACTTCTTTGGGCTTCGAGTGTCTCAAATAAATTTATTAAATTACTCACAAAGGCCGGCATTTGCGTGGAAGGGGAGTTATTTGGGTATAGACTTCGCTGTAACTTGAAATTTACCTGGAAATAGAAGAAGTAACAAAACAGTTGTGGTTATTCAAGAGTTTCATATAAAATAACAATTAGTTTATGGATGCTCTCAATGCTTAGAATTTAATTATGACTGGGGACAAGCTGGCCACTATTCAGAGTGTGGTCTATTGGGTTTCGATTCCCTATATACACATGGAAATTACTTAGTTTCCTAGTTTAGTTTATTTAGCCTGGCGTTTGCGATCCCAACACGTTTCCTTCGGCCTTTCGCCCTCAACACTTGTCATCTCACAGCCAATTGCACTTAGTCGCCAGCACTTTAAATTAAGTCAAATGCCAAACAAGGACGAGCGCCTAAAAGTCTGCAAACAAAGAGTGAATACGCACACACTCGACGGTTCACGGTCCATTAAATTTAGCTGGCCACTAGAAGCTGCCAGCGAATAGAATGAAACTCGAGCAAAGGACATCCGGCAGATAGATACAAGATACATTTCGACTCACGCTTCTGCTTCAAGGTCATTAAACAAAATGATGGCCCAATGGGGGTGTTGTGGCGGATTGCGGATTGGGCAATTTTTAGCACTTTTCGCTGGCTAAATCCAAGCAAACCGCAAAAAGTCACGTAGCCCGAGATTTTTTCCTGGGGTTCGAGGATGCGACGAGCTGCCTAACAAGTCAACACAGAAACGCTCAAGTGCGAAAAAATGAAAATGAAGCGATGTAGTGCGGTGTGGGGCAGAACAACTACGGGCGGGTAGCTGGAAGGCTTAGAAAGTGAGTGCACCGGGGGAAAAAGGACAATATTGAATGGATATTGCGTGTTATCTCTCGTTAAAGGATCTCTCGTTGTAACAGGACAAATGGCGTATTTACATTTTGTTACAAAGTGTTCTTTACATAGCTAAAATTAAAGACTCCATTCTTGATTGATTTACTAAAGAGATGGACTACTTAATAGTAGCGAGGAATGACAATTGTTTAATAGGTTGTTCGGTGTTTTAATTTGATTGCAGAAGTGCAACGTATTCACTTCAATAGATGACTTTGTCATTGCGCACTTGTAGACTTCGATGGATGTTAATTCTGCTCGGGAGAGTAACAATACTGTGAAGAAAGTGTGTGCTATTCAAATGGAGGATCCTAGGATCATTTCTTTCTGTGTGCCAAAGCGACTTAAGCGAAACCCCTAAAGTGCGACGGCGACGCTTTAAGTGCCGCACATGTATGCCACCGGGGGGTGGGGAGGGGAGGGAAGGGGAGGGGCTTCTCTGTATCGCAGTTGCTCTGTCATGAGGGTAACAAACGGTGTCCCATGTGGTAGGGGTGGCCTATCCTATGGAATGCCTCCGACGGAGAGGGTGAGTGCAATGAAATCTTAATGCCTTAATGGGCCACACAATCTAATTTACTTTTGTTTGCCCTCTCGTTCTGTAAGGATATGCCCCTCTCTTTCGCCGTACATATCCTCGTCTCTTTCCTGTCCGTTACTTCTGTTTTGGCTTAACGTTGTGTTCTGCTTCTTGTTTTTTGTTTCTTTGGATTTTACTATAAATGATTTTTTTCGCTTTTGGGGTTTTCTGCCATTGCTAATGCCGTTAGCTTTGCTTTACTTCTGTCGTTCTGTCGTTCTTCGACTTCGCCTCCCCCCACCCTCCACCAACTGTTGTTGTTCTAGTTGTGCTTCGTAATCCTATTAACAATGGCGATGTTGTCGTCATCACTGCGTAAATACATATATATATATATATCTGAAAACATATGTAGACAACGTTTACATACAAAGGAATATACATGGGTATATCAATTTATCGTTATGCGCCGCCATTTTTCACACGTTTCCTGTTACGCTGCTTCTTACACTTGTTTTATTTCTATATTGATTTTCGTGGTGCTCGTTTTCTAGGGTCTTATGCTCACAATGGGCTAATTAGATTAAAAGTCCATTGAACCGCCAGGGAAATGGCTTCGGCTTGGTGATTCTAGAAAATGGCTTGGTCTAAAATCGATTACATTACTTGGCATGATGGCAGAGGTGAATTAGAAGCCCAAATCCGAAAAAACATCTTACAGATATTCAATCTGTAGAAGCGGAGGCACTACTTTAATGAAAACTGCTGATAATTGTAATGTTGGCAAGAGGTGTGTTTAATTCTTCGCAAGTTTTAAACAGCTAAATCTAAAGACTAGAGAAAACCCTTTCAGTTTTATCAATTTAATCGCTCCTTGATATATCCTGCAGGATATCTCCATCGAATCGAGTCGAGGGAAACTCGAGTTGTCTTAGGCCAGGCCAAGTGGTACGTCGTCTGCTCCTGTGCATTGTACTAAAAATTTCCTACAACATTCTTGCCGAGCACAAGGACAGCTAAATCCCAGCTCACTATAAATCAAACGCACACACACACTCGCAGGAAGACGCAGTAAGCTCCCAGGCGCATATCAAGTTGAGTTTTAAATATTGTAACATTTTTTCTATTTTTTGGGACTGTGCTGGCTGCTGGTGATTCTTCTGTGCGAAGCTAAAAATTCCCTGAAGCTTAACAAGTTTAAGTTGGTTGCACAACAGAGCAGAGCGAGCTCCTGAAAAAGAGCAAGGAAATGGAGCCGAGCAGTAGGAGAAAGCAGAGCGAGGGAAAGGCAGAGAGTTAGACGCACTTTAGTTTCTATGCAAAATAGTTTTAAATTACACACCAAGAGAAATTCTAATTTAATTGAAATGCTCGCCAGACGGCAGACGCCATACGCCATATCAAATTGATGCAGATGGCGAGGAATGGCATTAGCATTTGCAGTGCGGAGTCCATGCAGGTGTCTCAAGTTGTTTTGGCATTTATTTATATTTCATGCAAATTAACTGCAGCAATAAATTGACAGTGCACACACTTTTAGCCACGTCTGACAGTTGCAATTCAGGTGAGGAGGCGGTGAGGTGGTGAGGAAACCCTTTTCCTCAACAGTTTTGACAGGCGCGCGACATTTTCTGCTTGCTTACTGCTTCAACTTTTGCTCGAATAACCAGACAGAGCGCGGATATAACTTTCCCACCAGCAGCCTTCAGCCTTGAGCCTTATCCACCCACAACCTTTCACCAGCCCACCTGATTTTCCACCATTTCGCTGGCTGCTAGCTGCAACATGTCAAAATGTGCGACAGCCGCGAGTTAGCCAAAATCCGAGACACAGAGAGAGTTCTCTCCACGCCATTCCATTTTTCGCATCATTTTATTTTTGGCCATGATATGTGTACTGTGTACTGGGTTCTGCTGTTTGGCCAAAAACTTTCTACGTTGGTTGGTAGCGGGGGGTTTGAAATTAAATTAAAACAGCGAGCATAACTTGAGAAGCTTGAGATGGAGGAGGACCTAGTCCTCCAAAAGTTAAATGAAATTAGATAGGTAAGATTGATGATGCTAGTTTCTGGCGAGGTAAACAATTAATTACAGTTTAATTAGCTGCAGTACATTATGTTGAAGTTTGATGACTTTCTCTGACTGAAATTCACTTCAGTGGATAAATATAAGCACCATCTTACTCTACCTATAGCTTTTATTGCTCCTTTCAGGCTGTGTACATTTCGAGAAGTAGAGAAGACCCATTTAATTGGCCATCGGTGTGCAGTTTCTTATAATATCTCCACACATCATTCAGATCCAAACATATAGCCCGGCTATTTATTGCACATGTGTAATGTGTAATGTGTAAGCTGGCTGCCGTGCAGCATAATGATGCGACTTTTGCACTCAAGTTGCCGCACTCTGCATGCCGAAGACATTGCAAATTTGTCGCGACTGCGAATCGCATCCTCGAGATACTTTACCCATCTCCCATCTCCCTCTCCACCGCCCTGTTGCCGTCTCTTTCGCTGGTGAGATGATGCTGCTGCTGATGCTGCTGCTGATGCTGCTGCATTCCTTCTGCCTTGACACGCTTGACAAATTCGCATGCAATTATTTATAGAGAAGTGCCAGCCAGAGGAGACGAAGACAACTTGAGTTGACTCGACTTGACTCGCCTGTCCCCATGAATGAATGAATGAGTGCGAACGAGTGTGAATGAGAGGGTCGCTCGTTTTGGTGGGTCAGACGCTCCACTTTTTGGGCAATTTAATTATGCAATTTCGAGAAAAATGCGGCGTGCGGTGGTGATGGTGGTGTTAGTGTTGCTGATGGTGTTGTTGTGCTCATAATTTCTGTTTCGATTTATGTGCCAAGTGTCAGGCTGTCAGTGCAAATAACAAAAATGCCAAAACTGCAGGGCTATCGATGTCCCTCTCTCGAACTATGGCCCTCTCGCTTTCGTTTTGGCCATAATAAATATTTATGCTAAATTTATTTGCGTTCGCATTTAGCTTTTGACATTTTTGGCAAACATTTCACGCGCTTGTTCGCAATTAGTGTCAGTGCGGGGCAGACAGAGAAAGAGAGAGATGGATAGAGAGAGACAGCGACTGTTGAAGTGCGCGAGCGAGATGGCTGGACTCTCAGTGCTAACCGCTGTTTAATTAAAAAACTTTCAGGCATTTGTTTAATTTTCATAATTTACAATGCGGCGGCTACTGCACAAAAAAAAATTAAAAACCAACTAGGACAAAGAGGAGAGATTAAAAAAATGCTGTATCCAGTTGAGCGAAAAGTTCCCAGTATTATCTCTCTATCTTCCTGGCTCTTGGCTAATTAAACGACGCAACAAGTTAATTAGCAGGGACAAAGGCATGACTTTGGTCAGTGCATTGTGCATAGTGCATAAAAAAGCGAGTCAGAAGCGCCATTGCAACCAGAACTCATCGTTTCAATAATACAACTTTTCTTTCTCATCATACTCCAGTAGCCCGAGTTATAAAAGTTATTAAAACGGCTTTTGTGCGCCCATAAAGCCCATAAAGCCCATAAAGCGGAGTGAAGTGAAGTTCCATACTGGCTAAGAGCAAAGCGGAGCAGCGGCTGCAGTTAGCCATATGCCAATGATTAGTTGGCAGGCGGATGGAAGTGGGCCTAAACCTCGGCCATTGCTCTAAATTGGTTCTATATGGATTGACTCTGCCACAGCTTCCCAGCTCCCAGTTTCCCCATTCAATTTTCATTCTGTTTTTTATATTTTTTTTGTGTTGTCTTTACGTTTCAGCCAGACAGCAATCGTTCAGCCGTTCTCTTTCCTCTTTGCCGTGTTTAGCGCAGCTTAGCCATCTTCATTAGCCGGAGAGACACAATCAACAAAATGCACAGAGTCGCTTTGGATGTTCCGGTTTTGGACCAACTAACCATGAAGACTCATATGGTGGTCGCATTGCAAACCCTTCCTTCTTTTCCCTTATCCTGCAACTGCATTCGCTGACAATTTTCACTCAAACGAGTGCGGGGAATGGGAAAGAATGGGCATAGCATGTGCACAAAAAGTTGGCAGAGTCTAAAACCCCTTTTCGACGGTTTCGTAATTAACTAAAATGCCAAGTGTAGGTCAACCCGACCCAGTAGTCGTTTGCAAAAGACGGCTCTACTGTGGGTTACATAAATGGCTAAATTCCAGACAGTCAGACAGATAGACAGACGGACGGAGAGTAGGAGGATTTTGTTTTAAGCGCTGCTTAGTTTGCCTTTGTTCCCTACGCTTTTTCAAGCAGATTTTATTTTAATTTAATTTCGCCTATAACGAATTCGAGTAGCGACAGAACTACTGTTGGTCCGAATTCCAGTTGGTCAGTGTAATGCATTTACTTGCACTCTACATCGCATTGCACTAAACCTGAGTGCGCAAGAGACAAAAAAACCAACAAAAAAAAAACCCAAACAAAAACGAAACATATAACGAAAAAAGAAGGAAAATGGAGAGAAACTTTCGACGTGTGTCCACCATCGCTTAACCCCCGGGCTTATTACGTTTTTCAATTAGCAAAATTAAACTCGAAGCGAGTCCTTCGCACAAACGTTGGCCCCAAAAGCTCTCACGGAGATGCGACTGCCAAATTGTGGGCGGCAGTGGGCCATGGGCCATAAAAAAGGGATCTATACTCGCATGTGCTTGTTTGTAAATGTAGCGGCAAGACTGTAGCAAATCAACAGCAGAATCAACAAATCAAATTGCAAAAGAGCGCAATACGGCGCCAAGTGGCATGGAATGCGGCAACATATGTTGTGGAGGGTCCTACATTCGAGGCTCCAATCGATATCGATATTTGTTACCCAAGCTGAGGCTGTTCCAGTTAAGAATGTTGCTTAAATAAATTCGAATTATATAGTATAGTACGCGGAAGAGCCCTTGAAACCATTAATACCACAAGTAAACTACTTTAAGCCATCAGCAATTGAAGCTTTAAAGATCATAAATTTGCCCATTTCCATTCCTCGTTTATACTGTAGACCCTTCTACACAACCCTTGTACCCTTGTGCCCTTTACGATTTCACGTTACGTTAACCCTTTGATATTTTGCAGCCACCATTTACCAAATGAAAGCCATGCAACTACTCTAAAATCCCCCACAAATTTGATTCCGAATTATGCGAATACCCCGCAAGCAGTGACTACGATGTTTGCACTCGCTTTTACTTGCTTTTTATTAATTTGCTCAACACTGCCGAAGGAGTTATACGCCAAACTTGGCCAAAACGCCCAGGAGCAGCGACAAATGCTTTTTCTGTCTCGACCCATAGACAGAAACCCAAAACAAAACGGCAGAAACCGAGACAGAAAATAAAAAATCCAAGTGAAACCACCAAAACCTCGACGAAACCGAAACCCAAACTCGGCTTTCGTATACCAAACTGAACTCAAATCCTAAACGACTGCGAAATATAATTTTTTCGGGGTTTTTCCTCACGTTTTTTTGTTTACAAATTTTCACCCTTTTTTTTTTGTATGAAGCACTAGTGAGTGGGTGGGCGAACTCTCAGTTTTCAAGTTTTGTGGCAGTTTTGCGTGTTTGCTTATAATTTTGTTTGAGTTCAGTGCCACGCCTGCCGCCCTTTTGGTTCAAAAAAAAAAAAGGGCAAGACGAAAATAAGTTGGAGGGCACAAAGTAAATTTGTAATTACTTTTTCATGCTGCAATTAAAAATGGCGTAAATAGCTCGAAGCGGCAAATAGAATGCGGGGGAGACGGAGCGATTTTGTGGGAGTGGGATGGCTAAATCTTTTTTGTTTAAATACATTTTGTGGCCAAAAAGCTTATGCGCGACTGCATGCAGTTCTATTTTCGTTTTGATTTATAAATGAATTATAAGACTTCTTTGCCAGCGAAACTATTGATTTTTGTATTAATCTATGGCAACCACGAGCCATAAAATTCACTTTTAATGACGGGATAGCGACGAAGGAAAAAGAAAGCTTGTTGTGGCCGTCGTCATTAGTGCAAATTACAAGCAATTAAACATGGCCAACACCAGCGCTATCACATGCCAAATGAGGGCAATACCACAAGAAAGAGCGAAAAGGGATGATGCATTAAATTAATTGAAAGCATTACACGTAAACAATTTATTAAGCGCGTAATTTGCCATTCACATTCTGATGCTTTTTTCAATCAATTTGCAATTACTTAAAGTTCAACGTAAAACGCTCTAAACACGAAATTCTCATAAAAATTTTCAAGAAGTGGGGGTGGTGATACAGCAGAAACGTGCATGTTGCAATAAATAATTTAGCAAGGGGAAGGATACAACAGGATACAACAGGATACAAGGGTATACGAGGAGGATATGTGGAGGAGGTCAGTGGCCATGTTCACTCTATGCTCTATGCACATGTCTTCGATTCCCCGAGGAAATCAGCATAATACGATATGGTGCACAAGAAAAGAGCCAGCAAAGATGAGAGCCAAATCACTCTGATGGTAAGGGACTGTGACTGTCCGGACTATAACTTTCAATTTAAGCTCAAGTTGTTCTCTAATTAGCTTTGGTAATAAATACATCGAAATTGTACTTATAACTATGCTGTAATGTCTGCATTTCGCTATGTGTTTACAAAATTCGCTTTAAAAGCTGATGATGCCTTTATTTGACTTTAAACCTCACACAACACGACACTTGAGCATACTTTTAAGCGTTAATTGAGGCCTGAATGGAGCAGATATCTCTGGGCATTCTTTGGCAACGCCTGACCAAACTTTCGGTTAATTCTTCAAGCACTAATTCCACGAAAAAACAAAAAGCGAGCGAATTAAGCGAGGGGGAAAAATAGAAGAATTTCACTTTGTTGCGGCGCCTTTTGAGTTCTGCTGCGTCCTACTAAAAAGGATAAACATCTAGAAGAGGGCGGCATGTAAATGGGAAATGGGAAAAGGGAATGGGAATGGGAAATGGGAAATGGGTGATGGCCCGAAAAAGCCCACCCACCCTTTAATGTCTGTGTAACTGTGTATCTGTGTGTTCTTTGCCTTTTACCTTTTTGCGCATTTTAGTCGGCTGCCTTTGTTTTGCTCGGCTTTCAGCTTGTGCTTTTTGTTTTGGCCACTCTTTGCCATGGCAACACGCGTTAAGTAACACACACAAGACCGTTAAGTGGATTTGCCCCTCTGTTTGTTTGTGTGTATGTATGTGTGTGTGTGTGTGGTTGTGCTGGTGGTGGTGGTGGGGGCAGGTATCTAAGCCACCGGCAACAACCCCCTCTTTCCCCACCATTCACGTCCACAAAGAATGCATGGTAATTATATAATTTTATTTATAGCAGATAAGTGCGGTGCAAATGCAATTAACAGGCGCTGCGCGAATAAATCAACGACAAGGGCGAAAAAACTTGAAATGTTACGAAATTCGCACAGTGAAATACAAATTTCGTTTGCAAAAAACGTACAACTGTTATAACTTTAAACTTGCATTTAAATATGAACTAAGTATTTAGGAACTATTTATATTTAAGAAAGATATAGCGTCATAATAAGGACGTGAAAGTTATATGAAGTGTTGAAAAAAGTATCCTTCCTTTTGAGACTTGAATAAAGTCCTGTAAATTCCTGCCATATGTTAAATAAACTCAGGCGCCTTTTCATTCATTTGTTTGCTGCTCCTGTCCGCTGCATTCTTTGCAAAAATAAATGTATAAATTTATTAAACTATAATTCAGTTTGGCAGAGCGGACCGAAACGAAGCGAAAGCACTTTGACTCACACCTCGTCCGCTGACTCGTGAAAGGCAACAAAGAAATGGCCAAGGGAACCACAACAAAAGCCAGGAGTAAGAAACAAAAAACAAAAAAAAATATATAAATAAAATACAGGACCAACAAACAAATGGGGGCGAACAAGAAAAAAAAACTGGAAAAAAGGACAATGCAGACATTGGGCGACAGAAGGACAACGACGCCACACGTATATAAACAAGTTTGCATTACGCCGTGGCGAAGTACGAGTAATAATAAAAACAGAGCAAACAGACAAACGGGGGCGCGGGGGCACCAGGGGGCGGGGCAGTTCGCCCCCGGGGGGTGTGGCAGGCAAATATTCCGTTAGTTCGCGTGCCAGGCGAAGCAACTACACTGGGTAAAAAGTTTTGTTTGCATGTCTGCGGTACATTTCCGCGACAGGCACCGCCAGGCTGCCCCCATCCCTCAGCATTTTCCACCATTTTCCACCATCCTCAGCGGCTCGCGAAAAGCCCTAGCATGCCATATAGTCCGCCCGATTATATAGTACGCCATGTGTCCTGACAGCCAACCAACTATGGCGAAAGAGCCATAAAAAAAATGGTAACACGGCGCTAAAAATGCAGCAAATTATAGGTTAGCCTGCTACAACGAAATCGTATAAATGGATACATTTCACATAAATAACCCCGTGGGTGACGAGCAGCTGATGTGCTGCCAAAGAAAAGGGGAGCATTTCCAACATAGAACACCTTTAAAATTAAAAAATTTCTGCTAGTAATTAGAGAACTAAATTATATGTAGAAAACTCTAGCCCACTTTCTTCAATTCGGTTTCTTTAAGAAAGCTTTGTTTAATTTGCATTATTTATTTCCCGCAATAAAACATGTTTAAATAAACAGCCCCAATCCCTAAGTGCTTTCTTTCGAATCAAAATCGAATGGCTCTCTCTCACCTATCGATTACTAGTAATCGTTAAGCCAATCAATGTGCCCATTGAGAATCATTCACTAATCTAATCAAGCAGCAGTCCCCCAAAACAGCAACAAAAGGCAACTTTGTTTGCGTCGACTTCAACACTTTTGACCCGCCCCCACCCGCCTCCCCTCTGTTAACCAACTACCACCCATGCCCATTACCCCCCAAGCGACCCCCTTGTGTACTTTCACCGATCCTAGGAAACATTTGACCCGAGAGTAAGGACCACAACAGAACAAAGCGAAAAATTTCGTATGCGAACGACTTTGGCCTGTACTCTCGAGAGTGGATGGCACGCCAACCCATCGATTTCAGAACAGAAGGGGGAAAAACTGGCGCCATAATGTCGCCGCCTGCTTTTTCTCACTGTGTAGTGGTGTCCTTTTTCTGGTCCACACACACGCACTTGGAAAGCGGTTGTATACCTAAGCCAACGCGCTTTTTATTGTGTGCTGTAGTCGCAGTTAGTTGTGTATGTTAAAGCAATTGTATCTTATGGATGTATCTGCACACATACAGCTCTTTTTTCCACTTGCAAAATAATAGTGTTGAGTGGTAGTTCTTGCCTTAGTTTACGAGCTGTTAATATGGAAGAGTGCTAAAGTTAAATTGTATTCTGCTCGCCAGTTTTGTGTTGTCTTGTACATTTTCTGCATTAAATAAAAGAATTTTGTAGCTTTCGACTAGAATAACAGCCCATATATATCTTGGGGCGAAATCAAAGGCTTTCGCTTGCCAAAATAATCAGAGAGAGAAACATTTGAGATTTCAATGAAGGCGGCCCCCAGAAGGAAAAAGAAAATGATTTATTTGGCATGTCGATAAGCGGTCCAAAATGAAACTTGAACGCACAATCGCCAACCCCACTTTCCCTGCTCACTTTTTTGCTTTGGGTTGAATGGCGTATAAAATTGTGTACAATAGATTGAACATATCCGGGCCCCAAAAAAACATGTGTAGAAGTTTAATTTAATAAGTTTTCAGGACATGGGCGCTTGTATGTTAAACATGAAGGGATACCCTTGCACCCGAAACAAAAAACTGAAAAAATAACAAAAAAGAATGGCGGAAGAAAAAAAAATTTTACAAGTTTTGCGGGCCTGACTTTTACTCAAGCTGATGGTTTCACATGTTTTGCTAATTTTGTTTGCCGTAAAGTTGTTTTGGATTGAGAATTTTCGGCTTCCGGGGAGGAAAGGTCACATAAATCATGCGTAAAGTTAGCATAAACTTTTGCTCGACTTTCGCATATGTTGCGCAATAAACATTTTTTTGTTCACCGAAGAGAAATTTAAAACCCACATAAGGCAACGAAATTGTTGCAAAATTTGATTGGCCAAGTCAGCCAGAAAAGGGCGACCACATCACTAATTAACCTGCCTTAAAGTTCGTTAGCGAAATGGAGAAGAGACAATACTTTTCGACCAGAACTTCCTGGGTTTTCTTTGGTTTCGATTTATCCGCTCGCTAATTGCCAGGACCTTCTATTGTCTGAGCCCAAACAAAAGGACGCTCGAGCAATTTATTTCTTTGAAACTGGCTTTGTTATCCTTTTTTATCCATCCCTACTGTCTCGCAAAAAGCGAAAGTGTTGATTTGTGCGTAACGTGAAGCGAAGCAGGTGCATCCTGTCAGCAGAGAAATCCCTCGACAGGACCTTGAGAACATTGCGTGAGCGATGCGAAATCGAAGCAATGCAAAGAAGTTTCGCCAAGGATTCGTCCTTGGTTTGAGGCTTTTGTTAGCAAGGACCTCATTGCGTGGGAAAAGTTTCGCTGATCCCTGAAAGTCGAGCAGGTAGCAAACAGCTATAAATAGAAGACAATTCATAATGGAATTGAGCTTGAGATAGGAACAAAGGAACTTATCATTTTCAACAGTATTTCCTGACGGTTAAACGCGCACTTAAAGTGTAGAATATATATTATATTCTAAAAATCTATGCGTATCGCAAATAGCCTATGCGCTATGTCGATTTTCGCATATTCCACAGCCACCGTCAATATACTCGCTATGGCTTTTACCCACACCTCTGTCTATATAATATACAAATACATATATATATATATATATGATATCCATTCCTAACCCAATCATCCAGCTCCATATTGAAACCAACGCACCATGTTCGAGGAGAGCCGCACGAAAAGCACTTGTGCCCGCAGGCGGCGCAGATGTTGCGTCAATTTCATGGCATTTCACCTCCTGTTCCTCCCGCAGCATTCCTCTTAGGCCATTTCCCATCCTGGCACCATCCTGGCATCATCCTGGCTACTAACCACCTCCCAGTTTGCCACCCAGAGGCGCATGAAGTGAGTGCGCGGATCCGGCAATGAAATTACAACTTGTCAACTCAATCAAGCGCGCTTTATGCAGCAATTTCCGTCACTTGTGTGAGTTCCCACACACATACACATACCCCAACAAGCCGCCCACCTTATGGCCCCGCCCACTGGCACATCAGACGCACATAATCAGCCAATATTAAATCCGGCAAGCCCGACAAAGCTTTGAGCTAATAATCCTTTTTTGATTTCCAACCGAAAAGAATTAGCAAGGAGTTTTTCAGCCTCTTACTTATGATGTAAGCCGTAGATTACCTCAGCGCCTGCGAAATGTTATGCAGCTGAATATCCTTATTTCTTGCTTCCCTATTTTTTCTTCCTTTTTTTTTCGTCGCTCTCTTTCTCTCGAAGGATTTTAATTTCGTGCTGCGGCATATTTCCTGGTTGGCGGCGGCGGTGAAGCCATTCGGTTTAGCAAGGACATCCGCCGGCGCTTCCGGCAACAGTTGCCACCAGCTGCCAATGTCCTGTCCAAGGACTCGGCCCCCAACATCCACGCTTAAGATGCCGCCGCATTTGTACCGAGTTTAAGTGAGATTTTAGGGCTGACTTAGGGGCGAGCTTCGCGTGAATTCCGGTGGCAATTGCAAGAAGGCAGCAAATTGAGTTTGAATTTAAATTTTCATGGCTGGTGAGGAGATTGCTACTTCTTTGGGCTTTAATAAATGCGCCCTTTAAATTATTTATTTGATAGATTGATTACACAAAGTAGATACCATGTGCTTCGTTGAATCTTTAATGCTGAATCTTTCTAGTTTTCTAATTTAAAGCGAGTCGACTTGTTTTCCGCACACTAGCTCTTCCTAATTGGAGCTGTTATCAATTAGCAATTAGCCGGCGAATCTTCGGCGCTGGCATTGCAGGATGTTTGCTTTGGCCAGCATTTAATTGCACGCATCGATTGCAACTCAGTGGCAACTCTTTGGGGTTCTCCCCCCGCTTTTCCGCCCACTTTCCCCGCAAGCTCGGCTAAGCCATCTAATGAACTCGCCACACCCTCTCCCGATTTGATCCTACTCTAATTGCAAAAATCAACGAGAAAAACGAAACCCCTTCCCCATTTCAGCTGGGAACCAAACGCTTTGATTTATTCCGCACATGTGCGTGCCACCCAGCCACCCCACCATCGAGCCACCCACCCACCGAACACCACCCACCACCCACCGACCACTGCTCCCCACGGATGGCATTACAAAGCTGTATTTAGTTAATTACTGCGCCAGAAGAGCAGCAAAAAGGTCGGAGGGAATTGAAAGGCGATTGAGATGCGGGCGACTTTTGAAATTTTATGTCTCCAGCCGACGAAAGGAGGACCAACAACTCCCCGGCGTGACATTTTGGCCAGGAAACCGGAAACTGGATGGCTCTGGGGTGGTGGCTCTCTATCTGTCTCTTTCACACGCGCTGCTTATCTCTCGCTCTATTTACGACTAAATTAAATGTGCATTAAATAACGGTTAACAACTGACAAAGCGCAAGCAAGGCCAAAAGCAAAAATAATGGCCAATGGCAAAAGTTGCTACAATGAGCCAAAAGACGACTACGAAACGGGGGAGGCAACTCGTTTGGGGGCGGGGAAATTGGTCAAGCACTGTAATTTGCGATTTTATGTGACACTTTTGGGGTAAGGGAAACGGAAATGGGAATGGGAATGGAAATGCCAAAAAGGGAAAGAAGAAAGGCAATGAACAATGGAATGAATAAGTTGCCAGAAATTACTATTGCTAAAGGTGGTTGCAGCATAGAAAGGACTTTCTCTATTAGAGCTTAAACATCATTATATCATTAGTAAAATATATAGGGTTTATAGAAACTTCGCAATATATGATAAAGTTGTATCTGCAAATCCCACTTCCTGTCCCACAGTGCCAATTGATTTTTAATTTAAATTTGGTGCGTTTTATTACACCATCCAACTCCCCCGCCGAGATGTAAACTGAAATGTCGTCACGTTGATTTGATTTTATTGCGCCCTGTTGGCCAGAACTTAGCAGTGCCGGACTTGTGGGCGGGGCCAACAATCGGAGGATCGCCCACTTTTACGACCCCCAGAATCAGGGACTTGGGCATAATTTATGCGCCTTCTTGCCGCGAAACGAAACGAAACGAAATAAAAAAGAAAGCGAGCGCATAAGTCAAATTTAGAGCCCACTTAGTAGACCAATAAATACCTGAAATACCTAGCCCCCCCACAAAAAAGGTAACCTTAGACCCCGAACTTCATGCCCCGCCATGTAATTTTATGACCTGCCCGCAAAATTCCCCATTTCGCCGTCTCGCTCTTATTAAATTGCCAACGAGCAGCGAGCAAGGAGCTGGAGCAAAGAGGAATTTCTGTATATGTTGCAGCTTTCTCTGACTCTTCATAAAAATTTGCTTTATATGCTACACATTCAAGAGGTGAAGGCGGTTTCGGGTTTCGGGTTTTGGGTTTTGGGTGGTGCAGTTGGTCTAAGGGCGTGAACAAGCCGCAACAAGAGCAGCAGAAAACAACAATAATCCCGAATGCCAACAAGTATGATAACCACAAAAACAGCAACAACAACAGTACCATCACCACCACCACCAAAAGTGGGTGGTGCAGATACAAGATACAATCTGCAGACAGGCGACAACAAAAGCAGCAGAGTAAGAAAAAATATGTACATATATATAACTATATATGTAGACGAGTATAGAGATATATGTGTGTGGAAAACGGAAGGCAGGAAGATGTTGTGGCACATTTTTCCACTAAGAGTATTATGAAATTTTTATATATTTTTTACAACTCGTCTGTCGCTCAGCGTTTAGGGGCCCAGCAAAAGAAAAGTGGGTGGAAAAGGAGACTGGCTCTGGCAGTTTTCAACTGGGAATGCTGCTTTGTTAGTTTCCCTCCAGCAAGTGAGTTACTTTGAAAGTTGCCGCACATCGAGTGGAAAAAAGATCAGTGGAAAATAGATCAAGTAAATCAGTTGCTATGTGAGTAGTTGAGCTGTGTGCTTAATGTTTAATTAATCTAAGCCCAAAGAGGCGCCGAGCTTCTCTTATTTGTTAAAGTGGCAAACATATTTAATGAAATTTACCCAACACACCCCCGTTGCTGCCCTAAATCGCCACTCAGATTAAAGTAGTAATTTCCTTGAACGTTATCCAAGTTCAAGTGCCATTACACTTCCATTTGGCCCGCGTTTCTTGCATTTCCTTCTGGGCCAAGCAACAAAAGCAAACACTTCATATGTTAATTTTGCAATTAGACTGCGAGAAATGGCACTAATTACATGCGCACGTAACACACAATTCCCCCCACACACACACACACACACACAGAAGCAGCAACAACAGCAGTCAGGATAAGGGACAGGAAAAAAAAAGAATTAAGAGTAGCCACTTGAAGGTCGAGACTGGGCTACCCAAAAGTGGCTCCAGGCTTAAAACAAGCACCACCAGTTATTCAAAAAGAAAAGAAACGAGAATCGTGGAAAAAGGAAAGAAAAACAAGTAAATAAAATTAATTTTATACACCAACAGGGGCGGCAGCCTCGTCTTGATTATTGTAAAACAAGCCCAAAGAAATGCTGCAAATGTCTGGCCTCAAGTGGGGTGTGTGGGTGGTGCGGGGTGTGTGGGTGGTGGTGGCAGGTGGCAGGTGGCGGTGCTGGGCTGGCATTAAAACGAGCGTTTGACACGCGACGCGTTTGCATTTTACACGCAGCAGGCGAGTGGGAAAATTGAGGGGGGTTGGGGGTAAAATTAAGGATCCAGGAGCCGCATTGTGGGCATTGTTTTATACATACACACCCCGCACTCACACTTAAGTGGGCGGAAATATTAACCGCACTGTACAATTCTAATTACATTTTGCCAGTCGCTCAACTCAGCGGCAAGCTCACATGTACACACACATGCACACACACACACAGGCACAACAAGGCACCTTTAATTTTATTTATGGCGCAAAATTTCTGGCTGCAAGGTGCAAGTGTGTGTTGGTGTTGCCGCAGCATCGCGTGTCGCATTGCCATAAAATGCAGCGGGAAAAAGGGAAAACCTCAACCAACCGCCTTGACTTTCCTTTTGTCAGAAAGGGGCTTCAACTTTCATATGTGCATGTGTGTGTGTGTTGGCTGATTTCGCTTGGGGCCAAGTTATTATCCGGGGATTTCAGAACATATTTTCTCGCAACTTACTCTCGACTGGATTTGGGGAAGAAAATGGCAAAATTGGGAGCATTTGCTAAAGAAGTGCACTCACCTGCAAAGAGAAGAAAAAAGGAAAGGTTATTTTTAATATGGCTGCATTTAAGTAGTTAAAAATCACAGAATATTTTATTTTACAAAAAAAAAAAAATAACATCCTCTTAAATATTTCGCATTTAAAATTATGAATTAAAATCACAATTTTATTGCCTTTTTCCGCTTGATTACATCCCGAATCGTGTTGTGGTCTATTTTCAATTCCATCTGCGCTAATTATGCAACATAAAAAGGACATAAAAAAATTCAAAGAAATCACCAAAGATATGCTTAAATTGTTGTAAGCGAGATGACAAATAAGGGGGCATTTTCCGCTTAATTAAACAGGTTCAATAAACCGAAAGCAGCTTGGGACCAAAATTCCGGCTCCAAAAAGGAAGTCTCTCAACCCTTTTTGTCCTTCTCCTCTTTTTTCTTTGTCTCGTCCTTTTAGTGTGTGTGTGCTTGTGTGTGTTAGTTATTGTTGCCTTTGCCTGCATAATTGCCAGCATAATTCATAAAAAAAAGTGCAAAGGGATTGAAGGGGGGAAATCATTGACTTTATTTTGAAAGCATTTTAGGCCCGTCCGCAAAAAAATACAAAGACAGCAGTGTCCGTCTTTTATGTCTGCTATAAGCACTGAAAATAATTGTCTAATAATTTTCTGCACACATAAACGTTTAAAGTAGTCGTTTCTTTTAGAAATATCTATAGATTTTTCTGTAAACAAATTTGTAACTATTTTTATAGGTAATCCAGCATCTTTATGGCTCAAATAGCACCCCTGACATACGCATTTTTTCCCTGTGCACTTTTGAGAAGCAGAGATAGATAGAAAACAGGGAAACAGGACATCCAGCCGGGAACCCATCATCATCGTCTTCGCCCAACATCAAGCTCATCAAATGCACTGCACAGGCCACTTGCTTTTTAATTAAAATCCAAAGTCATTTGCATGCGCTTTGAAAGAAATTGCCATCTATTCATTGAATGGCTGGTTGGCGGGGGGGGTGGAGCGGCAAAGTCGGGTGTTTGGGCCATGGTTAATGGGTGGATGCATTGTAATGTAAGTAGTTTCGTGGGTGGGGAAAGGGGAGAGGAAATGGAAGCTGCGGCAGCGACCATTATAATCATTATCAATTGCCGAGCGCTGACAACGAGCTTAACAATGGAGCAGATAAATGGAGGCGACCAAAGAGACGGCCACAAAACCGCCTGCGATGCATACAAAGTAGGGAAGTCCGATGAGGGGGGCGGGGGCGAAGGGGCAGGGGCCAACTTCAAGTGTATAAGTGTGTGGGTGTGTGAGTGTGTGGGCGGAAGGAAGGAAGCGGCGGCCAGAAGCGGAAACGGAAAGCCTTATTAAGCGGAAACATTCCGCCTTTTGGCTTCGTGCGTCGAGAGCCAAGGCGGCTTCATAATTTATGCCAATATTTTTACAAGTGGCATTCCCCAAGTACACTGAAAAAAATAACTACTAATATAATAATTATATATAATTAAATAAAAATTTTACATCTCACATTGTTGCATCGTTAAGTTTTTGTAAAAATATTAAAAAATAGTAAAAGTAGTAATAGTTCTAAAAAAAATATGATTAAGAACATTTCCAGTGTGGTACATTTTCCCCAAGTTGCCAAATCAAGAGCGTCGCTGCTGATTTTATTGCCAGAGCAAAAAGTACAAAAAAAATGGAAAGATATTGAGATGGCAACGGGGAACCGAGAATTTTCTCGGGCTATCAGCTTCGGCCCCTGGTGTATAAATTGAAAAATTGCAATTGACGAGCGAGAAGAGGAACCCGAAGAAAGCGAAATCGAAGCGGCGAAAAAGTGCGAGAGTGTAAGAAATGCTCTCAAAGGATTCGCGGCGGCTTTTGAAGTGTAAATCACGGTGCCAAAGTAATGACAATTTCCCGGCAGTTGCATTCCACTCGGACGTAATTGGAGTACACAGCAGTCAAATGGAAGAAAAAGGGTGAGGACATTCAAGGATATTAACTACTGGGGCAGTATTTAATTGTGTGACGAAAGAAATGGGAACAAGTGGAGATTTTTATCTTAAAAAGTGGGCATAGTAATAGGCTTGTTTTAGTCAAAAAAGAGACATTGCGTTATTTTTGCTAAATTCTAGACAAAGTACTTATGCTTAACTGGCTTTAAGATGCTATTCCATTTTGTAATTTGATTTTTAAAGCACATAAGCTGAAGCGATTTGGAGATTTATGTAAGGTTATTTCTTTCAGCCCCCCAACAAAACTGCCCAAACTAATATGTCTACATAAATCAGAGGTCGTCGCACACATTAAAGTCGGAAATTTTGCCTAGATCGGCAGAAAAGTGCAAACCAAAATGCGGTAAACTTTGCTCATCATTAACGAACAAAATATTGAACAGGACCCACGAGCGAGACCCACAGCAGGAGGAGAAAGGAGAAAGGACCAAGTCAGCCAGCCAGTCAAGTTTTTCCAACAGAAGTTCCACTCAAGTGCCTATTTATCTTATTAAGACGAGGCCGAGCAGCTTGTTTTGGGGCGCCCCCCCACCACCAAAATGTTGAATGTTCCGAATGCTGCACTGTTGGGCCATTGTTGGCCCAACTCGGCAAGGACACGCAGCCATCAGCTTTATTCTCTCTTTTCTGTCCTGGCATTCAGTTTGCTTATTAGTTTATTCTGCTGCTTCAAGTAGTTTCTAAGTTTCTGCCGGGGATCTACTGATGCTGCCGGTCCGTTTGTTTTGTTAATTTGATATAGGAACCCAGTGCAGTTGTGGTGGAGCAAATAGTTCCGTTGACTTGTCCACTCGCACACAAACGCACATACACCCCCACTTACACACACACACACACACATATAGAGGCAGGATGCGGCATGGTTGCCTGTGTGTATGTGAGGAGTGGGCAAACAAAATGGGAAATTCTCTTGTTGACATGCCATCATCATCGTCATCATCATGGATGTTGAATGCTCCTTGGACTGCTGGATCTGGATGCCATGAATACGTTTAAAGTGCTGTGAAAATTTTTCGGCTCCTTGTTTGATTTTGTCAACTGGCAATCCACCATTCCACCGTTTCAACGCTCGTTGCCAAACTTTTTGCTTTTTGCCCATCTTTCAGTGTGTGCGTAAATATGCACGTCCATGGAAATGTATGCTAATTGGCTTTTGATATTGTCCTGTGTGTGGGCGGGCAGGCGTAATTTGCTACAAAGCGGTCCGGGGGGCGTGGTTCGACATCATTCTGTGGTCGTCAATATTGAGTAGTTCAATTGAGGTGGGTCCTTAGGTCCTTTCAAAAGTGGATTGTACGAGGCAGGTACACGAGTGTGGGTAAATTTCCCACATTTGCGCTGCCAGCACGTCGTAAGTGATGAAAAAGGATAATTGTACTTCCACATAAAGGTTTTAAATGTATATTGAAATTACTAATTGGCTGCAAGAGCTTCCCACGTGAAAACAAAAAGTTAGACAATGCTGCTACTCAAATTTATAGTTATTTCCGACGCTTTGACACTCTTATGATTTGTAGGTTTTATTTGCCATATACTTCCTGACTTATTCACCCCGGAAAACTTTCGAAAACAAATGCGAGAACAAGCGGGGCAAACTTTTTTTTAAAAAACCAAAACAACTTCTCGCATACTTAATTTATTAAGCTCCAGAGATTCAAAGATGCCAATCCTGGGCATTCGGATTCATCCATTTCGACACTCTTACGCACAGACAGAGGCTCATAAATATCGATTTCATTGGTTGGCGCATACATTTCATGGTTTATCCGGCTGATGAGCAGTGGGAAGCACTGCCAAACGTATCGCCAGCGAATCATCCACACGCCATGACTAAAAGTTACTAAATTTTCCGGCCGTTTGCGTCATTAATTTCCAAAAAAAAAAAGGAATGGGAGATGGGAGATGGGCAGAGCCGAAAAGCAAAGTGGAAATGCCAGAAAGGAAAAAAAGCCAAGTCGGATACACGCAGCTGAGTGAAGCGGGGGAAAAGTGCGTTGTGGTGTGGGAAATGAAAGCGAAACGAAACGAAACGAAACGCAAGTAGAAATAATGGGACAGCAAAAGTTTCGCGACCGAATGCCGATGGCCGTGCTCCGATAAGGATAATGGATTTGGACTGCCGACCAAGCCAGAGAAGTGAAGCCAAAACGATCCGATCCGATCCAAACAAAAACCAAAGCGAAACGAGCGTGGTTGCCTGTGCGAAAGAAATTTATTCATTGACAATTGAGTTGCGGGCTGCTGAAAATTGAGTTTGGGTCATCACCATCCCCGTTACTTAGATGTCCTGTTCCAGGACCTCTCAACTCCTCCCTTCCCAAAATCCCACTTTTTCAACAGCCATTGCCATCGCCATCGTCATCGTCAGTTCATCGCAAGTAATTTCGAGTGCTGCATATTTATTTGCACAAACGCTTTGCTTTATTATTATGTATTTCTCTATTCCTGTTATTAGAGACCGAGTGCCAGAGAGCTCTGAGCTGTACAAGTTCGCCGAGAAGTTCTTCAAAAGTTCACCCGCTGAAGGACTTTCTGCGGTCAGGCTTCGTATTTGAAATATTTTGCCGCTTTGAGGAGCGCCCGGAATAAAAAATGTCAAGTGTACTTTTTGGCTTACGAAAGTATGCAATAGATGTTGGGTGAAAGGGAGTGCCAAATAGGTTTCGGGGAGTTCGGCGGGTTCCACCAAAAAAAAGAAAAGGGGGTCCCCTTTTCTATTTGAATGAAAGAAGTCAAGCAAAGAGCTAGTGATTCGGAAAAAGGATGCAGCCAGAAGGGTACTCAGTGAGAGTCGAACTATGATCAGAAGACCCAGAAATGCAAAAGAGTATCATTACATTCTTAAATGATTTTTCTTTGCCCGACTTGATTTAAAACATTTTTGCCGCATTTAAGGATACACACTGGCCGCATTAAATTTTCTGGCTTGCTGAATTTGGCCCAAATTGAACACTAACAATCCCGATTTGCATAAACTTTACCAAGCTGGAAATACCTCCCACTCGATTTACATGACTTCATTATTGCGTTGGCTTCTTTTCATTCACTTCTCCCATGCCGCAATACTTCACATGGCCTGTTTTATTTGGCTAAGGCCTCATTTTATTTCGTAATTTTTTGTTGCCTGCAACGTTTGAGTTCAAATTTGTTCGACTTGCCGCATGAAATACTTCTTTTTGCTCGATATGTTTTTGTTGTCGAGTAAATCTAGAATCTAGAATCCTGGCAAATGCCACAAAAGATTGATTTTTTTTCCCCTTCTTACTCATTTGTTGTTATTGCAGCTGCTGTTGTGTCTGGTTTTTTGGCTGTCAGCCAGGAAAGAATTTTGTTTTGAGTGCTGCGGCGACGACAAGTCCAGCAAGTCCAAAAATATCTCTTTAAGAGCACTTTTTGTTTAATAAACAATATATGTATGTATAAAGCAGCCATGGACGATTTATAAAGAAGTCAGCGGGCAGTTTTGGGGTAAGGGATCGCCGCTCACAGTTATTTATTTTGTGCGGCGCCTGAAACGTTTTCGCATTTATTCTTAATTATCAACAGAAAGTTGTCTGCGCTTTTTTCGCCACTTTTCCTGGCTCCACAGTGTCTGTCCCGCCAGTACACTCCCCCCCCTCCCTTGCCATATAAATCTAGTTGGCCTCACTGTAGCTGTTGCAGCTTTCATTACCACTGCCACACTCATCCCACGCACACTGTCGCAGAACTGGCGCTCTTCCTCTTCCCCGCACTTCCGCTTCCACACTCGACATACTTTATCATGACACGCGGCGTATTTCAACATATCTTCGCACACTGACAGATGAGCCAACAGTCAGTGGAAGGCAGACAGGACAAAAAGTGGATAGTGGGACATTGGGACATACGGCCATACGGACATGGGGACATACGGACATGGGGACAAACGGACATACGGACATAGTGGACACCGGACCACAGACACTCGTCCAGTGTTGTTGTCTGTTTCTGAACATATGACAGTTTAATTTACTTTTATTTTGCAGTGTGTGGATTGCATTCCACGCCCACACACACACACACACACACACACACAGTCAGTGCAACTGTTTGGTTTGGTTTTTGCGGCTTCTTCTCGTCTCCGTTTAAAGTTTATGTTTATGTCATTTAATTTCAATTATTTGCACTGCTCAGCCAACTGCGGAGTACGAGTGTTCCCACTTTTGGCCATTTTAATTATGCGCTCTGGTAATTTATGTTAAACTCTGAGTTATTAGAATTTATGGCAAGCTGCTGGCAAAAAACTGTCGGCAAACGGCGCGTGAAATGCTAATGGTCGAAATGAATACGTATTGTATGTATATTTGTGCGCTCTTATATACAACGTATTGCCGACACAAATGGTCGGCTTTAAACTGACCCTCTCACTCAGTTCGCCGCTTGAAAAGCCCTGCAGGAGTACTATATTGTATATGCCAAATAAATACACGAAAAAGCAATCAACTCAGCTTGGCCAGGTTTTTTTTTTTGGTTTTTTTCGGCGTAATAGAAACTTCCGAGCGTTTTACAAATATTGAGAGCGGAACAAGACAAATGAAATGTAGAATTACTCAAACAGAGATGCGCAACAAAGGCAACGTGGCCATTTTAGGGTTGGGTAAAAGTTTAATAATCACTTTCAAAAAAAGTGTCTCAAACTGGTAATACTTAAATGATTTATAACCGCCTGCAGCATTGGCAAGAACTTAAAATCTTTTACAGGCAAATATTAAAAAATGTGAAAAAAGTGCAGTGAGCAACACTAGGATGCCGAACAATGACAGCGAGAAATCAACGCGCCAAAAACTGACAGACGACAAATGAGTACAAAAAATCAGTCAATCCAAGGTGCGGGGACATCCACATCCAGAACCACAGCAGAGTCCAGACAATGACAGCAAACGACTGACTATCTGACAGACAGACAGACAGAGAGACGGACATTTGGGAAAAACAAACCAAATGGTTGAATTGCTATTTTGGCTGCTACTGCTTTCCGATATTTTCCGATAAGCAGCAACAACCGAGGAACCGAGCCAAAGGCGTACCGCAAATTCTGCGAGTTTTTACTCCACAACTCCTGTGGAAAATCCCATCCACTTGCACATAAATTCCATGCTCAGCTTGCCATTTCATTCTGTTTTTCTATTTTTCTATTTTTCTTTTTTTTTCGACTTTTTTGCTGCCTCGGCTCTCAAGAGATTTGTTTTGTTTTCGTGCACTTGTTTACTGCGTCTTTGCTGCGAGAATAGCATAGAAAAAAAAGCGAGAAAAGTGGCAGCAACAGCAGCAGTGGCAGCAACAATGCACGAGTCCCGCCTGCGGCTCCCACTTTTGGAGCTGAACCCCATGCCAGCAGCACACATGGAAGCTTACTTACTTTGCAGCTCTGGGGGATTTCCTTGTGCTACTTGTGTTCCTTTGCCGGGCAAAGGAAAAATGTAAATTTACATTAGACGCAAGTAAATTTAAATAATGCGCGCAAAATTTACTACTTTTCTGCGCGTTCCTGCTTTCTTCACTTTCTTCACTCCGTGCTGTCCCCAGTTGTCTTTTGCTAGCAAAAAAGCTTTAGATAACAGTTATGGTATCGTCCTTTGTTACTTTCTTCCTGCTCGGGCGCCATTTTGTTGGCGCAGCTTAGGAAATATGTTGACAAGCATAAAGCTGCTGCAAGGGTCTGGGTTTCCGATTTCCTTGAGCAAGAGCGGGGAATGTGACAAGTTATGGGATTCGTTGTGGTAGGATTCGTTGGAAAACAGACCAAAGAAAAAAAAAACAAGAGGGATAAGCGAAATCTAACAATTTGCTGAGAGATGTGCTGAAGTGGCGCAGAAATCTGCGCCAAATAATGTTCAAAGAAATTACCAATTTGGCATTCTTTTATTTGAATAATAAAAGGGTAATGCGTTATTTGAAGTACAGAAGCAACCTGATATTTTAACGAGTTTACTACATTTAAAATCCTGCAGCTTTTGCTTTAAAGAACTAAACACATTGTCCATCTGAAGCGTACTTCAACCAAAAGGAAAGTAAAAACGTATTTTCAGCGAAAATATAGATTATGAATTTACCTTTGGCAAACAAAGGGATTTTCTCTGTGCCACCACCACTCGCCTGTCACATCGCAAGCCAAAAATGTGGTGCGACGGGAAAAGCCAGCGAATAAACCACATCCCCTATTGAGCCTCAGCCGCTGATCACAAAATCCACATGCATTTTTCATGCTTTGTCAAATAAACAGCATCTACATATAGAGCACATGGCAGCCCCACACACTTTGGAGACATTTTTTTCAACGGCTAGACGATGGAAATTCGTGCCTGGGTTACAATCTTTTTTTTTTTTTTGGGGCCCCAGGACGAAGTTTCGCCCAAACGCTTTGCCCTCCTGTTTCTTGCCAATTTCGCCAAAGACACTGGCCAAAAAGAATGAAAGAAGAATGCTGCTGCTGCTGCTGCTGTTGGTGCAGATTGTGTCTAATAAAAGTCTAGTCGACATTATTTTCAACCCTCGGTGAATTATACACAAGTTTGATCCATTCCGTTCCTCTTCGGTAAGGCGACAACCCCGGGATAAGGACGCGAGTCCTTTTGGCCCGGCCAATGCAATTCTCGTGCATGGGGCAAAAACGTGGCTTGAATAGCCAAGTGAGTCCCACATTATAAATAAATAAGCAGCCCAAGCACCCAAAAACCAAGTACGAGACAACAAAAAAAAAAGTAAAAGGAAGCGATGGAAAAATTCGAGAAAAACTGGCAAAAGGAACTACCCTCTCGATGAAGAGCAGCATGGAACATGGGGAAAATAGAAATGATATTAGGGCGAGAGCGAGGCAAACATTTTAACAAGTCAATAACATGTCAAGTGAAAACTTTTTTAATATTTTCAAACTGCTGTTGACCCTCGCCCCTCAACGCGCTTGGCTTTGAGTTGAAATATCATTGGGGGTGGGGAAATATGAGACGCGTGTCAGACAGCACAATTAATCAAAAATTTACCATAATATTTCAAGCTGCCCACAGAATGAATCTGTAGTGCGACTTCTTCTGTTTGTCATGCTTCCTAGATTTTTGTGCAGCGGAAGTAGCAGCTTTATTGGCTTACAAGTTGCTCTTCAAAGTGACAACTTTACAAGTCTCGAAGGGAAGTCGTTGTGGAATGCATTGGCTTTGGAGCAAAAGTTATGCCACCCACTTAAAATGACTAAAATGAATTAGGCCTTAATGGCGATTAGTTCGATATTTGTCTGTGGATCCTAAGTGGATTAACTTCGATACTTTGCTGCTTGGCTTTCAGCTTACAGCTTTCGGCTTTCGGCTAACCCTTGCAGACGCTTTTAACTTCCAATTACATTTGGCTTTGATATACGACTTTCAGGCCGACATCTTTGCCACGTTTGGCTCCCCCCTAACACTTAACTTGATTAGTTTTCGACTGGAAACCGGAGTTCCATTGGCCACCTGCAGTTACCTTATGGCAAACTGGCCCACTATGTCTGGCAATATTAATTTCAATAAATCAACAAGTGCATTTTTAAAATGAAGAAAGTTTTGCACACTTTTCGAGGGAAAGGATGAAACTTCGTTTTCGACTGCATACGAATAAGGTTGGAAAATGCTGGCAAAATCAAGCAGAAAATATTTGCCAAACTTTTCACATTGAGCTGTGTTTACCTAATGTATTAAAATGTTCCTCCATTGATGAGTTATATGCCTGCTGTAAGCCATTATACAAATGTGGCTGGGCTTTGATTTCATTAAAAAAAAAAAGGTTCACAGAGCAAAAAAAAAAAAAAACTGGGTAGCAGAATGTGCAGTTAGTCGTAGAAAAGTTCAACTGTCATTTTTTTTCGGAAAAGTGCTACGGAACTTTTTGCTTATGAACTTTTTCACAACGGCTGTGTGTTGAACTCCCCATCTTCATCATCATCTTCGTCTTGAGGCGCCGTTTAAAGTTTTTCCCATTTTTCTACTTCATTTTTAGTGTGTTTTTTTTTTTTTTGTTTTTTGAGGGTGCTACGCTGGTATAAAAATTTATACTTATATAAGTTATGCTGCTCGAAAAATCAGAGCAAAGTTTTAGCTGCAAGTAGTACATAAACGAAACCAATATGCGTGTGTCCCTGTCTCTGTCTGCAGTCAAAGTTTTCCCTGGGGTGCAAGTCCTTCCATTTATTTTGCTTTTTTTTTTTTTTCTTGCCTTAACCCTCGCTCTGTGGTCTCCAATTCCTGGCAAATATCATTATTCTTGTCGTTTTGCTGCTTTAAGCGATTTTCGTGAAGTCGTTTAAACTTGACGTCTATGAAAAATGCTGGCAGCCCCACGGAAGAGAGCGAAAAAAACTTTGGGGCGGAGTTGGCAAGAAAAATGCATTAAATAGTTTTTGACAATATTAAAAAGGGCAAAAATCTTGTCGCCACTTACGAGGGGTCAAGTCAAATTTGGTATAACAGTGGAGGGGCCATTGGAACTTACCTGAAAATAGATAGAAGAGAAGGAGATTTTTAAGTATTACATTTAAAAAACATGTGTATTTTTACATCTAAGTTTTTATTTTAATTAATTTTTATGTAAAATAAAAACAATTAACTAACTAAATATTGTAGATAATCCCCTTTTTTCAGCTATAGCTTTCTCTATTAACTGGTTTATAAAGGTCAGACTGCCAAATGGTCCCGCAACTTTGCCACAAAACTATGTCGCACTAAATAATTGCCAATTTACGTGCATTTTGCGGATGCGGATTATGTGAGCTGAGGTTATGGCCAAGCCAACGTCCTGCTGCCTCCGCAAAAGTTTGCTCTGCAACTTATTGACCTTTTGGTCATTTGGCCACACACACACATACATACAAACACACACACATACACACAGCATCCGTGCTCCTTGGGTAAACATTTGCCGAGCGAAATCAAGTCGGCGAGCTGGGCAGCACTAGTGCACCTGGTCGTGCTGGTCTGTTGCCTAATTAGTTGGTTTTTGAGGTAGACGAGAAGTGTTTGCCCGTCGAAAGTGTGCGGATTTTGGCCAGCAGAGTCCTGCTGGTGCTGCCCTAAGTGGATCGCATTTAACCCTAATCAAGTAGCCAAACTACTGTGCAGCTACCACCTTAAATTGCATAACTCAACTGGCAACAAATCGAATGTGAGTGCTGAATGCTGAATGCCGAAGCCCGAATCCGGAATCCGGAATCCCCAATCCCCACATTCCCCAAACTGAACAATGTGTGTGGTATTTGCTTAGCTAACAAACCTACTCCCTTTTTTTCCCGCCCAAATATATAGTTAGTATGTGTTTTTGCTGGCCGTCCGACTGAGTGGCGTTTGCCAAAAATCAAATGCAATCAGCGAAAACAAATAATGGCATAACGTGCCGAATTCTCGCTCGGCAATGAGCGTTGAACGTGTTCGGGCCTTCTGGAATGCAAATGCAATGCAGTCGAGCTAATAAATATTGAAAGTGGTTTAAAACAAATCGGCAAATAACGCGCCATATGCTGTTTTATGTTTTACAAATAAAGGAAAAATGAGCTGGAAAACTGTAAAAACAGTTGGTCGCATGGACGAAAAGAGGAGAAAAGCAAAAAAACCAACCTTCATGGCTGTATTAAAAATGCATTCATGTAAAAATAATAAAATCGATACGCTATATTGAAGTGAATGTCGACTCAAATGCATGAAAATTAAATTGCAGCAAGGCAATGAAATCCACACGACTTCCACATGAGGAAGCGCAAATACGAATTTAAACAGAGTTAACATTTATTTTTATTTATCGGCATACAAGGAGCGTATGCTGCGGCTTTAAATGAAACAGCGATTCAGAGAATAAAAGCAATCAAAGGATTTTTTAAATAAGGCAAATAAGTAAATACAAATACCAAACAGCAACGGTTTTTCAAGATCGAATTACCGAAGAAATCCTTGAACTGGAGGTAAACTAAAGGTTGTAATCCTCTTTAGGTAATCAACTTTATAGTGTTTCCCTTAGCATTTGTATATAGTATGTTCTTACAAACGATTGGCTAATAGCTAAAGGATCCCATATACTCTTACCAGAAGTAAGGGAATAAAGGAATCCTTGCGGCTTTCTGTATTCCACATGTACGCCAAAGTGTACATAAAAGCGCCGGACAGCCGCTGTATGTGTATGTGTGTGTGTGTGTATGAGTGTTTGTTATTTTCATTCGGCTGGTGCAACTGGGATTTACTTTTTGTGCCCCCGGCATCCTGGACTCATGGACTCATGGATCCGTGGACTCATGGACTCATGGCGATGGAACGAAGCGCGTAAATTTAAATTAGCAGCAACACCACACAAGGCTTTTCTGCTTTCGAATATGTGTGTGTGTGCTTGTGTGTGTTTGCGTGTATATGAAATTACGCATACGCAACGTTGCACCACATTTTGACTACTTCATTACCATGTTTAATCAGATCATTGCGTGTCTGCCATAGCGGCCGTCTCTTTCTCATTGGCTTCAGCTGTCTCTCTCTCTCTCTCTCTCCATCTCTGCCTACCCCCCTCACCGCCCCTTTGTGGGGCAGACCAGTTCATCAGTCAACCGCACTTTGGCCCCCCTTTCTCCGCCGCCACTGCCACTGCAATCATTTAAATGCTGTGCATTAATATTTCACACACACACACGCACACACGCACGCACGCATGCCATTTTGGCCGCTCTGAACACTGCACACTATCGTTGTTTTAGTGTTTTAAATAACAATTTGGTTTAGCATAAATTTACGCATGTTTTTGCATCGCTTGGGGGCGAAAACTGAAACGGCGGGAAGCTGAAAGTTGGTTTCCACATAATTTTTGGTAGCTATTGCTTCTGGTTTTGTTGTTGTCGCTGCCATTATTCTAATTGTTATAGTTGCTCGCCGTGGGGAGGATGGTGCGGATATACGTGGGTAATGGCAACTGTTTGGGTTTGACTTGCAAATGTAAATGTCGAAATTGCTGACAGACAGTTTGGGAGTTTGGCTAAAAACGAGCTCAACTGCGAATTTTCGAAGGCGGTTTTCACGGAACGCGAAAGGAATGCCATTGCAACATACTATAGCTTCTTCTTGTGATTTTAGCAAAACATTCATTTGTCTACATTCATAATTATATGCCACACCTTTTTAGTCTAGTCTGGTACATAAGTTTAAATGATAAAAATGTATATTTATTAAAAGTTTAGTGCATTTAGAGAAACAAATCCATTCCGAAATTGCCTCCAATTTACAGATGCTTCGCTCGATTAGAGACCACCAGCTGGAAGGACTTGTCCTTATTGACTTTCGCTCATTTCATTTGAATGGCATTCTGACATATGCCAAGTGTACTGTCCTTTCCAAACCTATCTATATCTGTATCGTAAAGCCCGTTTTGTGGCGTTTTGCCTTCGCCTGATTTATGCACATCAATAACACGAGGCGAAACAACAGGCATAAATCAGTTCTCAGGCGAGACACGCACACACAATGGCCAAAGCAAATATTTGACTAATTTCCTAGATAACCAAGTACAAAAGGGGCTGACAAAAGAAGACAATAGATGGCCAAAATAACCGGAATGGCCAGAATGGCCAGGAGTAGCCTTAAAACAAACTTGGTCAAACAAAGTTACGGCCTCTGCGGCTGACACATCGAAGAGAATGGTGGCTTATAGATGCTATACATGAACATAATTAGGAACGAGTCGTTTAATTGATGGTTTAAACAAGCTCACAAGCGAAAACTTTGCACTTGGCTTGTTTATTAATGCCTCGTTGTGCAGTGTTGTGCAGCCATGTCAGCCTGCTTATTTAGCTCATTTATTTTGAATGACAGCTTTGGCTAGCTGCTGCTGCACTTGTGGTCAAGAGCAGGAAGGCGAGATATGGCCAAATGTCTGCCAGTCCGTTGTCTGCTGCCTGTAGTCTGCATTAATTTCCAGCTTAAATTGAGCTTCAAACACGCATGCATACTTTCAGGCGTCCCTCTCACACACACTCCCCCTCTCTATCTCTTTTTGTGGTTGGTGGAAAATTTATTAGCTGCAGTTGCTGCAGCTCGGAAAACTCGAAAGCAAGACCCAACCCCCGCACTTCCCACCATCACCTTTGCCTGCGGTTGCACCTGCATCTAAGCTGATTGTCAGTTATCTGTGCATCTTTGTACCTGTGCGGATTAATTATAGCCTCCTTGTTTGGTTTATAGAGTTGTCTAGTGGCATTTGAATGTGCATTTCCATTTGATGACGGCACACCCCGCACCCGAAAAAGTGGCCAAATAAATTCGAGGCTTAACAGCGATGCTGCACGCAACTAATTAGCTGTCAAAATAGCATAAAATCAACTGCCACGAAAAGTGGTAAAACGGGAGGAATATTCGAATATTCGGTGGCTGCGCAAACAGTGAGAGGAAAATATATTATTTAATAAGCACTGGAATAAACGTGAAACGGAACGGTGAAAATATTATCTACATAATTATATATCTGCGATAAAATGGGATTATAAATATATTTAGAAACTTACATAGTTAAGCCCGTTTATATTTTTAGTTCTTTATTTAGGTATATTAAAGTGTTTGTTTGCCACTGGAGCTTTGAAGAAGATGACTAACAATATAACAATAAACATTTGTTGCCTTATGTTTGTGTTGAAGTCAAAAACTTTGTCCAGTGGCTGAGAAGGAGAGAAGGGAAACAGAGTTTTTCGGACTCGGTCTGTGTGTGCATAATCGAGCGGATACAATCATTTTAATAGACACGCCGGTGTTATAATTTATATGCAAGCGTATCCTTTTGCGCCTCCACACCCCCTTCCCTCCCCTCTGACCATACCGAAAAATGTGGCAGATACTAGGCTGGATGTGTGGATATCTCTGGACCAGGTCCTTCTCGACCGAAGCTGGAACACATTTCTATGCCATTTGCATATCGCCCCCGCCCTTGCCCTTTGTGTGCTGCTATATGACTTTGTCTGGCCATTATTGTGTTAATTTTCAGTTTGATATGCAGAAGGGCTGAAGCGCAGGGGGGAGGTGGCAGGACATTAAGGATGTGTGCGAGCAGGGACAATATGGTGAATGGCAAAAAAGTTTCCACTGTGGCGAAAAACAATGTGAAATATTTGTCGCTTGTTGGTTGCTCTTTGCGATGATTGCGCATGATAAAAGAAATCGTGATGAATGTGGGTAATTTTTGGTAAAATGGGCATACTCGTACATAGGTGTTTTGAAGGGGGGCATTTTTGAACATTATTCACTACCTCACTGGTACGTAAGGTACGTACTTTTAATTAGCTTAATTTAGTACAACTTTTCATACCAAATATTTCATATATTTCAGAAGCACTGACCACAAACATACTTAATTTGATTACTTATGTACATGAACTATTCTTCTGAAACTTCGGGCACAAACATTTAAGTGGCTTAAAGTTGAAAATGGCCATTTAAAATATGACGAAACAAACGCAATTATGAGTAAATAAATACAAAAAAATTCAGTCCATACATTCGAGAAAGTGGCAATATAATTTAATTAACAATATACAGAGGCGATCGGGGAAAAACAATGAAATATGTAAAAAAAAAAAAAGAAAATAATATATAAACGCAGTTATGCAAAATGAACTGCCAACAATAAAAGCGAAATGAAGTCACAATACAACAGTACAGTGAGGCAGCAATTAAAGGGAGCCAAATATTAAATTATACAACAAAATTAAGTTGGGGAGCGAAGAGGCGGTTAATTTTGAGGACAGCATAATTATGCACTCTTTCTCTCCCTTTCTCTCTCTCATTCACTTTTGGACAGGACAATGGCCAGGCAATGAGAGATAAATATCAGCGATTAATTTGAAATTTATTGCATGCATTTAATAATTTATTAGTGCGTGAGCGCGAGTCGGGCTTTGTTCCTTGTTGCTATTGCAATTTATGTGCGGTGCATCAGCAGCCACACACACATGCAACACCAACAACACCAACAACACCTTCAAGCGCGCACATTGCGCATACGCCGCATTGTTCACAGCAGCAGTGGCAGCAGTAGCGCAACAAACGTTAATCGTGCCCATCCCTCGGAAAATGGGAAAGCGCAGGGTGTGCGGGGTTAAACAATTGCATTTAAATTGCATGCCTCGCTGTTTGACTCTTGGAACGCCACTACATACATTCATATATGCAGCGCAGTTTTGGGGCCATAAATAAAAGGCAAACAACTCAATTTGCATTGCGGGTGTGGGCTTAATATGAGCGGGAAGTGTTCGAGGAACAGCCCCAAATATCTGACCGAATTACTCCCCGATTTCCCACTAATAATCGCCACACAATCTCCATTACAAGTTGCCGCAATCTCCAACCATCAATTGCTAATCTTGGCTAATTATTCGAAGCCAGCTGCAAGAATTCATTGCTTATCCCCCAGCCAAAAAAAAATACAAAAGGAGCAGAGCAGTTCTCCCTCATCAACTGAACTCAGTTCGGACGTTTTCCATAGATTTAAACAAAAACTTTTTAATTAAAAACTTTTTGTGCCCCTTACCCCATTTTTTCGCCTGCTCTCCTGCATTGCGTTTTCCAGATCTGCCCCCTTTTTTTATTTTTTGTATTTCGTTTCTGCCTCTGCAGTTTTATTTTATTTATTTTTTTTATGCGTCTTTTGGCTGGCATTTGTCTGAAAGCCTTTGGGGCTTCAACCGCAACGCAGAGTAAAAAAAAAATATACAAATAATCAGAGAAACAAACTCGATTTGTTGTTGCTACTGTGGCGGTGGCAACAATTAAAATTGCGCCGCTGAGCGCCACTGAGCGCCACTTTCGGCCATTGGCAATGGGGGCGGGTGCGAGAGTGGGCGTGGCAGCAACAGCATCACCACTTAATGTCACATTTCATTAGGCAGCTGGCACAAAAAAACCAAAAAAAAACAAAAACTCAGAAACATAAAAATTGCATGGCAAAAGGCGAGGAAAAAAAGGAAGTTCAACCGCTGGGAATTCCCAGGAAATCGCTGAGTCTTTGTGGGTGCTTTCCAGCCATGAATGCTGGCAAGTGTTTGTGGCAAATAAAGAAAATGTGTTGCATACCTTGTGGCCAGCCGACAACGATTGGGGAAGAGTGGAAAGAAATTAAATTGCTGCTGAAGGGTGAAAACCAAAATATTCTTTGATGCAATTAATCTCGAGACATCTGCCGGATTTTCTTAAAGCGAGAAAAGAATTTTCCAAGTATCGGAAATGTTGCGGCTTTTCAAGAATGACTATGCTGCTCGTTAATAAATTCAAATAATTTTTAATAAAAAGGCATTTTCCTTCTAAGCCTTTAAATATTAAGAATACTGATAAGCAAATCAGTGTCCATCCGTCAAAAAATCTAAATATCTCCTTCCACAGTTGCTGGCTAATTCGGCAAATATAATTACGCACCAATTATGCACAAATCCATCAGAATTAACCACAATTAAGTAAAAACTTTGTTGCTCACTTTATCGCATTTCATTTTGGGCTTTTCCCACAGCCTTGTCCTCGCTCTCTCGCTTCATTTCAATTATTCAATTTTACACCTTGTGGCATTTCCCAGAACAAGACAAAAAACCGGGCTGGCAAAGTTAAGGGGATGATGGGAAATTCTAGAGAATTTGGCAGCACAAGACTTTCATTCTGCTGCGCATTAATCGCCGGCGAAAAGGACCAACTTTTGTCGAGGCTGCTTCTCCAGTTTGGAATTCTGCTGGGAGGAAACGCGCAATGCCAGAGGCGAAAAAAGGGGGTGTGCGACAGTTGGAATTTACAAGAAAGCTCCAAATGAAAAATCGCAAAATTCCTTAAGAAATGCGCCAGCAACATAATGAAAGGGACTTTGAGAGAAAGACAAGACAACTATGTCTCGAGTATTTTTGTGGGATAGTAATGATAATTGGAATTCGCCAAATCAGCTCTAAACAATAACTTTACCATATGTCTGTATAGGTTTTTAGGTTTTTATGCTTCGGTGCTGTTTCACTTCCGCAAAGAAAAACGCACAATGCATTTTCAAATTATATATATTTTGCTAAACTCATCATGTTTCAAATTGGCCAAGCAGTCCATTGAAAAATTGCACACAGACTGCATTTAGTTATAACATGATTAGAGTCTTAATTCCGTTTGTCATACAATAAATTGCATGTTCTAAATATATCCAATTCTTTACCTTCTTCTCTCACCTGGCTGCCTGCCAACAGAATTTGACTCGAAATAACATAGTCGAGAACTATAATTTGACACGAATTTATATGTGAGTGGTTTGTTGTATTTTTTTCGTTTTTTTTTTCGTTTTGTTGCCTATCCCATCTGCAACACAACATTTGCAGCTAAATTGACAGATGCAAATGTAAGCATATTTATAATTGAATTCGCCGTTCGACTTCAATTTCGAATGAAATGCAAAAATGTTGACCAAAAGCCGAATGGAAAATGTTAAATTCCCGTTAGGCCAGCGTAAAATTAACTCATTATAAAATTAATTAAACAATCGCCGGGTGGCTTTGTGCACTCAAATGGAGAAATATGCAGTGTAGAGAATGGACGGGTGTGTCGGGGTGTCGGATAATCATGTGTTTGCAATCAGTTTTCAAATCGCCAGCAGCCGGAAAAACCAGCAGCAAACAAAGCAGGGCCTACAGGTCAAAACGGCGGTAGGGGTGAAAACAATAATAAAATCAATTTGTAATAAACCACATGGGACGCATGAAAAACGCAATAAAAACGCACAGTAGTCGGAAAATTGTGTTGTTGCTTTTGCTGTTGCGGCCAAAGCAGCAACCGCAAAAGAGCTTTAAAGTGTTGCATACTTTCCGGGGGTAAACATGCGGGTGTTACAGCATTTTCCAGGGGCGTATTGGCGCACGGGGGCGTGGCAGGAAGTAAAGGGAAATTCAGGAGGCAGCCAAAGGATATTGCGTACGCTTTAAAACATTGACAGCGCACGACGGCAAAAGCGGAGATTGTATTTAAATAATTTAAATATTCATATGTGCAGCTTGCAATTTAATTGAGAGCAGACATCAACTGCTGGTTAAGCGTGTTATACTTTATGCAATGCATCAATAAAGGTTTCATGGATTGAAAAAACAAAAACATCACATTTAATAGACGGCAGGAATATTCAGCTGTGGAGTAATACAAAAAAAAATTAACGGATATAAAATGTATAATTAATGGATTTATACTTGTCCATAACAAGATGACGAAAAGAAAAACAATAAAAAAAAACATGAATTAAATTTCAATTTTAATAATAACTGTCTCTGCAGTTGTACATATTTCGTATATTATTATATTAATTTGTATCGAAATTTAATAAATACAGCATTTTGTATTTTATTTTGTATCATATTTAAAATAATCCTTGCGAACTGTTCTCCTCAAAAAAAGTTTCCTCACCGATGGAACCTTCAACACACGACATGCAAGCAACAAAAAACATGCAACAGCAAATGTCGCTCAATTGTTGCAACTTTATGTCACGATGGAAAAACATTTACTTGGTGTCTACAAAGGGGTAAAAAAATCCACTCTGCCACCCGCGACATTATTTTTCCGCTGCCTTGTCATTATTATATTTAAAACTCCGTGAAAAAAAAGGAAAATGGAGAGCACAAAGTTGCTGGCATAGACACACACGTACGTAAATGCAGGTGTGCGGGGTTTTTTGTGTGACACTTAACCACACACACTTTGTACCCACACGTGACACGTAAAAAAGGCTTATACGAGTATGTGTGTGCGAGATGAATGCATATAAAAATTGCCTCAAGGCTTTGTGGGTGGTTGGGGGTGGTTTTGTCTTGGCACCTGTCACACACGTGCACCAAAAAACAAAAAACCAATATACAAAAAGGAGAGGCTGTGGAAATTGCCGTGAAAGGAGTTGTTGCTTTTTTCGCTGATGTCGTTTTTTAAGCCCACTTAAGTCGCACACTTACGCATGTACCAGAATATACACACAAAATTCTGTATATAATTTTCATTTTGCCCGAGCATTTTGTAACACAATTAGCATTTTCATATATTCATAAATAACTTTTCCCTCTTGTGCTCGTGTCAAAAAAAGTTGATACTTTAACTTATTGTTGGGTCGGCGGCTTTTGTTGTTCTCGTCCTTAATTAGGTATAAATTAATTGGAGTTGTGAGGCTTTTTCTTCCATTTATAGATTACGAGTAATGCAATTTTGAAATTTGTTTAACCTTTTCAAAATAATTAAACGCTAAGGTACCATTTCTAAGACAGCCAATTTGGAGGTCTTTAAAATTAAATTGACTTTAGTTAATAACTGAGATTTATGTTGAATTTACATATGTGGCAGCCAGTTATTTAAGAAAGAGCTTTTTGTTTTGGGCATGTCACTCTCTTTTCTTGTTTCGCCCGTTTTGAGTCCTGTAAACATGACTTTACATGACACATACAAACAAACACATGCAAACTCGCATGCATTGGCATTTTTGCCAACTTGTAATGCAATTTTGTTGTCAGTCCCTCCTTAATGTCCTGCTCTTTTCAGCTTGTTTGCTGCCGCCTGGCAGTGCATAAATGCCTTTTAAGTCGCTTTAATCTCCTTACATTTCAAGTTGTTTGCTGTTACTGCATAATTAATTAGTGAAAAATAGCAGACAGCACGGAGAATAAAAGTGAAAGACGACGGCAAAGTTGCAGAAGCCGACAGACAGAAGCATTTGATGAGTGTCAGGATGGCGAAAAGGGAAAAGTGTTGAAAGTCTTGCACTGCCAGCCTGTTTACATTCGGGGCAAAGGCATAAAAAGGACTCACACTCAAACACAGCAGCACACACACACTCGCATTCACCGCATCCTTCAGTTTTCCCCACTCGGCGCTTTTCGTCGCTTTCCCTCATTGGTTTCTCCCGCATATTTTTGCTGCTTAGTTTGCTACACTTCTTCTGTGCTTTGTAGCTGATTATTTTAATGAAGCATCTTTGAAAGTATTTGACACGTCTACTTCTACTTTTGTAACCCTTTTTTCCGCTGTCAGCACGCATATTACAATGTTAAGCAGATTAATTTCTTTACTTACAATATTTAATAAAGGTTAAAATAAACATAGCCGAAGTGTACATACCTGGAAGCAGAAAAAGAAAGTAATTTTTAGTATTATGTTGCTTATTATACATTGTAGTTTTAGGTTTGGGACAAATAGCAGTGAAAGTAAAAACATTTTAAAGAAAATGCATCTTTAATTTGAATTAAAGAACGCTATGTAAAATAATAGTTTGTAGAACATTTTCCTACATTCTATAAACCGAGCTGCAAGTTATAATGGCCAGCCAGGGCGTCATCAAACGACAGCAAAGATTATGCACTTCATTGTCGACACCTCTTGTGGCACTTCGGCCCTATCCCCGCTCCCCCGCTCCCCCGCATCACCCTGCTGTCATCAGCTTAAGCTGCATGCCTCAAGTGCACTTAATGTGCACCACACACACACACACACACACAGTTCACACAAACTAGAACAAAACTGGAACGTTAGCCCGCAGTCTCAGTCGCGTACTTTAAAACGTAAAACGTAACAGGTAAATTGGTAATTGCTGCAGGTCACCCCCGAGACCTTGCACCACCCACCACCCACCACCCAGAACCTCCTACCATCCCCCAAACACCCCAAAAACACCTAGAAAGGCACCGCAGCAAAAGCCGCAACAACTTCTCCTTCTCGCAGCAGCCATTAACAGCAGAAGGAGCAGAAGGAGCTGAAGCTGGGCGGCAATTACAACAATAAGGTGACCACCAGAAGCTGACTTCGCAGATGTCCTCTAACCTTCCGGTTTTACCACTCATTAATGTCACTGCAGGTCAGATCCGCTTGTGGAATAACGCTCAATCTGGCTTCAATCGAGGAGCTTTCCTTGCCCTTTTGGCAGATTGATTTCAGATTTGCCCCAGCTTGTCTCTTCTATCGGGCGTTATAAAAGGAAATGTCCAACAGTTGCCAAGTGAAAAGGGAGGGAAAAAAAACTTTTGACACACACTTTAAAAAGCCACAAAATTGCTATGTTCCTCCTGTCGAGTATTGTTTTAATGGTACTGGGGCTAAAAAAAAAAAAATCATAAAAAGAACAGAAGAAGCTGTTGAAGAAGAAGTTGAAATTCATGCGAAACTTTCAACTTGGGAGTCACTTAGAGGGAAAACGAGGCGATTTTCATGGGTAGTAGAAAAGTCCATCGACATTTGTTAGTACGTCTGCTATTTTTGTTATTTTTTTTGGTTTTTTGTGTTTTCTACGAGTGTTTTGCCCAAATGTAATTTAGTTTGATGGGCGTGCCGCAGACTAGGACAATTCTGTTTTACATCCCCCATCCGCTCTTGGCACATGTTGCATCATCATGCCAGCGATGGTGGTGGCCATCCCCAAATAAAACCCCTAGGATTGTTCTATCTCCGCGGCATCCTTGGCCACCCATTGGGTTTTATGTGTTTGTAATTAGTTTTTCCAACGGGTAAACTCACAGGGCGGTTGGCTAATGCGGGGGCGTAACTGTCGTTGCGGAAACGGAAATGAAATTGCTTGCAATCATTTTTCAAAAATAGTAAATGGAATATTTCGTAATTTGAAATTAGCGCGAAGCGAGAAAATCCCTCGCAACGGCGAAAAAGATAATAATAAACAACAGTGGGCAAAATGTTGGCGGGGTGAGCCATTTGGATATCTGGCCATTTACAAAATGTGCGTTAAGCATTTCTCGAGCAGCGGGCTTTTAATGAATTTGCGTCTTAAAGCTGCAAGTAATGGCCAAAAAGTCTTGGCTACTTATCGCTCGACGGGCGATGTTTCTCCCTCCATTCCAAGGAAATTGAGTGCCGGCTAATGCCGCAAAAAGAGGCCATGAGTTTGGTTAAGCTCGGCAGATGAAAATTTCAAAAGCAGAAACAACATAAATTTGGACGATGGTCGGGGTGATTTCTGAAAGGTTTTCCACTGTGGAGACTAAGCAGAAAATGCCAAACAACTTTTAATAGGTAAACCAAGTTAATTAAGAACCCTCTCGTGGCACATAAAATATTACGTAACATATATTTAACTCAAGATTGACCGAACAAAACTTATTCAATCCATGTTTATAGGAGCGATAAAGCATCAATGCAAAACTGCTGTGGAATCCGTAACACGAAATTCCTTTTCCCCCACAGTCATGCCCCAGACATTATCATCATCATTAAATGTCATTATGTAAATAAAACCAAATAATGGGAAAACGGTTTCAGCCGCTTTCGATTTGGGCAACTTTTCAATAGGACCAAACAAACTTGGCCACGCAGGCAACGTGAAGAGCCTAATAAAGTTTTGGGCCCAGGAGCCATAAATATGCGTCGACAATTCCCGCAAGGCAAACCGAAGAAGAAAAGAAGTATGTTGGGTGGATGAAGTGTGTATGAGCCGATTGCGTGAAGTTGGCATGAGGCAAACAGTGAAGCGGAGACGACAAAGGCGATGCGACAAGATTACGCATACGCCGTGTGTGCTCAGCAAATACGAAATTAGACGCACACGCCGGCATCGGTGACACTCGCTCGCCTTTACTTTCGTTTACTTTCCTTTACTTTCACCTCCTCCCCATTATTTGCCTTTTTCCCGGGCCTCTTAAATGCCTCGCTGCGCGCAATGAATTTGTTATGAATTTATATTCGCAGCCGACTGCCGGCGGAGGCCAAATGAAAGTAATAAGTTCCATGTGGATGCATCTTTTCCTCCTCCACTGGCAATGGCATAAGAAACGTGCGACAAACGACCATGATTACGCTTTGAGTAAGACAACAGGAGGGGGAGGAGGAGTTACCCCCATTTACCCACTTCCTGGCCAGGTTAACTCCAATTTGAAGACACATAATGCCGACAATGCTGACAATGTCGTTTGCCACCGCCCCACCGCGGGCGCCAAAAACATTTCTATTTGGCATTGCTTTCGTTTTCAATTTGCCTGCTGCCGCCGTCGTCATCTTCAGCTGGCGGATTGCCTCTAGCAGCTTTCCAAAATAAAATGGGACGGGAAAGGACGACAGACAGACAGACAAGGAGCGTGGCTGTGCTTTTGTCCGCCCTTGCCGTGAAAAACAATAAATATTAAAATAAAATTCGTTAGGTCTCTAGAATGCCAGTGTGATCCGATTCGTAAATGCTTAGAGCACCCTGACAGTAATTTGAACATGTAATTTGAATGTTTCCAGCGACATTTTGGCCGGGCAATGGCGAGCAAACTAAGCGATTGATTCAGCTCCTGTTTTACAAGGGAAAATATTCATTTTGCTGCTCGTTCATTAGTATTCGTTACGTTTAGCAGAAGCCATTAATTACTGTGTTTATACGAGGCCAAGAGCAATTCACGAAATGCTCTCACAAATTGTTTCAGAACCACCATTTAATTTATTTTATTAACAGAAAATGCAAAGAGCATTATTTCGGATAATTACTTGAAACGGTAGACAACAAAAGTTTATTTAGCTTAAATCCGATATACTGGTTTATGTATATAAAGGTTATATTCAAACTGTAAAATATGCATTTCACTTCCGCATAGTGTGTGCAAATTAAATGCGATAATTATGAAGTCGCAGCGTAAATAGTACAATAGTAATCGACTTTTGTTAACGATATCTCTGCAATGAAATTGAAGGCTCAATTTCATGGCGTAGGTTTACAAATTGCATAAACCAAATGCCGTCTTTTCAATTGCAAAGGTACAGAAACCACACAGCCAGCAGCAGAGGCAAAAGCACTCAACTTGTCCTTGCAACGGCGACCGGAGACGAGAGATGCTGTTTATAATTTTATCAACTTGTATAAATATGACAAATCGCTTTATGACTTCTCACGCAGCAGGAGTGCCAAGCCAGAAGGAAAGGCAAAGGGATATGGCCAAGGAAGATGGAAGATGGAAGATGGAAGTTGGGAGTTTTCAGTGGGAGAAAATGACATCCGACTGGCGCCTTTCAGATACCAAAACGAAAAAAAACGACAAGTCAGCAGCTTCGGGCATTCAAGGCAGACGGGAACAGGACCCAAAAACAAAAAAAAATAAGGAAAATAAGAAGGACGAGGGAAAAATTCTGTACGTATGCTTATACCGAAATAATCAAGAAAAATGCTTTGCACTAAATCAGGGAAAAGCAGGCAAAGGTTGCCCAGGAAATGAAACCACAGCTAGCTGACGACGATGACACAATGTCCGCCTCCTGGTTTCCCACAGTGTATATGTATGTGCGTGTGTGTGTGTGTACATGTGCGCCTGGCAAAGCTACATTCTGCGGTCGGACACGGGGCGTATGCGCAATCTTCAGCGTGCAGCTTATGCGCTTTTCCGCCTCACGCGCCTTTCCGACAGCTGCAGTCCCGATGCTATCGAAGTGCCAGTGTTTTTCTTTTACCCAGCTTTTCTTTCCTGGGTTCCGGCCCTGCTGTCTTTGTTTCTTCCCTCTTCTCATTTGCATAATTATGTTTCTTTTTCGGTTTGTGTATGAGCGTGGCTTTGCTTCTTTTTTTTTATCGTCGTGCCTCGTTAAATTGAGCGTTAAATTCGCTGCCTCAATATTTGCGGCAAACTTAATTAGTGCGGCCAGGGAACAATAACGGTTAAGTTGTTTACAGAGTTTTAGGTCAAAAATTCTGAAAGGGAAACCTTAAGCCAGCGAAAAAGGTCTTATTAAAAAATCGCTATTGGATTAACGAATTAGGCTTTCCATTATATTTATATTGAGCCCTAAATGGTACTGAAATAGTTTTCTTTCTTTTTTAAATAATGAGATATACTGCTAAGCCTTATAAAATGACCAGAAGTTGTGGTTAGTTAACTCAGAACTTTATGCCACATTTTGTTCATATCATCCCTCTTTTACAAGCTTTAAATTCCTATATCATCCCATGGCGATCCCCAATTTCCATGGTTTCCTTGTCTCGCTCCGCTCACTCAATTATCGGCAAACATAATGTGGACAAACCCACTGTGACATCTTACCTGGTGCTTACCTTGCCAAACGGCATCGTCCTTAGCCCCCAGGTTTTGTGTCTAAAACTCGCAGAGTCGCCGAGGGCCCCAGTTCGTATGCTACATAATTTTGTCACTAATCCGGGCAATAAGATTGTTTAATTTTGCGCTAAACTTAACGCTTTCTTTGCCTTCCTTTCTTTTCTTAGCTGGCTGTCTGGAGGACTGGCTGTCTGGCTGGCAGCTTTTCCAGTCTTTCCGCTTGTCCCCCGCTCCCGCCACTCTGCGTGGCTTGTTTTTGTTTGGCATTCCCCAGGACGTAGGGCCCCCCCCAAAACCCCGATCCATTCCCGCCTGCGATTCACAAAGCTATGCAAATTGAGGCACGGCACACCTGCGGAGGCGACTGGTGGTTGGTTGGCGAAGAAGTAAAACGTAACGAAATGGAGTCGAGGTCTCGGTCTCATGTGCATTGGCATACATTACCTCTAGTAAATGTTACAATCTAGTGCCACGCCCCCTTCCTGCCCATTGTGAATGCTTTATTCACGCGTCAGGATCCATGTCCTCCCTGTGTGTGTGCCTCATTTCGTTTGATTTCGTGCCTGTCCGGGGCTTTGCAGTATTTCCTCTATCCTCTTTCCCTTTCCCTTTTTTTATTCCTTTTTTTTTCTCCATTTTTATATAGATTGTATTCTGCTTCCTCCTCGCTTTGTGTGTGTGATAATAAATTTGCCCTGGTCTAAGGCTCAAAGGGGAAAATGGCTGGGAATCTGGGGGATTGCATGCTGAGGCTCCTTTTCTCGGCTTGCCTTTTCGCTGCTGCTCCTTCTTCATCCTTCCACTTTTTAAGGTATTTTTATGCAAACAAAACTCGAGTGTATGCAAATATTTGAGTTTTAAGTGTGTTTGCCATCTCCACCCTCACACACACACACATATGCGAATCCAGTGAGGGCGGCAAAATTAAAAACCGACTCAAATGAAGCATGTGGCCATAGGGTAAGACTAGTCCTGAATACCCTACTTAAATTTAAAGACGTGACCCGATTTTGAGTTTTATATAATTAAAACTATATCTTAAACCATTTTCTATAACGCATACAAATATATTATATTAATATTTTTTTAAACATTAATATTTTCTTTACCAAGTAATGTGTTCTTATTTCGATAGGAAAATTTCAGCATAGCTTTGCATAAATATCTATGGGTGCAGGTCAAAACCATATGTATTATTTGACTAGCTGCTCTCCTTTTCACTATCCTCGCCCCTCGCATCTATTCCTCTTGCTTCAATAAATGTGAAAATTATTAAATTAAGTGAGTGCCTTTCTCCAGGCTGGCTTTCGCCATATGCCATGCCCACACCAATGCCCATTGTTTAACCCACAGTGCCCGTGTGGGCTCCTCATTTTGCTCCTTCGCCTTCTGGGAAACGAAAGTGGTTTTATGTTTATAAGCAAATAAATTACTGTGTAAATAGGTTAAGTTCCCACTCCTCGTTCCTTGGAAAACGCCTGCCCGGGGCCCACGAAACAACAATTTCCTCCCAGTTGGGACTATTTCCATCGCATATGTGTGTGTGTGTGTGTAAGCTCACATCCTTGTGTCTTTGGGGATTTGTTTCTGCACCCTGCTCCATCTAATATCTTTTTGTCGAGCCCCAAAACGTCGTGGCATTTAATGTGACAATTAAATTTCATTTTAAATAAAATATCTCAATATTATTTAGGTATGTGCACATCCTTGAGTACCTTCAGGCAAAAGTAAATGGTTTTGTGTGTTTGGGGAAATCTCGGTTCCGAGATCAACATTATTTCATTGGGTGAGGAAGGTTAAGTAAATTTATATTTCAATAATCAAGTCAAGAATGTGCGTTTTGGGAATCAGCAAATAAGAACATTTTAAACCAGATCAATAGCATTTTAATTAACTTCACATCAATGGAGACGCCATTTCTTTGAGCTCATGACTCATGACTCGTGACAAAAATCCCTTTAGTTTTCCTCCCCAATAAACACATTTCTAATCATTTCCCATCGAGTCACATAAATTGCCGCCGTATCTCCTTGCCACCAGATCTCTTGACACATTTGGTGGCAGTGGCAGCGAATGATAAATTCGCATGGCGTGTGTGAGCGCGCAATGAGAAATTATCAAATAAAACTGCTGAAATAATTACAAAAAGAGTGGAGAAGCAGACGAAGGAGGAATTGTGGCCAGAGTTGTCCGAAATAAAAGAAAAGTAATTAAAAAGTGCGAATGAACGAAATAAAACCCGAAAACGATGAAGAAGTGAAAATTAAAACGAAACGAGAAGAGACGAGGCAGCAGATGAAATTCGTTGACGCTTTCCATTAAGCTTAAGGGAAAAAGCGCGCTGCTCACTGTCAGCGAAAGGATTAATGTCGAAAATAATGATAATAATAATAATAATAATAATAATTATAATAATTATGAGTGAGAGACAGATTGTCACAAGTTGTCAGGCGGAGGAGGGGGGCAGGTTGAGTAGAATTCATCAGAGGCACTTGAAGACACTTTAAGTTCGTTGCTGGGGCAGCTTAATAAACATAACTCATACGCAGGGTAGGCCACAATCGCTTTCATCGTCCTGGCCCCAAACACTCGAGGCTGTCTGAGGATGGGCGAGTGTTTGTGTGCGTTGTGTGTGTTTCTCGAGTGCCAGGTAAACAAACACAAGACGTAGATGGAGACAGGAAAACCCAGGAGGAAGGGAGCCGGAAAAGAGGCCGAGGCGAAGGTAAGGACACATTTCCCACACAAGAGGCTCTTGAAACTATTATAAATGTTGACAATAATGGCTTTTTAAGCCTATTTTCCAGCACTCCGAAAGTCTACCTTCCCCACACTCCCTGCCCCCACCGACAATAAATGTCATTTAAATGAATTCATTATAATAAGTCAAGTTGATAGATGGCACAAGCAGCATTCGTAGGATTCGAGCCAGTTACCCAACTCGAGAGCAGGAAATCGTTTTGTTCGCACAACCCAAAAGTGATATACGTATATAAATCGTAATCAAACATTATGATTAGTGGAAAGTGGGAGAAAAATGGAATGAAAAACTCACATTGCCGGCAGCCTGTTTTTAATTGGGCTCACAAAGTTTACAAGCGTATTAACATGGACAGTCGCAAATCGCAAATCGCAAATCGCCAATCGATTGGCGAAACGATCGAGGAAGAGGAATCACCAAGAGTTAATCCAGCAGCCAGAAACCCCATAGCATATGCAAATCATGTTTGACATCATCAAATGGCAAAAACACACTCACACACACACATACTGAGACAACCTCTGAGGCGGGGAAAAAAATGCCATGAAAATGGCAAGCAAAAGGAAAACACAGAGAGAAGTCGAGATGAAAAACCCGAGTGAGGCAATCTATGATACATGACTTTGTGCAGAGATTATAATGCCCGCTGATTGTTTAATCGCTTGGAAAGTGATGGAAAAGTTGGCCACAAGTCCCCAACCCAACGGGCAAAAAGGGAAATACGTATGCAGGCGGCAAAAGAAGTGGAAAAGCGGGGGAAAGCCATTCGAGTGTGCCCATGATGGCAGCAAGTTAATATTTCCATATGCCACGCAGCGATAATGTGATTAAGGTCGCCTGCAAGGCAAGAGCGATAACCATATAAACCAGTGAGTGCGAGCCGAGTCGCCGAGTTGCCGAGTTGCAAAAGTGGCAACAAAGTTGGCCTTAAGTGGAGGACTCTATCGAATCAATGGCGTTGTGAAAGAATCAGTTGTGAATTACCAATAAGAAGTCGGTAAATACATGCAAATGTGGCGTGAACTGTTTAAGCCTTATTTTTAAGCCTGCATTAATCATCGCTCAGTTATTCATTTCAATTAATGTATCTGTATTACTCTAAATCAGCGTGACAATCTTAAGTGATAATTTTCCTGCATATAATCACTTTGCTGTGCGCTCAATAGTTGCTAATCCGACCGAATCGCATAATGTTTATCTAGTCTCATGGCAGCCAGCTAATAGTGTGGCACTCAAAAGGCAACCGCCATGAATGGCTTGTTGATGCAACACTCGAGCAATCAATAAGCCAGCTCTTGGAGTAGCAACTTCTCTCGAGGACAACAATGCCGAAGCTAATGCCTTTTTCCACCCACCCATCTCTCTCTCTCAGCCATCCTGCCACACTGAGTGATATAAATATGCGACCATTTTCCAATGGAGGACAACAGGACAACAGGACAACGTGGCGCCAGATAAATGGTAAAAGTCTGCGATTGCGGGGGCGGTTGGGCGCTTTTCGTGGCTCGGATAGTTATAAACAGTAAAAATGTCTAAAACGTTTGCCAATCCATGGGATAAAAATCTCTCTGGCCCAGCGTATTTCTTTTCAGCCTGCAGAGACAACAAACAAACGACAGTAAATCATTCTCAGCTGCGAATGGCGAATGCTGAATGCCGAATGGGATGGTACCCAGTACGTATAGTGGATGGGTGATGGTGATGGTTATGGGGGGGGAGACTAGTTCCATTTAGATTTTTATTGTTGTCGCCATTTTTCCAACGAATGGGTGGGACTTTTCGCCTACTCTGTGCTGCGGCAGTAAACATACCGAAATGCTTTTTGAATTGTAATTTCTGTATTTTGTTGTATTTCTCTTGCAATCCTTGGGGCTCTCGGACTTTGCTCCTGATTCTGATTCTGGTTCTGATTCTGATTCTGATAGAGATTCTGGCGATGACGTTTCTCGATGAGCTCTCTCGCTCTTCTTCAGTCCCTGATAAGCGTGATTGAATTGATTTTCTATTTTTCCCCCTCAGAGGACGGCCTTTGTTGTTGCCGCTGCTGCGCCACTTTGCTGATGGATATCAATTGAAATGCTTAAACAGCCGCTTTGCGCATTTTCAATTTCTATTCGCACAACCAACAGAAAAAAATAAAAAATTGGGAGGTCGTATGGCAGGAGAAAGATATTTGTTGATTTTGGCCAGGCGACTTAAATTGTGCTGTCAGTTTTCGAGGAGTCCGAGGAGCGGGAGTTGCTAAGCCTCGGCTTTCGATATTGATTTCGCGTGCGAACGCATGTGTTTGAAAACTCAGGCAACATGACGGAAGTAATCCATTGATTGCTGGACTATTTTCGACGGGCGGGGGGGAAATAAGGAAATTTCGCTTCCGGGTCTGGGAGATTTATTTGCGATATCTATTACCGCTCAATACGGCAAACAAATATAAGTGTGTTGTACTGATTTCTAAGATGATTTCTATGTAATATAAAACTGATTTGAAGCGCATTGCACAAATTTCCAGAAAATATCATCCTGATAAAATAAATAAATAAAATAAAATATTTATTCTAAAGAAAGTATTCACATCTCTTTAAAATGTGTTTAAAAAATGAAAAGTGCTGGGTGTTCATGCTTAAAGTAATTTACTTCTATGTCTCGCTCCAGCATTTTGTCAACTCCCTGGACAACGTTTAGTTTTATTCATTGAAAATATTTCATTTCCTTTGCCAAACACAAATTCCAATGAACTGGCAAACTCCACCTCCGATTCTATATATCTATCTCATAATATGCAAATTCGATGTGTAAGCGACAGTACGAGAATTCCTGGCCGTCAGTTGTTCAGTTTTTGCATTCAGATAAGAAGATGAGGAGCAAAGGAGATCACTGAGGGGTGGAGAGGTATAGGGATAGAGGCCGAACCCAATTCGAGCATTTATCGATTCCATTGTTGATTAGCATTTTCCACTCCGCTCCGCAGGCGCTTCTTCGCTTCATTTGATTTTCATCGAGAGCGGCGAGCAAACAAAGCAAGAAATGCCAAAGGCACAGGGTCCTGTATCCTGTGTCCTGTGTCCTGTGTCCCGAATCGTTTGTCAACCCCTAGTATATGATAAGCACCTGCCCTCCGCCAGTCCCAATTGGTTTAGTATCGGTCCGCCTTGGCACCTCTGTAATTTGATGACCCTGTGCGCCATGCCAAAACTATTAAGTAAATTGAATATCTTTCTATTTTTGGTTTTCCTCCTTTTTTTTCTATTTCACCCTGCTAAAGCAAAAATAGAAGTCGATGGAGACCAGGACGGAGACTTGAGTTCTAAATTACACTAATGGACACCGAAATGTAACCGAGCAAACTTTTCAGATGAACTGCAAAATCTGAGCTGGTTGTGAGCTGAAATGCAGATGGAAAATGGAGATGGAGATGGATACCATGTAGTCATCATCATCATCAAATGACCAGGGAACGGGATTTTGGGGGGTTTTCTAAATAGCTGCGCTTCAAGTGTTTGCCACAAAATGTGTGCACAGGCAAACTTTTGACCATAAATTATGGCATTTATTCAAAAGGCAAACGCTCCTCCGGAAGTCCAAAGGGAGTATTATCCTTTCTCTGACCCACTGCTTCTCTGTGGATTTTCATTTATTAGCCTCTCGCCCCAGTCCACAAAACTTGCAGTCCCAATTGACAGACAGTCTCGAAATTTGACCAGCCGCAAAGAGAAATTGAATTTCTCGTTAGGAGCTGTCCATACACTGAGCGCAAAAAAGGCGTGCTTTGCAATTAGCAAGGAAAAGTTTTGGATGTGTCAAAACTAAACTAGACTTTGTGTAGATATGAACATTAAATATTTGTAACTTAAAAACCGTAATGCTTATAATTTAGAAATGTATAAAGAATTATTCCCAGATTAGCATTATCCATTTTAAAACGTTTAAAAATTCTTGTGCTGCAAGTTTTACGTTCTACGTTATCGAGTTTAATGATTGACATCCTGATTGTTTTTGATGATCCTCGTTATATGTGCCCAATTGAGTTGCAGTTTTCGAACCAAAGCGGCAGCTGTCGTGTAAAGCTCATTTAACAATGGCAACCCAGGCAGCCCCAACCCTTCTTCCCTTCCAGCCCCCATCATCATTTCATCCTGGAGCACAAAAAGCGCAAGTTGCTCCATGGCGCGTGCAACTCGAAGGCGCTGCTTGCCGCATGCCGCAGCTTCATTAAAATTGCAGCAGCCACCAGTCAGTGAAAGAACAAGAAGGCAAAAAGAGGGTGAGGGAGGTGGCAGTGGCAGTGGCATGAGTGGGCAAAGGGGGAGTAGCACTGGGAGGCGCAAGTGCCAGCAAGATGGCCTAACGACGTCAGCACACAATGGGAGCGCACAATGCGGATGTGTGCGACAAAAACATCAGCAACAACAGCTAAAAAATACAACAACAACAACAACAAAAAAAAATGAACCAAAACGGCAATAGAACATTCCACAATACACCCAAACGCCAGGGGCGTGGCAGGTGGGGGGCGGCAGAAAGGAGAGTAGGCGCCACGGCCTTAAAAGCGGCAAATGACGTCGGTTCTAAGTCGAAGATGATGACGCACAGTGGATGAAAAAGCTCTCATAATGCAGGTTTACGTTATATTTGTATATAAAACACCAAGAATTTCATTGTTTAATCATGCATTGTTTGTTTTACATGTTATACCAGTGACCCATGAAATAAAATAAAAGCAAATGTATGCTTTTCGCCAAATGAAGTCTATTTAACACCCGGCGGAAAAGCATGAAAATGCTAATATTTTCCCAAGCTGCCATCCATTCCACTGCTCGAAGGCTGGCCCAAGAACCCAAGGAGTAAGCGGCAAGGACAGCGACGACATCTCGCGTGACCTGAATTATTGGTGGCATATTGCCACTCATTGACTTTGCCGCAACGCCCGAGGCAAAAGAAAATGCGCCACTCGCCTGAAAGGAGTGGCAGGACACGAAAGAAAGCGGAAGCCACGAGAGCGGGGCGGCGGGTGGAGGGAGGAAAAGGAAAGGATGCGGAATGCCAGGAGTGGGTCCATTGAAGGAACTTAAAGTTTACTGGGCAAACAGTTTGCAGCGACCGGCTTTAATCAATTTCTCTTGAAAAATGCAACACCCAAGACAAAGGAACAAGCGAGCAGGCTTGCCAACGCAGGCCATCCAGCCATCCTGCCATTCCATCCTCCTGGCATCGTGGAGTCCTGGCCTCTCACTGGTATCCTGGCAAGCCCGGCGACAAGGCTGACAATTGTTTGGCGAGTTTGTCAAGCGTGGGACGCGAAATGCAACAGGAGCAGCTTGTACTGCAGCTGCATTGTGGCCTGCCTGCCTGCCTGTCGTCCTTTTGCAATCCTTACAAATGTGACGCTGCTTTGTTTGTTTGTCTCGCTTTATTTCACCACTCGTCGACGACATTGCGGTTTAATAATGTGTAAAGTCAAAGTTATTTGATATACCCAAACAGACGCACTCACATACACATGCACACACACACAGAAGCTCCCACTTTCAAGGATACAATCGCACACATATGTGCCGTGTGCCCACAGCTTTCGTCCTTCCTCCTCCGCCGCAGTTAGTCATTGCTCGGCTCAAGTCCCAGGCGATGGCTTTTCTTCTTTAAATTTATTGGGTTTTCTGTCTGCCATTATTTGTTAGGCACTCCTTGCCACGCCTCCCCGCCCACCAACTCCTGCTCCTGCTCCTTCTACTGCTCCTGCTCATTCTGCTACTCCTACATCGCAATCCCCGTCATCCCCTTCCACACACGTCTCATTTCGCTCGCGAGTTCCGCAAAAATTGAAAATAAATTGAATGACGTTTTTATTGATCTCGATTTTCGTTGGATGCGGTCCCTGTTTCTGCTTTTTATACCCGTTACTCGTAGAGTAAAAGGGTATACTAGATTCGTTGAAAAGTATGTAACAGGCAGAAGGAAGCGTTTCCGACCATATAAAGTATATATATTCTTGATCAGGATCAATAGCCGAGTCGATTTGGCCATGTCCGTCTGTCCGTCCGTCTGTCTGTCCGTCTGTCCGTCTGTCCGTCTGTCCGTCTGTCCGTCTGTCCGTATGAACGTCGAGATCTCAGGAACTACAAAAGCTAGAAAGTTGACATTAAGCATACAGACTCCAGGGACATAGACGCAGCGCAAGTTTGTCGAATCATGCTGCCACGCCCACTCTAACGCCCACAAACCGCCCAAAACTGCCACGCCCACACTTTTGAAAAATGTTTTGATATTTTTTCATTTTTATATTGGTCTTGTAAATTTCTATCGATTTGCCAAAAAACTTTCTGCCACGCCCACTATAACGCCTACAAACCGCAAAAATTGTGTTTAAGACTCTCCTTCTCCCTTCCACTAGCTGAGTAACGGGTATCAGATAGTCGGGGAACTCGACTATAGCGTTCTCTCTTGTTTTTTTTTGTAGCAGTGCTTAGTTTGACGCTTAGCTGTCGCCTGAGAAAAACAGAAAGCAAAAAAATAAAGAAGTCTGAAATGCGGCTTTAGGAGGGAAAATCTTTAATGTCAAGTTGGCATGTATTTGCCAGCTGAAGAGCAATTATTTACATTTCATTTTAATTGATTTTCCTCAACGACTGAAGCCCAGCGCTTAAAATTTAATATACATCAGCAAAATGATGATTGTAACAAGTGACTCAAAGTGTCCGGAATTTTCCCATTCCTTTTGACAGCACTTCTTGCTAATCCAATTTCAATCAACAACTTTCTCGACTGTCTCACATATGTATCTTCTCTAACTTTCCCTACTTTAGGCAATAATCCAAGACAGTCACTCAAGAGTTGATGGCCCAACGAGTCACCTGTCCCTGAATGACACTCGTATGAATATATAATCCTTCACTCTGTCAGCGAAATGAAATTGCAAGTCGAAAGAGAAAAATATTTATTTGTAGAAGACATCGATTCCGAGCGCTATTTACATATGCGCTTTTGACACTCTCCAATCGCCGACTGCATTATCGGAAAATTCCTCGACTTTCGAAGCAATGGATAAACTTGCGACGTTTTTCATTCGATGGATAGAGCGAAATGAATGGCGTGCATCCCTGCTCGCATTTATATTCATCCCGGTCAGGCATTAGTTTTTGTTTGCCTTTGTCTTAGCCATATGAAAAGAAATTGGCGCCCGAACAGGGACTTGTTTGTTGGTCAGAATGGAAAGTTTTTTTTTTTTTGGCTTTTTGGCTTTGGGAGGGAAGTCTGGCGCCCAAGTGCAATTTGTCAGGCTCGTGACTGGCTCATGGTTGGAGTGTGAGAATGAGATCGAGAACGAGAACGGAAAGAAGGAAAATGCTGCGAATTGTTAGCTGCGGAATTGGGAGGAATCCGGCAGTGGGAAAAGCACCTCACTCCATCTTGGCTCGCTTCATTTGTTGGCTTAAGTAACTTAACAACTTTACGCTTGCAACTCGCGTACGCGACTCCTTCGGCGACGTCCTCTTGTTTATATTGATAATGTGCCATTTATTTTATTTAAGGCATGCGCTCGCTTGCTCGATTTGCAGTCACGTTCCGGCAGAGGACGAAATGGGTGAAGGGGGGCGGGGGACGCGGGGATGTGGCAGGACGAATGAATTGTGTAGGTTTCAGCAACTGCGAAATGGCGCACTCGAACTCAAACTCGCAGTGGCACACATGTGAGTGTGAGTTTGAGTGTGGCCATGCGCAAGGACATGCCACAACTTGCTGTTGCATAATGCATTAAGTGCTGGTGGGCGAAATATCCTGGATGGGAGGCAGTGGGAGTTGCTCTGCTGAGTTATTGACTTGAAGTTTGTTGCGGAATTTCCAAGTGCAACGTGTGTAAGGCATAACAAATTAGGCGCGCCTGGCAGCAGAATGTTGCAGCATTGCAAATGAGGCGAACGGGGCGGAGGTGTAATCCGAGTGCTGTGCCACATCCACATAATGGCAGGTGAGAGGACACTGCACTCGCAACAGATTTCGGTGATGTCTTAAGGCAACGAGGGATTTATGCAGTCTTAAAGTGTTTTAGAGCCCATACACAAGATGTTGACAAAGTTGACAAAGGCCTTAAATCAAAGATTTCCTTAACAACGTTCCCTGTTAGGGCGCCACTCCATAGTTTAGCTTAGGTATACCCAAGTATGGGAAAGTATATATACCACAGCTCTCATCAAAACTTCTCACCAATTACCGAAAAAATCACTTTTATGTCCTATTGACTCAATGACAACCGCAAAGTTTTCACTCTTTTCTATACATTTCCTGTCTTTATTTCACTTCTCCTGCCATTTATTCCGAGCAACTATTGATGATTCTTCTTTTCCTTTCTTTCGATTCCTCTTATTGGTGTGCGCTCTATTTCCCATTTTCTGGAAAGTTTTATTTAAATTGGATTTACTTCTTTTTTGGTTTATTTTGTACATTAAGTTGCTTCTGCCATTCATTTCTTCTGCTCGGCTGCTTATTATTATTATCGATTTCAGTGCCGACCAGCAATTTTTCATGCCAAATTGGAGGAGCAAAGGCGATGGCAGAAAATATAGATAATGGAATTAAAAATAATTGGATGACATTGAAAATGCGGGTGAGCGAGCAGAATCAGAATCAGAGCGATGTCGAAACTTTATTATTTTCTCCTTTTTTTTTTTTTTTTTTATTTCAGCCAGTTCCTGTTGCGTTTAAAATTTAATTACCAAAGTATTTCCGAGGCGGCTTGAGGCGATCCGGAAATTCAAGCGTCAACTACAAAATTGGAATAAACAACAGAAAAGGCCCGCAGGAGCGACAAGGAGCGAAGATGTCAAAGTGACCGGCTTTGTTCTCCAGCCATCCATGTATCTCTCTCTCCCTCTCTCGTGCATACGGTTTTTGCAAGCGGAAGAGTTGCCATTTTCATTTTCTTTTGCGGCAGCGCCATTTTCCTTTTTTATTCCTTTCGACCATAATTTGCATGGCATGGGAACTTGACTTTTGTTGGCCCACCCCGCCCCGCAAAGGAAGTGGCAAGAGGGAAAGCTGGCGCGGAAAATATGTTGCATGCGGCGGTGGCGGCGGCAGTGTTGGGTATATAATAGAAAAATAAGGTGCCACACAATATGGCCGAGAGCTTTACAGTTGGTTAAGTAGCAAAAGCGCGCGAAGCGGCGAAAGGACGACGTGGCAAAAGGCGCCGGATAAAGTGGCACCAGCCAAGCGGCAGTCCAGAAAAACGCTCGCTGCGGAAAAGGAGGAGATTTTCCAGCGAGGCCATCTCACCCAGCACAGCACAGCAGAGCACAGCGCCAGAGCATGGCGTTAAAATTGTGTTGACAAGAAAATTATAAACCGGAAAATGTTTTATGTTGTGGCTATGCGATTTTTACCCATTCTTATGCCCTCTCACTTTCACACTCTCGCTCTGCTTACAGTGTATCACTTATTCCCATCTCGCTTTCCGAGTGGCTTTTAAAGTTTCAGCTCTTTAGCTCGCCCATTGTGGCCAAATTAAATTGAGGGGAAATTACCAATGAAATGATGCCAATTTGCTGAAAGGGTCAGAGGTCACTAAGCGAGAAAGAAGCGCTTCGTTGAGCTAAAAGGCATTCCAGTTTGCTGGTAATTTTTTAAGAATTTTCAACACTCGCAGTTAGTAGTTCGAAAATGCCCCCACTTTTCCAACGATTATTATTAGAATATGGAAATTCTTGGCATGGTTCATGTGTAATGCCATTTGACATTAATATACAAATTCTGGATAAGCCCTCTAATGCTGACATTGACCCAGTTTTATGTTTTAATGCTGCTTAAACTTCTTCTTTGTAAAATGGCATTTAAAAGCCGTAGCGTAGCAATAAATTAGTGTCGCGGCCACCGAGAAAAAGTTTATACACGGCCAGGTACACGTGTATTCCATATAGTATAGCCATATAATCACAGGGAGTCGTACATAGGCCTTTCGTCCTCGAACATATACATACGTACATGTATATATATATATATCTGTATGTATATATATATAATGTGCTGGTTACTTGCCACGTTTAAGTTCGTTAAACATTTAAGCCCAGCTCGTTTTGTGTGTCAAGCACACACGTACATGTACAGTGTACAGTGTACACTCATATATACGTACATACTATAGAAAAAGTCGGTGGGGACAAAAAGAGGTGAAAATGAGTGCAAACACACTCGCCTACAATTACAGCACTCAAAAGGGGGCGAAGAACAACGGGGCAAGGCAAATGGAAAATGGAAAAATGCGAAGTAGGCTGGGGAAAAACGCTTGGCGAACGAAATTGCTCGGCAACTTTACTGCATAGTTAATTAATAGGATAACACAATTAATTTGTGGGCAATGAATGTCTGAGCTTTATTTACCCGCCCAGCTGGGCAAAAACTACAAGTGCCCAAGGGTCACTGGGTGTGTATGTCCTTTTCATTTCCACTACAACTTCCACTACTACCACTTCCACTTCCATTGCCATACCCATAACCATACCCATACCCAATTCCAGCTTGCAGCTGCTGCCCCACAGATGATGTGGATTCTGCAGTCAGAACTCGCTTATCACGCAGCTGTGGTTTCGGATAATTGCCAAAAGGCTTATGAGATTTCCCAGGCATGGCCAGAAACTAACCGAGGCGCCAGTCTGACCCGGCTCCTAATGATCCATCAAAGATAATTGGAAATGTTTTGGGGTTAGGCTTGATTAATGATGCAGGTCAGGCATTGTACGGAGAAATGGCCAGAATTATGAATATTTAATATGCATTCAAATTCGACACGGCTTAGATTAAATCATAAGTGGATTTTAACTACAATTTCGGACACACACATTATAGATTTTAACTCTAAGAATTGTAACCCATTAGAGTTAGCTTGAAAGTAATATACTTTTATTTGCAAACTTCGATTTGGAGGTTTTGTAACTAAAGGTTTAGTTGGAAATTGTAACATCAGCAGAGATTAATCTATAACTAAGTCCAATAAATGGCTCTGGTTTGGGGTTTCCCATGAACAAAGAGAATTTTGGAGCCTCCCTAATACATTCATTGAGGCCCAAGTCGCAAAAGGTAAACAGTGCAAAAAATGGGAGGGCTCAATTAACAATGCCCACCCCACTCACCACACAGTAAACAGAAAAAAAATAAAAATAAATAAGCGTGGATCCTGCGAGCCAACGAGCTACTTACAAACATCAGTTTTAACTATTGTTTGCACACTAGACTCAAGAGCGACAAAGCGAAATGGTTGGGGGCGCTGGGATAAAAAGGACGAACTATGCCCAACTTTAAGGACCGAGTCGCTCGCTTTGGGTTTTGTTTGGAATAACAAAAGGCCGTTGGCCAAACAAGCTGCCAGCGACGCCTAAAAAGCGGCAACGTAAAATTTCAAAACGTAATTTTTTATGCTGTCACAAATTTGATGGTGATGGTGATGCTATGCTACCGCTCCACCTACTGCTCCTTCTACTGCTACTACTGCTGCCACTGCTGATGATGATGGCATTTTGTCAGCATTATTATACTATACATAAAATACTCCACTTTATGTTGCCATTCTTCGGCAGTTGTTTGTTTGTTGCGGGTAGAACAAAAAAGCTTAATAAAGAAAACACCAAACAGGCAACTTAATTTTTTCCTGCCCCTTTCTTCGCCATTGTCCTGTTTAAAAACATCCTTTTGTTCACCCCTTTTGTTTCGCCCCCTCACTAATTTGCCACGTTGCCGTTTTTCGGGCGGTAAAAAAATTGAGGAAAAGTGGGAACCTCTTTGGCTTTGATTGTATCTGCCCTGCGGCAGGTTGTTTGTTTCGCAAGTTATTTACGATAAGATCAATAGAATCGGTACTACGACGGAAGGGGGTGTGTATTCTTAAAGCTATAATCTTAACTTAATAATTGAATTTTAAGTGCTTTACCTTGAAGTTATCCATGTCTATGAGTTGCGTGGCCTAAAATCACGCGGATGGTGACAGACGATTTTAGTTATTCAGTTGAGTTTAAGAGAACGTTTTATTTTTGCATTATACTTTACACAGAGAAAATCCCAGACTTGGTGTTTCAACTTTTTGAATGAATTACTACTCAATTAGTCACCGATTCTCCGTTTTTCTCTATGTGGTTTTTTTTTAAGGGTTTCGATGGGTGGTGGAACTCTCTTATTTGTAAGCCAAAAGCTAAAGCCTTCTACTCGGGACCCAAGACTCAAGCCTCAAGCACACTCACGCACACATTCTCAAGTGTCAAGCTCAGACCGGCGCTGCATTTAGCTGTTTAGCTGCATTTAATTTATATTTTATTTGGTAGGCACTTAGAGAGACAGCCACTAAGTATATAGTGTGTGTATTTAAGATATGTATATATAGAAGCACAGAGATACCAAAAACGAAAATGGAGTTTATAAAAGCACAGAAGCACAAACAACAAAAGCGAGACAAGATCAGTTTTCGTTGAGGCCCTTAATTTGGGGATTCGATGTTGCTTTGAAATATATATTATTTCTAATTATTTTGTTTTTTTTGTGGAATGAGAAATCAAGACTTAAAGCTTACGGTCTACGAGTCACACGAAGCAATAGAGGGGAGTTGAGGGTATAGACGGTTTGGTGTTTGGTGGTTCTAGTTCGGTTTAACATTGGGGGGGTGGGGCTGATACTGACCTTGATGCTGTCGTAGCAGGCGGTGACCTTGCCGTTCTGGACCTCCACGTTGGCCGGGGGATGGGCGAACTTGCACTCGGTATCCTGGCGCGAGCATTTGTTGCGCTGGAACTCGCGACAGACCTCCAATTGCAGCCAGCGCGAGTCCTTGCCGTTGAGCAGGCTGTTCATATTGACAACGTTGGCCATCGTGTTTTTTGGGGTTATAGATATATAACTATATGCTGTTTACGGATCTGGATCTGGATCTGGATCTGGATCTGGGATAGCTGGATAGTATTTTGTATAGTTATAGCCTAGCGACTAGAGAGTTTTTTCTTGCGTTTTTATTGTTTTACTATACGTTTTTATTGGTTTTTTTTTAGGTGCTCCGCTCGCGACACGCACACACAAAAAACACTAAGTTCAAGAGCACAGATCAGCACCTATATATGTATATAGCATAGATCTATGGCAGATGGTATGATGGTATATCAGTTGCTTTCTGGTCTTTATCGATTTTGTTCGTTAGCGTTTTTGTGGAGTACAAAGCTTGTGGGGATAGCTGATAGCTTGGGCTTTAATTTTGATTCAAATCGAACGACGCTTATTCAAATATATAGATGTGAGTGTGTGTAGATACATATATCTATAGATAAACGCAGCTGTTAATTTTTGTATTTTATATTTTACTGCTTTTTTTGTGTGTAAGCTGAGTTTACATTATCTGAAATGAGAGTAAAAGAGAGAAATAGAACTTTAGGATCATACCGACTTGGTTCACATTCCAAGAGAGATAAATAGAAATGGCGAAAGACAGAGATAGATAGTCGTATAGAGAGAGAGACAGAGCGATTCTAGGTATAAGTGAGAGATGTGGAAACTGATCATGTTTTTTTTATATATATTTTTTAGATTTTAGGGGTTAGTAATGCGCAAGTCGTTGTGTTATGATTTTATGCAGAATGCAATGCTCAAATGATAATTATAAACAAAAGACAATCGACAGACATAACCATATCACTATGGAGTATTTAATATGTAATATATTTGCGATAGATTCCTAGACTAAATGAGCGAATGGTGTGCAAAATAAAAGTTCTCGTTTCATACAACTTATGATATAGTCACTAAAAATAGTTCACCAGATATACACAAATGAATATCTGGTTGTATACAATATATATAGTATATTTAGTTTATATAGAGCGTGAGCAGCGTTTGGCATCCAGTTTGCAGCTTTCTGGAGGGTATCGCAGGGTATCCAACAGCCAAAACAGCCAAGAGCCACAGCTAAAGATCCACAGCCAAATAGCCAAATTAAGCCTAGCCCCTAAGGCAATTCATCGCAATGCACATAGACCAAATAAAAAGATTACTACGGATAAATATTATGAACTAAAGTGCACTAATGGTCGCTCAGATACGTACATACATAAATATATATGTTTATATATTCGTGTATCTGTAGGCCCGGCCCAGCGGTGTTTAGCAATTAATTTGTATAGGTAGGTATATAATATTTTTTGATCGTTTTTAGCTAAGCAACATTTAAGAGAGAGACACCGCCTGAGAGAGTAGTGTTTAAGACTCGTATATATATTCACTTTTTAGCAAATTTCTTTTTATAGCAATGGGATAAATTGTTAAACGCACTTACCGCTTGATACATATATTTTATTTAACACTTATTGCGATTAATCAAATACTGTAAAAAGAATTTTGTTTATAATATACATATATAGTAAAGGAAAATGCATGAGGAAACTGTTACTTAGGATAGAGAAGTGTAAATAAATTTCAAAAATCACCAAGTGACACAATCATCGATGACGGCACACTCAATTTGATATTGATATTTTGTTGTTATTAGCATTTCAGCTTGTGTTTATTTGCCATTGCATTGTGTTTTGTTTGATTTGTTTTTATCTTCATTTGAACGCCTGTTGCAATTGTTGTTGTAATCGTGTTTGCATTGGTGTGCGTGTATGTCTTTAATCTTATCTTATCGCAGTCAGCGGCATATGAATCAAAGTTTTTTGAAAATGGGAATCTATAAAGCTTTCTTGGCTTGTCTGTGTTTTTTTTTCAATATTAAATGGGCTTGGACCGGTGATACATTAATGGGGAGTGACGAACTAATTTTGCAATCGAAACTGATATGAGTAAACTGACAACAAATGCACAAATTTAGTTAAATATGCGATTTGGTGTGGCTGCACTTCTATTCGATAATGTTGAATGCAAAATTCCTCTCGCTGTTCAATAAACATTCTCCCAAAAGCCAAATATTTCCTATCTAGCATTTGGCATTTCCAAAGATATCACACCGACACACTGACAGCAAATTATCTCAGCCAAGTCAATTCGAAAATATACCAACGAAGACAATTAATAAACTTCATTGAGAACACACATACAGAACGTATTCTATCTAGTTTCTGTTAGTATATGGATTTGTGGATACGTTCGCATGATGTCAGCTGCAAATTGCTTTTCCGTATTTTAACTTGATTTCCAAAGATATAAATTGTGATTTAATTTATGAGCTGAGAAATTGAAGACCCATCATCTACTTGCGCGTGTCTATGTGTGTGTGTGTGTGTGTGTGTGTGTGGGTGGGCTAATGTTTATGGCATGTATTAAAATAATTCTTGAAAACTTTTTCGGCTAAAACAAAAAAAATCTCTATCCACAGAAAACCGACCACGGGGAAAAAACAACAGAAAAAAATAGAAACACGCAAGTGAAACAGACGGGACGCCCACACAAGCGGACGTGGCTGGGCATCAGGCTATGTGGAATATATAGAAGATATTATAGCCAACAGATACAGATACAAATACAGATACAGAAGTACTGAATTCGAAACAGCGCCAGAAATTAGCAGCCGTGTCATTGACGCAGTACGAAAATTTATGACCAGAAGCGGGTGTGGAAATTGCTGCACGAAAATAAACTTCCCAATAGTGTTTAGACGTGAAATTGGGCCAAGAATAATCGAAGGTTCTCCTGTTTGTGCGAACATACATATGTAAATATATAGATTGGTGCATCCGCCGACCTACAAATAACCTTCAGACCTACTGCTTTCAAATCTAAGGACACTCGCAACGCGGCGTTTTTCGGTTATTAAAAAATCATTAAGAGAATATAAAAAGAAACGAAATTAAACTGACGGACAAAAAACGATGCAAATTGATGTAGACCCAGACCCCGAAGACAAACAAGTTCAACAAGTTTTGTCCGTAGGTTTTGTTTTCCTTTTTTCTTTCTGGTTTTTCGGTCGCGTATCAAAAAGTGTTTTGAAGGTTAAAGTTACCGAAAAAAAAGCGATGAAACATCTGAGAATCGAAGAAACCAGCAGCAGCCAGGGAGAGAGTGAAGATTGAAAAACTGTTAATTTCCAAAGCTGTTAACGCAACTCCACTAAATATTTGTTCACATTCGCATTTCACATGTGCCCAAGTTCGACTTTATGTTTATGCAAGCTGGGTCAACACAAAGGCAGCTGTGCTGCCATCAGAATTTTTGGGCAATCCTAATTGCATCTGGAGCTGTGGACTACTTTGTTTATCCGTTTTTTGTTTAATTTTCAATAGTAAGAAGCGATTCCGAAATATTGTGTAAATGAGGAAATACTAGTCTTTGGAGAATTGGCAAAGTAATTTATCTACAATTTATGCGTGAGTATTTATGAACTATTTCTATTTGGTTGGATGCTAGAAATCAAAAAAGGATCGTTGATCTTGATATTTTAATTGTTAAAAGGGTATGCTCTTTGCTAGAAAATAAATGTGGAAGTTCCTGTTTTAATAAAATTTATGATTTAATTAATTTCTAAAAAGCTTAATAAATATTTATTGCCCTAAATAACGAAGACTCTGATTAGTGCCAGTTATTTGATAATTACCTAGATTAGATTATCGCACTGAAATCTGCTCTAAAATAGTGGTCATTGTACCATAACAGCTGTTTAAAGGCAAAAGGTTATTGTTATAGGTTGACAAACAGACAGTTCTTTTGGTTAAGCTTGCAGTTTTGGCCATTAGATAACATATTTTATCTATTCATGCCACCGCAATCAATTAACCGTTCTTTATAACTTATCCAGCTATCCATTACCCAACACACATGCCCCCATAAATAACGTGGAACTCCATACACTCAAAGCAAATCGAGAGCGTTTTGCTGATAAGGCGACAAACACAACGAATAGAACGCTGCAGTTAGCAGTTGGCTGTGAAAGCGCATTTATTTTTCGTATTTGTATATACTCTTATTGATTTCTTTTTTTTTCAGATATGCGACTTATATTGTATACGGATGTATGTAGATATGTTCATACATACATATATCAACTTGAGCGCCCGCCGACTTACGAAGTTGTGACTAAAGCCATACACAAGTCGCGGCAAATACCTCAGAGGGCCGAAAACAACAGCAAAAACGCCAAGTTTTAGCTCTCGCCCCGCGGCCGACAAGTTAATGCATTTAAAGAAACATTTACGCAAGTGAAGCCGTAGCAAAACATCGGTCACTAACCGCTCTGCAACATTATACAACGCTCCTCTTAAGCCCCGCAGAAAAAAAATATAAAAAAACGGAGCACCCCAGAAGGTATGACATACATATTTAACGATGCGCTCATAAAAAAAAAAGTGAAAGAAATGGGTGAAGCCCGGGGAGTTTGCGAGTTAACCAGGTTCGACGGCTGCTATCAATAAACGAGATTAGATAAAAACGGGTTGAACCCTATACACTCATACTGTCATACTGTAATATGCATAGACCTTATTCGCAACCACAAATAAAAAAAAAAAAGTTGAAAGAAGATAGTAAAAGCAAATATCCTACTCATTATGACAACAACTGGAATGAAGTAATAATTTACAATTATTCTACTTGCATATCCCAACTAAAAGTTGTTCAACGAACTGCAGGAACAGCAAACTTTCCCAGCTACAAACCGCGAACCGTAGCAAAACCCATCAAAAGATGGTACGACTTAAATGTCAGCCATTTATGGCAAGTGGCTAAATGATCGGCTTGCTTTGGCTTATGTCATTCAGGTGGGTCGAAAAAAGACAGACAACGGCTCTATTTTTATTCTACAGGTAAAACGCCGCTCCAAAAATGGTGTTTTGACTTGCCCAATTAATTCTCATTGTCATCCATCTGACTTGGCTAATTAATTTGGCAGTACACGTTGCGTGGGCTGCAAAAGATTATTATTTCTTTAGCTTCATTAGTTTTCTAGGCTTTTGAAGACACATCGCTGACGGAATTCATTGACAGCTATTAGCGCTTTTTGTGAGATACTTTTCGAAAGTTGGTGCTCAGATAAAAGAAATGCATTCACATATACTTTTCAGGGGGCTGCCCTTATTTGGTCTGGCTGTATAATTTGGCAGAGCTCTCGAATAGGTGCTGAAATAATCTGCAGATCGATCTATATATGGCATAACGTATGTAACTAATGGGAAAAAGCAGAAGAAAACAAAGCGTGCCGAAAGCATAAGTAAATGAATTCGATAGGGAGCTATCAGATTTCTTAGGGAAATGTGGGGTTTAAAAAAAATAATTACAGATCTTGGTTTAAAGTAAATCAAACCAAAGCGAAACCAGTAATAGTAAGAGCTTTGCTTTATTAGCATTTGTTTTTCATTTTTATTATAGTAAACCCGTAAAGTTTTCATTATTGATTACTACAAATGAAAGTAAGAAAAACTTTCATTTTTTAATTTCGAAAACCTTGCCCTAGGCCCAAGATCTTTCAGCATCCAATAAAAATCCACCTGATCTCGTCTTATGCAAAATCAAATCAAAAGCTCATTGTCACGTTTTTCTCTCAGCGGAATTCATATTCAAATTTTCGTTCACACAAGCAAATCAATTTCTTAGGCGTAAAACGCGATCATCAGTAATTACGTCAGAGGTCGAAAAGCATACATATATAGCATATATAGCTTTATACACACAAAACTGAATCGAAAGAAGAGGCCGAAAAATAAAAGCGAATGGGGGGAAATCAAAAACAAAATTCATAAATGAGAGCGAGCTCTATCGCGCTCATATACTTTTTTTTGGCATATTCATAACATTTGGCTTATCTTAAAAATACGAGAGCGCCGTCACAAACACAGATACAGATACCAATACAAGTACAAATACAAGCACAACCTGAAAATCTGGCGATGAAGAGAAGGAAGAAAAGTGCGAGCAACAAATACTCAACAAATTTTCATAGATTTCTGTGCCTAATTAATTTCGCTGGCGAAACGTATTTATGTTTATATATTCCCAACGTGCTGATGATGAACCCCAAAATAGCCGAACCAAAGTGAGAGAATAATATTTATAAAATTAAATATTTCACAAAATTTCAGAAATCGAGAGAATCGAGTTAATCTTTGAACTAATTTGTGTGCACATAATCACATTGCAGACACGCCTCGAAATTCGCAGACTCTCGTCTCCCATGGGAAAGGTTAACCAATCAATTCTGCCTTCAATTGATCTCAATTGTGCGTTGCCCCAAGGGCCAGTGAAGGGTTAAAGATGCCGACGTTATAATTCACCATTGGCATTATGCAAAAGCGTATAAAAACTTTGTCTCTCGGCCACAAAAACAAACTTATTTTGGGACTGCAGTAGAGAGTCGTTCCAAAAACGCTGCCAAAAACAAAAAAAAAAAAAGAGGCGGCGGTGAGGTGGTGTATCTTTTGGGGGGCTTGTGGATGCACAGCTGCAGATACATCCAAAAGATACATCCAAAATGTGCGGCAGCTGTCGCCTGTTATGGGAGCTGCCTCAGATACTCGGATACACGGATACTCAGATACACGGAGGTACAACAACACCAGCAACCGACGAAACACGTTCAAAATTTCTTTTTCGACTCTTCGGTTGGTTGTTGTGTTTTGGCATGTGCTAAGAGAATTATGTTAGGGTGTGCCATCTGTATCTTTTTAATTGAGGAAGCTGCATTCAACCTCCAATTGGGTGTGAAAGAAGTTATGTTTATTTCGAATTTTATATTGCCAAAATTTATATTTACTAAGCTATTACATTATACAGACACTTATAGGACCATAGTTTGTAGTAAAACCAGTGTATACCTGGGAAATGAAAATCTACAAGAAAAAGCGCTAAAACAAATGCACAGTTACCAAATTTTTTTTTTACTATATTTAGGTAATCTACCTCTAAAATTTGGAACTCCAGCTAGTCTGAGTCACCCTAATCCTACGATGCTCCCAACCAGATACAAAAAACACAAATATCTATTTGTTTTTTGTTTTTTGTTTCTTTTTCTTTCTTTTCGACTTGTTCGCTGCCTCAGTCGACGTCGACGTCGACGTCGCAGCTGCTATGCGCTTATTGAAAAAGCCAAATACAAAATTTCTAGCAACGAAATAAAAAAAGTGTTTGATATTTTTAGAAAAAAAAAGACCACGAGCACATGTTTCAAAATATCAAAAAAGATGAAAACTTGAACGAGAGGAAACGACCAAATGGAAACCAAGATCTGAAAATCTTCGAAAGGAAATGAAATGTTTATGTGATTGCAGAAAGAAAATGATGCGATATAAAACAGAATCCCATCGAAACGATATTTGGACTATAGAAATTATAGAGAATTTCGAATATTTCCGGCATTAAAGAAAAACTCGATCCAATTTTTGCCAATTTTGGATTAAACCTATTGGAGAACATTGTTTTTAGCTATGTATTTATGACAGATGCACGTTTGATTATATGTATTTCCTAGCATTTATTAACAAGCATTTGCTCATGAGCAACTTGCATTGCTTTGAGTTTTCTAGCGCTTTAAGGCTAGACCTTTTCATACCTTTCGTCTGAACTCTGACACCTTTTCGAGTGCTGTCATCTCGCATCAAAACTAAAATCGCGAGTCGAGCAAACAGACACAGCTACATATGTACATATGTGAATATACGACGCTATTTCCACACTTTCGACAACCGAAAGGGGGTGTTCCTATCGATATTTACGACCTATTGAGAAGAGCTTAAAGCACAAAACCCTCTTACTACAAGTCAAACACATATATTTCTCCCAGCGACGTTTTTTCTTTGCCTTAGTCTTTTTGTACTGCGGCATGAGTTTTGGCGAAAAATCGAATCGATTAGTCATGCCAAAAGTCCTCAAGTTTTCATCCCAATCCCCTTCACCAACCAAATATGAAACCGTCTTGTGGCATTCGTGGCGTTTTGTAGTTATGGTTCGAGTTTGATTTTGATTTTTTGAGTACGTTCGATGTGTACGGTGGGGAAAAAGTGAATGACTTGTCAGAGTGTATTGAACAAATGGACAGAAATAACAATTCATTTTTGGCATTTTCCAAACAATTTCTTTGACTCATATTTCTGCAGCAACATATTTTTGACACTTTTGTCGATGATGATGATGGGCAAAAATAAAAAGTAAAAATACAAGTATGTATAAACGAAATGTGTCAAACTTTTGCTTTTTGTTTTCCAGTTGCCAGCGGGCAGAGCTAATTCAATTTGCATATTCTCAGACTGGAGGAAAACGAAACAAATCGGAAAAATTATAATAACAATCTTTTTTGCAACTGAAACCGAAGCTAGGACCGAAATAAACATAAATTTAATGGTTACGACTTGGCAAGAGCACGGGGTGTGGGCTTTTGGGTGGAGAACCACATAAAAAACGTGACTTTTCGTTAAAACAAAATCTATGTATTTGCATGTGCGTGTACAGTGCGTTTCGTGATCGTATTTGCCATGAGTTCATCTCTAAATCGATTGGCAGTGTCAGAAGAAATCCGGTAATTGAATCAGTTTCGTTTAACAAAGTAATCACATTAAATTTAAGAATCATGTCTGCTTTCTGTTCGGGTGTCTAAACCCATTAAATATCCTAAGCTTTCAAAACAATTTCATTTAGCCATTAATTCAGTAATTGCCGGTTCGCAGGCGTTTTGTTTTATTGTCACGTGTGTTTCTTTACAGCGGCTTAATAGTGCTGAAACGCACTGTAAATACCGCTCGACTTAGTTGTGTTTTTTTGTTGGTTTAATGGTCGTCTAGGCCTTGTCCGGCTTTAGAATAAAAATGGCTAAATTTGCATTACATTACATCGCGAATTTTTATAGTTTTCACCGTGCTTTTAAGTTAATTAACTCCACACATGATATAAATTCATGTTAAGCTCTTAGGGCTCTTTTCGCAAATAATGTGGATATATTTAACGTATTTAATGCCCATTTATGTGGAATAACCATTCCCATTTTCACTCTGACAAATTTGGTTTGCAATTTGTTGAATTTTAATTATTATTTCACAGTTCATTAGGCTCAATTTCAATTTGATTTTCGGTCATTAAGCTTTACCAAGCCAAGTGAACGGGATGTGCATTATTTTATCAGATTAAACAAGTTTTTTTATGATTATGATACTCTTATTAAGGAAGAATTTATATTTTGTGGCCGAGTAAAGTAGTTTATTTTCAATAAAAAATTAATTTTTGCGTATATTGTTCCTAGCTTTAGGCTTACATGTATTATGTAGTGTTTTATATTTTTTCCAGAGGATACTTTAGTAAAATAGATTTCTTTTATAATTATGGAAACAATAACTAGCTATTAAGTTATTATTTAGAGCCAGAAATATTTTTTTTTGTGAAGTTTGTATTCAGCTATCTCTGAAATATCGAAGTTACATATATCGATGTTTCTGTACCTTTTTCAGCACTAAATAAATCTAAGTGACTTGCATTTTAATGCCCAATTTTTTGACAATATGCTAGTACTTTTGCAACACTGCACTTAAAAAACGCTACTTAAGGAATATTATAATCAACTTATTATTTAAACAATAGGGAACTACATTTGCTTAACTTTGAAGAACATTAGTTTCCGTAACATTCTCTTTTGTAAATTATCTGTCATTATTCTTTTACTGAGTCTTGTGAACAACTTTCCCTACGATGTTAAGTTTTCCCTGTCATGAAACAGAATTTCCGACTTTTCACTTGGCATCACCGAAAATTCGACAACAATAACAAACAAGACCACGAAATGTGGCAAGAAGAGGAAGAGAAGATGGGAAACCGATGGATAAAAAAAACATAAACTTAAGACGAAGGCGAAAAAAGAGAGAGAAAACAAAAGAAAAAACACAACGATCTCTTTTTTGTTTTAAAGTATAAACACCTTCGGTTGTCCAGCTGACTTGTTGTTGTTGTTGCTGCTGGCAAAGTTGAAGTTGTTGAAATTGTTGTTGCTGGGTGAAAAAGCGGCTGCTGTTTTATTTTCTTGTATTTGTTTATTGTTTAACTGCTACGCCGATGGTGAATTGAAAATGTATTTTTAACCTTTTTTTTCTTGACGCGCTGTGGTGTGTGTGTGTAAACTAAACACGCGCGTTGTTGCAGAAGTCGTTGTTATCGTTGGTTTTTTGCGGCACGACGTGACGTCATTAAGATGCCGGCTAAAAACAATGGATTTTGCGATTTTTCCGGACAATTTCCCTGCAGCGCTTGCACTATTTTTACTCAATTTTCATGCACGACTTTCGACAACTTCTTTTTTTTTCTCCTTTTATTATCTGTCACACACAGAAACGAACACACACACACACTTTTGCTGAGCACCTCACATACACGTGCACTCGCGTTGTTGTTTCTTTAGTTGTATTTTTGACAAATTTTTCCGCGTTTCTAGAGTTGTAGCCAAAAACTTTTTTGATGACGGCGTTTTTTTGCAGAAAAGTGATTATTTCAGTTTGCGGTGACTGGGCAGAATGTATTGTGTTTGTTATTATTTAGCTGAGAGCTGCTATTTCTTTGAGGGGATTTTCTTGAGTTTTTCAGGCAGGCTCTGCTGTAATTCACTTTTCCGCTGACAGAACCGCTTCCATCGAAAAATTTTTCGAAACTGAAAGCAGCAATATTTTTCTGGCCATTCCATTCCAATTCGACTCGAAACTCTCTCGCGCTCTTCCTCTCTCGTGCCTTTCTCTTTCGCTCGCTCCACCTCCCCGAGAACCGACCGTGGGCCGAGTTAACCCATAATGTGGCATTTCCGTAACTTCAAATCGGAACACTCTAAAGAGTATAATTTGTAGAAAAGTTGGTTAAGTATAGTATATGCGTTTGGTTTACTCTTTTTTTCAGCTAAAATGATATTAATGTGCACCTTTTACAATAGTTTAATCAAGCAGAATGCCTAAGCAACCTACCACTTCGCAAAGAAAAGTTAGTTTGCCCCACAGTGCAAAGTGCTCTCTTGCGCTCTCTTGAAGAGCACTTTTATCCGATGAAGAGAGTTCGAGTGATTTTGCTTTGTTGGTCAGCGAGGGGGTTTCTTAAGGGGTTGCCGAGTTCAATGAAGGCGAGTCGAGTTGACAATCAACTAAAAGGTTAACTGGCCAAAAGTAGACAGACTTAAGCTTTTTGGCGTAGGTTGCGGACTATAAAATAGCCTGGCAACTAAATATTGCAAATCGATGACTAAATGAATGCAGGAAACTAGATAATGAATTTTTTGTGGCTCTCTCAAGCCTTAAATAAATCGATTTGATGGGGTGATAAAAATAATTATTTAACTGTTATACATTGAAGAGAGTTTTAAGAATAAGATTTAAGTCCCTTGAAATTATTTTTTTTTAGATAATATAACCAACACGTTATATACATATAACATTTTTGGGCAAGAAAATATTTACAGTTTAGAGGATTTTTTGTTAATTGGTAATAGTCAGTTTATAATTTATACTAAATAAGCACTGAACATATAATAACCAATTATAATTTATTTTTGTAATCTTTCAAGGTGCAAAACTTTACTGTTTTCGTTAAGACCTTGCTAAAAAGAATGCTATGCATATCTTTAATATGCATAAAGAGTCGAAGATCTTTCTTGTGTCATGAACTGCATCTTAAGATCATAGGTTTTAAAATATTAAAAAATAAAACATATTTTGAAGGCAACGATTTTACATATTCCTGCAGTGGTCAGCTAAATTTTGAGAAATACCATCGCTCTAATTGCCCACACACCGCAATGATAATTAATGTTTTTCCTTCGAACAGCTTCGATTTGGGCATTTGGGCCTGAGGACAGAAATAAGTGAACTTAGTGAATTGGAACTTTGCTCGCTCTGTCAAAGTCACCTTCAAAGTGTGTTCGATATGTTCTAAATCATTTACGTAAATGCATCCCATCCATAACGGTATAGCTATATATCCGAATGCAGCCCAGCGTGCCAGAAATAGAAATATGTAACGCACACACACACACTTATAGCCACAACTCTTGACATTTCTATGTCATAAATTTGTTTCGTTCTTTGGATTTTTTGGCAGCGTGCACTGAGCAAAAGATATGCTACTACTACTACTACTAGCACCCCCCACATGGCAATTAAAATATGTGCGGGGAGCACCGCCCTCCCCCTCCCCTCTAACGCACTCACACTCATTCGGTGTAGGTTAATTGTAATGAAAAGTGAATGTAAGCGATTGCAAGAACGGAAAACGAAGTACGACCAGAACTGGCATGTGAAAGCCATATGAAATGGGCATGGAGAGAGAGCGATCTTCGACCAGATCGACCAGGAACGCCCCCGCAATGAATTTAGCTCCACTATATATCCATACTGGATATACGCCGCCCCGCCCCCCTGCATTTGGCTTATTATTAGAAGTGCATCGGTGTGTGTGTGTGTGAGCTCACTATTTTTAAACGATTTCAAATTGAAGTTTTTGTCAGTGACCCGAGCGAAGCAACAAAGAGTGGTAATGGAGCTTGGGGGCAAGTGAAAGGTTTTTGGTCTTGTGGCAAATTATGCACAATAAGTTACAGCGTTACAGTCGCAAACTGAAGGAGTGGCAAGTAAATAATGTTTACTAATAGTAGAGATAAATCCAATTTGGAAGGTGCCGAATCACTGCTGAAACATGTAATTCATTAGGACTTGGGATATTAACAAGATTAACATAGTAATCTCATATTAGTGTAGCAACCAACCAACCAACTCATTATATTAATCCTTGCATCTACTTTTTCACTCCCAACGCTAATGACCCAGCAATTAATAACTTATAGACAGCACTTGCGATTCCATCATCGTCGTAGATCCACGTATTTATAGAAGATGTTATCGGCAAATGACATCTCTTTCTCGGTACCCAAAAACGCCCACTGCAGCATCTTGAAAACATCATTAACAACACATTTATCGGCGCTGCCTCTGCTTCAGCCCGCTGCAGCAGCCTTTCAAATGTGGGCTGCCAGCGTCTGCTACGGATTGGGATTCGGTCCGAGTTACAGATACAGATACAAATACAGATTCGGATACAAGCGCTGGCCGAAAGATACTCGTAGTGGTGCTAGTGGAGCGAAACCGGTTCCGGGCAAAATCAAAAGTTGCGCAGACGTCGCCGACTCAGCTGCTCTGCTGACCAAGCCGGAGTTTTGGGCGTCGTGGGGTGGGGAGGGGGACTGGAAGCTGCGCGGGGACGGGGCGGAGCTGGAGTGCTAAAGTACACAAAGGCAAAGTTTTCGAGATCGATGCACAGGGAGAAACGTTCAAGTGCGTTCAAGAAAGTAAAAGCTTAAGTTTGGATATTTTTATAAACTAATATTAATATCATTATATCTATAACTTTTATATCTACAGTACACAGAGGCAAAGTTTTCGGGGAGAATCGTTCAAGTGCTTTCAATCTAATCTTTACACTTTATCTTTATAATCTAATATTAATATCATTATGATATATATAAGCATTATATCTATATAATATAATAATATCTTAATTATCAGAAAACTCTTTTGCATTGAAACCTTTTACATATGTACATAATTAACACTTTCAGGGAATAGGGATTAATGATTTATTGCACTTTTATCTAATCTTATACCTCACATGTACATACATATATGTGTGGATGCTGCTGGTACACTTACAAGGCGCCACCCCTTTTCTGCGAGTGCAGCGGTCCGCGCGTGAAGTAGTGTAGGTAAATGAGATTGGGGACCCGGCGTATAAAACGGGTTTACTTCTCTTCTCGTTTGTGCTACACCTTTTGCGCCTGTTCCTTGTTCCGATCCCCATTCGAGAACGTGTTTCAAGGCTTTTTTCTTTTTGGAACGGCGGGGTGTGTAACCAGTAGCAAAGAAAACAAAAAGTAAATAAGAAGGCGCAGAAAAAGGAGGTCGCCGAATGAAAAGATCGCGGCCAAACAAAAGGCAACTAGACGAGAAAATCGCGCTAAAGGGATTGGCCCGTTGCCGTCGGGGCTGCAAAAGGAGGTGGGTAATTTGTATATTGGCATAGGAATAATAAGGCCCACCCTAATCTAATTAGAAATAACGGCAAGAACAAGTCGAGTATTTCTGCGCACGCGATCGCAAGAGACCGGCTAATGCATATAAATTGGCATAAATAAAGCAAAAGTCACGTCGATCCGTGTCCAAAAACCAAAAGCCAAACCAGTTTCAAATTCCAGATCCAGATCAGATCATCGCAATGACGTAGTATTCTTATTTCTCCAACGCGATACTCTATACAACTGCAACCTGAGTCAGCTCCTTTGCGCCTCTCTTAAGAAACTCCCCAAGAGTTCGGATCGAGCAAATAAATGCTTGTATATGCATGTAAATATGTGCGTGGGTGCCGCACAAGTTGAGTCACTCGGCATCGGATTTCCCCCCCTTTAAAAGATGCCACCATGGATCTCTTACCACTCAAAGGTGCCGAGTGCACAGGGGGTCTGCTCTTGAGTGACATCGAGTTTGAGTTTGAGTGTACTCATGCGTAGATATGCCGCTGAGACTGAGCGCCAGTTTGTCTCGGGCAAAGTGTTCCCACTTTGTCGGGGGTTGCAAAGGAAATTCCGAGTGTTTTTCCTGCAGAGCTTATAGAACTCATAGATGATATCAGTTGAGATTAATGATCATTATATTTTAATGCTTTTAATACTATTTAAGTGCTTTTTTTAATGGAGTTCTGAACAACTTTTATATGAATTAAAACATGATAGATACCTTTAGATGAATAGCTTTTAATTATTATTATCAAAAGGGCTAAACATAAATGTAACTTAAGGACTTGAAAGCAATGCATTTCGTTTGTGAAATCGTCTCAGAACCTGAATAATGTTAATATATTACACAAAGAACCCTTATTTTACATAGAAATTACTTTGCACATTTAAATTCGAATTTTCTAATTCATCTAGTACAATGTAGATTTGCATAATGTGCCATTCTACTCCTTACCATTCAATGTACGGCTATTGTTTTTATTTTGATTCGCACCTTGACTCCGTGTTGTTCATTAGATCTCTCTATTTTCAAGTTGGCTCCTATCGCTGCCTGCACTCGAATTCAAATTAAGCAAATTACCGAAAATTTCGTTTGCTTGGCCCTTCCAATGTGTTGCCCCCACTGCACCTGCCACGCCCCCTGCCCCAGTGTTTTCTTCTTCTTCGCTTAATTACTTACAACTAACTGCAGGGCGAAAAGTTTGCACAGCCCGCCCCCTTTTTGCGCCCACCTAACTGCCACTGCTACTTGCAGTGCAATTGAAACCGAAGTTACAATCGCATATCAGGCCCTAAGACAAAAGGCAAACATGCTTGGCTGAGTTTCCACCGAAAAGTGGGCGGCGGGGCCTTTTTGGGGGTAGGGTGGGGGCGTGGCAGCCAGACTGCATAGTCGAAGAAATTACGCTGATTGAACACTAATTTATTTGTTTGTTTGTTTCAACATTTTCGCGGCATTAAAGGGGCGATTTGGGTGGCGGCATCGAAAGACGCAAGTGGAAAAGTGGATAAAAAGTTTTCCCTCCGCCAGGTGCAAAACGCTTGCATGTGTGAGTGTGGGCCAGGGGGTCGGGGTAGGGGGTGGCACAGTGGGCGGCGGTGGGTGGTCTTAGCTTTGTGTGTCTGCTGTTGCTAGCATCTTTTGGCTTTTTGTTGCAATTTGTAGCTGAGGTTCTTTGTCTGCCACTGCCACTTTTTCGCTTAATTGGCTGTAATTGAAATCGTTTAAGGGGGTGGTGGGAATTGGGGGGCAGGGCAGGTAATATAGAAGAAGAGTTGGCCTCACTAGGCTAAATACGAAAAATCGATTTAGAATTTATAAGATATCTCAAGTTAAGTTAATCTTAAAATCCAAGAAACCTATAAATGCAATCATATTAAAGAAAAATAAATTATTGCTTTTTGATTAAATACGTATTTTGACATATTTACCAATTTTGATTTTCTTTAAATTATTATTTATTAGAACATACGTTTTCCAAACTTTGATCTTAATTTATCAGCATAAGCAATCTGACAGTATTGAAGTGCAGTTCCTTTCTCGCTTTCAATCGCACTGCCATATTTAGAGGATTTTTTTGTTGCGGCCTGCGGTCGAGCCTTGTTTGCCCCGAAAATTTTGATATATTCACGTTTTGGCTTTTTGGCCACAGTTTTGGCCATGTGTGTGCAGTGGTCTTTTTGTTTTCCTTCTAGTTTCTTTGGCCGTTTTTCCGATTCTCCCTGTTGCCAGTCTGATGTGGCGACCTTTTAGCGAACGTTTTCGCCATTTGCAGTTTTTCGCCTGTGGCAGCGAGAATGTCTCTTTTCCTTTTGCCCCCTAGTTTTTCCTACACTTTTTCCTACATTTTTCCAACGTTTTTCCTCTTTTTTGCAGAATATACATGTGTGTGTGTGCGGACTACCCGGCGATCTCTGTTTGTGTTTTCCGAGTACTTGGTTATGGTAATCGAATTTCAAATTATTGCCAAGAGCTATATCCGAATGGGGAAACCCCGGAATATGTCTCTCTTTATTTTTTACTCTTTTTTCCAATGCCTTCCTTTTCGATATTTCCATGCCAAAAGTTTTTTTTTCGCTACCCTTTGTTGTTCTTGTTGCGGAAGATGAATCTGTTTGGTTTTTTTCTTCAGTTTTCCTTCAATACTTTTTTTGTTGTTGTTGCTGTTGTTGCTTGTGTTTATGTTTTGGCTAGATGCTGTTGATGTTTTCCCTCCGCCCGCCTGTGTGTTTGTGTGTGTGTTTTCCGAGGTTTTTCCTGTTTTTCCATCCTTGCACTGCTGTTATTGTTGTTTACATCCTGTTTTTGGCGCGCTTTGAATATTTTGCGGTGCATGTTTTGTCATGCAATAATTTAATTGTCGGATTTGGCAGCTTAAAAGCAACCCACCGCCCACACCACCCGCTAGCTGCCACCCACAAAATGTGGGGGGCGTGGCAGGTGTGGAACGATTGTTTGTTTGTTTGTTTGCTAGGCGGACGGACAGACGAACGGACGGACAGGCTGACACTTTGTGCTTTATTTATGTTTGGATTTGGCTTGCTGATGTTGTTTGGGCTTTTGTGTTTTGTTTTCTTTTGACAAATTGCTTAAATTTGTTTGCTCAGGAGTGTTTTTTGTGTTGCGCTGAATTTACATAAATCATTTTAGCAACTTTTATTTCAAGGTGAGTTCACTTTAATAATGCGCGTGCAGCGCTTTCTGAAGTTGAAAAAAAACCATTTGACTTGTGCAAATGTTTTTTAGGTTTTGAGCGTTAAAGCACTCCTTTTCGCTTTAATTTATGAGCTCCACATTTTAATATAAATGTAATATTTATACATTATCAGACTCGCTAGCTTAAAAGTCAAAGTGCTGTGCTGTTGAAAGGAATAATCATTTTTCAAACGCTTTAGCTTGAAGCCACTACAACTTTAAGCTGCTGAAACGCTATTCTTTTCTACTATTTATAATTCCCCACCCGCTACATTATCTGCGACAGTTTGCTGTCCTTGGGGCACAGTGTCACTATAATTAATAATCAACAGCAGCTTAAAGATTTTAATTAAAATCAACGACAGACGGCAGCAGCTCAAGTTGCAGCTTCTTCTGTTCTTTATCTCCGCTTATATTGTCAACTGTGGGCTGTGGCCCTCCATTCTTGGAAAATGCAACCACCTCCATGGGTAAACTACCTACTACAATACCCCTCCCCTCTGCCCGATCGACCTGCGTTGATTTCTTTTAATTTAGCCGCAATGACCTGCATCGAAATGCTTTCGTATGTGTGTGTGTGTGTGTGTTGGCTGAATGTCCTGGATCCTGCATCCTGCCACCTGCATCCCGCTGCCTCCGCACTGGATGTACAGTAGGGCTTGGCCGTCGCCTTCAGCTCCAATTTTAGCTGCAATTCGTTTCCTTGGCAACTTAGCCAAGTTTCAGTTTCAGTTGCAATTACTTGGCTCACCTGAAGTGGCCAGCAACAACGGGATGTTGAGTTGAGTTGCAGGGGGTCAAAGGTTAGTTTGTTTGTTTGTATTTTCCGCTGCTGTTGCGGTGACGTTGCTGATTCTATCCCTCGTTGATTTTTTTTCCGTTTTTTTTTTCTTGCCTCCCAAGATTCACCATTCTGCAGCAGTCGTATTTTTTTGCTATCGCTTTTCTGTTGACTTTGCGCTTTCTATTTACGCTCCGCTGTTGTTTGTTGAATTCCAACTGCAATTATGTGAATTTTCACCGTGCACAGCATAAAACATTTTCCACAGAACTCCGGGTGAAGCAGTTGGCCTGCAGCCTTCTGTTGGCCAGATCCGGGGGCACCAGCTTCCCAGTTTCCCAGATTCCTAAATTCCCGGGCTCCCAGGTTCGCCGGTTCTGGCCAAGCTCAAAGTCAAACAGCGTCGGGAAAGTAAACTGAGCTTGAAAGTCAATAAGCGGGGCGCAGGGTTTAGGCATGAGTGCCACCTGAGTTGCAAGGATCTTTAGCCGGAAAGTGTTGAAAAGCGTTTAAAGCTTTTTTTTTTTATTTTCCCTTCATTGATTTGGTCAAATGTGTTTTCAAAAAGTAGAGAGAATGCTCGAATTTCTCAAGGTTCTACTGAAGTCAGTTACCTTGCAAAGACTCTAAAGCTGTTAACTTCTTTAAGGCTTCAAAAAATAATAATTATATAACAAAAATATAAAAAGAAATAATAATCTTCAAAATTCAATATTGAAATATTCAATAAATTAAAAAAAAAGCAGTAGCCTTTGTATTATTATTTCCTTTAAAAGTAAATCGAAATTTGAAGTGAATCAAAGTAAAACAGAAACATGGCCCGTCGTAAAAACAAGGAACAAGTAAGTTAAACCTAAGAGACAATGCTCAATATTATAATCTGTATAATTATATATATATTTGCACAGATGCTGATGGAAATGTTTAAGCGGCCCCAAAAAGTGGAGCCTCGGCAGACGCTGGGAAATCAGAAAAAGCCGAATCTGAAACGGAGAACAATAAATGCAGCGGCTGCGGCGAAAAGATACAACTTTCCTCGAACTTTAAAGAGGAGGGTTATCCGGCAGATTTGCAGATTGCCACCGGAAACGTGCAATCAGAAGACGCAAGCTCAGGTGATGTACTTCAATTCGAACTACGGAAGGAATAAGAACGCTAGTCTCAGCCCAAAAGATTGTCACGAGCCAACTTGTCCCAAAGCTCTCAGTGCCCTAAAAGCCAAAGAAAATCTGCGTATGAGTCCTGCATCAAGGCAGAGATCGCAAAAAAGCAAAAGAAAATGCCCTTAAGTCTTCGAAGCCATTTTTAATTCCTATAAAAATGGACAAGGATTCCATGAATATTGTAATGATCGCCATGATCCTGTGAATTTTTGTATACAATTTTACATGTACCTAAAAGCCTTGTGAAAATATAACTTGATGTATGCAGCTTTTCTGATTTTGTACTAATAAATTTGATGTGCTTTTAGTGATTCTTTAAAATTGAAGCTGTCGCAAACGATGCGGTTGCCGAGCCTTGAGAAAGCCCATCGAAATAGAAACCCTTGCTAGTTATTTGTCCTGCATGTGTTGTCCTTAGCTCGTCTTCAAAAGGGCTTTCCCCGGCATTCCGTTGGTGTCACGTAGATTTTTCGTTTGCTTTGAGTTTTCAGTTACACGATTTTTGAAAGGAACGAGGTGGAGCATCACCACCAGCAGCAGCAGCAGCAGCTAAGCAATCACCAAATAAAAAGCCATCGGACAGTTGCTGAGCTTAGTTTCAATTTTCACTTAAAACAAAATTGGCCAACGAAGGGAACGGCGGAGGTGCAGAAGGACAAAAACTGGCTGAAACGAACTGCATCTCACATGCACATCCCCATCCTCATCCCAATCCTCATTCCCATCCACATCCACATCAACATCCTCATCCTCATCCTCATCCTCATCCACATCCAAAGAATCTGAGGGTCGCTCGGGCGTTAACAAAGCGCGCGAGCCGGCTGCCAAATTGTTTTTGCTGCCGCACAGGGAAAATATTTTCCAGCTTGCAATACATAAAGCTAATAGATATATTTGCAAAAAAATATATATTTCATCTTATCATGATACTAAGTGTGTTACTTATAACAAGGCGGTGTATTAATCTTTTGTGTTTTTCGTTTTCAAAACAAAATAGTCTTTGATGCTGCATGTATTTGAAATGCAAGGTAAGTAGTTTGAAAATTCTTAAATAGAAATGTAAATTTTTCAGCTTCTATGTATATTAGTTTAGTGTGTATTTAAATAAAAAATTTAAAGAAATACGATAGTCGAGATTAACTCTATTAAAGCAGATTATATCAAAAAAAACATATGAAATAAAATAATTGTAAATTGAATATTTTTCTCAGTGTATCGGTTGTTGGGTTTTGTAATCAGAGCAAAGTAGACGCAGACACATGACGGAACTACCGTCCGCTTTCCCGCTTTCCCCCTTGGCTTACGTGATTTCAGGCTGCCAAATCACGGATCGGGTTGAGAGAAAATCGTAGAGCTGAGAAAAAAAGTCACGAGGAAATAAGGAAAAGCGAACAAAAAAAAATTATGCTGTCGGGTAGCCAAATATTTCTATGTGCTGCCATGATGAACCAACCAGAAGCGGCAAGAACAAAAAACAAATAAAAACAAAACTAGAGCCAGATTTACAGAGAAAAGGGGGCAAGGAAAAGTTTGTGTGGCTCACGTGACATTTGTTTTGGCAAGTGTCCTTTTTCCTCATTGTCGTCAAATCAGCGAACGTACCTGCAATGAAAAATTAAAGAAAAGGCTTTTCAGTTGGCTGGCTTTTAGTTTTGTCACTCGCCGAAACGATAGATTGTAGATTCGTGTAAAATATTTATTATACGCTTGCAAATAAATATAATAAACGCACAGCGTAACACAACCGTTTCCAATTCATTGAAATATTTAGGAATAACAAATATTTTATGTATTTAAAAATATCCCATTATAAACTATACATCTGCAATCAATTAAAAAATTTAAGTTTTAGGAGGCGGCTCGTTCCTTCCATATCCGGAATGGTAGCCCAACCAAGCGCCAGTGTATGCATCTCCGCGACAAGGACATGGTCTTCTTGTAGTCATCAGTTTTTTGGTCGTACGATCCATCCATTTCTTGATCACACCTGGCTTTCGCTCATTGTCATATCTGCGGCGCATGCATTTTCTTAGTTTTTCATGAAAATAATATCCATACTAGGGGAAATCAGCTTTTAATGGTGATAATACTTTTATTATCACTTATCACTTCTTACATCGCATTGGCTTCTTCTTCGTGTGCGTGCCAAGTCCGGCAGACAGGTGCTCATTAGAATTACCCAGGTGAATCCTGCAGCGCAAGGTGGTAATTCTGCCGGAGGAGCGGTGTCCTCCAGAGATGACATTCTTTTCAAGAATATGAAGTACGACTAATAGCGATACTGTATTTTTGCTGGAACACAATCAGTTTCGACACACTCCTAACTGTGCGGAAAACCACTTTAACCCAATGAAAAATAACTACAAATACTAGTTTAGTTGTAAAGCTCAAACTCCCAGTTGCTATTTTCTAGATAATTTCTTCAATGCTTAAATAGCACTTCTGTGTTCTAAGTACTTGCAACTCTTGAAATGAGCACATGTTAATAGATTTAACACAGAATGCATGTGTAAAGTTTCAAATGGACTGAGGAATTTCGCTGGTGAAGTTGGGTTAGCTGATTGTGTTGGCATTCCGTAATTTGCCGGTTTCCCGATTGAAATTTCCCCTAATGAGTGAAATTAAGTAGGATACTTGAATGAGCCAGTTGACTGCGCGCGAGGGTTGCCGCAAAAGTTTTGATTACCTATTAAGTAAGCGAAAATTAATATTAAATATAGTGTGGTTTCCTTTTTTGTATTCGTTAAATTAAATTAGCTTTAGATATATGTATGTAGTCGAAAGTGAAGAGACTTGCTTTCAGATGTCCGTCCCTCGTGGCGTATGCGCAATGTCATCGACGCAGAGATCAAAAGAAACGCTTAGGTAAAACAAGATTGGTTTCCACAAAAGCACAGAGAGAATCACAGTTAAGCTTTTAAGCCATCTCAATTATCTTCAATTGGCAGAATATTCAATTTTCCATACATTAACTACTTGATTTTCATATGGCAACGTAATTAATTTTTCTCTGCGTGCAAAATAGCTGAAATCTATTGAGAAGTGGCCAAGGCAAGTGCAATGCCAAAGGGGGCGAAAGTTGGGAGAAAACTTTGTCGGGGCCAAAAGTGAGACAGCGAAAAAGAAATGTTCCAGGTGGCAAATGTCAAAGCAGTGGATCCTGGCAGCTGAAGGACAGCAGTTCCTTTCCCCTTTCCCATTTCGCCGCTCGTTTGTTTGTTTGTGCCATTGTCGTTTGTGAACTATGAACTGTCACACGGAGAAGAGTGCACTAAAAGCGTCGCCTTACGGCAACTGACTTGGAAAGATAATCGCGGGGGTAGAGTGGTGTGATGAGTGGGCGTTGCAACTTTTGATAACGGTTTATCTGGGCTGCCTTTGCAGCTTACCTTTTTTAGCCGGGCAACAGTTTCATCTGACTGGCTAAGTTGGCTTCAAGTTGCCACCGACTTGACTGACTTGACTGACTTGACTTTCATCATCATCGTCATTTGCTTCCCAGCTTGAGCACCCAAAAGGGAGGCGAAAAAAAAAGTATCTTTGTATCTTGATGTCGCGATCACTTTCCTTTTTTTTTTTGTTTCCCTCCCCTGGTCCTCATGGTTAGCATTTAATTATTTGAAAAATATGCAATGGCGTTTCGTATTACCGAGCAGGAGAAGCAGGAAGAAAATCGGATCAGTTGTGGAGAAAGTAAGCCAGCGGGAATGGAGCTAATTTAAGGGAAGTGCGTTGATTAAAAATATTTGAAATTAAATTAGATTAAAATTACATTAAATATTGTTTATATGGTTAATGTTTCGCATAGTTTTTACTCATAGGCACACGAGCTTTACTATAATATTTCTCCCGATCAAAATGCCATATTTTAATCAAATATCAATATATCATCTGCATGCTGAGAATGCATGTTGTATCCACAGTTGTATTGTTGTATTGTTCAGTTTTAAAGTGAAAGAGGGCGAACACATATTTAAACCGCAACATGCATAGGAAGAAGCACGGGCAGAAAACATCATCTGACAGTTTGGCTAACATTAAAAGCGGCAAAATGTTGCGGCGCTGCCCGCCAAATGACATGATTTCTCAGTTCTGATTCGGTTGCCATTCTGCACTCTCTTCAGTCTGCATTTCTACATCTTCGCATTTCCACAAGCCCACATCCTCATAGCCCCACATCAACTTCAACTTAAGAACTGAGGGAAACTTTTGCTTATCTGCGTTACAGCCACAAAACCGAATCCCGACTCCAGCTAACCAAGTCGCCACCCTTTCTTCACTTTCTGCACTGAGGAAAACTCCTTACACTTACACCCTTTGTTCAACATAATACAAAATCACTGATCTTGAAAATACATAGTTTTAAAAGTTTTCTTTGAAACACTTCAATTGCCATTAAAGCTTAGCATCCTAGATGGACATTTCTTGCAGTGTGCTCGCATTATTCCCTTTTGCCATAGACTGCAAAATCTTGAGGCACATGTTTGCTTTTGTTGCTGCTGCTGTTTTCTGCTGCATTCTCCTTGGGTGTATCGGTTTGTCTGGTCCTTGGATGGCTGGTTTTCCTTCTTGGTCCTGTTATTTCTACACATGCTCGCCCAGGACTTGATCTTTGTTGCTATTTCGCCAGTGAAGCTGCTGCTGTTTGTGCGTGTTTCATTTTATTTGTTGGCACAAAATTGGGTTTTAGTGGATTTTGTGGCAAATGATTTTTCCTGGCTGCCGTTACGCTTGCATAAACTTTAATTTAATTTTTACCCAATACAAAAAGTTCAAAAGTTTCCCGAACAGCAGAAAATAAAAGTATGTTTGTACAGCATAGAAATAGATACATGTTTAATGAAAGAATATAATGCTCAGTATTTGCTTTGCTTTGCAACCTCTAACAAATTTATAATTTAATGTGATGGGCCAACGAATTTATATATACTTGATATATAGTCTTTAAAAAGCCCTATTCTTTAAATGTAGATATTAATAAACAACCTATTTTCTGAAGCTCTAATTTCAGTGACTAAAAAGGTCTTCCTGACTTCCAAAGGCGATTAACTTGCCAGCTGGATAAATACAAACTTTTAGATACATATCTCAACACTTGACTTTATCCGTAAAGTTTGCCTTCGAGTTTCGGCACTTCTGCATTGATTTCGTTTCCCAATCGCTTTCAATCAACATGCGTATATTGAATTGAATATATTCCTCGAAAAAGCCACAGGACACACTTCCATCAATTCAAATGCGTCGTCTGCCAGCATCTGTCTGTATATTCTGTATATATATTCCCATATATTGCCACACAAAATGGAAGACACCTACCCACCTACAGCGGCTGTAGGAGTTTTTTAAGAAATGCACAAAAGTGCAATTGAGTTGAAAGACGTGCCAAAGGGCGTGCAGCAGGTAGAAAAGCCATAAAAATGGCAGCTAAACGTCGGTGGTTTGGTGCCAGGATTCCCCGCTCAGGTGAAAAATTATAGCGTAAAATTCATATTTGATGACTTTTTGATTGCCAAACCGAAAACCGTTGCCGTTGCCGTTGCCGTTGCCGTTGCCCTTGCCCCGCCTCCAAGTCAATCTGAACCGCAATCGCAACCTCAGATTTTGCCTTTAGCTCCGGATTCACACAGCCACATAATGCTGGCAAAAGTGCTTTCAATGGCGTCATTGTCAAGCGTTCTTGCAGCCAACGCAACGCAATCATCATCATCATCATCATCACCATCATCGTTATCATCGTATACTCGTCGTATATCCACCTGCACCTCAACTGCACTCTATATGTATATGTACTCGACGTACTGGCTGATCCAAAGCAATGCCAAAGCTTTGGGATTAAGCTGCAGGTGGCTTTGAACTGGATGGATGGATTGCTGGATGGATGGATGAATGGATAGATGGCTGGTTGGATGGCAGCTGGATTTTTACTTTTCATTTTTCCATATTTCGTGTCGTTTGTCGTACTCGAGCCCTGATGATGATGACGATGTGCTCGAGTTTCGGTACCAACTCTCAAGATGAATTTCGGTGGTACAAGGACTCGATTAATGAACCTCAACATGATGGTCATTTAAAATGCATTTCTAGTGTAAGTGTCTTTCAGTCGAATTGGGGATTTAAGTTATTTATGAGGAAATAATTATTAAACATCCTAAAAATGCGCACTCTTCGTAATAAAACGTCCTTAAAGGAAAAACCTCTTACATCAGGTTTGTTGATTTAAATCAAATTTATTTCTTTTCATATTTTACGAATAGTTTAATTTACATCATATTTTACGAATAGTTTAATTCTCAGAATTCATGTATTAACTTTAGCCCTTCGCATACCAGTAATCAATTTTCATTAGTTAAATTCCTTAAACCCATTAATCGTTTTGACTTTTTTCCGTGTCAGCCATCTAATTTCAATGAATTTAAGGACCCGAGGATAAGCCCGAAACGAGGTCCTTTCAGCACCATTCCCTCGTCCTCGCAGATTGGTGTTGATGTGACGGGCCACGAATGCTGATGACACTAATGCTCCTCCACACGCACACTCGAACTGTGAACCATGAAAAGGATCCAGGAGCCAGGATCCAGGAGGTAGGACGCAGGACGTCAATGTGTTAATGACTCGATGGCATTGCATAAAACGGCTACGCTAATTTGCATTGTTGTGCGGGTGTGTGTGCGAATTGGCCGCTGTCAACGTTGTCCTGCCACACTCGTGTGTAATGATTTGTGCCAGTTTTTCCAGCTTTTCACGCTTTTCCCCAGCCCCAACGACCAAACAACCTCGGCAGCCCAACGGGCTTATGTCATACAATTAATAAAAGTTTTTATGCCCGCGAAAAAAGTTAGAGAAATAATGAGCAAGGCTACAAGCATTTTGTCACACGTTGACCTTAATTACTTGCCACTTTTTACGGGGCCATTAGGTTCAGAATTTAAAGAGCTCTAATGGTGAATATTAAAGTGCTAAATTGTGATTGATGGTGTCATTTTGGTTAAAAATTAACCAGTGCAGATTGTTGCTAATCATTCAAACGATTTAAGTACTCTGCAAGAATATCAAGATAGTATAACTGCCTTTATATCGTGTTATTTGAGGTTCAAGTTGAAATAGACCAGTTAACCATTTTATAATTTTAAGAAAATTAACTATTTACTGTCTATAAAAGTGCAATGATAGCTCACCAATTGGACTATCAACCATGTTTCCGTAGTAAATGAATTTTTAATTTCATAATCCCCTCAAAACGCATCGGTGACCCAGAATATTTGTAATAATCAAGCGACTGTTTTTGCCTCGCAATAACCTTTCACCTCGCCCAACTCCGCTGCATTTCGAGGAAGTGGCACTAGTCTGGCTGGCGCTTGTGGCCCAAAGCCAGTTCCAAATCCAAATCCGAGTCCGAATCCGTCTCTGAACTGTGACGACAACAATTCCAGCAATTTTTATATGCCATTTGCCGATTTTACAACTTTGCTGGCGCCGTGCTTATGCCGAACTCAAACCAACTGTGGCGCTCTTCTTATGGCCACGTTTGTAGCCGCTTGCCGCTAGTGGTAGTTGTTTTTGGCATTGGCGCCATGGTGGGCTGGCCTAGCCCCTTGCTGGCCAAAAGCCGAATCCCATACTTTTTTCCAGGCTTTCGTCCTAGAACCATTTTTTCCCATCAGCCGGGAACGTCGCGTGTTTGGGCCATTTTCCGTTTTCATGGCGTTCGTCGCCAAAATGGCGTTGCGTGCTGCCGCGAAATGTTTGTTGAAAATTGCTTAAATGGATACCACTGCAATGGATCGAAGTAAGGTTTACCCTATGCTAAGGTATTACCTTTTTGGAACTATTAAATGGATAACAATTTATGCTTTGTTTGTGGGAGAAAACTATATACAAGCTAACAAAGACACCCCTAATTTCATATTTCATACATATAAATACTACATTTAACTGAGAAATATATATATTTTTTATATTTATAATATGAAATATGGAAAGGCTACAAATGTTAGGGAAATTGCAGTGCGGTTGGGGTCAAGGGATATGAAAGTATTAAAGACAAACACATTGAAATTTGTATGCGTCACAATCGCCAGAGTCGCAGTCGCAATAACAATCACTGCGAAAGGCGAATCAAGTCATTGCTGAAGTAGAAGCTAGAATCATAAAAAGATTTATGGCGCTTTCAAGGCGAAAGACCCAAAGTATTCACAATGACAAAGGGAACTCGGCTTTGATATTGGCATTCGAGAAGTGGGAACGGTGCCGGAAAACTGCGTGCGAAAAGTGCTGTGTGTTCAGGAGGAAATACGAGCCATCGAGGCCAATAAAATATATGAACAAACTCGCATTAACAAGGTAAAGTTCATAAGGAAAATCACCAAAAAGTTGTCTTTTTGTGGCAGGAATGTCGGCATGATGATACATAAATCTAGATGTCAATGTTACTTTATGGACTTGGCAAAGGTTACAGATGACAGGCATTAATATTTGCCTAGTTATATGACAGTCCTTTCCATCAACTTTACCTCAACTACCGCCTTCATATCTTTTTTATTTAGTTGGGCACTTTCGCCTCTGTGAGCCTGCGAATTTCGGCATTGTTTTAATGCATTTGCAAGCTCTGACAACTCTTTGGGCTGTGGGTCGAAAGTTTCGGTGGAGGTTTTTAGCCCATTTCCATTGTGCAATTGGAAACTTTGTGCAACAATAAAATTTTCTGCCCAAAAAAATATAAAATAAAAGCGGCAAGTCCCTGCAAAGGCAGCAGGCTAACAATGCAGGCGGTGCAAAAAAAAAAAAAAAGAAAGGAGGATAATAAAACACAGGGCAAGTCGCCTGGTGTAGCCTACTTATGGATAGGAAAATTGTGTGGGGGACGGCAGTGGGTGGAAACAGAAAAACAGACGCCGCATTTAAACTCTCGACTTCCGGAGCGGTAAATTATGCAGACCCCGTGAAATATCACTCATTGTTCTCGCCATATGATTTAATCGCCAAGAGGCACGAAAAGCAAAAAGTCCGCCAGTATGTGTGATACATATTATAGTTCGCAAGTGCTTAAGTTCATGTCAATGCATAAATAAACAGGAGCTTTGAATAATATTCCATTTTGAAACAGTTGCGATCATTACATTTTTTGTAGAAGACTTTATCCACCATATTAATTAGATCTTATAGAACATATCACTTCCAAATTACTTACAATGCTAGGAAAAGAAATTTCAATACAAACAAGTTTCTTGTTGCTGAAACTATGAGCTTGCAGCTACTTTCGATGTATTTTTTCAGCCAAAACAGTAAAGTAACGTATTGAAAACGACGTAGGACTAGATTAAAAAATATATTTATTATGTAAAGATATTTTAATGAAGTTTTTTATGGTGTGGTTGTAGTTAAAACTGGCACCGAAATTGAAATGTTTGTGTGCGAAATTAACACCACCCGGTACCCACACACACACATACACATGTGCACTCAGACATGCACACTCGTATGTGCACGCCGAAATGCAAATGCAAATTGCATTTGTTTGCGTTGTGTCATTTGTCGCTTGGCTGAAACCGAAATGATAGAGCCCAGGAGGGGTGAGGGGGAAAGCCGGGACTGGCTACAACTCTCAGCTGGCAAATGTGACAAGTTGTTACAAAATTCATCAACTTATGAAATATAAATCACACACCACACTGGAGGAGTCAGCAGAGATAAAACGAGCGAGAGTGGCAGTGCATCTAGAATATTCTACAGACGTCATTAGTTTTGCAGGTCCAAATGGCTTTGCAGGTTTAAAACCATTTGAAACCAATTTACACAGTTACCTTAGCATGCTTTTTCAAAGTACTATGGGTTATTCGCCATTAATGCGGTTAAATTTTGTCTTAATGACGTTTAAATAAGTGCAACGCTGCACTCTTTAATTACCAGCAAGCTCATAATCAGTTTTGTAAAAGCAAAAAGCAGACTTTTGTTTATTGTAGAAGTTTAAGTGATATTTAGTTTTTATTTAACATTTACTGAATTCGGCCCACTGTACTTCCTGCTTGAACGGTTTTAAATTGAACCTCAGCAGGCCGATTTTTCGAAATGCCAAGACCTGAAACATCTGGCCGGTAGCACAACTCATTCCAACGCCATCACCCCAACCGTTAACAACTACTACTACTACAGTAGAAATTCATTTTGCCCTAGCCGTTTTTTCAATTACAACAGGCAAGTAAAAACCATACAAAATTATAAGCTTTACTATATTGAACTAAATTTTTTTTTTTTTTTGTTTTAGTCCAAGATGAGTGAGGATGCACCATCCGATGGACCGTCAGCAGGAGAGGGGGCTGATGATCCTAAAACTACAACCACCGTGGCGCCCGTTGATACCACAACAGCTGGCGCTCGTATGATGATGATCCACCCATGGCTGACGGCCGCCGCAGTGGCCGTCTATGCCACCAAGGTTATGTGGGTCAAGTTCCGTGAGATCGGCGTGGCTAAACAGAAGAAGAAGCTGCTCAAAAATCAGAAGGCACAGCAGTCGAAGTCCTTGCAGGACATTGATGAAGAGGATTCCGAATTGGAATCTGAGGCAGAGGACGACGACGTGCCGCAACAACTGGAAGGTGCAGCGAGTATATGCCAACGCTCGATCGAAGTTGCCCCCGCCGACTGCTAATGTTCGAATCGGGAATGAAGGACCATGGAAAGGACACTGTGCACACACACACATACAACTACACTAATTGTTGTAATGCTTGCGTTTTTAGAAGGGGAGGATCGTCGAGCAACGTTTGACTTCGACCACCACATTGGGGGACACAAATTGTTAGTTTTAAAACATTAACCAAAATTCTTGTATACCAGTGCGATATTTGAATTAGTTTTTATGAGTTTATATTAAACGCTGCGATGAATGTATGATGATACCCTAACATTAACGAAGTGCAATTTGTATTGAAAGGTGGAAAAAGTGGGGGAGATGTATGATATGGTCTATGCAGGCGCGAGCATTTAAAATTGTCACATCAATCTATGCTTAATTTAAGTATCGGCATCAGGTGTGCTTTCTATTTTTTCTGGGTAAATCATAAAGAAAATATAAGAAATTTAAATATACGGCATCCTAACACCATACACCTAACTGTCAACAACTGTCATTACATCAAATTATTCAGATCGATTCCTTTACCAGTCGAGCAGTACAAAATGAGTGAATCTGATGAAGTCTCGCCGGAAGTGGTAGGGGATGCCGTGCCAGTTCCCGATACCACGCCTCGTGTTGCGGACACCACAACTTCCGGAGCCCGGATGATGATGCAACACCAGTGGCTGGTGGCAGCCGCAGTTGCCGTCTATGCCACCAAAGTCATGTGGGTCAAGTTGGCCAATCAGATGAGGCGACTCCAGAAGCAAAGAGTTTGGAAGTCCGATCCTTTGCAGGACAACGAGGAAAATAATTCTGGTTTTGATGCAGAGACAGATATCGATTGCGAGGAAGGCGATTCAGATGAGGTTACAGATAATGTGGAACTTGTGAATCAGGATAAAACAGAAGTTCATGATAAGGATCGGTTAGTCGACGACCCGCTCGCCAACTTCTTATATGGAATATAATATGTAAATATGATGTGTTAAAGTTTTAAGTGTATCACCAAATTGCATTGTAAGTTATAAAACGTTATCCACATTTTTTTTTGTTTTTATTACGATTTTTGACTTAAACTTCCGAGCTGCGAGGTATTAAATATAAGTTGTTGCTCTTTAAATTAAATTTTCATATATCATAAGCGATTGATATCTCTGTTTTAAGTTAGAAACTAGTTTATCTACCGTCATTTTTCAGATTGCTGATTAAATGCCCAAATGCATTGCCAAAAGGCCTTTAATGTAAGCAATCAAAGTTGTGAGTTATATTTATACTTTGCATTTTTATTGATTTGTAACAATTTTGACACCTTGCCTCTTGGTTCAGCCTGCTCTGGCTCTCCCGGTTTCAGTTGCAGTTTTTGTTCCTCTTTCCGTCTCGATCGATCAATCAAAAACCCGAGCGGCGCGTCATTATGTCATAGTGGTGAAAATGGGGGAAAAAAAATGGAAAATTTATACATAGGCAGTGTGGCAAACGGGAAATTCATGGCACAGCCAGTGGCAGTGGCAGCGGCAGCAACAGCGGTCACGGAAACTGGGGCACATGCAACTGCAAACTGCAACCGAGCTGTGTCTGTGTGCTCAGCATGTTTGCACCCGCCATCATCATCCTGTCGCCAAAAGCCACGCCCCCTCCCCAGTCCACCGCCTCTTCCGCCCCCTTGCCAATCGACGATCGGGTGTTTGGGGACAGGAAGAGGCTAATGAATGCCGCTGTCAATTAGCAATGGGCGTTGGTAAATCAATTCAATGACACTGTGGCGCTGCTCAAATGACATTCGCCAGTACAACTGGTGTGTGAAAGTGCCATTAAATTCCAGCTAAAAGGGTTTAAATTCTGAGCTGATTTTGAGAAAAATATATTTTCCATTTTGAATTATATAAAAAAGGTTTATGATTGTTAAACAAACTTGTAAAGTAGTGCTATAAGCAGCATTATTAACAGTTACTTAAAAACCATTTTAAAAGCACTTAAATATTTTCACTATCCCATATACTTAAGACTCCTTCAACTAGACAGCAACTAATTAATATTGGATAATCACCAAGTTAGCGGAAACCATTACCTCTTTTAGCCCCAATTTGATTGCATGTTGATGGATTGCTTGACTCATTTCAATTCAACTTCTTCACAATTCGCATTATTTAATTATCAATAAAATGTGCCAACTGTGCTGCCTCTGTGAGTCTTTTAATTGTTCGCCGATGTTGCTGAAGTTTGAATGCAACTCCGGATTGATTTCGTAACGTGGTCTAAATAAAATAAAAAACAACTTGAAGCACCAACAACTTTCGTTACATATTACATATTTGTTGTTTGGCTTTTCTTAGCCGTTTTTCATTTGCTTTTCTTTTACACACACACACACACGCACACTTCTTTTTTGCTACTCAATTTCCTTGACGGCTTTTCCTCAAATGATTTAAGCCTCGTTTTATTTTTTTTGACTTGAATTCAATATTATATCTTTGGTTTCTTTTCACATAATAAACGCGCTTTTGGCATAATTGCCCCAGCATTTTGATGGGTGGAGTGGTGAGGGGGGATAAATCGTGTGGAGCGGGTCGATAATTATGATGTTGCATTGTTGTTGTGGTTATCGTCATCGCCTGCCACGATAATATGCCGTTTGCCCGCCAATCTGGAACCTCTGCCCCCCATTCCCCCATTCCCCCTCCCCCAGCCCCATCAACTCACTTTTCCGCGCTTTCGTGTAATATTTGCTCACAATTATTGCGAGACGACGCAGCCACATAGTGGTTAATGCTGCCACTGCTGTTGTTGCTATTGCTACTGTTGTTGGTTTTGTTGCTGTTGTTGCCTCGGCAGTTGCGGTTGCATGTTGCAATAACCATTTCGCTTTCGCTTTCCAGTAAGGTAAGTCATTCCATACCTCGTGGCCATTGGCAGAGAGAGGCATATTGGTTAGCCAAGAATTTACAACTAAGAATTTTCGTAAACCCAATTTGGAATGTTTAATACCATAGAGTAGAACTAAACTTCAAAACCATATATAATAATTGGAGTTTCTCATGATCTAAGTTAATAATAATATAAATATGAAACTTTTATTAAAGCAAAAAATTTTTACATTTTAAAAATATTTTACCAATGACATAGACACTTAGGAAATTATTAGCATTCTTATAGATAACTTATCTCAAAAACTTCTAAATGGTTTTGTTTTTATAATAATTCGAATTAATACTTTTTTTTATTTAATCCTTCTAGCCCTAAGTTATGTTGTATTTAATTAGTTTTTTTTTTAACTCCAAGATACTGTTAGTGGGCTCCACCTGCGGCACATACCCCGCTGTGATTCTGGCTCGGATCGCTTTTAATTGTGACTCATTTGGCGGGGGGCGCAACATGAAAGTCAATGCGCCAGCGGATGCAACATGCGAGTGGGCTGGAAACCAGCGGAATACAGTTGCACTCGGGATGGGGATGGGGATGTGGATGGGGGCATCGGGGGACTGGGAGCGATTAGAGCTGGGGCTGGTTGGTCGGAGTTGGGTGCGACAATCGTATTCCCCAAGTGCCACACGGCCATTCTATGGCTTCATTTCGCAGCGCTGGCATTTTACGACCATCGATAACTGAGCCCGCGACAATTTCACCTACTATTTAAGAGTTATGTAGTGTGCTTGAAACCAGTTATTCGGTTAATTGTCTAAGTGCGGAAATTTAATGTTCAACCTTGTAAGTAACGAATATTTGAAGTATTTTTTGTTTAATTTTGATGCACATTAGCAAAATAAGGCAGGCAGTGCGGCGTACTTTGTTTAATTCGAATCCATTACGCAGTAAAGTTTTTCATTCAAAGTTTTAATAACACGGAAATGCAGTGGCATCCCCAAGCCAAAGCAAAAACCCCCTTCACGCACCAAAAAAGTAAAAATTAAAGAAAAAAAGAAGAGCAAAACCGAAGGAAAACAAATGAGCAAAGGATTAAAAAAGTTTCCTGCCTTCTGCTTTTGCCGCTTTTATTAATTTCTTTTTTTTTTGGCCCCAAAACTTGCTGGGTGAATTCAATTTAAATTTAATTACTTCAAATGCCAACTTTTGTCACACATTCGGAGGGGGGTAAGGGGGCAGCAGGGGCTTAATGAGAAGGACAAAGTCAAGTAAGTCGACTTATTTGTCTGGCAGTCATTTAGCCGTTTTCCCCGATTTAATTGTAAAGTCTACTCAGCAATTGCCCCGCGGTGCTCGGCTAATCAGATCAACATTATTAGCTGAGGCAACAAAGCAATTGCAATCCTTTTTCCCCCCTCCCCTCCCCGCCCTCAATCATCTCAGCCACTGGAAATGCTGGCATCTGGAATCCGTTTTCATTACAATTTGTCGTCTCATTGATGTTTGCTCTGCTCAGAGCTGTTCTTGTCTGATATTAATCCGATTGTCTCTGACATAATCTTGCCAGCTGTCTGTAGTTGTGGGTGCATGTGTTTGCATGCGAGTATGTTTATGAATTGTTTATAATGCCATTGGAGGATAATGTCTGAGCGTAGTAAAAACTTTGACAAGGCGCTTGTCTATAGTAGTGCCTTGTTAATTTGAAGGGGGATTAGATGGGCGTGGCAACTGTTATACTCCCTCCTTATCTGAAGTATTATCTAAAATATTACAATATGCTAAGCTCCATAAAACAGGAATATTAACTAGGAATATTAATCAGTACTAAAATAGGAAAGCTTTATTGAAATAGAATAAAAGGCGAGTTGTTATTTTCCTATTTAATTATGGAAACTTAAAGCTAGTGAGCAACGTGGAAGCCGTGCCCAGACATTTTCGGGTTGTGTGAAAATGCCAGAAAGTGACTTTCTGCCGCCGCCAGGAAACGGAGAATCAGGAGCAGGAACTTTCGAGGAAGGACGCAGGACGAAGGAATCGCCGGGGCGGGCCAGAAAGTAACATGTTGGCATCGTCTAGAAACTTACAAACATGACATTAAATGTTGCCCTGCCCGTTCGCAGACATAGAAACAGGTGAAAGGAGCAGCGACAGCGAAGGATGCGATGCAGGCTGCAAAAGTTTTTGGTGGCACAGCTGAGGAGATTTCCTTGACGTTGCGTATACGCCACCGTTGCCATTTAAATGCCTGCAGACGCGGCAAACTTCTGGCACCTATGGGAATTTCATTTGTTGTTCATTTTTAAGCAGCTCGCGATTTGAATTTGGCGTCGTTCTTGGTTTTTTTGGTTTTTTGGTTTTTTGCTTTTCATTTTGTTCGTTTTTCTTGGCCGCTTCTTTGTTTTATTTGCCGGCGGCAGAAGGGACAAAGAATGCCGCAGTAAATTTACACAATGAAATCTTAAGAGGTCCCCGGGGAAAATGGCGGAAGCGGGAAACTTTAGGGGCAAAACTTTCACATGGAGATGGTGGGAAGGCTGGGGCAAACACACCTGAAATATACATATAGGAACTACTTGGATCTGCACTTGAACAATGCCAGGCATATGTTATGAGGCAGAAGCCCTCGCCATTTGACCGGAAGTTCGGAAGTTCGACAAAGTTCAAATTACTCAGCAAAGATGGGGGGAATGTACCAATGTATGGCCGATGTATGTATTTCATTCATTGGTTTTTGCAAATAAATGAACCGTATACTAAAACAAACAAATTCAATTGAATCGCTCTCCTGGGCATTACAATTGAATGTGCCAGGGCTTTTCTTCTCCACAAACACTCCCCATCCACCCGATGCGAAAACGAAAATCTAATGAAAATGTTCAATTTGCTGCAAACAAACAATGCCACGCAGGAAAATCCAAACAACAACAGATAGCAAGAAAATCTACGAAGGCTGAAAATCTTTTCCACAGAACAACACTCGTTGTTATTTGTTGCACTTGGCTGATTGAAAATACATACATGGTCTTTTATTTTCCGCATTTACTAGTTAGTTGGTTCAAGGACAATTTTTGTATCAATGCAATTTTCCAGTGAAAATAGCAGATAAGCTTGATCCGAGTATGTAACTTTCCCTTTCAATTGGCTTAAGTAAGTTTAAGCTGCTTAATTGGCCAAGCTTCGCTCTTTTATTTAACAAAATAAGATATTAATTGCAGGAATTGGCATAAGTTATAACAATTGAAGTAAATTTGCTTTACCTCGATGCACTCTAATTCATTTCGATTGCACGTTGTGTGGTCTTACAAGATTTATTAATGAGGCTCGAGTTAAGCGAGTGACTTACAACAGATTTGCATTGGATTTATGAATGTGCATATCTTGGTATATAAATTAATTATATTTGTCGTAATTTCCTGGTAATCCAACTATCCACTTATCTTTCACTTTTCAGCAGTTTTCAGGTTAATGGGCGTGCCATCTATCAGGTTAATGGGCGTGGCAAGCGCCTCCTAGCCTTTGAACCCACCCAACCCAATGCAATGATTTCTGTGCTCATTGTTTACGCGTTTTTCGCCACTTTGGTCTTTAAGGTTTAGCTTTTCGACGGTGTCGTTAAAAGTTTTATGGCCTTCGGTCATTTCGGCCATTAGGTGTGTCTGCAGTTTTGCACCGCGGAGGATGTGGTGAATTAATATTGAAACGTGTCGTGTTGTATGTGAGTGCAACTCCAAGGCGTTCATTCATTCGCTCAGCTTAATTGATGGGTGCCATAAAAAAAAATAAAACGACAGAGACGACTGGCGAAAAACTCACTCACAGTTTTTGGCCATATATCAACCGACCCACAACTGCAAATGAACTGCAATTATCAAGGAGCAGCCACAAGCGAACCACCACACAGAAAAACAAAACCAACAGAAAAACCAAACAACAAAAACAGCGAACTGCAGCAGATGCAAACAAGTGAAAAACTGTTTTTCCAGCTTTTCATTTTCGTTGTTTACGTTTTGTCCGCAATGCAAATCATCATTAAATAAATTACTCATAATTATCGCCAGAAAGCGCCGTTGAATAGTCTTTCTTTTCCTTCTTTTCCTCCATTTTTCGGTGGAAATTCGCGCTGGCCATTTGTCTAACCCGAGTCAAATTTTGACTAATTTCGATTGGCAAGCCCGGAGCTGGCTATTCGCTAGCTTTTCCTTCTGTGGGTTTTCTCGCGGCCCCGTTTTTATTTTCCTCGAGTTTGCCTCGCAGCCAAGTGGGCGGCATTAAGTCGTGTAATTTTCTGTCAAATTTCAAATGATTTTTGGGATGATAAAATGACTAAGTTGGCCCGGTTAGCTCTTTCTTTGGCCATGTCTTGGCCATCTTTTGCTTCCTGGTCCTGGCCACTCAACTCCAGCTCAACTCAAGCTGGACAGCTGTCCATCGTTGGCACTGCGTTTTGTCAGCCACTGCTCGATGGCTACAATGAAAATGTGGAAAAGATTGCCTTCAAAATTGGCAGGCAACCATTGAAAATTTCATTGTCTTGCTGGATTGGGATTCAGTTGTAAATATTTGTGGGCGTGCTTCTAATCGAGGCGTTGAATGGCAAAGGCCTTGCACAATACCCAGGAAAATGCTATTTTCTTTTTCATATTTTGTAAAAAAAACCCAGCAAACTTAAAGGCTTTTATGCGCAGATTCGAGATGACGCGGCAGGTGCATAAATAAAAGGTTGGATAACAATAAATTATTGTGCTAGCTGATTAAATGTATTAGGTAACTTAAAGGTTCAAGTTATTACTTTTCATAAAATTGATGAACACACTGCTCTCTCTCTAGTGATAATAACATCTATGCTCATTAGCATTTCGTATATCTCTGCAGTTCTCAAGCATCAGATCCAAGTGCAGAAACTGGCAACCCAATTTTTCCAATCCACTGCCTTTTCTGGAAAACCCCTGTCCCTGGAAAACCAAGCATTTCCCTGCCCCCCACTTCCACTGCAATTTTCTCACTCAAGTGGAGAGTAATTTGCGGTCGTCTTTGGTAACAGGGATTGGCTTCACTTTTCGCATTTCGCATTTCGTTTTCGCTTTTGCCGGCCAATCGGATAGTTGAACAAGTCCATTTCAGAGGCCAAAACTGAATGATTGTGAGTCTGAGTGATAGTTCATCGGTGGTTTTACGTTGGCTTGGGGAACTTTGGGGGGAGTATGTAGGGGGTTTTTGAGATAGCCACAACGCACATGAGTGTGATATAATGATTGTCGGACATGCGGTGAGCATTTGTTATAAAATGGCAAGCTGCAACATCTTGCTTACACTGGGCAGCAACTCTTTAAGAGCTTATCAATAGTCTTACTTGTAGTTTAATATCAGTTGTCAAATAAATTTATTGAAGATTATTTTTTTTTTTTTAAGGCAAGTTTAAAGTCGTTCGCAAATGATTTTTGGTGCTTTGCTACTAACCTTTAGAAGCAAACTTGTCGCCCAGTGTTATCACAGTAAAGTATGTTTTCCCATTGCTTTTCCACACCGTCAATTCACTTTTCCTAGCCACAAACTCGTCAGCTGAATGTCGCTTAGCTCGCATCGCTCGACGACGGTTACTTGAAAAACCTTTCATTAACAAGACCCAAATTATGAATGTCGCTCTGACGATTGGCGACAACTGTCAAAACAGGCGAGTGAGTGTTGATGGCCGGACTTCAGCAACAAGGGGTATTTGCCTTATATAATGTACTGGCAGTGAGCGCCAAATGATTTACACAAATTATTTTGCAATGTGCGTTGGCCAGTCGCTGCTTAAAGCCAACGTAGCTGGCTGTCTCGGCCATCAGAAATGCCCCCTTTCCCCTTTCCCCTTTCCATCCAGTGACGAAAGACCAGGGACCTTCCCCCTGTTGCCGCCTGTCGCCGTGAGCCGTAAGTCAAACAAATCAGTCGTGCCAGAAGATTAATGGCGGCATTATTGTGTCGCCTGCCCAGTCATCCTCATCTCCATCTCCACCTCCATATCCATCTCCATCGGCATTCCCACTCACAGTCGCAGTGGCATTCGCAGGGGCTTCGGCCTTCCAGATCCCAACGTTGCCAACGAGCGGCGACCGACAACCAGCTACCATCATCATTGGCAACTTCATCATGCCGCCGGCCATCGGACTTTCCGGGGGCAGATCTGGGTGGTGCGTTGGCAGCTGCCCTCAGTGGGTGGTGCTGGTGCTGGTGCTGGTGGTGCACGTAACCCACTCTCAATGCGTCGTCACTCCCGTTGTGGCCTTAGGTGCCCGCCACCCAAAGAGATCGCAGCGTGTCACGATGCAGCAAGTGTTCTCTTACGTATATTTAAAATGTTATTTCAAATAATAACATTTGAAAAACATTTTCTTTTTTATTAGAATTTAATAGAACTATGATTTTATTGACTGATTTATTTGCTAAAGATTCTTCTTTTATCTTAACTCAGTTCAACTCAAGAATTGCACACTTCAAAGTTAGATGACATTTACTATTTCAAAACATTTTCTAATATTTTAAGGCACGACAACTTCTCTAGCGCGTTTAAAGGCCCTTCTTGCCACACTTTTGCCCACACTAGTTGGGTGCAAAAATGTTGCATGCGATTTTTCTTGCAGTAAATAATTTTTCATGCCAGCTGTCCATGTTCTGTCTGTCTGCTGCTCTTCTTCCTTTTGCCGGGCTGAAAAGCTGTCCTCGTCCGCCCGTCTGTCGTATTATAGCCCATTGATCAGTTTGTTTTACTAGCTCCTGGACGCTGGACCTCAGCGGCCATCGTCTGGTATTGTGTACTCTTTGGATTATGAACTCTTTAAACTCCATTCAATGGCATGCAGATGCCGATGTCGATGTCGATGTCTGTGGGCGGCCAGTTGCAGACGGAGGAATCAACTGGCGCAGGAGCGGAATGGAAATGAGAGTGGGTGGAAAATGGGTGGGGAGGTGGCAGGCTTTGTGGTCAAAACCGGACTGGCATTCGGTTGATTATGACGGATGCGGTTGGGCTACAAGCCGCTTGCAAGTTCTACTTAAAACGAGTTGAAATCGATGTGCTAAAGTCTTTGGCGACCACTAAGAAATTGGAAATTTAACGCCGTTGTAAGGAAAGTTGTTAAGAAGTAATGGATTTCTTATTGGTGACTTTGATTTAATAGATACAAAAATAAATAACAAATAGTAGTTGGCTGATAAAATGTTCAAGCACAAATGCGAATCCTGCGCACATTCCGACCACTTTTCTCTATTTAAATTGAACTCAAACAGGACAAGTGACTTTTGTTCGGGCATAGTTCCCATTCGGTTGTGCTTCACTGTAGAGTCGAGGTCCTAGGCGCCTGCAAATTTGTTTAGTTTATTGAGCCGATGCCGCGAAAAGGAGGAAAGTGGCAGGCGACCACCGAAATGGCTGCCTGACAACTAGATGGCATTGTCCTGGGAATCCTCGAGCAGGTCCTGGCTGCAGTGCAGCAAAAGTTTTCGCAACGGGAAGAACATTTAATTAAATTCCTTTGCACCTTTAGTGCTGCGCTAAAAATTCCACAGGCCACCGTTCTCCAGGGCGGCAATAACAAATTAATCTCTGCGGATTCTACGGTGTTACGGGTGTTCTACGAGTGTTTGCGACTCCGACTCCGGCGAAAGCCGTACAAATGAGTCATTTGATTTTAAAACTAGCCAAAGTTTCAGCGACAAAACGGTGCCTCGTTTTATGTCGTCTACTGTCGCTTTTATGGCCTGCAGCTGCGTTCAATCAAGTCCTGAATTATGTTGACATGGCACGCACAGTCGAGCCCGTGTATAGCGACCCCTTTGGGTCGCTAAATCTATATATATATATATATATATAGAGCACACTTTTGGGCCAACGAGTCGACCGACAAAGTTTTCAATTTACGTTTTTAAGGCTTTGCCCGCAATTCTGCTGGCACTGGCACTTCGTCTTCAATTTCGCAAATGCGCCTCAACCTCTGGCCACGTAACCGGAAGGAAATGCACAACAAAGCTTTTCTTATTAGCATGTGTGGGTGGCAATAGGTGGGGGTTTACTGTATTAAAGGTTTCCAAGAAAGAGCCTCTTCGTGGCTCGGCTGTTTAATCGATAAGTTCCTGCTGGCGCTTCTGCTCTAAAATTGCTTGGCATTTTATGGCCCAGCTGTAAAGCGATTTCTGTCACGAGCTTTTTGTTTTCATATTGGCAGTGAATGAAGTTTGGTTATGCCTAGGTTAGCTGGGTTAGCTGTTAACCCGGGCTTAGATTCTACATGGTCCTTGTGCTAACTGGAAATTTTCTAGCATTTCCTTTGGAACATGTTCGCCTCGCTTCTTAATGGGATTACGGGGATTAATCTCCATAGACAGCAGACTGGTAAACCGTAAACCGATCTGCTGTGACAGCCAAAAGGCAGTGCAAAAAAAAAAACGTGGAAAAATCAAACTGGAATCAATTGGCGAAAGCCAAAGGGCAAAAAATTGGGTGCAAGTGCGTGAGAGAAACGTCGACAGGCAGCCACTTTTCAATTTCTTTGCACGCACACCAACCCGCTGGTCCAGTTCAATTTGCTGGATGGGATTGGAGGATTGCCACCCACTGGCGATGTCCTTGCCCAAGGCAACGCTTGACGCTTGTCCTTTAAGCCACTTGCCGTCTTTTGTCCTTTGGGGCAATCAATCCGTGTTAATGGCTCCGCAGCTAAATCAAAAAGATTGCCGCAGCATGAAAAGCGACGAGTGGGGGAAAATTCAGTGGGGAGGAAAACCCGCAAGACAAGGGCCGAATAAGACAAAAAGAAAAATTAGAAGAAAAACCACTGAAAACTTAGCACAAATATTTTCCCACTTGAGTTTGGCCAAATCTTTGCCAAAGATGGTGCAACTTAAATTGTTGTAATCGCATTTGTTGTTGCGCTGCATGTGGCCTGCTTCAGCTATTTAATTATGTAGTATCCTTCGAGCCAAACTTTGCGCAATCGAAGGAACAAGTTTACACACACTCACTCACCCGAAACTTTACAAAGCCCAGGCCCAGATGATGCTGCGTTCTGCCTCCAACATCCTGCATCCTGCATCCTACATCCTTCATCCTGCATCCTGCATCCTACATCCTACATCCTAGGTCCTGGCGGCGGCGGGGGGGCAATAGCAATTTGTATGCCCGTCAAATGCGGCTCGTTATTGCGAAATTTAGAACTGCTCGAAATAATTCCAGCAAATTTTCGTGCAAACGAGCCAGACGCAGTTACTCCACCAGCGGCAGCCAAGACACAAAACTGCAGGCCCAGTGTGCACCACACAAATGCGTCTAATTGGATTTAAACTACTACGATTAGGCTGTTTAGCAATTTCAAATTTAATTGTGTGGTGTTTAGATTTCCCATTTGTAATGGAAACTTTTAAGAATTTAACAGAATACTGTGCTTGGTGGATATAAGAAATTTGAATATGTAATAATACCAACTAAATGATCATTTTGGAATCTAGGTATGTCAAGTACTCAGAGCCACATTGGTCGCCTGATCGATTCCAAAGTCTACCTGTCGCCCACCTGTCGTGTTATGCGCCCGCCCATTAACACACCGCACGTCCTTCGTCCTTCGTCCTGGGCACGTGCATTAAAAAGTTTTAGCGCCAAAGTTGTCCAGCAAAATCGGGAGTGCGATGTCCGAAGGCAAACCCATACGATCCAGGGCCATCTGAACTCAACTGAACCAAACTGAACCAAACTGAACCGAGCCAACGGCCAACTAAGCCCGGGCAAACAGTGTTTTTGAGCCGTTGCAAGCCGGAAGTGGTAATAAAGGGCTGGGCGAGAAGGGGCGGCGGCAGGTGCGGTGTGGCAAGTGCTGGAGAAAGGAGCAGTGAACGGGGGGCGGGGGCAGTCGATGGGCAAGCTGACGTAGTTTAATTATGTAGAAATCGAGACACGCACTTTTGCAGCCAACGAACGAGAGGTCCAGGATCTGGCATATACCCTTCTCTCTCTCACCTCCCTTGTCCATCTCTTTCGCTCTGTTTGCATGACGCGCGATGCAATCGACACGCCCACTTTGCGACACCCACGCTCATAACCGGTGTACGCAAAATTTGTGAGCTACACACTCTTCCAAGGAGTACATCAGTTGGCAGCCTGTATAAAATCCTATAGCTTTTAGAGTTTAAAATAAAATAGAATATAAAAGATTGAAAAAGTTATTTAAGCTGCAGCCTATCATATAAATGAAGTTCAAATTGAGCAAATAGGGTACGTGAACCTTCGTAGCTCCCTTGGTGTTAGCTAATGATATAAAGTGCGGAGGAAGAAATGGAGTTCGTTGCAGGAGCAACTGGGATACTGGGATCCTAGTTGCCTCGTGTACGATTATAAATTCTGTTGCATGTCAGTGGTTTTCAAAGTTGGAGCGATTCATGGCTTCGGTTCGTTGCAGGCTCTGCTAAAAGCTGGCAGGTGAAAATAATGGTGTGGAATTGCATTAGGCTGCTGGTGCAACGCTTTCGCATTTGCAGGATGGATGTGCGAAATTTCCCTAGACTAAACACTTAAAGGTGGTAGGTGGTAGGTCTTGGAATAAAAACGCAACTTTCATCCGGGGGCCCGAGCATAAATTTTAATAAAACGCACAGAAGCCAAGTCAGTGAAAGCTGTGCCGAGTCCTTTCAGTTACCTTTCTCCCTAAGCGTTCCATTTTATTTCTTTCCCCTTTTTTTTTTTGATTATCTTGTATTTTGTATTACGAAACCGTAGGAGACAGTCGTTTATATCAATTAAGCAGCGCGTCTGGCATTTTTGCCACAGGACAACAGTTGCTTGAGATCGAGTTTAAATGGAAATGGTAGTGGAAGTGAAATGCTCGGGGTTTTAAATGGGTGCTGGCGCACCTAATTGATTTATTTGTGGATTTACTTTCGTTGAAGCTGGCAAATCAAGTTGGAAAATGCTCCAACCAATTTAATTGCCTTGCTCTTATACACACAACGAGCTTAAGAAACCTTCGGAAAAATATCCATTGAGATGGCACAAAGAAACGAACAATTCTCGCAGCCAACGCAATTTCACACTTTACCAGCTACAAATTGCACCATCATAGCCGGGAAAATGCCCCGCATACCTTTTCGATGGCCACGAGCCTTGGCCAAGATTTTATAGATGACGGCGACGGGCTTGGAATTTTATGATTTATGAGTACGCCCCTCATATCCCTTATCCCTTATCCCCTAACCCGTAACCCGTAACCCGTATCCCATTGCCCTCGTCCCTTGGTCATCAGTGTAGCCTTCGCTTTTCTTCGCCTTCAACCGAAATTGTTGCAGTTGCCGAGGTTTTTTTTTGTTCGTGCTGCAAGTCCAAGTCACTGGGCAAGCCTTTGGGTTGGAAAGGCTCTGGCCATTTGATTAATGGGCTTTTCACTTTTCCAACTCGAAGTGATGAGCATTTCCATTGGCCCAGGTCCATATCACACACACTTTGTCCTTCAATCCGTCAGTTTCAAAGCAAATTGAAGCGACACTCGGAAAGGCAATGGTTTCAAAGTTAAACGGAAAATGTATTTAACTTATCATTTGAATGACAAGATCTGAATTAATTAGTATTTATAATGAATTTCAATGGGTAACATTAAAGAACTCTGCATTTTTGAATCAAGTGTTTTATTGGCGAAGCATGCTTAGTTCTATAATTTTAATCACTATTCATTTAAAACTCTAAACTGCAATATCAATTTGACAGTATAGATGTGGCTATTAGTGTGCGCTTTATTGCATTTCTTTCAACAATCAACGGCATAAATCGTCCGGCATGCGAGTATCATAATATTTTTTGAAAAACAAGCGCAAATTGTTAAAATTATTTCGCAAAATATCACAAAATTTATTTACGACCCAGACATGGTGCAATCCTCTTTTCAAAACTCGAGGGAGTTTGAGTTTAGAACAGTTTCAACTGTTGCGCGAGACGAATTTTTAGCTTTATTTTTTTTTTTCCAGCTCGGCTATAAAGTGTGGGGAAAACGCATAAATTTTATGACTGAATGGGCTGGAGTTTGGGACGGACCTAATGGGGTGGCTGGCTGGTGAGTTTGCTGCACTCGGTTTCACACACAAACTCCCAACATGACAAAAAGTGCGCTGAAAATTTCAACTAAATTATTCATTGAGCGCGCAATTGAGCTGGAAGTGTGCACAGTGAGGCCCCCGTACGAGCGAATTTGAGCCTGAGTTCCGGTGTGAGTATGCGGTTTGAATGTCTGGCACGTAGAAATGTCGGCTGTTTGGCTTCCTGGCACTTTTTTTTTTCCAGTCTCCATTTTTGCTGGCAGTCGGCAGGAGCGAATATGCCACTCAAACACTTGACACTTTGTGTGAGCAAAATGTAGAAAATAAAAAAGGATAAAGTATATAGGATATAGGATGTAGGGTTAGGGAAGAGATTGTCCCTAAACGGAAGTGTTTGGCTGATGGTGTAGCCAGCGCGTTCAAAATGGCAGAACCACTGGAGTTTATTGCCTCTTAATGGTACAAGCCATTACAAAAATGAACTACCTAAGTTTCGGAGCAATAATATTTTTAAAATTATTTATTACCTATTGAAATGGTGCTCACTGAGTGGACAAATCTTTTTTGGACATATATTAGAGTAAAGGCTTTAAGCCAGTCAGTAATCAATTTGTGTATATTGCCATAATTTGCTCTAATTAAATAGCCAGCCCCATATCATCTTGAATCCCTTCACCTATTCAGTTAACTAATCATTCGCAAACAGAGTGCCCGAATCCAGCATATAGACCGGTGTATCCATCGGAGCTAACTGAGTCATTTGAATACCAAATTAAGTGCTTCTCAGCCGGCTAAGGAGCCACAAGGAGGCGCCACCAGGAGTCGGAAGGACTTGCATTATTAAGAACCGAGAGCCGAAACTAAGTTACGTATATTGGCACAAGTCCTGCCCAAATAGTTCACTTCAAAAATCCACACAGTGCCCGAAGTTTGTCTTCTTAATTAGTGGACCAGTTGGCAGTTGGCAGACTTTGTGTGTGTTTGCTTTGTGGGGATTATGAATATTATACGGCAATTATGCGTCTCTGTCTTTGTTGCCAATTGTGTAATAAGTGAGATGGCCTTAAGTAAATTCCAGCCATGGCAAATTTGTCTCAATTTGTGAGTGACGCCACTGTGAATTTAACATGCATCCCACTGAAAGTTAGCCCCCAACGTTTAGCCGTCTAAGTTATGCGATCATGGGTCTGGTTTTGAATCGATAATTATTCGAGATGCAGCAGTCAACGGCAGGCATTGTTTTCCCCCTTGGCCACTAACAATATGCCACAATTTGGAGGCAGCCGAGACCGGCTTGATAAATGGCTGTCCCCGCTGTCCGGAGTCCTGCCGAGTGTCCAGTAATCTGCAGCCAGTTGCCGGTTGCCAGTAGCTAGTAGCTGGGACTCACCTTCAATGGACAAATTAACATTTCGACAAAGGCAACCTAATCAAATGTCAGAATCACGCATGCGGCTGTCCCTGGCACCAGAAAACGAAGCGAACTGAAGCCACAGCAGGTCCTGGGAAAATCGCCTTCCCCTCCGTACTCCTGCTTCACCGAAACCCCCATCTCCGATTTTCAACCATTTCCATGCAATCCCCTCAGATCCTGACACTTTTTGTGCTGCCCTTCGCATAACTTTCACTCTTGTCAGTTGCAAATTACATCGCACGTCTGCAGCAGCAGCAGCAGCAGCAGGATCAGCAGCTCAAGGGGGTTGCACTTGGGGTTTTGGCTGGGGTTCGCTTGAAGGGTGTCGTAATTTAAAGCTTATTTTGACACTTCACCCCCTCTCCGCAGCAGCAGCAGCAACAGCAACAGCAGCAGCAGCGGCAGCAACAACAACAACAGCACCCAATTTGCATCTTTCAAAATCGTGTTTTGTTACATTTTGTGCATGCGCAAAAATTTGCATACGACAATTAACACTCCAAAAGGAGACTCACATGTGTCCTGACTCCTCCTGTGTGCGCTTTCATGTGTGTGTGTGTGTGTGTGTGCGTGTATGAGAGTGTGTGTGTTCGGCTTATCCTCTGCACTTTGCACGAATGCAACAGTCCTGCTGCCACCACCCCCGTGCCACATTGCGTATGCGTAATTTTGTGTCTTCTCTTCAACGGCAAGAAACAGTGGATAGACGGAAGGCAGGACGAAGGACGAAGGAGCAAGGACGAAGTGAAATGAGAGGAGGCGAGCGGCATCACAGCCAGTGGAATATGTTAATGGAGTTGCTGTTTGAAAAGCAAACTAACCTAATGAGAATTTGTAAATATTTGCTCAACACAACAATCTTTTGGTTCGGTGTACTGGGACCCAAGTATCAATTGCATACAAATCTTGAAAGGGATTCGGTGGGTTTACTGTTTATTGCCAGTCAATGATCTAAATAAAGTAATTTCTTAATATGACAACAATTAAATTAGGTCTTCAAACCTTACTACTACTGATAAATCATTAGATAGACTATAAAACATAATTATAAGATAATGAAGATTTTGGGGCAACAATGAAGGGTTTGACAATTGTTTTGGGATTTCTTTTAAGTACTTTACGTACAGAACTAATCAAAAATTCCAAAAAAACCACAGCAAATCTACTTAAACTAGATTGCATTAAGTACTTCTTAAAAAAAAGCAATAGCAGAGATCAAATAAACTTTGAAATTCCCAAAAGAAACCGCCGAACCCTTTTACTCTGCCACACGGCTTCCCTTCTCTTATCCAGTATATCTTTAAGCAAATTAAGAACCGCAATCAGCCGCAAACAATTCACACAGAAATCGAAACGGCAGAAATGAAGGCAAAATCTGAAAATCCTGTGCAAAAGGGTTGCAAGTTGGACTGCACGAAGGGGGTGGGGAAATCGAAAAGTCGAGGGGGTGGCATACAACGTTTGTTGTTTGATGGCGATGCCAAGAAATGTCACGATAAGCGCGATGCGGGGAGCTGGAGAAAGCGGAACGCAGGGGGAAGGGATTGGGGTCAGGACGGGAGGAGAGAGAGAAAGGCTCCCCCACACACACACACACACTCACATATATCGCTGTACATTCACACATGCACACTTAATACGCTTAATTGACTTTCATGTATGCACGAGTGAATGCAGCGACATGACAGCCGAACGATGAGGACCCGGAACGGCGGGGCGGGGAGTGGCGAGCGAAAGGACACTGGCCAAGGGGGCGTCGGAATGGGGGGGGGGCGTGGCAGCGGTCTGGCATGTTAGCCGGGCTGCCACTGCCACCAAACTGCTGCTGTTGCCAACTGACGCGAACTCACGCGACTGGTGGCGGCATTAGCGATGCGAAATGGTCTCCAAATTAGGCACAGTCGACACCAAAAAAGAGGGTAATCCCAAACCCAAACAACAGGCTCCAAAATAAGACAAAAGATATGAGCTCTGATTCCAGAGGGAATAATCGACGATGAGGTACCCAAAGTCACTGCACATTAATCAATTTTTAAATTTGTTTTACAAGCAACTCACAAAACTTTACTTATTGTAATAAATAAATCTCTTTGGGTAATGAAATGTAAGAAAACAAGGTATTTTTATCTTTAAAAAAAAAGTATCATTTTTCATTCATCTTAAAGTTCAACTAAAAAATCAAATCAATAACTAAAAATTAATTATTTAAGTTACAGCAGTTTCTGATTTGATGAAAACTTGATATTGAGTTGTAAAACTGCACAGAAACTGCAGAGAAGAGAAACACATTTCACCTGCCACACCCGTTTGCATCCCTTGAGAATTTCCCGGCAAAAGGAAAGCCCAATAGAGTGCTAAATACAAGCATTCCACAGAAGGCATGAGAGCCCCATAATCGCTGGCAAATCGGTTACAAAAGGTTTGGGGAAATTCCCCAATCTCTAACCCGTTTTCGTCCCATTCAATCACCGATTCACTTCATTGAATCACTTATTCAGTATTTTGCCGTTGCAAATGCCGATGTTTCATCATTTCACCCTTTCCCCCAGATTTTCATCGCCCCCCCCGCCCACAGTTGCATTGGTGTTTGGCATTGTGTGGATTTTGTGGCTCTTTTCTAGCACCTCTACCCGATTTCCGATATATGTACGTATATATGCGTGTGTTGTGGGTTTTCTAATCCCATCTGACTGCTGTTGAATGCACAAAACTCGACAATTATGCTGGCGTTTCTTTTCATGGCTTTAATCCCGTCATATTTGCGGCCGATACTAAATATTCATGTCGATGTTGGTGAGGAATTATGTCAATGATGGTCTGGATTTTAGAAACAGCAATGAGAAAATATGTCACCAAAATTGGTACTCGATGCGGTGGTATTTCCAAAAAATTATTTGTTTGCATGCATGTCAATTCGAACTATAATGAAAATAAACGGCACATAAATATACGAATTTATTGTTCATATTTTCCAAAAAGTTATCCTTGAACTATAAAGAAGAAAATATGAGTTTTGCGTTGATACATAATATTGACGATGCACAAGGTTAATAATAAATGAAGACAATCCCAATCCATTTGTCCTATTCTCAGTGTATGATATGCGATACAAAAGAAGCTGTGCACAACAATCCGCATAATTCTTTGGCCTTTCCCCGTCACGGCTCACATAATTCTTAAGTGCATTAGGCCCCTTTTGACTTCTGCTTGCACTTCAGCAAATAAGATCTGAATCGAGCACATCTCCTACATCAGCTACATCCCCATTATCCTTTAGAAACCCACTCCTGCGATTCCCTTTCTTTGAAAGCCCGGAGTCGTTGTGTCTCCGTCTCCGTTGTTTCTCTTGCCAACAGGCGTTGCCCCGAATAAAGTCAATGTCAGACGGTCTTCTGTTCGCCAAGTGAAACTCAATTACACACATTCTCCAACTTAGTAGTACGAGGATTATGGGTACTCACACTCCCACTCACACCCGCACCTGTGAATAAAACATACTCAAAGAGTGCAACGAGCAGGAGCGCATATATCTAGTACATCACTTTTATTTATTTACATATTCGTACACAAACAAAGCAGAAAATAGACGTTTTTGTCTTCAGATGGTTTCAAATTGCATACCCTTCCTATAAATTCATCTTCATATAAGGATGACTGACATAAAACTGCATCTCAAAATATTAAAAAAATTCCTTATAAATTTTGTTAATGGTATATTATCTTACTTAAACTAATGGAGTCAGTTTCGATTTCAGTTCGTATTTCAGCCCCGGGATATCTCATTAATATACAATTTTGAAAATCGAACAAAATAATTCCAGTTTAATAACTTTTTTATTAGCGCACTCCAATCCATTGACAGCCAGTTTTGATTACCATTTCATAAACGATTCAAGACTGGTTCGCAGATAATAAGCCGATGAAACCAAATTGTAAGCAAATTACTTTTACAGTTGTAGTTTGAAATGTCTGCTTCTCTGGTTACGTGAATATAGGATTTTGAGCCATTGAAAAAACATGTGTAATTTTTATGGTAACAGAAAATGGAATGCATGTTTCTATTTTAAGATTAATGTCCTCCAACTTTTCGAAAGAGTATCATGGCCTATGCCATTCAGCTTCTTTGACCCAATGTTTATGTGAGGGATCAGCAAAAGGATACAGGGACACACACAAGCTGAGGCAAAAATTTTCTGCATCTGCAGCTGGCGCATAATGAGCGCAAAAACATCCCGTGCTGATTGTCTGAGTCTGCGACTCTGTCGTCCTGCCACACGGAAAATAATAAAATAATCTGGGAATATGCATAAATAGGTAACGTGTTATAGAAAATACGAAAGTGTATTATTTCGTCTAGGGAAAAGTGTGCATTACTGGGAGTGAAACAATGTATTTGATGGGATAATCCTTTAACTAATACTTAATCAACCCGAATTTATTTTCTGTGTAGTACTTGGGCTTACACTTTGCACAGCTAGCCAAGAAAAGATTTGTGCGCTTTTAGCGACGTTGCAAAGTTTCCTTGCCCGCTTCGTATGATTTCATTTTATTTTATTTCATTTCATTCTGTGTTTGCCGACTTTTGAACGCGGCCAGGACATGAATGCGGATGCGAGTGTGTCCTCTCATGGGTTCAGTCGGCGTGTCGCCAGTTTTGTTGGCTCCCCGTCGAGTTTTAGCGACATGTGTCGCATTCTTCGCATCCTGCCAAAGTTAAATGGATCTCGTAATTGTTGTGCCCGCCACCTACCCCATTCCACGGTGTATTCTTTCGTATTTTATAGAAATTGCGGTTTAATTGCTGCATTTTAAAGCCATTGAAAGGATAGAGTCGTGTCCTTTGCAAAGAGGATAACACGATACTCGCTGTGACGGCTTTGTCGCCCGTTTCCCACCCACGGGGTTGGTGTTTGCCATCTTTTTGCACCCCTTTTGTATGTGAGACATACACATGGGCTGGAGAAACACTTGCCACGACCCCGGAGAACTTTTGATTCCTTCGGATTCATGTTTCGAGCGGAGGCTGCCAGGAATTTAATGGCAGTAAGCATCAGTCAACACCTCGCAGGTGGTCAACAAGTCAATCGATTTCACACGCCCCGCTTGATGGATTGGTTCGGGATTTAAAGTTGTGCTTGCATTGTTCGAACTTTTCTGAATGCTTGTTTGGAACTAAAAGTTTTTTGGATTCCATTGAAAATTACAGAATTTTATCTTAAACTTTGTTATTAGTTTATGTTTCGTTTGCTCATTACACCTCATTTACTCACGGTTTTGAATCCATTTTGATCACTAACAGCCCCGCTTAAAAAGCCCCTTTTTCTCCATTTAATTGAAGTAATTTGATTGCGATTTGAATGCGATTTAAAAGGCTTTTTACCGCGTTTGCATATTGCAAAGTTGCAAGATCCATTCCATCAATGGCGATTGAATGGCAACTTTGTGCACAGTACCTCCGTGAGGCATTAAAAGCCGAATCGCTGGATGCTAAAAATCCATGCAAATACCCGTCCTTCATCCGGAAAATCCAACCCTCCCCTTTCATGGCAATTTTCCATGCAGTTTGATTTGATTCTGCGTTGCACTCGGAATCATTTTTTTTACGATGCGCCAACGGGAATTGTTGGTGGGGAGCCGGTAATGAAACGTCTATAAAACTCAAACGAATGCACACAAATCGCAAATCATTTATCATAAAAGCGCATAGTGCATTGCGAACTCCCCCCACCTCGTTTCATTACCATCTTCCCACTTCAATGTTTCCCTTTCCTCTTTCCTTTTTCTTTGGTTTTCCCATTGAATGAGGCTCTGCTAATCAGAAACTTTTTGTTCAACTTACCTGGGCAATTGAAGGGAAGGACGAAGAGTCGGCGGAACGTAAAAGGAAGCTGCAAGTAAGAAGTAAATGCATCTTATGAGAAAATGGGTCATCGTCTGCCAAGAAAGCCGAAATGAATAGGGAAATGGAGCAGTGAAACGAGCTCTTGCTGCACAAAAGCCGTCATGCGACCGCCGAATTAATTACAAGCTCGGCTCAAAATGCATAACACAAACATCCACACACGAGACATCAAAGTGGAAATTAATTATTTCCCTATTAGCTGCTTCATCGAAGCAGTTTCGGTTGCAGTTTAGCCTGTCGCTAAACACGTTGACAGATTGGCAGTTATACACTCGGCCTAAATGCCTCGGTTACCGCCCGTCGAGAGCCGAAAGTCGAAAGTCTCGGTTTTGAATGGGCAGGAATTGCTGAAAGCGGTTCGATGACGAGGCCGTATGTCGCGGAATAATCCTTCAATATCGTGAATATCATATATGCACGGCAATCAATTTAATAATAATTTCAATTTTGTAAAAAGGAAATGTGTGCAAATTGCTGGCAGCTATCGAGTAGCTCAAATTTATTTAAGCTTTCCAAGTTTTTAATTGCAAAAGTGCCATATCAGCCAATATCAATACTATTGAAGTAATAGCGACCAGGTAAATTAAGTAAAGCCAACACAAAAAGTTCACAACTTATGTTTGTACAAACAAAGACGAGGTGATGAAATGTTTAAAACCGATTTTTATAGATTTTCATATTAATGAAACAACATTAACTATTAGCAAAGCAGTGAGATTTTCGTTTTCGTACCAGCAATAATTTTAATTAGTTTTCCTTTTAAAACCCACCCAACTTTAGAGGCCATAATATTTTTATGGAAAGTCATAATATAAGAACTCCCATTATTTGGATATAATGCAAAGTTTTATTTTTAAGGTGCACCTTTTCATGAACTCGGTTTTAGGTTGCATTTTGCCATGAGGGACTTAGGAGAGGCTTAAGGAAAAACAGTTAACCACTTTCTAGCCATCAAGTTGGGCAGGGAGTCGCATTTCACATTTTTGCATAAGAAAATCGCACGGAGGGGATCCAATTGCACTTCCTCCCATATGAGAGTAACACCTTTTACTGAGAAAGGGGCGTTGTGGTTTTTATGATAAAATAACGAGTCGCGTGATAAACTCCGAAATCACTTGATATTCGACACTAAAACTTCGCCAAAGGCCAAACACAATATTTGTGGGCACCATGCGAGGCAGTTGCCGTAAACATTTTAGTGTCCGCAATTAATGAATGGCCACGCAGTCGACGGACAGGTCCCCTACACACAATCCAACGATGTCCATCTGTCAGTTTGTCAGCCGGCTTAATTTACGACTTGATGCCCACGACTTGAGGGTATAAAAACAAATGGGTTAACAAGGATAGATTTATATAAGATAAACTATCTAAAAAAGGCATCTGTTGCGAAACTGAGAAGCCCGCCGACAGTTTAAACGCAAAGTACCGACGAGGTGTGGACTTGCAATTAATTTTTGCAGATTTATGGATGGAAATTCGAGCATAAAAACTTACAATTTGAAAGAGTACTTTTTCTGCGCTAGATTGTTTAAAGAAATTAATCATCTACAGTAGAGGAAATTCAATAAATAAATGTACATGGAAAAAACATTGTGAAACGAAATAAAGTAAGGTTTGAAAATTGGATTAATTACTCAATTAGCTCAATTATTTAAATGGATATTTGAATTAAGACAGAATCAGCAAACTTCAGTCAACAATTAACTTTTAGTCGGAGATATTTTGAAGAAATTCCCCCAAACGGCAAAAAAAAAGTCCAATTTGGATCGTGTTGATTGTTTAAGTTAAATCTCTTGCAAGATGCCTCACACTCAGCAGCAATTTTGTCGGGGAAAAAAGCCAGCAAATCGAAACTGGAACTGGCAACTAACAACTGGCAACTTTATGGGCCAATCTACTCTTGCCAATGAACGGAAACAGCTTGGCACAGCTGGAAGCAGCCGAGATGAGAACTCTACAGTGGAGAGCTGGGTGAGCTCGGAAAATGCTTGAAGAGGGGTGAAAAGGGGGAAGGCAGGAGTCCGGAAAATTGTGGGGTATACCAGAAGCTGGCCGAAGGCAATGCGAGTGTTTTGCGACAACAACTGCATCAGCAGAACAACAAATTCAGCAGGAACTTGGAGACTCTGGGACAGCTATTGAAATCTGCTTTGCTGATTGACGTCGAATGTTGTGGTTTCGGTTACGATATTTGGTACCAAAATACAACCAACAGACCCTCACCACGACTACGACTACTACTACGATAATGATGATGATGAAGATGTCGATGATGCTGATGTTGATGATGATGACGTGGCTGGTGGGAGCGGTGTCCTGCAAGTTTGTTTGGAATTTGTTTTGAGAGGGCAACGAAACGGCAACAATCTCCTTTGTTCCAGAGTTTCCAATAAATTAAGGGCAAGCCCAATGCAAATTTAGCTGCCTCAAAGCCATGCAACTAATCAGCTGAACTTTCAAAACAGCTCAAAGAGGAAATTCCAATGCGTTAAAATCAAACAAAATGATGTTCAAATTTCCAAGTCTTTATTGCTTTATTGCAGATATTAGAAAATAGGTAAAAAACTATTACATGTGCTTAAATAATAGAAACATAAAATGCAAATTAGGAGGATTAAGAATTAGAGAACTTATGACTTGACTATAATTGTTTAACAAATTCAGTCTAAAAGCTAATAATAAATAATATTAAACTTAGGACACGAGTTTATTTATAAGCCAACTTAATATTTATTTCGTTTTGGTAATGCATTTTTGTTTGTTTGTTTGGCTTTGCAAAACTTTATTAGGACCCTAACAGCGAACCAAAAAATTTTTAATGACCATAAACATTCGTTATTAATATTTCTATACCTTTTTTAGAGTCTAAGTGTTAAGCTGTTGATTAACTGCATAAAGTTTTAGCTTCTCTGAGCTTGTCACACACTCTTCGCTTGGTTCTATTTTCTTTCGTCACTTAAAAGTCCACCAAAACTAAAAGGTTTTCTACCTTTTCAAACCGTTGTATTTTTCGTTTACAGATTTCAGTTTCGATCGGTCGAAAGATCGCGGGCTGCAAAATCGCGCGCGCAACTGAAAGGCGAAAGGACCTGTTTTCTGGCGTTGGTGACGAAAGGATAACTGCCGGCTGAGAGAAGCTGAGCGGAACAGCAAACTGCAAACTGCGAACTGCGAACTGCAAACTGCGAACTGCAAGCGCGACAACAAATTCTAATTCTACGAACTCTGGCGATATGCGATTTGCGACTGGCAATTGGCGACTGGCGACTGACGACTGAGAACCGCACGTGGAGGAAGTCGGCTGGAGACTGAAGGCAAAATCGGAATCTATATCGCAGAAGCGGCGGCACAAGCGGGCGGCACTTGCAATCAAAGTGCGCTTCTTGGGCGGATTGCGAGTTGCAAGCAGCTGGTTCCGAGTTCCGAGTTGCGAGTTGCGAGTTGCGAGCCACGAGCTGCTAGTTGCCAAGAATCGCGGATACGAAGATACGAGGCGACTATACGGTTAAAGCCAATAGTTGCACTCGACGCCGGCGTCGCAGTCGCTGCGAAATGCAGTTTGCACTCAACGAACTTGGCCACGAATGCGACTTTTTGGTTCTAGCTCAATGGCCCGAAGCTTCGCCTTTTAGTAATGAGCCGAAAAAGAAGGCCAACAAACGACGGTCGCTGTAAGCCGAACATTTGAGGCCATGTTAACAACAGCTGTTAGACAGGAAATACAAGCCAGGAAGTGGAAATCAAGCCAACGCACTCAAGAGTAGGAAAATCAGTAAGAGCGCAAGATATCGAAGTGAAAGTGAAAAAAACTCTTATTTTTCGCAATTTGTTTATACGTGCCATATCTATGCAATTACTGCTCGAATATTGTCTCAAAAGTCTTGGTAATTATATGCTCTGCCTATATTTGCCCGTATTTAACATACTCGTAGTTGCCTTTCGTTGGGGCCATGCAAATATCAATATTTAAGCATTTTATGTTCAGCCGCCTGTTTCCATATTTTGCCATATGTTGTTTACTTCAAAAATTGAGCAACAACAAACACTCGGCCCGTTGTTATGACACTCTCTATCCCCACAAAGCTCTGGGAAATGGAAATCTCTTTTCCAACCGCTAGCTCTCGCCAAAAAGCTCGTAAGAGAAAGAGCTTGGCGAGCGTGTTGAGTGAAAATCCACTGAGTGGTTTTCCCATCAGCTCTTCCCAGTATTTCCATGATTTTCAGTGAGGGGAAATATTAGATTTGTAGTTTTTATAAACAAAAAGGAAAATGTTTTTGCAAAATAGAAAACAGAAATGGAAAATATTTACTTGTATAAATATTTTATGAAAAATAGCTAAAAGCTTTAAGAATTCGTGAAATATATATGTACTTAATATATTATAAACCATACAAAAAATATACATAAAAATTATTTAATTTGCCATATTTTAAACTATTTGGAAATTAGTAATTGATGAAGTTTAACCCATGCAAATTGTTATGCGCTAGCTATTAATTTCCTTTCGCTTTTATTTGCATTCGTTATAATTTCCACTGGTTGGCTTATCAAATAGAAACAAAAAAAAAAAAGAGAAAATAATAAATAGAGGGGAAAAGAAAACGGAAGAGACGCGAAAATGCTGCTGGCTCAGTGAAGTTGAAAATAGTTTCCTTCCTTGGCGACCGCAGCAATTTCCACTGGCACTTGCTCATTTTCAGCTGCCAGTGAATTTGCATAGCCATTTAAATATTAATTTCAAATTGTCTAAGGATACCAGCCAACGCCAACGCCAACGCCTCCCCATTCGAAACCTGTTCGGGGGTTAAAACAGGCAACAAACAAATTAATGGCTCTGCAGCTCAACCGCATTTTGCGGTCTTTTCTCCTACTCTGCCTTGATTTCCTTCTGGCTTCTTTGCTCTTGCATTGCTGCTTTTCCATTTGCTGATAAGCCAAAATGTGTGTGTACGTGGCTATTCACCTGACTAGCTAGAACAAAGTGCACTGCTCTCTCCCAAAACAAAAAGATTATTAATTAAAAGCTGAGCGGGTAGAGCTGTATTTTTCTTGAAGATTATTTAAACCATTTTTCATTCCGCTTTAATGATAAAAGAGCACAATAATAGTTAATTGAAAATAACAAGTAATTGCATTAAATATATTATTTTTTCGGCCTAACGGTTTGCATTATTTTCAAGCTAAAAACCCGCAACTGAGGAGCCATCTGAACTTATTTGGTTTCTTATGCTTCGGTTTTAGCATCGCCTTTCCTATTTTTGTTGGCCTTCCACGGACTCATCCTTCGTCCTCATCTCCTTGATCTTTGGACATTATAAATTTCAGTCATGTTTCTAATAACTTTGAATTAATCATCTTTTCCGGTTTTGCTTTGCTCCGAGTTTGTGCCTGACAAAGGGGCGGGGAAATTCGGGGGAAACGCAGAGGAACAGAGAGGAAACTCGCACACGTCTGTGAAAACTTCTTGGCATTCTAATGCGCTCGCTAGCTGGGCGCTAGGTGGCGCCTCTGTCGCACTTTAAAGTTGGCCCTTAGCCACAAGGAATGAATTGTAATCCAGATGGAAATTGGCCGGGCTTATGCAAAAACCTGCAAAAATGTGACAAAAGCTGGGCCAAAGTATTTTGAGCTGCCTTCCGGTTGTCTGGTCTCGCCATCGCACTCTCTCACCCAGTTTCATTCTATCTTTATCCTGTACATCCTACATCCGGTGGCCATTTGATCAACTTGTCGAAACCCACACACATACAATCAGAGGGACAATGTTCGTGTGTGTGTGTATATATTTTTTAAATGCAAGACATGCTCACTTAAACCATGTGCCATCTCAGGCCATCCCCTCCCGCGCCATCGAATGGAGCTGGTGTAAATTACAGCAAATATTGCGTATACGCCACGTTTGCCGTTCTTGATGCATTGAGACAAAAATGATGGCTTCATAAGATTATTATCGCACGTTTCTATTTGAAGAGACTTTTTTACAGAAATTTTGGCGTTCGTTAGAGAAGTTTAAGCTTTGATGCTACAAACAGAAAATTGTCGTTTTAGTGTGCCTTGTTTTCTTTCGGTGTATTCCGCCACAAGTAATGCCCAAAATGAGATGCCTTTGCTGCTGGCTTGTTTGTTCGTTTGCAGTTGTTGCTGTTTGGCAAATTATTATTAAGTAAGCAGTCTAGACACAGCTCTTTGCCACCCTAGACCCCCAAGCTTAATACATTTTTGTGGGTTTCGTATTATGATAACTTGAAACTTTGTCTCGTTCGGACAGGTGAGGGTGGAAAAGCGAGAGGTTCCGGCACACACTTTATCATCATTAGCGCTGCGCCAACTCAGTCAGCTGGCGAGTAACTTTGGCGGTAAATAAACAGTATTTGCTTCCATATGCCCTCGTATTTAATTTCATTTAATTACCAAATTTATCAAATAATTCAATGTTTTTAGTAATAACTTTATAATTATTTAAAGCTGATTGCTTTATTAGGTGTTAAAGGTAAGGTAGGCATAAATTTGGAGCCTCTTGTAAATGAAAACTTTTCAGGCCACCCCTTCGTCTTCTTTCTGCCCACTGAACTACGTGCTTTGACAGTTGTAACCAAGGGCCATTAACAAGTTCTTTTGCTATTGCTTGTTTTTTGTTTTTGGGGCTGGAAAAATACGCCGCAGGAATTTTCAAGATGTGCGGGTGACTTTTGCTTTAAACAATTGCTTATGCCAGGCACAAATGTTATTTTTGGCCATTCGGGTTAAATAAGTTATGAGATGCGACGAGGGCGGGGGCGACAGGACAAGGTGTCTGGGGTGAAAATTAAACACGCGCCTATCAAATAAACTTTACTTACCCTCAACCCCATTAAAAATTTCTTCTGAAGTTATTTCCCACAGGAGCCGGGACTTAAGGGTTTCCCGGAGTTTATTGTCGCTTTCATTTGTCACTTATTTGTTTCACTCTAAAGATCAGCAAACTGCTTGTGTGTATCGCATTACTTAGCTGAACGAACGAAAACAAGACAAACATATCAGCGTGTAATCTATGAATAATAGAAACCGATTCTGCCACATCAGCACAAACATTTAATGGCATTAAATTCCAGTGAAAAATGTCAAACTGAATTCCACGAAGTAAAGACAAACGAACGGCGAAAGGCAAACAAGTGGAAAATTGCATTGCGGATTTTCGGATTGTTAAGAGGGAAAACCCGCAAAACAGCAGTCAACGGAACCACATCCCCAATTACTTAGATCATCTGCGAAAATTTATTAAGGCTTAGTCCTCGAAAGTGCCCAAAACAAGACGTCTCTTCGTTTGGTATGAAAAACTTGTTTTATTCCACAAGAGATAAATTCAAATATTTTTTATTGATAAATAAGTTCGTAAATTATAAAGTAAATATTATTTTTTTTGCCCCACAATGCTTATAAGTTACAAAACTTTATAATAGTCATAGACCAAGTGGATAAATTGCTTAAAAATGGCTCTTAATTGACTGCTGACAGGAGGAAGAGAACTTTATATATGGAAAGAGGGTGAAAGAGGGGGGAACTGGGCCCAAAGGAGGCCCCCAAGGGAGTAAATATGGTCTGCTCTATGACCGCAAAGAAGCGTCAGCTTGTGGCACGCTAGTGCTGTCTCTTTCGCTCACGCGTGCGGCAAGCTGGCTTCTATCTCTTTCGGCGCCTGGTGGTCGACTAATATGCAAATTACACATGCAGAACGCGTATAATTTCTAATTAATTATGCTATAAATGCGACTTGCGTGTCTGTGTTTGTGAGCGGTCATTACCACAGGCAAACATTTCATTCACATCAGCATGCATACATATATTATGCACACGTATTAGTGTGTGCTTTTCCGGCGACCACGCCCCCTGCGGCCGCCTTAAAGTCCTGTTCCATGCGAATGGCGGCAGGTGTGTTTTATTTTTATTACAACTTTTGGCACAACTCTTTGCCGCTCGCCTTGCTAGAATTTTTGCAAGAAATTCGCATCAGTTGCAGCTGCCTGTACAGTGGAACATCTTGAATATTTAAAGCACATTAACCAACGGGAAATTAATGTTTTTTAGACAATCTATCATGTTTTTTGTATAAATTTCGTATGGCATTATTTTCTCAGTTACAATTATATATGACATACACTATTTACTTTTTTGCTATGGATTTCACCACTGTTTTTAGTGCAAGACATTTGCAATGTAAAGCAAAAAAATTTGCTCGTGCTTTCAATTTCTGCTTTATGCTTCTGTCTCAGCTTATTTCTTTTTCAGCAATATTTCCAACTAATGAGCTGCAATTTGTTGCAAATGGCAGCCAAAGTAAAAAGTGCGGCATGTGTCGCCATTTTCCCTGACTCAAGAGTTCTTTAAAATAAATCGAAATGTTTTATAGATATCCTCAATACATTTTTTGTTTTTAAATAAATCTGGCATAATTGCTTCTCTGTTCCAGAGAAATGGGTTTAGATATTATATATTCCACTTCTATTTTTCGCACGGAGGAATTGTTTTAGTTCTCTGCAAGAAGAATTTCATCAATTTATTCATTTCTTCGAATTTAAATTGAACAGAAAGGCAATTTCTAATTATTTCTTTTTATTAAAAATATGTTTCATATTCTTCACATCTCATAAATGAAATAAAAAATACAGAACAAAAAGACTTGAGCCTGTGACTCATAAGGCGACCAAGCGTAAGAAAGCCATCACGATGGCTGCTGCAATTGGTCCTGCGAGTCGTGGCAAGGACTCAGGCTGGATGCAGCAGCAAAGTTGAAGGACATGCGAAGGCAGTGACTAACGCTGATTGAAGTATGATGGCAAAAGTTCAGCGGAAAAATCACAGCTGGGGAAAGGGGTCAAAGTTTCCCTGCCAAATGAAGCGGTCGAGTCGGAGTCAGAGTTTTTCGCCTGATCGATGCGAATGTCCTTTTTTGGGCCGTAGCCATTATTAGCCAACAGTTTTTACATCCACCGTGTTTTTTGCTTTTTTTTGGCAACAAAACTTGGTCCTGGCCAGAGAGAACCCGTTAACAGTTAAGTGGATAAGCCAATTTATGAGTTTCGAATTTAACTTTGTCACTTTGGCCGGTGCCCCGGCTCTGTACTTCTGGTTTTTTTATACCCGTTACTCGTAGAGTAAAAGGGTATACTAGATTCGTTGAAAAGTATGTAACAGGCAGAAGGAAGGGTTTCCGACCATATAAAGTATATATATTCTTGATCAGGACCAATAGCCGAGTCGATATGACCATGTCCGTCTGTCCGTCTGTCCGTCTGTCCGTCTGTCCGTCTGTCCGTCTGTCTGTCCGTCCGTATGAACGCTGTGATCTCAGGAACTACAAAAGCTAGAAAGTTAGGATTAAGCATACAGACTCCAGAGACATAGACGCAGCGCAAGTTTGTCGATTCATGTTGCCACGCCCACTCTAACGCCCACAAACCGCCCAAAACTGCCACGCCCACACTTTTGAAAAATGTTTTAATATCTTTTCATTTTTGAATTGGTCTTGTAAATTTCTATCGATTTGCCAAAAAACTTTTTGCCACGCCCACTCTAACGCCCACAAATCGTCAAAAGCTGCTACGCCCACACTTTTGAAAAATGTTTTGATATTTTTTCATTTTTGTATTGGTCTTGTAAATTTCTGTCGATTTGCCAAAAAACTTTTTAAATTTAAATGCTGAGTAACGGGTATCTAATAGTCGGGAAACTCGACTATAGCGTTCTTTCTTGTTTTTTCGCTGTGGCCGTCGTCACTTGGCACATTTAAGTGGATTTGTTTTGCTTTATTGGTTTCGTTCTCGTTCTGGTTTTGGTACCCATTACCATTCCATTTGGTTTGTTTTCGAGTTTGGCTGTGGCCTCTGGTTTCGTTGTCTGGCACTGGCAGTGGTGCTGACGTTTTTGGGCTACAACTTTTTAATTTTTATATATTTTTACAACTTTTACAGCGGCCCAAAACGCGATTGTGCTCTTCGTATTTGCTGCCAACAGATTTGACTCCTTTTTTTCTTTAGATGGCTGAGCTTGTTTTTGTGGCTTCTTACACTGAGTAAACTGTTTGACACATTATGGATTCTATGAACAAACTAATAAAAATTTGTTTAACAATATTCAATTACTGATTTAATATTATACATTTTTATTCGAGCTTTGCTTTAATCAAACACCTTGATGCTAATACTAAGTAGCTGCTTTATTTTTTAGAGTGCGGCGGTAACCGACTCAGCCCAATATTTATTGCATCTTCAGAGGAGGATTTGCAAATCATTAAAAAAACTGCCAACTGCTAACTTTTAGCACCGTCAGCCTTTCCTCGGCGATTTTGGCCAATTAGGATTAAGGCGAGCGCTTGAAATACCAGCGATTAGTGGGGTTCTTTTGGAAGAAAAGCTTTTGGCCAACTTTTCGCTTCAAGTGGCTGTCAGATTTAATTTTTTTATTGCCTTCAGCGGACTAAGAACTGCGCTTCCAGGTCACGCGCACCACCACCACAATTGGCCACAAATCTAAACCGAATCCGGGAGACTGGGATAAAAGGAGTGCCGAAGCTAGCTGATGATGATGAGCCTTTGCCGAGGGTCCTGTCTCCTGTCTCCTGTTGATCGTCTGGGTCTGATTTGCATATTTGTCAATTTACAACAAAGAACTGCAACGTGGCCTGCTTACATATGCGACACGGTGTTCGAGGGTCCGACGACCCCTGGATTTTAACAGACTGCATCCTGCGGTCAGCTCTCCGTATTCATAATCAGCGGATAGTTAAAGAGAGAGAGAGAGAGAGAGGGAAGGAGTATGAGAGAGAAAGGGAAGATGCCGGATAGATGGGCAGCCATTTTTGTCTTTTACCCGCTTGCGGTTTCCGCTTCCGTTTCGCCTTTTGTGCGGCTGCAGCTTCCCATTTTGGGGCATGCCTTCAATTTCTATTACTTTTGCTGACGAATTTCGCTTTGAGTCCGCCTTGTTGGCCACGCTTTATTACTTTTTCGACAGCAACAGAAAGAGACGGCGAGGATTCGGTCATTTGCTATGCATGTCGCGTCTCAATGCGAAATTTACTCTTCCCAAAAGGGGGTAGCCACAAAATATGATGTGCCAAGCTGAATAACTCGAAAAATATATATTTTTGTGCTTTTGAAATCTATTTTGAAAGCAGTGTATATGCTTACACAACATAAAATTTATTTCTTATTTTCATACTTTAAATGACAACATTTAGTGCTAAGAGAGTTCGTTGGGCACAGCAATCTCACAATGCTCGAGTCACTCTTCACCCAATTTCCAATGCATTTCCTAACCATTGCGGCATTCAGAGTTTCCTTTGCTGTCCTTTTGGGTCCTGCGCTTGGCTTTAATAAGAAATGCCGTCTCAAGGAAATGGGAAGACACCTGCTCCACTGGTGCTCAATGCATTTTTAGAGTGGAATGCAGTCAAAAACAGAGGACCAACAAGACTACCAGTATCAAGGAGATGTGATAAAAATTAACGACTCCCCAAGGGGGCGGCAAGGTGAGATGATGGCTGGAGGGCAAGAGGGTGCCGCCAGTCAGCGAAAGTCAGTTTTTAAATTTTTAAACATTTAATTCCGAGCTGAGGAATTTTATTTGATTTAAATATGCATTTTCAGCTCAAGAAGGGCGAACACAGGCCCAACACCCGTGGAACCGGCAAATTGAATCCGCATTCGAGAAACTATTTGTGAAGAGCACACGGCGAAGGGCAAAAGACAAAAATAACTACATAAATTATTTATGCAATATCTGAGAATGTGAACGCGGCCAAGTTGGAAGGGAGAAGGAAGCGAAGATCCTGTGCTCCTTGTTGCCATTTTTATTTGCGCTCTAAATGCTGCAACATTTTGTTTACAGCCACTGAGGAGCAGAACGCTCGTTGTTGCCTGAACAAATGCTAATTTGCTGCAGATATGAGTGTGGCAACGTCAGCATTTGGGGCAGAAAGGTCATCAAATAATCATATTTGATTTATTTGTTCGAATATTGCAAGAATAATGCAAAAGTTCAAATGTATGTTGGCCCATATTTTACTGCTTTATCAATAATTGTTATGTTCCACTTACACGAACATTAAATTTAAATGCAAATCGAAATAATAATAACAGCTAAATTCGCTGAATGCAACTCGTTGTCTAATCTCCTTGAATAGGAGTTCAGCACGTTTCAGTTCGAATGATTTTTCTATAAGCTCGTTTCCCGCTTATTAAATTGAAGTGCACAGTGAAAGTGAATGGATATGGATAATTATATTCCCTCTAACATACCTGAACCTGTGTTAGCTTCAGCTTATCACATTTTATTCACGTTATTGTCTTGAATTGTGAAATTCAAATAATTTATAGTTTGCGCTCCAAAACTGCATTACAAAAGCTTTTTGAAGCAAGCTTTCCTTCAAAACTCAAGCTTTTGTCAGCTGCCTTCCTTGTTGATGCAGCTGCAGCTTTGCGCCTTTTGGTTTTAATATGTAAAAAAAAATATTCAAAAATTGTTTATAAAATATATAGTTAGAAAAACTGTCTCTTTCAATTACTTAAAATTTTATTGTAAAATATTTCATGCAAACTAATTAACCACTTGACTTCACTTCACTTTGCACAGCCCACAAAAGTAGGCAACAAATTTGAGCTCTTATGTTAAACAGATTTTAGCTCACAGAGGTTACTCTGGTGGTAAAAAAAAGGACGTGGATAAACCAAATATTAGCAGCTGCCACAACAATACTAAAGGACAACAAAAGCGGAATTATGCCACAGGACAAGCAGCTGTTTCGCAACTGAGAGCAGGAACGCGAAAGAGAATGCGAGTCCTGCGAAAGGAGAGAGAGGCGAGTGAGCTTTTAGGAACTTCGGGCTTCGCTGCAGATTTAAAGGGGTTACCGTTTAAGGGAATATTAAGCTATGTTTAATAATAAATTAACGAGATAATAATAATAAATAAAAATTAAAATTAAAACTTGCAATATAATTTGGTTATAAAAAGCGATTTTTTTTATATTCTGTTCATTTATTTGGTTTGCTATCATTTTATAATTTACTTAACATAGAATATGGGAAACGACTCAGAATTTAATATTTTAAGTACAAACTGCAAGTCCTTTTCCATATTTGTTAAATATTTTTACACGGTATCTGCTAGTCTTCGCGATGTCAGGCGCTTACCCTTTTTGTTTATTTGGCTTGGCACTTTGAGGCCTTTGCTTTTTTAATTTAAATGTTAATTCGCTTGCATGTGCATGCAATGACCCCCACTCTTCCATCTTCTTTTGGTGCCGTGAACTGGCATATTTTTATAATTCCTGTGGCTCAAACCCGCTTCCCTTAGCCATATTTGCATTTGCATATGAGCCAGCAGACTGACGCCAAACTTAAATGGCTGAAATATTAAAGTTCCCCCCAGGAACCAGCGCTACCACCATTCACAGATCCCACTCCATCTGCACTCGATCTCACTTAAGTTTTTATATCCTGGCTAACACACACACGTCGCTTTGTTGTGTATTTGTCTTGGCCGCCGCAAATAAAGACGGTCTAAATAGGCGGTCGGCACACACATACAATGACAGGTAAGCAATGCAAAAAGGAGCTTGTTATTTTTTTGAATAAAAGAAACGGATGTCAAGTATACAAAAAATTAAATATTTAAGAAAGGACTGAAGTTTTAATAAATTTTGTTCCAATACGAGCTACTTTTACTTTGTGGTATATAATGACGGCAGCTCTGTAAATTTAGCATATTTGTTTCATATAAAATAAACTCTAAAAATTAAGAAAAATATTTACAAGAAGTCAGATTTGACGGGAAAATACTGAATTGACAGCAGTGTGGAGAGCCGAAGACGCATCCCGAAGTCACCGAAACTTGAACGCTGTACGTGTCCTGGCAGGAAAGGAGCAGAGCCATGTCCTGTTCCTGTGCCGCCTAATGGGACGCTGCCGACCGCTGGTCTAAGTGCAAGACGTCGCAGCAATGGAAACGGAATGGGTATGTGTATGGGAATGGGAATGGAAATGGGTGTTGGAATGGGAATGAGCACGGGCTGAAGGAGAGAATTCATTAAAAATTAATCCAACGAGTGCGAGGTATATTTGGATCCATTCCCATATCCCTCCGCTCGACTCTTCTTTGTTCCTGCTGTCTGCTATTCAATTACGTATGCCACGGCAGCCATGAAAATGACCTGCAACGCCGTCATGCTTCCCCTTTGCCCCGCCCCTCGAGCGTAGTAAATTCTAACAGCACTTGGGGCCCACCTTTGGCCACCCCACTCACCTGGCCCAAACCACCACCAGCCCCACTACCTGGCACCACCACCCAATCCCCCTCACGGATCGTTGGCTGACTGGCTGGCTGGCTGCTCGGTTGGTTGGCAGTTTTATGTGTTTTGTCTTCGCATGCCGCATAAACGGAATTATTTACAATTTATTTTTACCTGAGCTAAGACCCCAACTGCACTTGCAGAAAAGAGGCACAACAAATAGGAACAAAATTTTAATTAAACAAGCTCAAAGGTAATTCACTTTTTTACTTGGCTGAATGATCAGTTGTTTTACTAATGAAATATATCTTTAAATTATAAAACAAATCATTGTGAACTGAGAGCAGAAGACATACCATGCCATGTATTATACAGTGAAAATGCTCTCAGTGTATAAGAACGCAAGACGAAGATGAAGCAGGAACCAAGAAAACCCGGAGCGGAAAACCCGGAAAAAAGGGGACGGGACAGTGGCAGCGGCAGCGGCAAGTGGTGGCATTTGGTTGCCACTTGTTTGTTTTTGTGCTATTCAAAATGTCTTCATTGCCGGACAGAAGATGCCAAAGGAGCTGACCGAAGAGCCAAAAGGACGAGGAGCCACGCCGGCAGGACTCCGCTTGATTGCCTTTAATTTGAAGATGAAAAGTCTAGAAATGAAATGGGGACTGGGCACTTTTAATTTAGCCAACAATTCGCCAAGGAAAATGTTACCAATAAAACAATTCAAATTGTTTCGAAACCACGATGCAAAATGAAATACACTTCAGAAGTATATTCTTTATAGATCCAAATAAAGCAGTGTTTTACGATTGGCGACACGAGAATTAAATATTTTTAATCAATGAACGTATTTGCAGCTTTTGACGCGAGAACAATCCGAGATTTTCGCTTTAGATCGCTTCCGTTCACTGTTTCCCACTTGGAGCTCAATCTAAACCAGATCATCTGACCAAGGACCATGATGCCCGACATCAGGACACTTGGTAGAGGGACCTCCGAGAAACTTGGCATGGCCTCAGTACTTGAGTATTCTATAGCACCCGGCGGAAAATCGCCCATCGTAAAATTCAATCCATCAGCCATTGTTCAAATGTATTGTAACTATTGTACTTTGGTAAAAGAATGAAGAGTTGGTAAGACTACGTTATTTCAACACCAACTTACAATTATGGTAGTTTGTAAAATATATTTCCCAGCCAACGAAAACTTTAGTTTCTTTTTCAAAGCTTGCTGCAACAAGTTTTCTTTCTTTGGATACAATTTAAATAATTTAATAAAAACCTTTATAAGTTCATTTATAACAGACTGCAATAGAGAGCAAATCACTTATATATTCGCTATGAGCGATGCTCCACAAGTGTTGCGTGTTTAATTGAATGGCGTCTAATGCCAATGCAAATCGAATTGCAATCGGGAGATGCACACTACTCACTGGCAGTTTATGTCAAAAGCCGAGAAGTCACTTTGCATAAATTAGTGGTGGCTTAAATGCAGAAAGCCAGAGTGCACCTAAGCAGATATTAACGCCAAGGATGGCAAAGGATGCACCACTCGAGCACTCAGTCCCGTTTTCGTTTTCATTCTCATTCCCGTCCACGTCCACGTCCTCGTCCTCGTCCTTGTCCTCGTCGTCCTTTTGCTCATCATAATCATCGACATCATCGTGCGGCACTCATAAGCATAAGTATGAGCATGAGCGGTGATAAATCATTAGGGGCAACGTGTTGCGGCCAACTTGACTTGACAGCCACTGCAGCACTCAACGCGTTGAGGGGGTGGTGGGTGTTGAATGGAGTGGGTGGTGAATGGAGTGGGTGGTGCGACTGGTGGTGCTGATGATGCAAGTCTAGTCAGTCGCCATTAATCTGATCTCAGGCAATTTTAGACATCATTTAGCTTTAACCATTTCTTTTAGACATAAATATTTAAAACAATTTAAGATTTTTTATCGTAGTTCATAACCTATTTATTTTCTAAATAATCTAGAGATCAGTTTTACTAATCTTTTAGAAGAGTATTAATTATAAATGCGCACCTCAAGTTGGCAAATAATGATACAGTGCTTGGTAGACACTCAACGCATTTGTGTGTGGCAAATTTATGGCTTGTACGTGTGGTATAAACAATTGGCCAGCCCAGGTCCCCCAAGCAATTTTCGAACCACAGCCATTTTGCGCAAATTCTTGGCCATCTAAGGTTGATGAGTCTGGGATACGGGGGTTTAAGGCCCAAATGCATTTTAAGCGGGCCTTTTCCGCTTCAGTTTTCCAACTGCATTGCGACGCTCGTTGCAGAAATGCAAATAAGCTAGAAATACTTTTCGCTTTCAAAACATTTGCATATATCGCGCTTATCACACCGACACAAAAAAAGATTACGTAACGTATACGCAACAAAAGGTAAGGTATTCTGTTGGTTCTATTGATTATAGTTCGATTTTAAACAATCGAATAGTACTAAATTGGGGTCAAAGGTAAACTGAAAAGGCACAATAAATAATTTAATTGCTATTTTAAAAAAGTTTTCGGAAAATCAATTAACTCGCAACTGAACGTATAAAGCCCTGAGATGTTTTTCCATCATTAAGCGCTCCAGTAATTAATCAGCGAACAAATGCAAATTACTTTTCCGACTTGACGTTGCAGTATTTGTTCCTGTTCTTGTTATGGCCCTCGTTGATCCTAGCTCCTTCAATTGGTCTCGAGTCGTGCTGCTAACTGTGCTAACCGGAAACGGAAATGTAGCTTGCATAACAAATGAATTTCGCTGAGGGGTCGCCTCCCCGCTCCTTTTGACAAGTCACCAAGGCCCGAGCCATTGTTCTGCCAACCCCAAGTTGTTCCCATTCCGCGAGTTTCTTTGCCATAAATTGCTTTTCCACATATTGCTCGGGGTTGGGTTGGGTTGGTTCGCAGATCCTTTATCGAAAGACAACTGGTGGTGACAGGCCTCATTTCGACTCTAGACTCAAGACACACAGCTAGAGATTCCCTGTGGAAATGACAAAAATCGAGGGTAAAACCATCCCAAATGCAGACTGCAATGAGAATTGCACTTTGCTCGGCGGAAAATTTATGAACTCCATTGCCATGCGTCAAATAAATGTCAAAAAGTACGCCAAAAGTGCGACCATTAATGCAAAAGATCCGTGGTACCAGCAAAATTCCGTTGAAGCTGTTCGACCGCAATAAAAAAATGTTCGCAAAAATTTTCGCGTTCCTTTTTTATTTTTTGCAATTTTTTTTCGGTAGCTGTTTGTTTGGCATGTTAAACACAATTTTTTAATGAATTTTCACGCCAGTCGAGTGTAAAATGCCGGGACTCTGGCGATGGGGCTCTGACTACTTTTAAAATGCCATAAAACTAAAAAAAAAAATATAAAAATTATATTCCCTGTGCGGCAGACAAAGTGAAAAAAATTGTTTTTCAAAAGTTTGCTGCTGAATTTCGCGATTGTTGCTGCTGCTGTTGCTGCTGTTGTTGCTGACCATCATTTTTCTGAATGCCTGCATCTGTCTGCCTCAATGTCTCTCTTTCCCCCTCTATTTATTATGCCTGTCTCTCTCTCTGCGGGCTTCGGTGTTGTTTTTTGTATGAATTTACCAAGACAAGGCATCGGTGGTCGGAATGTCCTGACAGGATAAGTGGTTCGATTGGCTCGCTCAATGATTTCGCTGTTTCAGTCCATGGAATAGAACTTTTTATGTGCTCAAGAGTAGCGTAAAATGGCATATGGAAGTTTGAAAGAAATGTGTTTTCGTGTAAACATATTTCAAAATGTGGTACTTTTAAGAAATTGTTGTACCATTAGCTTCTTAATTTAGCTTCGCCATAGGGCATTTGCCATTTCCCATTGATAGCTTCCAGATATTCATCTTCCACTCACTTCGTGCTTTACTTTGTACTTTTTTCTGGTTTTCATTTCAATGCTTCAAGCGCAAGCGACAGATGATAATAAAAAATTTTATTACACACAAGCTCATCCATTTGACTTAATGGCGGTCGGAATGTTGCAGGCTTTTAATGTGCGTCATCACGATGGCAGGGGGAGGGGGTGTGGAACAGGAGCGGGGGTGGGGATTTCCCGTCTAGGTATTCCGCAGCTTCTGTTTGAGCTGTTGATTGTTTAATAATTTTTATTTTTGCCTTTTGCGTTTTTTGGCCGCCGCTCTTCTCAAGTGGAAGTGCATGTAATTTCATTTGCAATTTGCATTTAATTTTTTTTTGTTTTTGCGCAGAAGAGATTTGTGGGCCGCACTGATTGCAACAGTTGGGGCGCCAAATAAAATAATTTGTAGTATATATGTCCTGCACTCCGCCTCCCATCGCCGCCCAGCTGACACTCAATAAATCAGCGAAATGTGCGAGCAAAATAATAATTAATGGGCCGAAAGGACGCGGGGAGGGGCAGGGAATGATGCATGAAAATTTGTGAAAAATTACACAATTTCCGCACACCAAATTATAATTGCCAGCGAACCGAAATGAGCACTGCACTCTTAGTATGCGGCACATGTAGAAAATGAGTTAAGTGTTGGCCATCCCACCAGCAGCGGAAGCAGACAACACTTGGCTTAATTTCTATGCTCCACCGTCTGTCTGTCGATCTGTCTGTCAGTTTTTCCGCTTTTCCTCCTTGGCACATATACCTTCTTTATTGGCGGCGCTCATCATCATTTGGCAGAGCCGCATGTTCAATATGATTCGTGACATGTTAGGGAATTAGTGCTATAGCCCCACTTTCCACATTCCAGCATTCACCACCCACTCCCACCCACTTCCTAAACTGGGTGGGTGCTTTTCCCAGCCCAAAACAACCAGGAGTTCGAGTCCGAGTTGGAATTGCTGGCCACGTGCGCCACATGTTTGTCATGCCAAGTGGCGCCAAGCGGCCTCATTAATGTGAGTTGCTTTAAGTTTTATTTATTTATTATTGGACTTTTGCCGGGTTGCTGTGTTTTTCTTCCTCTTCTTCTTTTTCCCCAGCTTGATTCCCTCTTGTTTATCCACGGATTTGTGCTAGCTAATTGCTTTTTGTTTGGTCCCAGGATCGAAACTAGCCCGTGGAAAATAAGTGAAATTCAGGAGTTATTTCGGGGTTTCGTGTTTAGTAGTTCAGCAGCAATTATAAGGCAACTTAAGTGAAAACATCCATAATGTTGAATGCACACAGAAAATTAAAAATTCATAATTAAGTATCACATGATATAAAAGTTAAATATTAACTTAAAATATATAAATTTCGGGTTTAAAAAAGTATATTTATATAAAATCATATTACGTAAATATTTAAAATTTCACTTATTTTAAGGTAAAAAATAAATTCAACACTTTTGACTAACCTACAATTTTGTAATTGCCCAAAACTCTTTTCCAAATTATACGCCTGAATTTCTCCATATCGAGTATCCGACGTGTGGTCGTCGATGAAACGCCGTGAGGTTCCCCAAGCAAAACAAACTAGTTGTTGCCAGCTTTTCTTGTTTACAGTTTGCAGTTTGCATTTAACAGTATTGCGACACGAAGTTTGCGGCGTGTCTGGTTTGTACACGAGTCCCTGGTCCCCTGGTCTCTTATCATGTTAGTTGAGGCTTTATTGCCCCGAAATAGTGGCTCAAGAAGTATTTGGTTGCATGCCCCGGTGTCGACTCTCTCTTTAGGTCCCCATGCTTTTCCTTAGTGTCTTCGTCTAATTTGTAAAATTATTCGCACGTACTTTCTTATTAGTTTGTTTTGCGTTGTTTTTTTTTTGCCAGAAAAGCGAAACTTTTGCGGAATAGCAACTAGAATACATCGTTCCGGTTTCTGGGTTTTCTGAATATGCATACAGTATTTTCACGTTTAAAATTTAAAATTATTTGTTTCTTACTTTAATCTCAACATGACTGATTTTTGCAACATACATTTTATTTGGTATTACTATCAAAACGTTGTGGCCCGCAGCAATTTAGTTAGTCAAGTGAACCGTTAAAAAACGCTCGAGCGAAAAACTAGAGAGTTGGAAAACCTTCAGACAACAGAAAATTTCCATTTATCAAGCGGCATAACAGCGACATTTGATCAAGATATTAGCAAATGTTCAATTTATTTAGAAAAACCGCTGCGGCACATGGCCAAAAAAAAAGGCGCACACACAAAAAAGGAAAAACAAGTGCTGTGTCTTTGTGTGTGTGTGAATGCAACACGGTAAAGGAAAAATCCAAACCCAAACCGAAACCGAAAAATGCAAATCGAGCTGGGGGAATTAGTGACAGCCGAGCGGAAAGACCGACTCCACTTTCAGTTCCAGCTCTGCCCTTTGGAGCTTTCCCAGTGTGACATTTGCAATTGACAGTCGCATCGAGTTGAGTTTTCAGTTGAGGTTTTCCGTGGGTCCCAAGGTTTTCCGGGCGGAAAAGGGGGCTGCACACAACACAAAAAAAAAAAAGGAAAGTCAACTGCAGCCTTTGCTGCCATTCCTACTTGCGCTGCGACAATTTAAAACTGCGAAAGTTTTAAATGTTCGCCTTGCGTTCCTTTTTATTTTCAAGTCTTTCCTCTTCGTGGCGCTTTTTCCTTGCGGCAAAATGTCAAACTGCGGCCAAAGTTCGCGTGCAAAATGGCGTCCCAAGTGGGCGTGGCAGGGGGGCAGAGGGCGCAGGCTAACACGTGTGCAGTTTTCCGAAATATTTCCTTAAATTCGCCCATTCTCTGCGATTAATTTAGCCTGAGACGGTCGTTTCTTATGCCGCTTTAGATACCTTTTGCTGCAATGTGGTGAGCGAAACTTCTGATAATTTGGATTGCACTTAATTATCAAGTAATCACTGTGGTATTACTAAATTACATAAAAGGATGTACACCATACAGCAGAGTTAAATTTTGGAGTATCTTTGTCTTTAAATTTATCATTTATTGAGTTTTATATTTATATAAAATTTATTTATTTATATTAATATTAATCCAAACCTATAATTTGCAATGCTTTAAGGTAACACTTTTAACACAGTGCCATTTGGATTAGGTCAGGTGAGAAGGGGCGGAGCACTTACTTTTAATTAGCAAACAAAACGAACATGATATCGTAAATGAAATGCCGCCGAAACCGCCGAAAAGTATGCAAAACTTTTGTTATTGTCGCCAAATAAATTTCGCCAATGCGACGGCGGGCGTGGGCGTAATGGGGGCTGTGTGGGCGTGGCTGGTCCAACAAATTCACCAATTGGAGGAAATGAGAGGGTCTGAAAAACAACAAGCGGCTAACAAAAAGTTCCACCGACAGCAAAATTATGTGGCGTCAAATGCGTCGCGTCGCCTGAGGGAAAACCGCCTGCAACTGGATCCTTTGGGGGCGATCCAGGCGGTGTGGGCGTGGCCAGGTGGTTTTTCCACCTCCACACTCCCTTTAGCTCTGTGCGGTGCGGTTGCCGTCGGGCTGAAATTTATGCTGCTGTGTGAAATTTTACGCGACAGGTGGAAAAATAAAAGCAGCCGCACAAAAACTGCAGCAAAAAGTTGCATGCAAATTTCTAAATGGCGAAGGAAGTGCTCCAAGTCTGTCTGAATATCCTGACTCCTTGGACCTCCTCGCTGGCGCGAATAAATCCACTTAAATATTTAAGAGGACGAAAGGACGAGGCAAAAAGGTCTCCGGCCAAGTTCCTTCAGCGGCCCAAAATATCCTTCTTCAACACTTGATTAGCAGCACTTCCATATTTCTGGCAAGTGGGGTGGTTGACATGGGGTTTCCATGTTAACACTTGCCCACAACAACTGTCCTCATTAGAGAGAAGGGTTCACGCTCGTGACTGGCAACGTAAATCATCAATTAAAACAAATTTTCCATTTGGGGGCAATGTTTGAAATTAATTTTTAAAATGAAATGTTTTCGTAAATTATGAGGGTCACTTGAAGTGGGTCTAAGTGAGATGAGTGGAATGGAATGGAATGGCGAGTGAGCGGTGTTTTGGCTGGGCTAAAATAGAATTTTTAAATTGCTTATGAAATAAGTATTGCATAATCCAGAGAAAGAGTTCATATAAGCACATTCTGTTTTCTTTACTCTAATTGTTTTAAGCAATACGTTTAGATTGCCTTGCTTTTGAGTTTCTAAATCCCGGATATTACCAGCAACATTGTACATATCTAAAAAAAAACTCATAAATGCGTAATGATTGCAAATTTGCACACTTGCACCACCCGCAATATTACGAGTGGTAATTGCAACCCAGTGGCAAACTCTGATAACCTTAGATCTGCTGCTTGATTTTTCGTAGGTTCCTGGAAAACGTTTACCCAAACCCATGGCTGCACCAATAAGTGGGGGGCATATAAATTACGGGAATAAAAACTGAAATTGCTGCAAAAACAGAAACACACTTAAAATGAACACACACACATTGCAGAACGTTCAACAGCAAAGCAAAAACGGAATATTTATGAACGCACCACGCGACGAGGGAAAGCGAAAATGCGCCAAACGAAATTGTGGACGACGATGTGGGTACGTGGGAATGAAAATGGAAATGGAAATGGCAATGGAACCAAGACCAACGAACCAAGTCCAAGTCCGAAGTCCTGTCTACCCTCTCCTGCACCACACACACACACGCACACATATATATATATTTTTCCTACTGCCGGGCAATGTTTGCTGGCAGATAAAGCAAATGGCAAAAGTGTTTTCCACGCGCGATCGATATACACGGCGCCAGCAAGGCGGGACAAATTTTCATAGTTCAAGTGGCGCCTAGGAAAACCCAAGCCCACCAGCAAAACCCACCAGCAAATGTGGCCAAAGGCGGGCGGCAGTAAAAATGCTGCTCGGTGGGAAATAAATGCGATAAAAATTATTGCGGAAGTGCGCAGGCGAGCAGAGTGAAGAAAAAATTATAGAAAGGAGCATCAGGAATTGGTGTTTGACGCATATTCCTTGCCTTCTTTTTCGGGGCCCACTCCTGTGTCACCTCATCATCAGCCGGGTCCTTTGTGTTTCGGTTGAATCATCGCCAAGGACGAAGGAGAGAATTGATATCACGTGTCAGTCCAACGTCAATGTCACTCAGTCACTTCCGCCTACCGCCCAAGCCAAAGACGAAGGACTCCTTTGCCGGGGATGAGTGAATGGTTGGGCATAAAAACGACGGGCTAAATGAGCCACGGCTTTCTTGGATCTGATTTTACTTTTACGATTTAGGCGTGTGTTGGCCTTTAGCTGTTGCCAAATTAGTTAGCCAAATTAACTTGTCTATTGGCGTAGATTGTCGTTTTATGGCCTGCGCGTAGATAGGCGACTCTGAGCTGAGTCATGTTTGCAAATTATCCACATTTTATGCGAATTGCTTTTGATGAGCTATATTTATCTGAACTTGTAACAATTGTAACAAAATGTAATTTAAATAAGTTCAAAACTATTCTGTATCAGATTGAGACGATTGGCTTGAGTGTGGGCAGGACACTTGAGCCACTTGATATTAAACATTGACCGCTTTGCTCTACGGAAATGCGTCGCAGGCAGTTCCCTGATCAACGCACAGATACTGGACAGAAGCTGACACCGCTCGCTCTCCTCCAAGCGGAAACCGTCCATCTCGATGGCCAGGATAACTAAGTAGTTCCAGTGGGGCATCACAAGATTCAGGCGGCACTCGATGGCCGGAAACATGGGCTCCGCGCGGCGCAGTTCGTTGACCAGACAAGCCCAGATGATCTCGATACTCACGGTTTCCGGGATTGAGATCAGCTCAAGGAGCTGCAGGCGTATGAAAGCCTGCGGGCGATCTTGTATGTTGTTTAAAATGCTTAGGATTATATCAGTTTGCTGCTTCTTCATGTTTCCCATCAGGTGACGCAGGAAAAAAACACCAGCTTCCACTTCTGTCCAGGGGCTCTGCTCATCTACTACGATATTGTACAGCTTCTCCATGGTATCGGCATTTATCATGTGAGCCATATCCAACAGCACCTCACCTATGAGCCCTCGGAAACGCTGTATGTCTGCCGAGCCTGGTGGCATCATGAATTCATAACTGGCTGGCAGGGTAGCACGTGGAAAGAGCAGATCCAGGAGCCGCAGGAAGTAGGGTCGATACACAGAATACTTGTAGGGATCGGCGTCGTGGAGCACTTCTTCTGAAATCAAGGACCACATACCCAAGGAGGCCTCTATCACCTCCACTGGCGACTTTTCGGCTATAAGTAGCAATAGCTCGATGGTTAGAAGTCGCTCTTCGAGTCGTTCGGGATTCGTTTGAGTTAGTTTGAAGTGTGTGTTGAAGAGATTTACAAATATGTTGCAATAGTTTTGCAACAGTGGGTTGTCGCCCATGGAGCGTTTGAATGCCGGTTTCAAGGAGATGACCAAATCGGCCAAACGGCCATTTAGATTTGTTCTGACCAGTGATTGTTCGAGCATGGCCACAATAAGTTCCGCCGCCTGCAAATGTCCTTTAGCCAGCGGGGTAACTAGAATAATTTCCGCCTTCAAAAGCAATTTGCTTTCCAGCACTTCGTTGGGTGAAAGCAAACCAAATTTGGTCCAGGACGCGCAAACAGCCAAGCATTTCGACATGGCATCGTCTGGTAAGTCCTGTCGCTCCAGAAGTCCTTCCAGCACATCTAGCACATACGGGGATTGAAATCGGAGCTGCTGGATTACGATGTCCAATTGCTCGACTGGCAACAGAAGATTCGATGGCCGTGTCTCCTCAGGCACGACCTTCAGGACCTCCAAAAGTGCCATCACGTGATGTGGTTTTCCTGATAGCTTCTGCACAAAGTCCTGTAGCTCGTGGTCCCATTGCGAAACCATTAGGCCCAAAGCTGCTAGGCAAACTCCCAGCTGCACAATCAACGAGTTGGAATCCGGCATCATGGCTGCATATTTAAGGTGTTCGATTAAGCAATTCTTTAAAGAGATAAGCTGCGACTTTCGCAGATTTTGAAAACATTCCTTTATTTTCTTGGCCAAACTCATAGCCGCAAAGGTCATGATGTGCAGGTCATGAGGTGGCCTGTAGGATAGTATTTCCTCTGCTATTATCCAGGTGTCATTCGATTTCTGAAAAGCGGCCAAGTATTCATCAGCCCACACAACGTTGCCCAAGTTCAGCGTATTAACCGCTTTTATGACATGGTCCATTGTAAACTCTCTACTCATTCTGCGGATCTCGTTTAAATAAATGTTTCATAAATTTAAAAACAAAAACTTGAATAAAAGCCTAGTAACTTGCAAACTTTCTGCAAAGAGGATAGGTTACTCAAGAACAACAGTTTTGGGCGAAAATTACCTATGAATCCTTAGTGGGAAATACTGTTTTATTGTTGAATATGGTTACTAAAAACGAGACATAAAATGTACTTAAAAGTTGACAAAAAAAGAAAAAGTAGTGGTGCAAAAAGTGAAAAACAAGCTATTTGATAAATTAAAGTATTCCTTATTATCCTTTATTTTTGTTAGTAAATTTAAATATTTTAAGTAACATCAAGCATACCATAAACATATCAATATAAATATTTTTTACTTTAATATAAATGACTCAATATCATCACTACATTTTTATATATTTCACACTTGAATAGTAATGAGTCTTATCCAGCGAAGCGAAATATAGACTTTACAAGTTATTCTGGGAAATCGCAACCTTCGTCCTGCGCGGCAATCAATTTTCCCAATAAATGCAGTGCGTTGAGACAATAAAACTCTATGAAAACTATACAAACAAGGGACTCGAACCCATTGTACATATAGATATGTGTCCAGATTGCCGCAACTAGCGTTTGCCCAGCTCAAATGTTTACCCTGTCGTCTCGATTCGCAGTTCCAGGACGCCCCTCATCACGCACAAACGCACAAATTACGGGGGGTAGGGGGTGGGGTTGGTCGCCATTCGGGGGCGGAGGGGTGGAGAGGTGGAAAAGTGCCTTGACCAGCGCGAACAATAAGCAATAAAATTATATGCCATATTATACATACACATATACATATGTACATACACTCGCCCAGCAATCCACTCACACTCGCGCGGATATAATTTTGAAATCAGTTAAGTGTTGGCTTTGTTCGATCGGGCATTCAAAGGCAGTACTACACTCGAAACAAATAGTAGTGAGTTTGGCAGATATATATTAGCGAAATATTATATTATTATATTTTTTAAGAATTTATATTAAACTGTATACCTAATTGAAAAATATTCAATATTTTTTTTAATATTTAAATTCGTTGTAATATGTAACAATGGAAACGCATCATTACTTGACTTTAAAACCTCTGTAGACTCGAGTACTCGAAATATGATACATGGTTTCGATGCATGCCAATTCCGAGTACATCCCATTCAAGTCGAACTTCTCGAACAACCCTCGTTTGGCGAGTCTGTCCTTTATTGTCGCGCCGCGTTGTGTGAGGAGTACATTAAATGCGCATCATAAATTTCATTACATTATTATGGCGTTGTTTGCGACAACAAGCGAGTGGCGTTAGCAGGATTCGACTACTTTATTGGATCGCCTCCGCTGCAGCGACGTCAAATCGCATAAATAAAACTATCCGATTCTATTGTCTATCCATCTGCCAGCAGTCTCTTGGCCAGCAGTCTCTTGGCTTTATTAATGCACTAATTATGGGGCGTGGGCGCACGCCCACTGCAATGCATTTTGTCCACATTATTTATGAGGCCGAGAGACTGTCGGCTTTTTTCCCGAAAACTTACTCCAAGCAGGCCCAAGGCACACGCCTTTATTTTGGCAGGCCAAACACGAATGGGAGGGTCAAATAACCGAATTGCGTTGGAAAATTATTGTGCCTTGCCAAAATTTAAACAAAGGCGCGGCGATGTCCTCGTTGTCTGGGAAATTGATTGCTTGGCATTCGCCAGCGACAAATGGCAGTGAACTTATGTCGATAGCGCATACATGCGATCTAACTGGGTCGGTGGTTGTAATAAATATAGATGAAAAACTGTTTTCTCTTTTCCCTAAGAAGCTTTTTAAGCATTAAGTTAAAACCAATTAAATAGAGGCAGAAGTTACATGTTGCTGATACGCCTCTATCTATGAATTGGTATTGAGAAAGAAAATACCTAGAATGTAGTTTCACTTTCACTACAACCTGCAGCTGCAACATGGGGCAAAAAATTGCGAAATGTTCCGCAAACTGGAGCACAAAACTTAATTTGCAGCCAAACATTGTTACGCTGCAGTGCCATCGAGAGGGTCAGACAACCGCAAGAAAAAGCCAATCAAGCCTACAAGCTGACCGCTTACATGGCAGGACACCCATAACAGGACCCGTAACCGAACTATAACCCCACTTTAATCCCCCCTCCCCCCTGCCGGTCAACGAAGTAAAGGCGAAAGTAATTTGCAAGCCACTTTGCAGCGCCACAAAACGGGGACAGTAAAAAATGGCTGTAGAAATAATTGAAAAATTTGCACTACATAGAAAATCGAATTATGAAGAAAGTGTCGTTGGCGCTGGAAATATCAATTAACAGAAAACAAGAGCAAAACCCTATTAAAACCTTATTTATCCTGGCCAAAAAAATAAAAAAAAATACAAACAGTGGATAAGCAGCGAAGGCAGCTATAAGGAAATTATATGGACGAAGTTAGTGCAAACAACCCTTGAGTCGGGGCATCAAGTTGAGGGGCTGCAGCAGTAGCTGCAGAATTAATTGCTTTATATGGCGTGATAATTTATTGAAGCCCACGATGACCAACATGGGAGCAGAGGAGAAGGTCCTGGCCCTGGCCCTGGCCCTGGTCCTGCTCCTGGTCCTGCTCCTGCATTTTCCTGCCAGGGATAACACAAGTATTATGCCGGCAACGAGGCGTAAGGGTCAATCACATTAGAGGCATGCGATTCGAGGGTGGTTGCTCCTGGACTCGGATCCCCGCTGCCCCCGTTCATCGTCCTTCGTCCTGCGTCCTTCGTCCATGGTCCTTGGTCAAGGGTTGCCCTCTGCATTCTGCAATCTGATTATGTGTGCGGAGGAGTGTGCGGGTCGGGTAATAAGTTTTTCCCCGAATAATAAACATGCCAAAGGTATTGTGTGTTTGCCATGATGTTTGTGCCGCAACGGGAAAATATGGTTAAAGCGTCTGCATAACTGCGTGAATTACGTAAGCTAGACAAATATTTGATTTCGGTAGATGATAGGAAAAAGTCATCTTTGACAAAGGCATTTTAATTGAGCCTTTTACATGGTTACATGTTAACAACTCAATGTCCACCGTGGAAAATGTTCGGGTAAAAGAAAGGAAATATTTTATTTAATCAGAAACATATAATGTATCTTTGTTATGATAGGTATATTGAATGGTACCAACTATACACATCATTTATAGGGTATTCATGCATTACCAACTCTTAACTGCGATAAATTTTTTGTTTTGGAATTATTTCGCTTTTACCCCAGCGGATTTACGCACTGCCGACCGAGGGTCTTTTGTCGAGCTCGAAGGTATGGTATGAATATAATCAGCGCATTCAATCGACTTAATTTCATTATGAATACGAAGGCAGCTAAACGCTGCCCTCTCACTCGCCTAGTGCCATGATTTTCTTTCGCCGCTTGGCCCAAGCCGAGCTCATAAATAATCTTGCCAACTTGTCGGACAGGACACTCGCCGGTAGATCCCCCTTCTCCCCCTTCTCCGGGTTTTCCGGTTACCCGATTTCCCCCGTTTTAGCCACCAACAGCTGCTGGCTGCTCGAGTTGCAAGGAGCCAGCAGCTCCTACCACTTGGGCTTGGGCTGCTTTGGCCGCTGTTGACAAACAAATATGAAACTAATCCTTGGTAATTAGTGCGCCAACTTTTGCTGCATTTTGAGCCGGGAAAGGACACAAGGACACACGGACACGCGGACGGGAACTTGTAGTCACTGCTGCCGTCGCTGGAGAGGGACTTGCGTGCTGTCTGCTTTTCCGTATCTCAGAGTCAGGCATTCTCGGCGAAAAACTTGATACCAGCAGGTAATTGGTATTAACTTGTTTAAAAAAAATTTAAAACATCTGCTGTCATTTTTAAACACCTGAAGTTTTATTCCTTTGACAAAAATATTCATAATTTAAGATGGAAATCGTAGTACTGAATTAAAAATAATCTTTGTCTGAACCTGTTTCTAGAACGTTGCATGAGTTATCTATTAATTAGTTTGTAAATCTTATAGCGACTTTGACACTTATTTTTCACAGTGCACTCCTAGCTCCTGGTCATAGGAAGTTTGGAGATTCCTTATGCTTTCTGCTTTTTGCGGTTTTCCCGGTCGCATCTCGTTGTTTTTTTTTCGTTGTTTTTTTTTTTGGTCGTTTTTGTGGCGATGTCGTCGTTATTTTTATTGGAAAAGTTAAGCTTGTGTTTTGATAGGTTTCAGTCGTAAAGGGATTAATTAGTGTGGACTTCGCACCAGCGCCACCGCCAGCAGGATAAAGCCAGGCGAATGTCTGGGAGTACAAGCTCTACATGCCGCCTCGTGTCGCAATGCATAATAAAAGTTAAGCTGAATTGCATAGTGTTTTCATATGAAATGGGATACGGCATCCAAATGAAGTTGGCTTAATGAGCACAGTTCGAAGTGAAAGAGGCCCTTATTTCCACAAATTATTAAAGGTATTTTAATTCGATTTAATTCCCAACACTTAAATTAAAACATAAACATATATATGTGTAAGTATATTTTCTTTTCTTACAATATGCTTTAATTTATCATATTTAAAACTGCAGTAGCCACTATAGCTCTTGTTTTTTGTGCCAATTCAAAACTCAATTACTTACGAAATTCCGCACACAATTCTTCATCTGACCACTTGTCTTCAGTGGAGTTTATTAATTTTATTTACCCCGCGACATTTCTCAGTTGAAATTCCAATGCTGCAGCATTTCCCGCTGTTTTTGCGGACGGCTTGCCGCCTTTTCTTATCTTTTTATTATGAACTGCAGCGACAATTTTGCTAGCCATGTCAGCGCATGATTTACGAGGCCGTGGCGTACAAATGAAAATGGTACCAAAAAGCGGTGTTCTAGGGAGGGGGAAAGAGTTCTGCCCGGACAGACAAACCTTTTTTGTGGCTCTGAAGTTTTGGCCACAAAACAGGAAACGGAAATGAGTGCGCAGAACGACGATGGCGACATGTGAAATGTGTTTGCTACCAAAGAAGCACACGAAAAACAAAAAGCACAGAAAAAGCGGCACCAGCAAACACATGCAAAATAAACGGGTTCAAGTGGCGCTCGTAAAAACGGGCGAGTTGGTAGGGGAATGGTGGTGTGGGGGATGTGGGGGAAGGGGGTTAAAGCCAAAGGATAACTGTTGAATTGTTGGCCATAATAACAAGGCTGGCGACTCCCATGTGTGTCCGTGTCTGCCCCCGTGTGGGTGTGTTTGTGTTGGCCTGTCGCGTAGCAACTTGTGGCTAGCTTAATAGCAGTTAACAGCAAGCCGGCAAAAAGGGGTTGGCGAACAGGGGTTAAAGGGCAGATCTGCGGGTCGCCTCTGCACTCGCTCAAGTGCATGAGGAAGGAGCTGGCACAGTGTTAACTTGGTTAATAAATCCCATTTACTTATTAGGCAGCTGCTGGATGCCAACAGCGAAATGTTACTTGAATTCACAGTAAAATATAAGAGAAATAACTTTGAAAAATCATTTAAAAATATAATTTATAAGAATACCATTTGAATAACTCCTCTAACATAAATCAGCGTAATGTTAGGCAGCAATGCGAATGAAAGAACTTAGTTAAATGCATAAAACAGAACAAGAAAGAGCGATTAAGTCGAGGAACCAGCGCCAGCGAAATCCAGTGAAATAAAATTCAATAGAACAACAAACGAACCGCGTGCTGTGAAAACAATCCAATCAATTTATTAATTAAGCGGACCACTCCGGCCAGAGGAGCGCCTGATGTACGACTATACGGCTATATGTATGTATATGGAGCTATGCTATATACGATTGTCTGTCTGTCTGTCTGGAGGCCCCCACCCCCGCAGAATCTGCAACCCCTTCGACCCGCCGATGGTGTGCGTCTATTTGTCTAGCTTTGTGCAATGGATTTTTAATGTTTTTCCGCCGGACTCGTCGAGTGGGTGGACAATAATGTAACGCATTGTTAAGTCCGCTTGGCACTTTTCGCACGCCAGCTGTGTCCGGCTGGAAAAGCGTTGGAAAAACCCCCAAGGAGAGCCAGCTAAGCTGCAAAGGAGCCGGCAAGGAAACGGCCCAGTCTTTAATGAGCCCCAAACTGCAATTACGCAAAACATTTGCCGCACTGCATGGCGTCGTCTGAAATAATTTTAATTGCGTTTTGCTTTTTATTTTATTGCATTTGCCGTCCTAACGATTTCGTTATGCTGGAGTAAATTAAACTAAAACTGGAGCCACCAAGGGAAAGCCATTAAAATGGAGAACTTTAGTTCAGTGTTGCAACTAAAGTACTAGTTGTAGGTGCTTTAAGTGTACATTTGCTACATTTATCTGTGTTCCTCCTTTACGGTTTAGCAGTACTATTTTTTAGAAGTGATAGCAATAATTTGTAGTGTTATTATAGCCACATTAAGAACTAGAAAACCATTTAAATACTGTCTCTTACAACTATTTGCACTAACAACCCAATCGAATTGGTTTCCTACTGCGCAAAGTTTCTGAATAATAAATTGTTCAGTTCTTTTGAAAACGTATACATTACTGGTCGAAGAAAATGAATCTTTCTATTAGCACATTAGCTGTATTCATCATTGCGTTTGCCTTAACATTGCCTAGGGAAAGTGTTGAATTTTTCAAACTTAGAGTACTTCCTGGCGTTCCACCCATGACTCCAGAAGGCAAATAACGAATAAATATTTGTACTATTCAAATGGCCGATTTTGCAAATAAAGTTTAGAAGAATAATAAAGAAACATGCTCTTTTTGCATTTTTTTTCAGCACCGTGTCGTACATTCAAGCTATTTTGTAATCGGAAGTAATAATTTGGCCAGTCATTCTTTGGATTTTTTACAATACGCCATTAAATCATTAAAATTAATGCAAAATTGAAAAATGAAGTATATTGTATTGTAAAATCTATATAGTACTCACAGCTACTACTTTTAGTATAATTAAAAGACATCGCTTATTAAATTGGCACTTTAGTGTTTTTTCAGGTGTATGTGTCAAGACATTGAGTTTGACTTTGTTTCATTAGATTTCCTAACTTTTAACGTCACAGATGATTGTATTATAACGATTAGAAACCGATTGATTTACTTACTTGTCAAACTATTGCCAATCCAATTGTTCATACTTCGCAGTTGCCTTAAACACATAAATACCCACTTTCCATGGAATACCCATCCAAAATGAAGCTATCAGTTCTGATTCTAACCATCCTAGGACTCGTCCTCCGAGAGGCCAATGTTCAACCAAGGGTGCCTCCTTCTTTTGGATAGTAGAAAACAAGCTTATCGCCTTTATAATAAAAATGTTTAATACTTTGTAAGCCAAAGGTTTCTCCATAATTCCTTGATTGTATTCAATAATGCCCGAAATCAGAAAGACTGAGAGGCCGAAAGTTTTATTTATTGAACCGGTAATTTAGGCTTATAGCCATTGCTTATGTACATGACACTAGTTTTTATAATTAAGCTATAAATTATAATAACTATGGTGTAATGTTTGATTGGTAACTAAGCATTTCCACTCACAATGGAGTACGTGCTCTTGAGCTCATTTCCCCCAAAAGGCAATTTTTGTTGCACGTTTTTGAGATAGTTTTAGACAGCGCAGGCGCATTGTGCCTCACTTTTTTTGGCTAGTAACTCACTCAAAATGTAGTTGGCTTTTTAAGCCTGCTATTTGTAACCCTGCGATTGGGGATGAATGCAATTGCCGAAAGGGGTGCTGTGGGGCTACAAAATAAAAATGAGGTTTGGATAGGTGGGACAATTGCAGCTAATTGGCAATAATCAGGCATCGACCATAAATTGGCGTTAACAAGGCCAACAAATCAGCGGAACGCTGGCTATTTGGCAGTTGAAATTGTGATTGAGCTGGCGGCATAAATCAGCCAAATTGAATTACGAAAAAAACACTGGAGCAATAAAATCTAGCAATTATATTTATGCATATATGCGAATGGCTGTGTGCGTTCCTCTGGCCTCGCGACAATTTAATTACAATTGGCCGTGGAGAGAAATTGCAGTTGCCGCCGCACTGGCGCCGCAAAATATGCTAATTTATATTTATATGGATATGGAGTTATTCCCCAGCCGACTTTTCCGACATCCCGATGCCGTCCTCCGCCCCTCCGCTACCCGTACCCTAAATTTCGATCCAACTCCAGACTCCCGAGGCTGTGTGAAATATTTTCGGCGGCGACTGCGGTCGTAAAATTTATTGTTGCCAAATGCATATTTGTCACATTTCGCAATGTGTTTGGCGGCCATAGAACAATTTACAAGCAACTGGGGACTTTGGCTAAAAGCCTTGCCCCCCCCCCTCCACTTCCACTTCCATCTGTTCGCGTTTCAAAAAAAATAAACTAAGTAAACTAAGGCCATCGGGATGTGCCGCACTAAAAGCGCCTTCGACTCGGCTGAAGCCCAAATATTTTATACATTTAATTGTTGCTTTTTGGGCCAGACACTCGGTGGAGCTAAGCTGAGTGGATTAAACATATAACATATACTTTTTCAGAATATATATCAGCGAATGATGCATGAATTTAATCCCTTACTCAGTTTAGATACATAGTTAGGTGTAAACCTATTTGCACAGAGAGCCAAATCGAATTGGTTTTCTACTCCTTAAAGTTTCTGAACAATTTCAGTTCAGTTCTTAGAGAAACGTATTTATTACTGGTTGTAGAAAATGAAGCTTGCTATAATCTTATTAGCTGTTTTAGGCATTGCGTTGGCAAAACCACCTGTTGACTTTGTCACTCTTAAACCAGTTCCTGGCGTTAAACCCATGGCTCCAGAAGGCAAATGAGGAAGATCCGGTTTTAACAAATAATTATTGGTAATATTGAAATGCTGGATGATGGTATTGAAAATAAAGTATATTATATAGCAAATTCTATATATAGATCTGTGTATAATTACAAAACATCGCTTATTAAATTAGGACTTTGAGTTCTACGTTTTTTGAGACTAGTTATTTCCTAATGTCAAGGTTTTAAAATGGTTCAAAAATTAATATTTAGAGCCGTAACCAATCAATATTTTCTACTTGAAAACCCCAGAACATATAAAAGGTAGCCCATGGGGCTAAAAATCATTCGATTCAGACTCCAAAATGAAGTTTCCACTCCTGAACTTTGTTATTCTTTGTTACAAAGAAAGCGTCGGCAAACCCAATCCAAAAGTTATAAGACCATTGTAAAGATTTTTAGATGTATGCATTTAAGCCGACTTTTAAGATACTCGTAATCCCTTACTGCATTACTGGCATTTCGATATTCTAACCTTCCCAAGGGTGCAGAAATTTTCATTGCCCATTCCAGGGGCGGCTCACTAACTAAACTTGCCATCAACATGATAATTGGCCAGCACTTCTAGGGAAAATATCCATTGCCTTTTGCCCTTCAGCTGTCACAACACACAAACACTCACACAACACACACACACACACACACACTTTACACCTCAGAGACTCGCTGAATGGGAATCCCCTGAATGCTCGCTAAACAAAAGAAATGAAGTCATTTGTAATTAATGAGGTTTGTCACCCCAATTTTCCGCAACTTCCAGAGGGCCCGAAAAAAAAAAAACGAAAAGGAAACATCAGACTACAAAAGTGGGTGGTGGGATAAAGTTCACCTGCCTGGCTGCCTGGCATATTGAAAATCACAGTCGGTGAGCGAGCAGCCGAGGAGAAGTAGAAAAAACCATCCACAAAACAATCTAATTATATCGTTAAGCACACCAAAATTGGCAGCAGATCCATCCCTGAAAAAGGAAACCTCCCCCTCAGGTGGTTTTTTAGGCGGTGGGTGGCCTGGGGTGGTGGTCACCACAACTCCGCCACCTTCGCCACTTCTCACCGATGTCACCTTGACAGACAGATAGTCAGATAGACAGACAGTCGCATACGCATACTTGACCCTGACAGACAGGCGGACTTTTGGGGTGACAGTTTCCGTTCGCTTGTTTAATTAAAATTATGTAAATAAATTTATTTAGCTGACACTGCGCCGTAATTAAGTGCAAGGGGAAGCGCGAGGCTTTGCATCTGTTGCCTGACCAATTTGGTCCACCTTGGCGGACAAGTTATGCGCTGTCTTCAGCTGTTTACACCGAGAGAAACTAAACAGTCTTATAAAAACTATATTTTTATCTTGATTGTATAATAAGTAAATCTTCGTGCTCTGACCCTTCATTTCTATTTCCTATATTTATTTGATTTCTTTGCTGTAAATATGAAATGCTTCAATCGGTGGTGCACATTTTCCTGTGTAGCGCGCTTTTATCTCCGCCAGTGTCTATGCTAACAAATTAGCCTTGAAATGAGCAATTTGCAGGCCATGGCTGTGACGCGGAGCAAAATGCTGGAGTGGGTGGATGGGTGGGTGGATGGATGGGTATTTAGGTGGGTGGTGCTGTCTTCGCCGTGAATACAAACTGAGCTGACAGCTGCTGTCAGTGGGCGCACGTCAATGGCGGGACGTCAGGAGTATTAGATATTCCTTCCGGGTGGCGAGAGGCGTGAAAAGCAATTAAGTGTGAAGTCCTTAAGTTTCCGCAACAACACCAACCAAAAACAAAAACAAAAAAAAAAGAAAACAAGAAAAAAGTACATGGAACGTAAATGAAAAATGATGTAAGGCATGCTAATGGAACTCCTTCACATCACGTACTCTCAACTGAACTTAAAGTTTAATGAATTCCAATGAAACCCCTTCGCACGAAGACCTCTCAATCACTCAGTGGAGCGAAAGTCAAATGAATTCGCTTTTGACAAGTCGCCCAGTTGACCTCACCAATTCGACATTCATGGGCCTTCATAATCCGCATGCAGACTAATGAAATGCCAAAAGTCAGAGGCCCATTTCGCATATGTCATCCACCCACTGCCACCCACTCCCCCAATATATACAGTAAGCTCCATGCGAGCTCCATTGACGTCACCACAGTGAAGCCATGTTGACATCAACGTGGGGGAAATTGTTTTGATGAATGTGTCGATTTAATTGATGAATGAGTTTTTAAGCTGGCAAAAAATCGAATGGCATCACGTTTTTCCTGGCCTGCAAAAGTGTGCATACACTGTGCAAAAGGGAAAGATGCTACAACCCACTGATTGATTAATGGTATAGAAAATATAAATATTTTTTAATGAAATTGTAATCAAAACCATGTTTGCATACAAAATAAAAATTAGTTAAATTAAAGCTCGCACCAAATGCAAAATGCGTCGGTGGAAGGAAGTGTTTTGCATGTATTTCATTTGATTTATAACCGAGGCACCTTGAAGGATGATCACCTGACAGCTGAGCGCACCTTAATTGAGTACTCGCACTGTTGCCAATAAATATGCTGCAAGGCCACCGTTGCAACGGATGGACGAAAGTCAAAAGTCCTGGCTTAACAAGGCCAAAAAGTGTGCTACACAAATGCGAATGCCAAAGCGCAACAATTGCAAGCCGCAAATATCAATAAAAAACTAGTACAACATGCAGCAGTAATGTTGCGATTTGTTCGCTAACCGAAGCACAAAGGCGGCCCCAAAAAAAAGGGTGGAAATTCGAGCCCGACTGCTAGTCAGTCTCTGGCATGCAATAATATAAATTCCAGCCAACACACACAGCCCTTTAATCGAGGTAAAAAAAAAAAAAAGGAAAACAACAACAAGAAGAACAGCAACCAGAACACTGAAAATAAAATCCAACATCAAACTATAAATAGAGTCTGGCAGTGGCGCTCCTTCTGGCCTCGTGGCCGTGTATGTGCCGTTGTGCCGTTGTTATTGGAGTGAATTTCTGGGAAAGTCTTGTGGCTTAATCTACAACAGCATGCGGTTTGCTGGCAGCCAGGAACGCCGGCAATAAAAGCCGGAAAACTGGAGCTGAAATGGGAGCCGCATGCAGCGGCGGTTAAATATTTAAAGCTTTCGGCGATTGGCTGGAGTTTAGACAATCAGACGGGGCCGGAAATATATGCAAAGTTTCATATTCAGCCAGGTGAAAAAGTAATGAAAGAGTGCCCTAAATTATTTAAATAAATATATCCACTTCTCGTGGCTGCCTTCTTACTGTGAGAGTATAGTATAAGAAGTACAATCAGATCGGTTATCTAAGATGTGAGTAACTCCTTGGAAAATAAGAAGTTGTTTATTTAATTTACAGGGTAAACTATTTCCACCCTTGAGTAATGCATACATGTATGAGCGTAGCTTTTCATCAAGACCCCAAATCACACAAATACATTTATGATTCTCAGCCACTTAAGATGCCTATCTCCACACTTGACCACAACTTTCCCCCTAAATACACTTTAAATGGCTCGTAAAATGCATTGTGATAAGATTTCGCCCACTTTTCGTGGCCTTTCCAAATGTCATATTTCCTGTGACTGTAACTGGACTCAAGTTAATTATCAGGCTTAGCAGTTTGCTAGTTAAATGCCACCCCCATCCGACGCGTTTTTCCTCGAATGCGACACAACGTATAAAACTTAATGTGCCGCGTGCGCATAAAACAAAATTTCAACTGCAATTAGTCGTGCAAGGCTCTGAAATGCCCCCCGTGACCCGCGATCCTCGCTGCACGACTTTCCCCTCTGATAAAACCATAAAAAATTTTCCGCCAACATGGCAAATAATTTGGCTAACGACATTTTGTAACTAATGCTGGCCAACCGCAGCAACAACAGCGATAACCATTAACACGCCCCCTTTTCCGAACGCCCATCGCCCATCGAGTGGGAAAATGCAGCAACGGAGCAGCCAGCTGGTCATTAAAAGTCCACCCATAACAGTTTATTGTAATGCGACCGCTCGTAGGCCAACTGGACAAGTGGCCAGAACCCAACCCCCCACCACCCCCATGTCAACCCCATCTTGGGGCTCCAACGTATTGCTGCTACCCGGCGTTGCCACTTAATTAGAAAAGTTTTGGCGCGCCACGAGACAAAAGCCATTGACAGCGACGAAAAGTTCGGGGAACGCCCTCGGTCCCGCTCATTTCCTCCATTTTCCCCATTTCCTCCGCTTCCAAGCCATCGACAAACTGCATTCCACTGGCCTAAGGAGTTATATGGAGCTTGTGGCACTGATAGACTTGGATATACTCTATAAATAGAAAGTGAGGGTACTGAAACTTTGATAAACTTGGCTGAAACTAGCCAAGGACTCTCGCATATGTTATATATATTAATCAAACAAAAAAAGTGGTTAAATATAAAGATATGTATCAGCATTCTTAGATATACAACTAAGAACTGTATACATATACTTCTAACTTGAATATGTAATGAAAGATATGTTTACACCGCTAATTGTGCAAGTACTCAGTTCATTGATACTTTCAGAGCTTAGAAATGGGTTGCTGCTGCTTCTGTAAAGAGTTATACCCTGAGGCAGAGGAGAAACATGCTAAATGTTAGGCTATTAGCAGCAACAAATGACATTTGAGAAAGACAGCACTTTATTTTCGCTTTTTTCGGGGACAGCAGCTCAAAGACTTTGAGCTCTGAAAATGGCAGTGGGGGAGGTGGGAGGACGCAGTCGAGGAACATGAAAATGAGTATGGGTGCGGGAATGGAGGTTAAGTCAACTGAGGCCACCTGGCACCGCCAGCCGGATACAGTGCTCCCCATTCAACGCCACTCTATTTGCGCATTTTTTCCAATTAATTGCCTCTACGTGGCCGTCCGCATCGCGAATGTCAACAAAAGCCGCGGCCTTGTGCGCCAACCCCCCCTCCCCACGAAAAAAAAAAAAAAGGAAAATGGTGCCCACCTACCGCCGATGACTCGGAAAATGGTGGAAACCACCCGCTGGCAGTGCTGACACAAACATATGTGAAACAAAAAAGATAGCGGCCTACAGTCTGGCACAAGATATAGACTCATCAATGGGTTTCAATTGAAAATTTTTGCACGGCACGGCACGGCTTTTCCTCTTGCCTTTCATTTGGTTTGGAAATGGGAATTGGAAATGGAAATGCGAGTGCAGCAAACAATAAGCAGTTACATTCGGGGCTCTTAGGCCTTCGATTTTTGTGGATTGTGGAGCAGCTGGTGGCCGCAAGTTTGCACAGCTGCCGCGAAATATCTATGCAAAATTTAGCCAATATCCCATGAATTGGGGTAAGTAAATGGCATTTGCAGCACTGAAGGATGTTCAATAGTATTTTCGTGTACAAAAAAATATAAACGCATTTAAAAAATTGTTTACGAAAACAGTATATGTATATCGTAATAGTACATGTGCATATGAGATAGCTTCCTATTGTAATAAAAAAAATGAATAGAAACTCTTGCCCATTTTTCTTGTATAAGCCAACTCAGACATTTGATAGTTTCAATTCCCATTTCTTGGCAGCCATCTAGCGAGTTTTCATTTCATATTAGTATTGAAATGGGCGTGTCGCCGCCCTCTTTCAACACCTACTTCGAAATGATGAGCAAGAGTCGCAAGCACGCGATATTTTAACAAATTCGCGACCATTTATCATTCGACGACACTTGCGGATAGGAAAGCCATGTCAGGAGCTGACGGAAGGTGGCTTATTCGCCCCTCCAGCTGCCACTCCCCCAAACCACTGCGCCTTTATTTGCCGCTGTCAAAACAAAGACTTCTTTTCCCAGTTCTTTTTGCCATCGCAACCACAAACAAGCGAATTAGCTGCCCTGCCACTGACAGGGTCTAAAATGGATGGTGAGAAGGGGTTGGAGGTTGGAGGTTGGTGGCTGGCGGCTCCAAGACTGTCAAAAGCAAGAACCAATCCCAATTGGCGGCTCAGGACCAGTGGATGCGATGCAGTGGAGGGACATCTTCAGAACATGCAAGTTGGCGGCAATTGAAAACTCATTGACAATTGACAATGGAAAAAATAATAGAAGAGCAAAACGACAGCAACTGGTTGTGTTAGTGGGGAGCCAAAACTCAATCGCAGTTACATTTCAATGTGGTTACCCAGGGTTTCGACAGAAGAGAGTGTATATGATGATGTTGAAACGACATGGACAAATGCAAATATATTTTATTATATCAAAGACGAATTAAACGTGGTGAGAAAGTAATTATTAAAAGCTGTCAACAAGCGATTAAAATAAATTGTAGTATCTATTATAAAGTCGAGAACGAGCTAATTACGTCTGTATAGATATCAACCATTATATAAGATAAAATATAGATTTTTTCTATACAGGGTACCTTAACCTTCCCATGCAGATTTTCCCTTCTTTTTTCGCAGCACTTTGTTTTGCAGTTTGCCGCTGACAGGCAGCATTTTGTGTCCTTGCTGCTTTCAGCTACCCCGCTGCCCGCTGCCCGCTCCTCACAATTTTCCATGTTGTTGTTCATTCATTTGTATTGGCATGCTGAGACGTTTTCTATTTGAAATTGTCAGCGGCAATTGATATGCATTGCTGTAGTTGAATATCTCTTTGTTTTGTCTACCGATTGCGGTTGGCTCTGCTTCAGGAAATTGATTTCCACAATCATACGCCACATGTACATACGTATAACCACTTGCCTTACAAATGAAGCGCCGGCAATTAAAAGTAGGAAAAATCGAGGATAAACTGCGACAGAGAAATGGATTGCTGCACAGTTGAACGCGCGCCTGCAAGTATGCAACGGCAGAAATGCATTTAATTTTCGGCCAGCCAGTGAGGAGGAATTTTTCATTGTGATTTGATATTTAATGCACGTACTCAATGAAGAAATTCCAACAGCAGCGCATTAGTAGACAGGGGCGTTCGGTAGCAACGCCTGCCAATTGCTTTTCAACATATTTGATGCGACGACGACTTTCGACATTTTGCAACTTGGCCACGTACAGAAAAAAATCGAGAGAAAAACCAAATAAAAGAAGAGGGAACGAAAATCAAGAAAGCTGGAAGCTGGAAATCGTTGCCAGCAAAGTGCAAAAGCAACAACTGCAGCTCTCAGAAAAACAACTGTGACTTTGGTTAAGCATACAAACTGTATATAACGCACACAAACCCCTGCCAGCCGAAGTGAAGTGAAGTATACGCCATGTTGACCCAACAACAAACATAAAATGTAATCGCAGCTAATAAGAAAACTAAGCAGATCCTTGCTGGTCACGATTTACGCTCGTTTCGCATTCGATTTGCGATGCACCACCGCTGCAGCAATGGACCACTGCACCACTGTCCACACAGCGCGCACAGTGGGCAGAAATACGTAAAAATACGCAATAAAATATTTTGCATTTGTAAGTAAGATAAGATATAGTACAACTATGGTTCAATTCACGATATCCACTACATTGCCATTTCTTTTGTATCCCAACCTATTCTCACTTGCCCCACTGTGCTGGCCAACGGACCTGGGCTGCCATGTCAATGGACATTTAATGGCGTTCCCCATTATGCGCCGCATCAAATGTGCCAAATACGCTTCGCTGGCAATAAATGCTGCATGGCGAGGTTGCCCTTTTGGATGCAACCGAATCTCACTCCTGGCCCAGGCGACTCTCTATCCCTCTTCATCTTGGCCGCATCTTGGCTGAATCTTGGCCCCATCTGGCCGTGGTCTGCGTCTTCGTCTTCGTTCCGGCCACGATTTGCAATTTTGTGTGCATCAGCCTCGCCCGGCGTCTATCGTAATTTTTCGTGAATTTCTTCACGTACTTGCATTCCATCTTCATCGCTCGTCCTTCGTCCTTCATCCTTCGAGTCCGATAGCTTCAGCTCCTGTCGCTCCTATATCTCTGCGCTCTGTCTGCTGGCCAGCTTTTGGACCCGGCTGCAGCAGTGGATTCTAATGGCATAACCTTTGAATAAAATTAGCATTATCGCAGCTCACTTTGGCGGCCATTCCGCTTCGTCCGTCTTCAGGTGTCTGTGTGTGCAGATAGTGTGTGTGTGTGTGTGTGTGTGTGTTTGGGGATCAATAAATATGCTCAATGTCTTTTGGGGCGCCACATGATGCCTGCAAAGGCCATTAAAACAAGCGCTAAGACACGGCAATGTGGAGGTCATTGAGATTATGCCTTTTCTAAGACATGAATTTAAGGAGCTATTTGTTTATTGATTTTTTAAACATTGCCTGTGCCTTTACATGAAAGGCATTCTTACATCATAAGTCAGCACAGACCAATAAGGACAAATAAAGAATTTCATATATTTGCTTACCAAAAATATTTCCAAAAAACTGAAAGACTCCCAATTCATGTGGCCAATTTGTTAATACAAACGAGTAACAAATCGCTGCTGTAACTTTGAATTTTATATTCCAAAAGTCGAGCATCGGCAGCCAAATGAAATAGCAATAATTTTGAAACCAAAAAGTTGCATCAGAAACTATTTGCAGTTTTTTTTAGAGCCAACGCCCCCAGCAACAAATCTCCTCCAGAGTGTAAATGTTTTTTGTAGGCACACACACACACATCAATTACGGATTTTCCCCCCCTTGCCGCTGCCCGGAAAACTAATTGGTGGAAAATTAAGTTTTTGCGCCAAAATGATGGCAAATTGAAATGCAATCGGGGCAAAGCGGATTATTGAAAAACTTTCATGATTGAATTCTGCTGGTTGGCCCAACATCGGCCATACCCCCGTGCCCGGGTATTGTGGCACCCAGTAGCTCCGGATCCAGTGGCTCCGGCAAAAAGCGCAACGAGAACTTAATTCCGAGCAGGCTGCTCTGCATGTGTACGCTTGGTTGAGGCCCATATGCGATTGGCGGAGCTTATGGCTCTTGTGTGCCTGCCAAAAAAAAGGAATCGAAAACGAAGAGGAAAAAATGAAAAGAGGCCAAAAATTGTGGCCCACACGGCGTTACAGCGATTTATATTTTGCTACTTTCGCTATAAAAAATAAATATGCAATAAAACAAAACGACAACGGGTTCCGACATATGCATTATTGTCCTGCTCGCTGCTCCTTTCGAAATATTTGCTAGAGAACGAAGACATAAACCTGAAAAAATATATGGCGCATTTGGCAGAAACGAAGGCAGGCGCAGGACCGAAGCCAAGACAAAGGCGTTTCTAAATGCCAGTAGCTACTACTGCACTGCGAGAAAATCGTAGCACTTAACAATAGTTGCTCACTAGAAAATATTTTGACAAGTGCAAGGGATATTGATTAATAATTATACCAATTTTAATGACATTACATTTAAATATTAACCTTTAAGATATGAAATGCTATTAAGAATTATTCTCACTGCGGCGTAGTAAGACAGAGAACAACAGGGCGTATACGTATCGCATTGTTCTACCAAATTGCGCTCTCAGCTGGCGCACGACTTGACTGCATCTACTGTGGCATTTGGCATGCATCAGAAGGGGGGGGGGAGCAGGAAAAGGGGGCACTTTATGAAGCGCGCATATGTTGCACCCCTTTCAGCAGGGGGACAAAGGGCTGGATGGGCTAGGATAATAAAAATGAAGGACTCTTTGCTATATTCCCCAGGCAAATCACTGCAGTCTCGGTCGCAGGCGATGGCTATAAAGCAAATCGCTTGACATTTGTTTTGATTTGCCATGATTGCTAAAAATATCTGTGAGACGGAAATGACATCGGCCAATGGAGATGCATAAGTGGTATGGTGTACTGATGGCATATTATTAAATTGGCGAATTACCAAAGCAGCGGAGAATAACAATAAGATTTCACTTTTTTAGTTCGTAATCGAACAAATAAGTTGCCAGCTTTGGTAGAATTTTGTAAATCTTATAAATGTTCAGTGACTGAGGACGGCTTCCAATTTTAGTCAATCCTCCTTCACTAATAACCTTTTGGCACTCACTTACCCATTCCCATTGTGGCATCATAGTTTTCATCATGTGCGAGTAAAGCGACCCGACTGACCCTCTTAAGTGACTCCACTTTCACGTTCAACGTGGCGGTGTACGAAAGTTTTCTTCTTATCATAATTTCGAAGACAATTAGCCCGCAATGTGTGTTCCTTCGATACGAGAACCCATTCCCAAAAAAAACCGTATCGATGGCAGCGAAACTTCGTCCGGGTCTTCGGCAGTTACTTGAAGTTTACAGCCGCCGGGGCTAAAACAATGCCAGACAATAATTGGCCAAATTTATTGTAATTAGCCGCACACGCAAGCACCGGGCATTCCATACCATACCATACCATTCCATCCAGTTAGTAAGTAAGTAACCCACCACATGTGTCCGGACACGAAACTCCGGCGTAATTATTAACATTACGGAGGGATGCTCGTCCGGACCTGAGAGCATGTTGTCACATGTGTGCGTGGCGCTTTGAGAACGCATTTAATTGCACAAAGCCTCTTTGCTCTTAGAGAGTTTTTAAATAATTTAGTTGTGTCGTTAGGCCGGGCGCGGCCACGCCCCTTGTCAAAGGCATTTGGCCGGGCAGGGCGGGCGCACGGGGCGGCTACGTAATGCAGTCGAGTCACGTCACACAGCATGTCGCTAATTTTTCTACCTTTTTTTTTTTTGGCCGCTCGGTCACAAAGTTTGCTTCACTGCAATGCGCTGGTTAAAATTTTCCCTTTTCTTTGGAAGTGGTCCTCAAAAAAAAATAGGTGGTATTTCTCGACGATGATAAATTGCGGATGAGGGTAAGGCGGTAAGGCGGGATTAACGGGGTTTCGCTGCGCATTTTAAAGTATACATGTTTTATTTAATAGAAAGAGAAAAAAAGAGCTTGGCTTTCTAAATTTATGTTTGTAAATACCCTATTTGTGCAGTATTTATTTCGAAAACAATTTAGCTTATACAAATTTGGCGAGCACCTTAAAACGGCTTACAGATCCAAGAGTTTTCTTCTTCAAGTTCTCGGATATTATTCCATTCCATAAGATTTCGCTTTGTGCGCTTAAGAATCCTTAAAATGGCTTTTGTCAAAGGCGAGGTACAGTCACCACCTAGCGCGGTGAGCACGAGCATAACGGTACAGCGCTAGGAAGTGCAGCATAGCGCACGGCGCACGTTTCCTTTTTGTAAACTTTATTATTTCGTGTTAAAAGTAAATAAACTTAGCTGGGAACTTCAGCTCTAGCACCTCCTCCTACCCCACATCTGTCCACTTTTCCCCCGTAGATATGTGAAATGGGGAGTTTTGGGTGTTTTGGGTGAAGGGCACCTTCCACACATTGTTTGCCATTTGCGGTGGTCGGCGACAAGCACTGTCAGCCAGCCAGTCCAAATTGAAATTGGACATTAGACGTTAACAAATACAAACAAACACTTGCACTGAGGAAAATATATAAAAATATATAATATATAAAAAATATATAAAAAGTTAAAATTTTAATGGTTTTATTTGTTATATTGAATGTTATTCATCTATAAAAAATGCTTTTAATTTCTTAGGGAACGCGCTATGACACCACCAGCCAAAGCAGGTACACAATGATTCAGTTCTCTAAAAGTAAAAAGCAAAATTAGTATGCTGCTTGAATTTTTAAATTGTTAATGACGCACTTTTTGAACATTCTTTACCGTTTTCGTTGTGTGAAATGTGGATAGATCAAGGTAAGCAACTAATGACTAAACTCTGGAATTGTATGTCTAATAAGTCCAGTGCGTAATTGTAATAGCACTTTCTTCTATAATCGGTAGAAGAATACATTTATATTATTGTAACGATCCTATAAAATCAAGGGCGGACATTCCCGACTGCGATGACATTGATGCACTGGGTATAAAGCTCCGATTGCGACTGAAATTCAATGCAAAAGCGCCACTATTTATATTTGATTATTGATTGCTATCAACTGATAACATTTCTTACTAGCACTTATCTTGAAATACCCTTCCTAAATGTCGCAATGCCATACTTTTGTTAGACATTGAAATGCATTTCAAAATGTACTTACTGGATAAAGGTGTTTGCATTTCTATATATATCGAAGTATACTTTTAGACTGACTTATACTTACACTATGCATTTGTGGAACGCAACCGTTTATCATGCTGGTTTTTTCAAGTGCACGCATATATATTTAGATGGCAGCTTCTGTCGACGCCGCAACTGCTGACAACTTCAACAACAACCACATTTGGAGCAACAACGCGAACAACAACCGAACGAACACTAAGGCACACACTCATTGTGAATGACAACGCCCCTGGTACGTGATTTCATTTCCGTTGTTGCCTTTTGTGCATTGCTCGTAACTTGACTCCTCCATTCTTTTTTTATCACCCTCTGGTTCACCATTCTCACACCCAAAACTCCGTACTTTCGCCTGCTTTCTTGGGAAGCCTTTTTATCGGTGGATTTTGTGGTTTCTTAACGCAGCCCGGCATTGCCCCAAAATTAATTTGTCAGTGCATAAAAGAAATAAATGTGAATTTTTACTATCCATTATTTTTTGATTCAAAATCATAGTAAAGCAACCCATTCAGGTCAATAGAAAATAGAGCAGAAACTAGTATCGGAAAAATGTTTTCATATAAAACACAAAAACTTGAATGCACACATTAAAAAAATTTAAAATATTTTCGCAGACTTTTTAATCATATTTCAGCTTTATAACTTGCTTATTTATGATGTAGCTAATACGCTACTATCTAGTCTTAAGACAGAAACGTTTGCATCTGCATTAATGAATAAAAATGTATACCTTATTTTCGTCCACGATTTTTGAAACCAAAACATAATATATTTCCAGATTTTTAGATTGATAACAGCGAATCACCATATTTAATGCGATCATTGTGAAACTATTTAATATAGCTCAAAAGCTAAATTAGCTCGTAACCGGTTATTTTGCTCACAGAATTGTGGGATCAAATCGATTCAAATTTATTCACACTCGATATCTAAGCCGAAAACAGATGATGCTCCCAGGTAGTTTTTCATATTTTCAAACCGAAAAAAGCACATTATTTAGAAGATTTTCTCTTCCGACAAGCAAAGGTTATTTATTGGCAGAACACGGTAAATCTTATTAACACAAAGACTGCCACTGGACTATCACAAAACCGGCTGATATTTGGATATGGACATCCAATTAATAATTTATAAAAACGACCTTTACATGGCTACTTAACAAGTCTGTCTTAATTAGGGGAAACGAAACTGATAAGTCCACGAAATTTGTAGCTTACACATACAAAGTTTACAAAGTCTTAACGTAAGTCAATAAGTTTGTTTAGTTTTGAAAATGAAGTATGATGGCCAGCTATCAGAATTTGGCATGAATATCCACGTGAATAAACAATGGTTTAATTGGGATTCGCCTATAACGACATCTGCTGATATGCACAACCATAAAACCGGGCCAAGTAAAAACAACGACGGAAGCCATTTGCCATGCAAATGCTAAGCAAAAACCTAGCTGGCCAGCATGTCTAATACGATCGTCATTTACATACATGAAATATAAACAAATGCAGAGGAAGATTTGGTCGCCTGGTAGACCAAACTAAACGCAGAAAGTTAACAACAAGTTTTTAAATGTTTGACCAGATGCGGGCCATGAATAGTGTGATTAACGCGTTTGCACTTGAAGTCCAAACAACACCCCGAATAATTCAGCAACCGGTGTCCAAAATCACGAAGCAATTATATGGCAGCACATGAAGTTTTTGACCTCTATAAAAAATTAAATTATTAACTAGTGGCAATTTGCTAGGGATACAAATTAAACTATCAACCATTCCAGTTAAGAGTTAAGCGAGTTAAGAGCAGAAGAGTTATGGAAACATGAAAAAAGATGAATAGGAAATAATTTAAGCCGCCGCAGAGTAATGAAGCATTCATAATTATAAACGAAATGGTATTTTGAGTATTATGCGCTTTGAGGTCCAAATAATTATACGAGGTGTGGATCATATAATTATGTGCTATTGAAAACATTTCCTGAGAAACATTGGTTGAAACGCCAAACCATATATAGCGGAACCTTGAAATTGAATTTATAATTTATAATTTTAGGCTCAGACGTCAGCTAGACCCATTTTTATGGCCATAATCGTGGGCAACTGGTTTCATGTAATTAATTGACCACCAAGGGTTCCTTAGGTATACCAAATATTGAACTCAGAAAAAAGTATGTTTATTTTTGGCCACTTACAGTTTGTATTTGCATAACCGTTTGGATTGTGGGCGCCTCACTTTAGAGTCTAGACAAAAGATTCCATTAGGAGGTCTGCAAGAACGACGTCAAATGTGCTGAATAATTTCGGATTCCTTTAATCCAAAACAATGCCTTCTAACATTTGCCAAACTAGTCGTAAAACTCAACCAGTTTCTGTGTCTGCATTCGTTTCAAGCGATTACTGCAAATTTCCGGCTACACCAGACGCATGTGCCCAAAATAAGAATCACCTATTAATCCAGCTGGCCAATAAAACCAAAGATGATCCCATAAAATATGCCGTTAGCAGTCTGCATGCAGATAAATGTCAACTAAAAGTCACTTTTGGTGTTGCCAGGTAACACGGCTTATCCGGCCATCCGTCTATCTATCAGCGACTCAGCGACTCTACGACTCAATCTTCATTCCTTAAATCCAATAAACCTATCCATCGAGCGCTTCTTCATTCTGACGACCCCCAAAAACAAAAAACAAGTCAAAAAAAATCTCATCTGCGCTGAATATTCAGATGAGACGTTGGCCTGAGGTTCAGTTCAAGTTTTTTTTGGGCTCGGTCTTGTATAAATAGTTAGCCATTGAGCCTCTTCAGACAGAAGCAACTCGATCGCTCTTGAAGTAACAGATTGCAGCTGTCATCATGGTGAGCTTACCCACATAGATGAAGGATCAAGGATTATATTTCTAAACGCTTCGTTTTGCTTGGCTTTTCAGAAATTCCTGGTTATTGCCTTTGCCGTTCTGGCCTGCGCCTATGGCGATGTCTCCCATTTGGGTTACGACTACGCTCCTCCGGCCCCAGCTCCGGTCTACCAGCCAGCTCCTGCTCCGGTCTACCAGCCTGCTCCAGCACCAGTTGTGATCCCTGCTCCTGCTCCCGCTCCAGTGGTGATCCCTGCTCCTGCTCCCGCTCCAGTGGTGATCCCAGCTCCAGCTCCCGTGAGGACCTACGTCCCACCCGCACCCATCAGCATCCCAGCCCCAGCTCCCGCTCCCATCAGGATCCCAGCCCCTGTCTACCAGCCAGCTCCTGCTCCTGCTCCCATCAGCATCCCAGCTCCGGCTCCAATCCAGATCTCCGCTCCCGCCCCAGTGAACACCTACATTCCCCCCGCACCTGCACCAGCTCCGGTTTACCAGCCAGCCCCTGCTCCCATTCCCGTGAGCATCCCGGCCCCAGCTCCCGTTTACCAGCCTGCTCCTGCTCCAGTTGTGATCCCTGCGCCTGCTCCAGCTCCAGTTGTGATCCCCGCTCCTGCTCCAGTTGTGATCCCAGCTCCAGCTCCCGTGAGGACCTATGTCCCACCTGCACCAATCAGCATCCCAGCTCCGGCTCCCGTTTACCAGCCAGCTCCCATCAGCATCCCAGCTCCCGCTCCCGTCTACCAGCCAGCCAACACTCAGGTTCTGGAGGAGATCGAGCCCGCTTCCAATGATGGATACCGCTACAAGACCGTGCGTCGTCGCGTCTACCGTCACCGCTTCTAAACATACCAAAGCCCAACGAAAAACTGTTTCCTAACGAATCCCTACGGGGACTCGCAATAAAAAAAATTCCGCCTTCAATTTGTTAAACAAAAAGAAAAGTCTTCAAATTGTTTTCCAATCATAGCAAATCACACGGGAAACAGGAGGAAGGGAAACTCTTAAGTTTGCTCTGGCCATTTGAGTTGGAAATTTATGAAACCCAATGAGATGGCGAGACTGCTGGAATCAACTTGCCATCGGACAGATAGTCTTGGTGAGGAATGGGGGCAAGGGGCAGCGGAGGATAATAAGGAGTTGCAAGCAGGTTGCGGAACACTCCCAAAGGATTCGATTCGATGGCGGAGTCCGGAGTCCGGAGTCCGCAGTCCTCGCCACTCCACATTTATCACGAAATTTATGGCCTGGAATGAGCTTTGATGATGTGGAAATTTTTTCTCGTTAGATTCAAAAGTTTTCAGATGCACTCAGAAAGCGGAAAATGTATAATTAAATATGTATAACCAAGGACACGGAAATTGGGGTAAATAGCTTTTTTATTAGGAATTTCTAAGAAAAACAAAATCTTATATTGTTCTTGATTAGTTTTTCTTACTTCTGGACAAATTAAATTTCTTTAAAAATCTTTTTTATATTTCTGAAAAATCTTCAATATATTCAAATACTATGTGACTTCTGTATAATTTGGGTAATATTTTTGTCGGTGCACCCACACGAAATCGATGATGCTGCTGCTGCAGCTCCCAGCGTAGATGGAGCCGAGTGGATTGGCCTCATCAGACGACCACTGACCACTTGTGGCTGCTAACAAGTGGCAGGATGAAATCGAAGGCGCTCCAGGAAGAAGGACATCGACAGACGATAGACGCTGTGGAAAATTAACAAGAAAATGCAGCGACAAATGTCTACGGAGCTTTTTCTCTCACCAATTTGATTAGGGAAATGTCTGGCTGCCCGGCGGAGACTGTTGCTCCCCAAAATCCATCACTTTCTAGTCTGAATTCCGGGGCAACCGCAGAGCCACATATTCGTACATATTACACTTGCCACTGCGCATACTAATTAAAAAGCACAAACGCAAGCGGGGCAGCTACTAAAATTAATTGCGTAATTAAAACAAAATCATTTTTTTATCCACTCCCTTTGGCCGAAGCCGCAATAGATTGATTGTCCTGGCTTATTTCGTTAATTGCATTCTGGTCAAATATTGGCAGCTCAATTAAATGAATTAAAACACATGTTTGCTTTTATGCGAACTGGCATACTGGCAATAGAAAATCCTAAAAATCATTTGACAGCCAATTACAAATTAGAGACGTTTCGGTCAGCCGCATTACAATCAACGGTGATTAGTTTGTGTGGCGGCCAAATGAAAAGTCCCATTTCAGTTTCTTAGTTTTATTAGTAATTTTAAAGAAATTGTTATGTTTCATAATGAGGTACTTAAATTGTTTTATTCCAAATCCTCAGTATGTGATTGATGTGTTTTAATCTCAGTAACATGATTCGTTGGCTCTTCACTCAGCACCCATTGTAGCACTTTACTAATCCCCGCCAGCGATTAGTTGAAATTGCAGTAGTAACTGCAGTGTGGCATGGATTGGGTAATTTTCAGCCTCATTGCATTCTGCTCTGCCAGCCAGAAGGGCTGGCGATTAAATAAAAAGGAGCCAGGTATGGCGGACACCCAACAATTGACAGTTGGTTGCACTTCCAACCGCACTTAATTAGCAGTTAATGATGCCTGATTAACACGCATTATGGCCACTGCGACCCATCGGCATGGCCGTAGGAGCACTTTCGGCCCAATGCCACCCAAAATCCAGCCTCATCCAAGCCCCATCCATTTCGATTTCAACCCGTCAGGCAGATGGTCTGCAAAATGCGTAATCAATGCTTTAGGCGCCGTGGATTACAAAAAATAATCACCACTCCGCCGGCCTGAAAGTATGCAGAAGAAAAAGTGAAAATGCTCTTGAAAAACCATAAATATCATTACTGTGGGAGCTATTCGAATAACTGATGACCTTTTCCGGCAAATGGAATTTCAATACTTCTCTGCAATAAATGATGTAAAAAGCTGGGCTTAATTTTATATTTTATTAACAATCTTGACCAGTAAGGTATTCTTGTGCGACATTTTCTCAGCGACAGTTGAACTTTGCAAAATTTAGAGTAGTCCCGCCTTATACCCTGCACTCTGGGCTTACTCAATAAATCGGGTGTAAAAATTGACGAGTCCTTCGAACTCGAACCCGTCGAAATCCCAGTTGTTGGTCGGATGGCTTACGGCTTTAAAGCGACAGTGCGAAATCGAACGTGCGGAGTGCACATGGATATGGGACATGGATCGTTGGGAAATTGACAGTATCAACGTAATTATATCAGCAGTTGGGGGGGGGGACGAAAAACGAAAAACAAAACAGGACCAAACGACAAAAGTCCGACAAGGGCTGGAAAATGGTGGGTATAGAGCTGCTGGAGGGGCTGGGGGGGCGGCGGTCACTGAAATATGCAAACGTTGACTGCCTTCATTTATTTTTACTGTTACTGCATATTGGGGCGCCATCGGACGAGGGACAGACGGACTGGGAAGGCCGGGCAAGAGGCGCGAAAATAATCGTTATCCTGGACAGGTGGGTACTCGATTCCACTCGCGTTCGATGCCAGCAGTTGCACTTCATTTGCAGCATTAATTTGTCGCCCGTTGATTTATCTGGCCCAGGTATATATATAGGTATACACGTACATTTATAAAGATATATACCGATGCGGCGAATGAATTTATGAGTTGGTGCCCATTGAACGTGGAAAACTGTGGAAAATCGATTGGCAAGTGTTTGTCATTTCCACTTGAAGTCCAGCAAGTCAGTGAGCTGCAGTTTTTGAATATTTATCAAATCAATTTTGCACCAGCAATGCAAATTAGTTATGCAAATAATGTTTATACGAATGAATGCGAAAGGGATCTAGGCGGTAGCTTCGTTTAAATCGAAGCGCGTGTATCCAAAATTATAATCAATCGAATAAATATATCAAATCAAAAAGAAATATATAATTCATTAGAATGGACGCAGAGGTTCAGTGAACCAAGAAATGAGATTGTAAATTGAGAAGTTAAAGGCAATTTTAGTACATTAAAATAAAATAGAAATGTCAAATAGTAATAGCTCAGATAGCGAGGAACTTTTCCATTGAAACATTTTAAGCCTTTTTGGGCGTAGTTTCAAATTCAAATGGGGAAAATACTCTCCAATAGCAGCACCACTTCAACCCATTTTTCATGCACTTCAAGGGGAACGAACTATATATTTTCCTTTTGCCCTCTGATGACGCCACCATGCACTGCATGTCAACTATTAACGGGCAAACAACTAAATTACGTATACGCAGCGTTGCATGACCAGCATGCCATTGCGGCCATGTATGTGCAATGCTCCGTTAGAGAGTGTTTGTGTATTTGTTCGAAATACATTTGCAGTTTCGGTTTATTGGCGCTGCGAAAATAATGGAATGGAATCAAAATAAAAGGGGTTAAGTGCTTGTTTGCATAGCTTTTTGACAACACCAACACTTCGTGAATGTGCATGTGCTGCTGTTCGTATTTTATTTTTACACTCTGAGGAAAACAAATTCGATGGAAATTAAATCACTTCGGCGTCGGCAAGTCTCCGCGGATTTTTGGCTCCAGCCGGAAAATTGTTCATTAGCAATTTGTGTAATTAAAAAGAGAGAGTGCACGGGCTCAAAAGTGTTGTCCTTCACAGCGCTGGTTGGTATTCTTCCCCTTCGCCACTTAAAGTGGCCCCAGAACTTCCCATCCAAGTGGCTAATTTGTTTTCCGCTTGGCAGTGACACATGGGGACAGTCTGGGTGGCGTCATGTTCAACTTTTGACCCGATCGAAGCAGCCACCGCTGCCGCTTGTTAATTTTGGATATTCCTTGCCATCTGGTCGGGCTTTAATGTAAACGCACTGGGCGAAAAAAGTCATCCAAAGGTCAGCGAATAATAGAACTTTGATTTTTGGCCACGACTTTATCTTGAAATTAATCTTGAATCTAAAAGTTTGATTTAATTTTAGTACCATGTTCAAGATTATAATAGAAACAGTGAGTGGATTGATTAGAGGCAACGCGTTCCTGACTTACTGATTCCAGATTCCTGGGCCTTTTTTCACTGTGTAATTAAGCAATACGCTTTTGTTTTTAGCCACATTATCTCAGCTAATCAAGCAGATTAATGACCGCCTGAACTCGCCAATCGTCTGGCGTCTGAAGACAAAACAGTCTGTGTGCTGTAGGCCTCTGTTGCCAAAAGCCTGAGAGTTGGTTTCCAGTTTTAGAGCAGCTTTAGTTTTGGCAGTTCAATTTGATACACTAAGGCACAAATGTTTTATGCAAATGATATTTAAATGAAGGCAATGGCAAAACAAGCAAGTACGAGTGGAGAAGCGCAGGTTGAACTAGACAGACTGTCGTGTTGCCCTACAATGCCCTACTATTATTAAAAGTATGGCTTCGCCTCATTTATTGGTACTGTAATGGCCACGTTAATCATATTAGAATAATAGTTATAATTAAAACAATGCATAAGAGGGTGAGCTTGGGTCGAAACAACTCCTTCTGGTCGGCGTAGGGTACCACAGTTGACCATTGGCGTGGCTCGTAAAATTCTGGTTTCTGTCATATTAAGAGACCCCGATATCCGCACTTCTTCGCTCGTATTAATGTTTATTCTTCGCTTCTGCACCGCGCCCAGGTTTTGATATAAATACCACCTGGCAGATGAATCCAAACCATACTAGAAACGTCCACGTTCCAAGTAACATACATCCAAAATGGTTAGTACGAAATTGAAAGGGTATACCAAGAGTCCTGCTAACTCATTTGGTGGTTTATATTGCAGAAATTCCTGGTTGTCGCCGTCGCCCTCTTGGCCGTTGCCCACGCCGATGTGTCCCATCTGTCGGGCTACAACTATGCTCCCGTGAGCATCCCACAGCCGGCTCCTCTGCCTGTGGTCGCTCCCGCCCCCATCAAGGTTGCTCCCGCTCCCGTGAACACCTACATTCCCCCCGCACCAGCACCAGCTCCCATCCAGATTGAGGTTCCCGCCCCAGCACCCGCTCCCGTGGCCATTCCCGCCCCAGCTCCCGTGAAGTTCGCTCCCGCTCCCGCTCCAGTGAACACCTACATTCCCCCCGCACCCGTGCACGTCGAGATCCCAGCTCCAGCTCCCGCTCCAGTTGTGATCCCTGCTCCCGCTCCCGCTCCCATCAAGGTTGCCCCCGCACCCGTCAACACCTACATTCCCCCCGCACCCGTGAGCATCCCAGCCCCCGCTCCCCTGCCCATCAAGGTCGCTCCCGCTCCCGCCCCCGTTCCCGTCCTGGCCCCTCAGCCCGTTCTGGAGGAGATCGAGCCCGTGTCCGCCGATGGTTACCGTTACAAGACCGTCCGCCGTGTGGTCCGTCGCCGTATCTAGAGAGCTACTAACTACTAGCGGTGATCCCCGCCAGGAGGATGTTTATTAAATAAAACGAAAAAAGTTATTACCTAAACTTAAACTGTGTTTGTCTTCTAAAGTTCCTACAAACGAAAGCCATTTTATCATATGTGTATCAATAATAATTCAACCACATGTATGTTAACATATACTTCTCCTTCATATTTTGATATACCATATACCAGTTTCCAGTTATCGTTGTGGTTCAAAGTTTGCATTGAAGGGTGCGATTTCCAGGTTTGAAATGCGCAAAACAATTGCACCTGAAAACTAGTAATTAAGTAGACATTTACCATCAAAAATGTAAAAGAAAATGTGATGGAAAAGTACAAGAATACAAAAAATAAATCCAATTAAACTAGAAAACAAAACACGCAATCAACAGCTTCATCCAGAATCATTTTTAACTTTTTAGCAATCACATCTCTTATATTTACGTGCACTCATCGAAAACATGTTCATCAGCTGCCAGCCAAATGATGCGTCGTAAAAATAAAATATTTTATTAGCCAGGTGTTCGAAAAAGGCAGAGACTCTGCTACTTTCGGACCTAAGTAATTAATTAAGCTTCGCCAGACATTTTCAAGATCAACATAATCTAAGCAAATTGAAATTAATTTTGGCATAATCTTGAAACGACTTCATAGTCCCAGCCGACGGCTAATATTTGGCAGAGCTTAAAAAAGAGTCAAGAGAACGGAAAACAGAAAACAAAAAATAATATGATTATTAAAACATAAACCCAAGCCAATCTTGCGTGTGACCCACGACCATTCATCAAGCTGGCAAAATAAATACAAAATGACTAAAAAACAAATTAAACCATTATACAGCATGCAACAAAAGGTTGGTTTGATCTAATTAAAGAAGCTTTTGCAGTATCTGAACAGAGTGAAGCACAAAGTTGGCCCAAGTCAAAGCAGCGATAATACGATTTTGGAAACGAAAACTAAAATTTGAAAACCAAAGCCAAAACGAAACCAGAAAACCCGTCAAACCGCCTTGGCATTGGAGGCTCGTTGTCGTGTGTATCGCTATCGGTTGTCTTCCGACTTTTGTGAGTGAGGTGAAGACCCCCATGTATCATGGTATCATGGGGGCATCATGCAATTAATTTGGCTCCGGTTGACCCGCAGCCCCAAAAAAACAATGAGCTATAAAAACCGTGGTCACTCCTCGAGTTCAGCAGCACACATCAACTTGTGATCCAAGCAGCAACAAGCCTATTCTCCTCAAGATGGTAAGTGCACGGATTACAGCACCTTAAGGATAATCAGCAAAATATATATTCATCTATTCATTCCCATCCTAGAAATTCCTGATCATTGCCGTCGCCTTCTTGGCCTGCGCCTACGCCGATGTCTCGGAGTTGGCTGCCGGAGGATACGATTATCCCCAGCCCGCTCCGCCGGCGCCTGTGAAGAGCTACATTCCCCCACCACCACCAGCACCCAAGAACACCTACATTCCTCCCCCAGCTGCGCCTGCCAAGGCCTACATCCCACCCCCACCACCACCACCACCACCGGCGCCCAAGAACACCTACATCCCCCCAGCACCTGCCCCAGCGGCTCCCGTCGAGACCTACATCCCTCCCGCGGCCCCAGCCCCCGCCTACATTCCTCCCGCTGCTCCAGCCCCCGCCTACATCCCACCTGCTCCTCTCCAGGCCGAGGAGCCCATCATCGAGGAGATCGAGCAGCCCGCCCAGGACGGCTACCGCTACAAGACCGTGCGCCGCCGCGTCTTCCGTCACCGCAACTAAGTCTGTGAATCGCAATTGTTGACTAATGTGATAGGCCTTGAGCAAAGATCACTTTGGCAAGGTATCAGTTAATGTTTTCGTTAAAGATTGAAGAGCAAATAAATGATTAAAAAGCACAAAAACCTCTATTGCTCTATTACCTATAAGTCTAGAACTTTCCTCTTTTAAATCTAAATTGTAGTAGGCTGGCAAAAATGTTTCCGCAAAGGGATCACAACATTACTTCAACCGCAGGTGGAGGACCCTTTCCAGAATGTGCCGGATTGGGGAAGGCCATGAAGGAAAAAGAAGAGGACCCTGTTGCTTGGTCAGATGGCTGCCAGCACTCATAATTCTGGGCGCACTGGTATGGTCCTACCACGTACTGGTCTACCAGATCTGCATAAGGAAAGTTTCCAACTATTTGACCACTGGGCTTTTGCTGTTTTTCTACCACCTGCTGTTGCTCATGTTTCTATGGACATGGTTGCGCTGCATTTTCGTAGCTCCAGTTGGGATACCCGACCAATGGAAAATATCTGCCGAGGATGTGGACAGATTGAAGCGAAACGACGGAGCAGAGGGAGCAGCTCGAGTTCTCAGTTATGCAGCCAGAAATTTACCCATTGTCACCTGTACCAGCGATGGATTAGTGCGATATTGCAAGACTTGCTGGATAATTAAGCCGGATAGAGCTCATCACTGTCGCAACTGCCACATGTGTGTCCTGAAAATGGACCACCATTGTCCTTGGATAGTGAACTGCGTCCACTTTCACAACTTCAAGTACTTCATACTCTTCCTGTTTTACGCTGAGGTCTATTGCTTTTATCTGTTCTGCGTGATGATCTATGATTTGTACCTTATTTCCGGCTTTGAGCTGACTAGCTTGAAAACTCAGCACTCCTGGAACATTCTGCAGTACTTGGTATGCACTATCTTTAACATATTCACCTTGATTATGTACGCTGTCAGCTTGTTAAACGTATCTCGAAATCGCACCACCATGGAATCAGCTTATGACACGTACTTTTTCGATGGCGGCAAGAACAAAAATGGCTTCAATTTGGGATGTTCTGCCAATTTCCGAGAACTTTATGGCAATAAGTGGTACCTCTGGCCCTTTCCGATCTTCTCTAGTCGTGGTGACGGACTTTCATTCCCCATAGACCACGATCGACTAAAGGAAGTCCGTGGCGATAACCAGAGAAAAGACAATGCACCCAACAGAGCTCAGATTTACAAGGAAAACGTGGCCCGAATTCTCGGAATTCATCAGCCAACTTTTAACGATGAATAAGCATTCACGAAATAAAAAATCAATGTTTAATTTGTATCACCAAGCACGGTTATTGCAGTTTCTTATTTTCCATTTCAAATTAAAGAAGCTAAAGAAAAACAGTTCTAGGAGAAGCTTATACTCTTTGAGTTTCAGCTGCCGTAGACAATTCGAAAAATGGGAACTCCATCAACATCTTAATTTACGAGTCATTGGCAAGTGCACCAGCACCAGGAGCAGGACTCCATCCGCTTGGCAACTGCAATCCGCTGGCCATTTCTTCTTCGACCCGCTGAGTGGCCAACATCGATAAATCCTCGGCATTCCGGCTCTCTAGTCCGCATCCTGCCCACAAACGCATCGGAGTCGTTTATAAAACGCTTAACATTCGTGACATATTTCGCATTTGGCTGCGCGTCGGGCGCAGAAATTTATAGACTTTATCCATTAGGAAAACAATTACGAGTGCAAACAATGGCAACCAATGGCAACCAATGGCAATGCGATGTCCAGCGGATGGACTCCCCGGCCAGAGGCGATTCCTTGGGGCACTGAGCATATGTTGGGATTGTCGCGCCCCCAAGTTCAATGTCCTCGTCTATATTTTCTTATTATGCTGCGGCGACTTCTTGACTGCGCTGCAACACAAATCCAATTACCTTCAAAATAATAAACTTATGTACATACCAAAAAGGAAAAGAATGCCATCCCAGCCCAGGGTCCTTCTTCCATTTCTCCGGCTGCCTCTACGCACATTTTGCTTTATCAACTGTTGATATACTCCGTGGGGAATTTTCCGTATGTCACGACAAAGACGACGATGGGAATGGAAATGGGAGCTGTCTGCCGTCGGGCGGCATTTTTTCTTCATGCTCCTGCAGTCTGTAGTCTGAGGTCTGAGTCCTTTTCCCGCTCTCGCATGCACTGCGCGAAATCGAAAGTAGGTTTATGGTATGTCTTTTGGTAGAAGAACCATTTCAATGATGGGCTTAGCTTAGTTTTATTCATGATTACTCTTACATTTGCAATTTTTGATTACAATAATTGTATTGGCTATTTTGCTAGAACTTTTCTCAGTGTCTAGAGCATAGCTTGCTGATTTCCACAGCTTGTTTGCAGCTCATTATTCGCCTTTGGCTGGTCCGGAGACGTGGCCGTAGCTGGTCGCCAAATGCACGAGCGCAAATAATTTTTGCCACTTGCATGTCATCAGCATAAAGTGAGTGCAAAATATGTGAACTCGACTTGGCAGCGGAAATTCGCCTTAGAGCGCAGAGTCAACAGCAATTGGCCCAAATGACTTGTAAGGGCCGTCGTCAGAAGACGTAGCGAATATGAAAGGAGGAGAGTCCTGGAGGTGTCCTGCTCAGCCACATGTCCTTGTCGCCATGGTCCTTTTGGTCCAGCCAACCGACAACCGCTCGCAGCTTATTGAATTCGCATATTTCCCCATTTTGCATTATGGGCAAACATTTTTTCCATTTCGGCATCCTTTGTTTTTGTGCTCTGTTTGATTTTGTAATCGAGGATTTGTTTGCTTTGGCTGAAGCCAATCGATAGCCGGGATGGGGAAGCACTTCTTTGGTCCCTGCTCATTGAATGTTTCAGCAATTTTTGGTTAAGTCAAATTGGTCTAGTCGACGGTTTGACCTTTTTACTGCCAGACTTTCGAAAATGGGGAGAGAAACCATTGGAATGCCAGTGTTGGCCAGAACATGTGTTTGTCCTTGAGCGGTTTGTTTAGGCCTTTGTGGGCTGGTGGGGGTTAAAGAGGGTTAGATGATGGGAAAACCAGTGGGGGTGATGGTTATCGCCAAGAAAACCCCATTCAAATGGCGACTTTGGCATTGCAAATTGAACTTGGGAACTTGGCCGATTGAAACCAGTTGATAAGGCGATTGAATTTAAAAATTGTCCTTTCATACATTGAATTATTTGAAATTGAAGTAGCTCTAAATTGTACTAGGATTTTCCTTGTTGTTTCATCAAGTTGAGTTATAAAAAACAAACTTGCAAATAAGGTTATTAAAGCATAAAATTGTTTAGCGATTTTATGTATAAGTAACAATTTGGTGGTATATTTTCCTGTTAACTACACTTTGATAACAACCAAAGAAGTACAAGACAACGAATAATTTTTCACAGTTATTTACTCTCCAAGTGAATTTCCGAAGATGGTATTCAGCAATTGCACTCGAGTCAACAAATTAACAATAACAAATGGCTTTCAATTTAGTTGCGGTGACGGAAGACGCGGCGGCGAACGGTCTTGTAGCGGTAGCCGTCCTGGGCGGGCTGCTCGATCTCCTCGATGATGGGCTCCTCGGCCTGGACAGGAGCAGGTGGGATGTACTCGGGTGCTGGTGGCGCGGGTGGGATGTAGGTCTCGACGGGAGCGGGTGCGGGTGCTGGGGGTGCAGGTGGAATGTAGGTTTCCACGGGAGCAGGGGCTGGCTGCTGGTAGTCGTAGCCAGAAAGCTCCGAGACATCGGCGAAGGCGCAGGCCAGGAAGGCAAGGGCAATGATCAGGAATTTCTGAAAACATAAAATACGAAATGTATGTTATATAAACAAAGATTACAAACAAAGTTGAAGATAAATATTTGGTACAGCCGAGAGCAAGCAACTCACCATGATTTCAAGTGTTTAGACTGCGCTCAACGAAAGATGTGTGCTGTGAATGCGATGTTCTCCAATGGCTTTTATATGCCCAAAACTGTTTGGCCAACTTATGCCGACGGCAACGGAAGCAGCACTAGAAGAGCCAAATGACTTTGAACTTGATCTGTGGCTGATCTTCAATCGCTCACCAATGACTTGATCGATGAATCCGGCCGCATGGAACCGGTTGTCCGGCAGTTTTGGATGCACAAGCCATAAATCGAATGGATACTTTGATCACGTTTCGTGTATTTGCTTTTGTTTGCCTAATGCATCGCTTGTCCCATTGTTTGCTGAAGTGGTCAAGTGATGACTTCGTTTGAGGTCGAATTCGTATCCAAAAAATCTTGACTTTTGCCTTTTGTTTGACGCTCGAGGCGCAGCCCTTTAATTGATTTGCTTGTTAAACACGGCCTTGTGGCTCGGCCCCCGCATGGAAAATACATGAGTCTCTGGCTCTGCTTGATTAAAACCAAATTTAATTTGCATCTCAGTTTAGCTGGTTTATTTGGTTTTGTTGTTATTAAACGGCTGGGGGTTTATTGCTGGACCTAACCCCAATTACAAAACTCGAAAGGGAACTGCAGTTGCGAAGTTTAAGTGGAGGAAAATGTTCTGTGAAAAGCTATCTGGTATTAAACAGTGGAAAAATTTGTATTCGAAAATGTAACTAACTTATATAATACAACATAAATTAAAGAATAATTTGTTTTATGCTAATCATTGTCAAAAATTAAGTGATTTGTGGGAAGACTACATTTATATAACGATTTCATGATACTACTACATTTATTTACATAAATGTATTTATTAGCTAATATTTTTACCATTGTTATAAGATATCCATGGCTTTCACTATGTAGCTTCATCTTTGGTATCCAATTCCACCAGATTTTTCCGACTGCCCTTTGGCATAGTATTTTCATTTCGGTTTTTATTCTCATGGCCAGCATTTTCATTTCCTCGTTTCGCTTTCCACTGTTGTCTGTCTTATAACTTTTGTTACTCTTGATAATATTGCAAATAATTTTCTTTTTTATGTTGATTATTTTTTGGACACCCTCCGCAGACACCTGAGATTCACCTGGTTCGGCCCCTCCTCCCTTTACAACCTTTTTTTATTAACTTCGTTTTCATTTGTGCCGTTGCCTTCACGAGCTCATCATATTTTAATGTGGAAGGGATTCGGCGGCATCGTCTTTTGGCTTTTCTCTCCAGCTCCTCGGGCTGTTCTATGTTTCAAATTATTCTCAAGAGATTTGCAGTTCGTGATTTTACGGCAGCCAAGGAGGGCAGAGGCAGGGGGATGCGAAAGGCAAACCGCCCCGTTTCCAAAATGGGGATGGAAGCCGCTGTGAGTTAAGACATTTCCCGAATGCAATTGCAGCTTTGGCTTTTAATTACCCCGCTTAAGTCCGTATTAACTCTGGCCTAAGCCTTTTTTAATTTGCCCCCACCACGCCGCCAGCTGTCGTAATTGAATTAGGAGCCAGGAGACAATGCAGCGTCGCTGAACCTTTCACGCTGTTATCCTTGATAATTAATTTAGACGCCATTGTCCAGTGCACTCCCCTGTTGGCCGGTCGGCTCCCCCCGGCAAATCCTTTGCCATTTCACATCACGTGCGACGCCCTACTCGTCCTTCTGCTGTTTCTTTTTTTTCATAAATCGCCAGGACACACACAAAGTTGGCCAGCTGCAAAGCAAAAGAAATGGTGTGGTGAAGGTACTCCCAAAAAAAAAAATAGTGGACGAAGATTCCCAGTTTTATGGCAAAAAAATGAAGCGGCAGTTTTGACAACGCACGTTCAACCAAAAGAAGGAAGGCTACACTGCCAAAAAAGAATGTAAGCTTCAATGTTGCTCTTATAAATTTTTTTTAAAGTTACGTGTTAGTAAGTTAGCCTAGAAATGCGTGAGAACAAATCTTTCAATTTCTATTCCTATCTCGAATCTCTCGCTTTATTTCGCACAGTGCAGAGGGCAAGGCTGGGTCATGTGGCTTGCATATGGAACTACAATAGACAGGTACAAGATGCACACGTAGCACGCATTGCCAGAGCCCCAAGAAGCGAAATATGGAATCACCTTTTGTAAGTTCGGGGCCATGAAATCGAGTTTACATCTTACTCCTCTGTTGGCAGCGGCCATAATTAAATGTCAAAAATGACGCTACGTGCAGAGCAAGCAAATTTGCTGGCGAGTGCCGGGGCAAAGTTCACAAAAAAAACGGTATTTGCCATGTCAAATAGCATCAGAGTTTATGCAACTTTATCCAAATAAACTTATTTTAGGCAATAGAATTGTAAAGTTCTCAACACAGAAATTCTTGCATACTTTTGCTGTCACTACTAATTGCTGTGAGCAACAAACTACGAGACATGAGTACCGGGTTCGATTCCCAGTCTGGTGCTTATTTTTTTTCCCAAAAATTTCTTTCTCATTTTTTTTCGATTTTTACTGCCTAAGAATTCTCTTCCCCCAGCTCCAACTTGTTGGCAACTTTGCTTGATATCAATTTATAATTTCTATTATCAAGAATAGCCATTTGTAATCGCTTAATTTAGTGCCACAAACTTTTACACAAAACGGAATACAAAATAACGAAAGCCCTGCAAAGAAAAAAATGGCCCCAAAAGTAATTTAACATTGGTGCAGTTTCTCCCTCACATCCGCCACATTTGCAAAACTCTCGAAAAAGTAGCTGAAACTATTTAAAGTTTCCTTTTTGCTGCTTTACCCTCAATGTGTATCGTACTTTTTATTGCCATTCGCTATTATTTGTTGCCCCTCTGTCGTTGCATATGCATATTATGCCCCCGAGGCATAGGAAAACACTTCCCCACCATCTCTGCCCCGGCGAAAGCCAGACAACAGCAACGACTGCGATGGTTATGAAAAAGTACTTAACGTGCACAAAACTTATGTGCCAAGAGATTTTATTTTTTCCTCATAGTCGGGTAAAAGTTACAACGACATGCCAATTTTTCAAAGGACCAGGGGAGCCGACACACATAGGTACTCCAAGGGAAGCAGTGTGGTCTTGGCAAGCTTATAAAATATTGCCAATAATACGTTGTTAGCGAAGAGTTACTTCCCCGAACGCACAACGCAATTCTCCTGGCAGCCAAACTTTTAATGCACTTCCCAGAATTCACAAACAGAATAACGAAACTAGAGAACTCTATTCAAAGGGCCCAGCATTCACACCACCCCACTCTCTATTTAATTTGTCATAATAAAAATCGCAACAAAAAGTAAGTGGCTGTAATAACTATCAACGAAGTTTCTGACCATTTAAAATAGGGAATGATTGTTTTTCACATTTGACAACCAGAGGGCATAAATCATAAATATGGACGATCGATCACGGAAAGTCCAGTCTAATCTAGTTCGTTGAACTAAAAAACTTCGCATATACATACTATGTATTTAAATCTAGATTATAGCTACCAGATTTAAAAATCTCTCACAACCGAAAATTTTGAAATTGATTTGCATAAAAGAGAGCACCACTCAGAATTCGCTCTATCCGTGGTTACCGAGCGATCATCGAAGCCCTGCGTCCCGAACAGTGCGAAGCACCACAAAGGACACTGGACAAATCCTCACGCTGCCGAATAGAACGATTCAACTCATCAACGCGGGTGCGCTTGGCTTTCAGCTAGTGTGAAAGTATGTGAAGACTGACTACAGAAATGATCCTGTGAAGTATAGTCTTAACTGTTCGCTGTCCAACCTGTGGATCTTGGTGCGCAGCAGGCCAGAACAAGTTGGGAATCACAAGAGTGTGCGCATGAACAAATCGAACAGCACGCGGTGGTGCGATAAGTGAGCGCTGTATCAGCGTGCTGGCGTTGGAGGGTTGGAATAGGTTCTTCTACTTTTCTTGTACGATTCTTTAGCTTCTTGCTTGACAACACAACAGATGGCAAAGATCGGAGAAAATACAAAATAAGGCTATTATGGGGATGAAAAAAAAAACTTGGCAGCGGTGGGATTCGAACCCACGCCTCCGAGGAGACTGGTGCCTTAAACCAGCGCCTTAGACCGCTCGGCCACGCTACCTTGTTGCAGCGCATGTCCAACACTCATCAAGAGACGCTGCTAGACAGCAACTGAGCCTTTCTAACTCGACTGGCACTAAGAAGTATCATATCTCCTTGTAGAACTATTTTTATGGAGGCAACACCTTGTCTTTATTTTGCCACCCACACTGCTGCGCATATAAATGCTCTCATTTGGAAAAGAGGAATGTCAATCAAAGGAAATCAATTTCAGGCACAAGCCTTACTCCTTCGCCGCTCTGCTGCATTAAAATGTTTATTATATGGATTTTGCAAAACTGTCAGCGTTTTTTCCAGGCAGCGTCAGCTTAGAAATGCGTTTAAAATTCAAATGAAAATGCGAATTTATGCGTGACAGGCGGTGGTCGTGGTCTCTTAGCTCACACATGCAACCGCAGCAACAATTTCTGGGCTTGGGCTGACTGGCGTCCTATTGTTGCAGCCATAAACTGAAGCCGGCATCGGAGTTGGGCAGAAGACTCCGCAATGAAATTAGAAAATTGCAATAAAAATCTTTGCACGGCACGAGAAGCAAAACAAAATAAAGTCTGCGGTTTCCATAAGGGTGCTACCCATAGCCAAAATAAGGGGTTGTGAGGCAGCATTTGCGGTTTCATTAAAATGCCACCGAAAAAGGGAGCAAAAAGTCGGAAGCCGCGTCAGCAATGGGAATATTTTGCACACACGTGGATTTGTATACAAATTTAAAGAGGAGCGACATGGAAATAATTATAAAATTGTTAAATTTCCATGCCAGACTGCTTCTGGGAAAACACAAAAAATCACGTACAATCCGAGCGGACAGAGGTGAGTCAGCTGAGCCCGGTCAGGTAAAAACGCTAATGGAGTTAATTGCGGGCATTACCAAGAATGTTGGGCAGCAGGTATGTTGGAATCAAATTAAATTTCAAACAATTGACAAATTGAAATTCCACCGACACAAAAAGAACAATAGCCGCATACCGAGTGCTTTGGAAAAGGTTAGACGGATGTCCACTTAATATGCCCGCCAGCAAGGAGCAGTAAATGAAATAAATGACTAGACAAATAGTTTTGTCAAGACCGCAGAGCTGCGAAATCACTTGGGACAATAAGGAGCAGTTGTGGGCGAAATATCTGCAAAGAAATGCGGAAATATACCACAATTTCCAAGTAAAATTTGTCGCCACAAGCCTGACGTCAAATCAGCCATTGCCTTCTCGTCTTATCTATTCATGAGCGTTGGACCTGCGCCACAACAAGGTAGCGTGGCCGAGCGGTCTAAGGCGCTGGTTTAAGGCACCAGTCTCCTCGGAGGCGTGGGTTCGAATCCCACCGCTGCCAAGTTTTTTTTTTCATCCCCATAATAGCCTTATTTTGTATTTTCTCCGATCTTTGCCATCCGTTGTGTTGTCAAGCAAGAAGCTAAAGAATCGTACAAGAAAAGTAGAAGAACCTATTCATTCCAACCCTCTTATGCCACGCGCTGATACATTGCTCACTCATCGCACCGCGTGCTGTTCGATTTGTTCATGCGCACACTCTTGTGATTCCCAACTTGTTCTGGCCTGCTGCGCACCAAGATCCACAGGTTGGACAGCGAACAGTTAAGACTATACTTCACAGGATCATTTCTGTAGTCAGTCTTCACATACTTTCACACTAGCTGAAAGCCAAGCGCACCCGCGTTGATGAGTTGAATCGTTCTATTCGGCAGCGTGAGGATTTGTCCAGTGTCCTTTGTGGTGCTTCGCACTGTTCGGGACGCAGGGCTTCGATGATCGCTCGGTAACCACGGATAGAGCGAATTCTGAGTGGTGCTCTCTTTTATGCAAATCAATATAAACAATGCTAAAGTATTAGATAATTTGTATCCTGAAGGAAATTTTCTTCTAAAATTTATAATGCGGCATCTTTGAATGCTCAATGTAAACGTTTGAATTAAATACGCAAGTTTATTTCTGAAATGAGAGATGGACATCAGTTATAGCATTTATTTATATACGTACCTATGATAGTCAATGGTAAATTTCTTCAATTATTTGGTCTTTTAAGGTCAAAATAACTTGTATATTATCCCTTTTTAATTGATCCTTTTTTACCCTGTGCATAATGCTGCTACTCTACTTAAAGTAAATAGTAACTTTTCATACTGCTATAATTGAATATGCAGAGCAGTAAACCTTTCGGTCCCCAGGCAGTAATAATATTGTTGTTTCCGCCTGCTCTAAACACTGTTGCTGCTGTTGCTCTGCAAAGCAATTAAAACAGCACTTGAGTGGCGACCCTTTTGCCGCTCCGCTTGTTGCCAGTTTCAAGTGTTTTTGTTGCACGTTGACAGTCCGTTAAAGGTGACACAGGCGCCACCACCCCACGAGAATTATAAAACATTTTAGTGGGAAACAGAGTTCCGCTTTTTGTTGCTTCAAGTGCGCTTCGTGCTCAAGACTTGGCAGTGAGTGGTCGAAAAAACTGCAAATTTGTAATAAAATTTTCGCTAATGGTTGTGGGGGCGTTGGGGGCTCTAATTACTCAATGCTGCATATGAATGGCCCTTGAGCGAGGGCGTGATTTTTGGCTTAATGCAACGATCTCAATTAGTGGATGATGACTACTTGGAAGTGGCTTCAAGTAGGTCCTTGGCGAACTTTTCCCAGTTCGTGTTTTGGTTGGCGAACTGCTCCACTTGCCCGAGATGCTCCCAATCGTATAAGTAAGACTACATAAAATGCATAAATATTTGAGGAGCTTGTCTGCTGCACGCAACAGCAATTAATGGTTGCCTAGTTTTTGTCAACTGTCCCATTTGCTTCTGCTCTGGGGCCTCGTTTTTTGCCATTTCTGTTGCCAAACACGAAACAACACGTAGTGAAAATTTATTTAAGCAATGCAAAGCAAATACGAGTGCCAGTTAGGGTACAGTGCGTTTCATGAAGCAAGTTATATGTGGTGATACGAAGATCAATAAGAATTGAAGGGAATGTATTTATTACGTCTAAATGAAATACTACCTACATTTCACTCTGAATATCTTGACTATACATAATTCTGAGCATATAATAACATTGTGAAACGCACTGTACCCCTTTCGGTTCTCTTACAAATGTCGTATTTTTTGAGTGCTTACATAAAAACACATTTGAAATGCGGTTAAAGGGAAGCGAAGGGGATGGAAGTCGAAGGAATATGGAAAATGGAGCCGAGGGAAAAAGAAAAGCAAGCACAGCACAGTCAAGGCAGCGCCATCTAGAGGCCCGAATTGACATCATTATCATCATCCCCGGGCCAATCGATGATGATAATGATGATGCTGCTGCCGATGGCAATGCGGCTGATGCCGTAATTGATGTCTTTGCGACATGCTTTCCCAAAGTGTTTACGTTGGGAATTACCCATGTGTGTCACTCGGTGTATGGGTGTATGTGCTGGAAGGTGGGCGGGGGACCACGCCCCCAGCTAGTTGACAGCCAGCCGTTTACGTGCACTTAATGAAATGTGCCCCAAAATGGAAGCACGTACCGGACATCTATTTAATGAGCCCAGCAAGAGGTTCTTCTTGCGAGGAAATTTCAAGAGTGGGCTGCTGCAAATGGCTGGGTTGAATATCTGGAATATCTAGTGTTTGAGAGTGGGCGGAGCTCATGAAATTTTTAAATGTCGCAGCTTAAATTGAATTTAATTTAGCTGCAATGGCTGCATTATTCAATGGCACTCACACGTAAGCGGCTCAAGGAAGTCCCCCCGAAAACCTCAGACCAACAGCACCAGCTCCAACCGCAGTTTAAAATTCATGTGAGCTTTTCAACAATTTTCCCAAACAAAATGCGATTAAATGTGCGGAAAATGCTGAGCTCTTGTTCTCGATTTTCCCATGTTGTTGCTGGGATAAGCCACAATGGGTTAAGGCAATGTCTTGTTTGCACATGTGTCGCTAGGGGGCGCCCTGCTCACATCGCTGCAAAAGTCGGATATTTTGGTCGGAAAAGTCGGTAAAGTCGGAAAAGGAGTTAAGCACACACATGCCGAAGGTGCAAAAATGCGTTAAACATAACATGCTAATTCCTGGCGCCTGCAGCTTCAATCTTTCACCTGCCCAGGTGGAATTCCCACACCCACTCATATATGCATGTGCATCTGTATATACATACATATGTATGTATGTTTGTGTGCACCAGCTGCCATCCTTGGGCCCTCGGAGATCGTCCTGCGGCAGGACTCGTTGGCTATGTAATACGAGCGTTTTGTGTGCCATTTGAGAACGAAGTTCTCCTCAATTTTCTGCCATTTGCCTTTGTACTTTGTGTGGGTTTGTATTCCCTGCTAGAAGGTATTTTCATTTGGTTTTTGGCAGTTATGGTAGTTAAGGCTTTTCTATTTTAAACAATTAAATTCTATTAATAACAATTCTATTTTGATAAAAATTAACTTATGTTGGTTTCACAAAAAGGTAACTTTCACTGCGCCGAAAATTTTTACAAAAATCTGATATTCTCAAACGGCATTTTCGCCATAACTTGGCCAAAAATGGGCGCACAACCATAACTAACTATGTCTATCCCTACTTTTTCGATTTTCGAAAAAAAAAAATTGACAAATTTTTGCATTTTCGATAAGGGGTACCAACATCAAAATTTGCGAAAAATGGCGAAAAATTAGCATTTTAATGTATGTACATGGATCGATAGGGAATTTTGTTACGAATTCAACGAGGTATGGCATTCCAGTTTTTGACAATTATTTTCACTGCTATCGAAAAAAAACAAATTATTTTTTATCAAAAAATCGAAAAAAATAATTTTGTAAAAAAATCTGATATTTTCAATCGGCATTTTCGCCATAACTTGGTCAAAAATGGCCGCACAGCCAAAAAAAGACTGTTTTGTGCTGGTAATAAACATAACTAACTATGTCTATCCCTACTTTTTCGATTTTCAAAAAAAAAAAATTGACAAATTTTTGCATTTTCGATAAGGGGTACCATCATCAAAATTTGCGAAAAATGGCGAAAAATTAGCATTTCAATGTATGTACATGGATCGATAGGGAATTTTGTTACGAATTCAACGAGGTATGGCATTCCAGTTTTTGACAATTATTTTCACTGCTATCGAAAAAAAACAAATTATTTTTTATCAAAAAATCGAAAAAAATAATTTTGTAAAAAAATCGGATATTTTCAATCGGCGTTTTCGCCGTAACTTTTGGCCGCACAGCCAAAATAAAGACTGTTTTGTGCTGGTAATAAACATAGCTAACTATGTCTATCCCTACTTTTTCGATTTTCGGAAAAAAAAATTGACAATTTTATTGGAACTGATTCCATTGATCTTAAATTTCGTAGCCCTGAAAATGAAAATATATTTAAAAAGCTTTTGAGAGCTTTTTCTCTCACTTATTTATTCACGTGCAATCAGTTGATTCTCGCTTGCCGCCAGTTTGGTGTGGTTTTGTTATGAATAGTTTCAAAAACGCAGTCCGGGCCTCTGGCTTTAAATACGGACCAGCTGTCCGGATCGGAATCGCTGTCCTGGTCCTCCACACCGTCGGCTGGCTGGGTTGGAAGGCGGTGAACCAGGGTGCGGAATCCAAAGAGGCGGCAGCGAAGGCCCAGCAGGAACAATTACGAGCGGTGTTCGCGGAAAAGTGATATAACTAGGAATAATAAGACTATATAGGTTAGCAAGCGAACTGAGTGCATTTTAGATAATTATTGTTAGAAACCTAGCCAAGTAGGTGAATTAAAAATAAAATGAATTGCTTACTTATTTGTTTTAAAGATGTTATTTAAAGCTTAGCGTTGCTGAAAGCTTTCTATGCCCTTGCAGAGAGTATATTGATTTTAGTGAGCAACATATTATATAGCTGGCATAGAAGTAATCGAAAAATAGATGCAAAAAATATGTTGCTAATTCGTAATGTACCATTTTTTACATTATATAATTCAATTTAACAATTTAATACTTATTGAAGTATTGCTTTTTGGTATTCCACAGTAGTTTTCTTTTTTTTGCCATATATAAATAACTACTGAAAGGGTATACAAGCTTTGCGGAACCTTGATTCCTCGTCGTATATTACCTATAATAAAATCAATGCGTATAAAAAATCAATTTAATGATAAAACTGGATTTTATTAAAAATATAAAGAAATATACATACATATATGTACGTTTTTGGACTAAGACAAATCACAGAATTCCCTCGATTGTATGGAATAACTTTCTTTATGAGCTCGTTTTTAAAACACAAATTTCTCTGCATATGTATATTACATTGTACCGATGGCTTACCAATATTTACTGGACATGTTAGTACATAAGGTACATTGTTAATATTGTAGTTTCAAAACGATCAGAGAGAGTGGCTTTGGTTTTCGCCATCTCTCCGAAAGCCCTCCAGATAAAAGCTTTGCCAGCTTTTGGCTGAGAAATTGGCAACTATAAGCCTAGCTCAATTCAGTAACGCAATTCCCAAGCCCGAGGTTAGAAGTCGAGCTACCTGGAGAAACTCGCAACTAGCAAAAATGCTATCAAGATCCGTGCTGATCGTAGTAAGCCTACTGATGCTGAGCTGGCAGTGGACGATGGCCATGCCGCCCCTTCCGCAGAACCAAGCCAGCGGAGTGTCCATCAGTCGGCCGGACATACCGGGAGAATCGGATATATTGGTGCAGAGCATCTTCAACATCGATCCATCACAGTGCCCCAAGGGATACACTCGCACGGGTCCACATCACACGTGTCGTAGGATCGCCTAGGAAGACAAACCCTAAAGATGTGCTTAAAGTTCAATACCAGAACGTGCTACGAGCTGTGTTTTTATTGATACTTAAATAAATGAAATAAAACATACAAATAAATTATATAAATACTGGCAATTCTCACACACATGTTTTAGGAATCTGGCGTAGTTTCATAATTAAATACAGATTTATTAAAACTAGAGTGCTGGCACTAATGAAGTATGTTTTAAATACATGGGTAGAGTTTTTCCGTAGCTTCTGTGGCGTCAGAAGTAGAATCAATTCCACAATCATTTTGCGCATTTTACGCTGGTTTTCGACATCGATCTAAATACAGTTGGAAGCCAGGAGAGCATTTTTTTTCGACTTGGAGCAGTAGCAGTATCGCCGTCAAAGTGATCAGATATAGCCATTTTCTAATGTGGAGCGCCATTTCCAGACAATGCACTTCGCACTACAATCGTTTGAAGACTAATGTTACCCGAGGATCAAAATAGCTAGCTTTTATGTAGGGATTCTCCCTGTTACGAATGGGCTTTTCAAGAAATTGATAAAATTGACTGGTGCGAAACGCATTACATTTATTTGATTAGCCAATGTAATCAATTACGGACAGCTTTGTAATTATACAACCGTAATTCAATATTTTAGAGATAACGTTTTCTTAACTGATATATTTCAAGATTGCATTAATTGCTTATTGCTGATTAATACAATTTGTGATTATCAAAAGTTGTTACATCGGTATACGTAATATACTTCCGAACTTTTAGCGCACTCATTTCTATGTAAGTCACTCTTTTCCCAAAAATCATTCTGAGGTAATCACTGGGAAATTTGTACTTGCAATCTTGCATAAACAAACCTTATCAGTTGAATAAAATGTCCCAAAAAAATGTCAGCCTGTAATAATTACACATAATGACAGCTTTAATGGCACAATAAAATACGTATTGCGTAGATGAATCAGTATTATTCAGATTTTAATTTCAACGCCAATTTCCTAGGCTTCCTTCCTGCAACGTCCTGCCATAACCTTGAGTCCTTCAGCACACTTGGGATCCAGGCTGAAGAGACTGCGCTCATTAACCGACTCCGGATTCGCTTCCTCAGCATCCGACTTGGGATCTCTGTTGGATCCAGGCGCTCTGCTCAAATCTGGCGACAAGAAGTCTTGGGTGTTGAAGAGGTCATTGATATTTTGGCCAACATTGTCAGGATATTGAGCTTTTCCGGGAATTGGTTGGATCACAGAAGGCTGCTGCTGCCCGGGAATCGGTTGAATAATCTGCACTTCGCCAGAGACCCCAGTTTCGTGATCCTGACCAGGTCGAGGCTGCAAAGTCTTGGGGGATTGGAAGTTAAAGCTGGAGAAGTCTTCATCTGAGCTTCCGGGACGCGGTTGAATGGGATTATTATTAGGCGTTCCAGGTTTCGGTCCCTGATTAAAGCCTGGCTGTGGGAATCCTCCAGAACTCTGGCCTGGCTGTTGGAATCCTCCAGAACTCTGGCCTGGCTGTTGGAATCCTCCAGAACTCTGGCCTGGCTGTTGGAATCCTCCAGAACTCTGGCCTGGCTGTTGGAATCCTCCAGAATTCTGGCCTGGCTGTTGGAATCCTCCAGAATTTTGGCCAGGCTCTGGGAATCCGCCTGAGCTTTCATTTGGCTGTTGGAATCCACCAGAGTTTTGGCCAGGTCGAGGCTGTAGAGTATTTGCATCGCCACCCGGCTGCTGGCGAGGGTAGGTTGGTAACTCATTGCTTCCTGGTTGTTGATGGCCTGGCGCCCTTCCACCAGGTTGTGCTCTATTGAACTCATTTCCTGGCTGTTGGAAACCTGGTTGGCCCCTGTTGAAATTTCCACCTGGTTGCTGGAGGCCTGGATGTCCCCTGTTAAAATCTCCTACAGGGTACGGGTATTCCTGTTGTCCTCTGTGAAAACCAGCTCCATGCTGGTGAAATTGACCGCCAGGTTGTCCGTGAACTGCACCACCGTTCGGATAATACGGTTGACGACCTCCAGATGGTTGATTATCTGGATAAGAGGGAGGAGGCGGTGGGAAACGACCGAAGGCAAAGGGAGGTGGTCCATTGGATCCTGGGCCAAATCCTGGTCCATGTTCGTGATGACCATGGTGGCGATGATGGTGCCTAAAGGTAGGAAAATTTTGCAATTATAATAACATTAATCAGTTATTTTTCTTTAAAAATTTTTTGTAATACTCACGAGTAACCATGACCCCCGTTTTCCACGTAGTAAGGATTCTGGGGACGAGCTGAAGTCCATTGGCCACTGATTAAAAGGATCAGTGACACAGCCAACCTTATAGATAAGAGTTGGGAAAACATTTTCAACGCGGAATCGAACCACCGACAGCGTTAAGTATTCAAAAGAGACTGAGCAGCCGAGTTGAGTCGAGAATCGAGCCGAGTTCAGTATTTATTTTGAGCCGCTGATAAGCCAGGTTCATGACATCAGATAAGGCATCAATTTACATACCACAAGTGTAGGGAATAACTGACGCAGCTGAATGCACCGGGAATAGTTTGAGTTAGACACTGACTCACAATGCGGGCCACCAAACAATGTCTACTTTGTTTCACACAACGTTAAATTTCCCCAGAGCGTTTCTCCCACAATTGTCATATGTGATATCGATGGGGATTTTTGTCTGCCATCAAATCGCTTTGAATAATCACCAAAAAACATTATGACCATCAATCAATCTATGATTCTATACAAATATCACTTTATTGGCCAACATCAATCTTGTAGACTACGGACTATGCCGGCTTTCGGCAACGTTTTCCGAACAGCTGATAGCCAGGCTTACATTTTTGGGTCGTCTCCAGCAATATTCGGTTGTCTATAGTGGGCACCTCGGTGGTGCTCCCATTAACCAGCTCCTCCGATCCACTGGTGATCTGTTCTGCGGAGTTGGTGCTTTCCAAACGTGTTGCTATTGTGGATGCGGGTTCTTCTGTTGTCGTTGTCGTAGTCGTCGAATTCATGCTCGGGTATGCGAATCTCAAGTCAGTTTCTTCATCGTCCTTTGGGAACACGATGCGATTGTTACCATTGGGCTGTGTTCTTGCCTCTGTGAGGAAGAATGCCAGCGGTAGGATGCACAGCACCAGTGAGTTTATATGCCTCAACATTTCCACCGAGATGCACGCTCGTTTGCTACGATGAAGCAGCGATGACTGAGTGCGCAAGCAACTGGCTGGCGATCATCTTTAAATTCACAGTCACATTTTCATTCCCAGCGAAACCAGATAAACGATGGGAGCGATTTTATGGGAGACAACAATAACAATGGCCTGGGAGCTCACAAGCTCTCCCATTAAAAACAAAACGTAAACAAAGCAGAAGAGCAGCATTAAGCTTTTCAGATATATCTCAGCTAGTCTACACTGTCAGAAATAAATTATCAAAGAAAATCGATTTCTTTATAGATTTTCAGTAATGAAATATTTTAGTTCCCAGCTCTTTCGAACGTTGCTTTCCTGATGCACAAACATGATTTGCAAGACGATAATTTGCACTTAATACTTTTGAATATATTTATTTAATTGACAATTAATTCTCTGCTGTACTCAGACTTATGACACTAGGCTAGGCAATCTTCCGGCAATGACTATTTGCAGTCAGGGTGGTGCCCTCTGGACATTTTGGCGATGTTTCCAGGACAATCCTAGGCCCAATTTCCACACTACTGGCATTGGCATTGGGTTTGAAATTGGCAGTGCTAGCAATGGTGGTGGCTTCAGTTTGATCCCAAGGAGCAGGTTTATCTGGCTCAGGTTCTTTGACGAACGTTATCATCTTGGACTCGGTGGAAGGATGTGTAGAATTTTTCGAAATGCTGGGCACTCGAGCTGCGCGATTCAGATCCAATGCCAGACACAGCCAGACAAACAAAAACAGCAGTTTCGGCCACGGAAGCCGCCGCGTAATTGCCATCGTAAAGTTGGTTTTGTGTATTTGCAATCGAAGCCCAAGTAAACACGTTTACACTCGGCAATATCGCTTTCGAGACTGAGTTTCTCAAGTCTCAGTTTCCGGCACTGTCTCAGTTTCTGATTCAGTTTCGGATCCACTTCGTGAGGCAGAAGTCGGGGTCCGAGAGGCATTAGCTTATTAGTTCTACAACCTGCTGGCAAATGTGCGAGTATACATGCAAGCTGATAAGGTCTACATGGCACCCAATTGGAAAGCTCTTACATAATTAAGTGAATAGTCAGCGAATCGGTCGAGTGACCGCAACGCATTGCATTCACCATTGCGAATAATCAGATTGGAGGCAACGTTCATAAGTTCATACTCGAATCAGCTAAGTTTCTTTATACTTCTTAATTGCAGTTTCTGGAATCGCCGCCTACAATAATTTGCAATCTTACTGCAGGGAAAGGAGTTGAAAGTGAAGTGAAATATAATGTTTTACACACCGAGTACAATATACCTTCCAAACCACACACGTTCTCTAAGGACAAAATGATTTTATTAATGATTTAAACGTGGATGCACATAATAATAATACTTTTTATGGTCAGAATGCTTCTATGCATAATTGCATAGCTAAAAGCCATCCGCTAGACTTAAAACAAATAATATCATTGTCAAATTATATAACATTACATAATAGCATTGCCCCAAAACCAAACAGTAAGGAAAACATTTACCAGCTTAAGATTTTCATTTAGTATAAGTCCCACATATTGTATATTCAAGATTCATTTTTAAACTTACCAACCATTTACGACTACATTTTGTCGTTACACGCTTTTCCAGTCAGATGCGCATCCCGAGGATCGATGTAAAACCCATATCTCATCTTCTAAGTGACTTTTTACGCAGTAACCTGAGCTCGAGCCGTAACCTGCCTAATAAATGTCAGCAATTTGAGCAAATAATTTTGACAATTCTATTGTCAACCACCGCAGAGCACATAGGCCCCTCGATATACTTCCTACTTCCATCCAGCGACCCACATCATCGTAATCATCATCAAATTGCCGTGGTGGTTGGCATAATTTTCGCGAAGTAAAAAGAAGAGCAAACAAAAATTGAAACATAAAAATGTAATTTGGCTGTGTGGGTGACACTGATGGCAATGGGGCAACCCAGTGTTAAATACTTGAACCTTTTTTGCGCTGTGTACCACATAAAAGTACATTAAAATAATGCCTGTTTAGGTCACAGACAGCTGGGGCAGAGCAAAAGGCTCGTAGAGTCATTTATTTATGACAGCCACCTTCTCACCCAAGCGAAATTTATGCTAAACGGGAAAGAAGTTTCAAATTTAAGGGGTGGCAGTTGCGGCTCTGGGCAATGAAATGCCCTGCCAAAAGGACAATGGATCTGCGCTGGCTGTTAATCAGTGCAAGTTTCGGAAAGTAATCAGCAAATATTTGCCCACTTTTTGTTGCGATTTTCTCGAGCATTCTCTTAATTTTCATAAAAGCGCGGTTTCTTTCCTCTGCCGCATTGTTTGCTCGATTGTTCTTGTATTTATTTCTTGTACATCGCAGATACAAATGTTAATCTATCAAAGGAAATCTGATTTACTGGCAACCTTCGACAAAAGCAATTGCATCATCATCTTGTTTGATTTTCGAGAGCCCTTGTATCATCTTGCCTTATAAGGGATGGACTACTTTCACAATTATCTTGGCCATCGAGGCGTAATGATCAACTGAAAACTGTGCTTTTGATTCAGTTCAATTCAACTACTCATCGGCAGCGGTTTAAGTTCAAAATGGCATCTTCGATGGATTTACTCTACCTTTTTGGCATCTTGGTCATTAGCAGCGTGCTTCTGGAAACTTTGGCGCTGGACAGCGAAGTTGTGGAGTCCGTTACCGGTGTTCCCAAATCAAGCAACCTTAGTGAAGATGTTAATATAAATCTGGAGAAAACGTGGAGCCCTAATGGATCTATGCAGGCGCAGCCCTATAATATTCTGGAGACCAACTGCCCACATGGTTATGTCCTGGCTAACAAACATTGCCACAAGCGTGCCTAAAAGTTATTTAGTATTGAAATAAATGTAACGCTTATATAAAGCCAACTTTACTTGTAACAAATTTTGAATTACCTATTGCTAAGTGTCTGCAAGAAAATTCTGGTCACCCATTGTCCAGAATTTTGACACAATTGATTCAGGTTGCCAGAGATGCCATCGATTGCCCCCGATTACCCCGCACTCCTGGTTAACTATCAACCAATATGTTGCGGTTGCCTCCATGTCCAGCCTGGCCAGCAGTCCCACCTCCGCTCGGAGCCAACACTACCCAAGGGACGGGATGGCTCGGCTGACCGCACACATAATTTGCGACAGCAACCGCAAAGTGCGGCCGCACAGGATCCCCACCCAGTCCCTGACTGATATGCAACCCGGGGGCTGTCATTAGTTAGAGGTCCATTAACAAAAATGCAGCCGATGGATGCTGCAATGTCCAGACGGTCGAGCGTCATTTACAGGTAGCAGCTGCATTGACAGGACTCCAAGAGCAGGACTCCAAGAGCAGGACTCCAAGAGCAGGACTTCAAGAGCAGGACCCCAAGAGCAGGACTCCAAGAGCAGAACCCCAAAGGCAGGACTCCAAGAGCAGGACCCCAAAGGCAGGCCTCCATCTGAGGCTCCAGAAGTTGGCGCATTAATTCAGAAGTACGCCATGAAATATGACAACACAGGGGAGCTCTGCTTCGTTGACTGAGTAAATGAGTTTCCACACTTTGGTTATGCTCAGAAATTAATGATTTATTTGTTGTAATCAATATAGTTGTTTCAACATGGATACAATTTGATTTGTAGTCCTTTTTATGGCTCTATGGCTCTACCATTCGCACTTTCCGGGTCTCAGCCTATATCCCACAGTGCACTTTTTCGCCGAGACAGTTTTTCCCTCAAATGCCAAGCACAGGCAGGCCATCAAAAACAGAAGCTTGGTGCAGGAATATCCGTTGATAAGCATGGTCACGTTTGATTTGATAACGTTGAAAGGAAGCTCAAGTAAAGACGTTCACTTTGTTCAATGTCGCACAAAGCTCTAAATTGTCGAGTCTAATTTTTCAGAATTTATAGTAGTTTCTAACGACGCTTCTTATTTAAAACAGCGAACTTAACAAATATATGAAGCAGAAATATATTGCCTATTAAAAAAGTTTGTATGCAGAAAATGTTCATATTTTATTTAATAGGTTGTACAAATTGTTGTACATTTTTTTCATTCAAGGCTGCTAGGCACTTTTACGGCAATGGTCATTTGGGGTTAGGACATAACCCTCCGGACAACTTTGACACTTGCCCTTGACCCTATACTTGTCACAAAGACTAAAAAGCATACTTTTCATTTGAGGTTTTAAAATATCTTTAGCCAGTCCAGTCGCATCATTCATTGTAAGGCACACCAAGATATAGAAGAAAAGAAACTTCATCAAAGATAGCCGCAACATGTCCATTAGATATGTCCTGTGAATTTCAAATTTAAAAAAAATTAAATAGGTTTAATATCATCGATATGACACATTTTAGTCTCAGCATTCACTTTTATAGTAGTTTTGGGAACGCGGCCAAGAATAATTTGCAATCTAACTGCAGGGAAAGGTGTTGGAAGTGAAGCAAAATATAATATAATATTTTACATACCGAGTATAGTATACCTTGAAAACTACACACGTTCTCTAAGGAATAAATGATTTTGTTAATGATTTAAACGTGCACGCACACATCTTTTAGACATCTTAATAATATTTTAATATCTTAATTAATGTGTTTGTCATGTCTAGCTTTAATTAGAAGAAAAATGGTTTTTATTGCCAAATTGCTTCTATGCATACATGGTACCAATTTAATTGCGCTGCTAATAAAGAAAGCAATCCGCTGCATTTCAAGTAAATAATATCATTGTCAAAGTTTATTATTATGTGTGAAAGCCTTTCTACAAAGAAGTTACTAGAACCTGACAGTTCGCCAATACCTGACTGATATACAACCCGAGGGCTGTCATTAGTTAGAGGTCCATTATCAAAAATGCAACCGATGGCTGCTGCGATGGCCAGACGTCGAACGTCATTTACAGGTAGCAGCTGCATTGACAGGACCCCAAGAGCAGGACTCCAAGAGCAGGACTCCAAGAGCAGGACTCCATGTGGGGGTCCGGAAGTTGGCGCATTAATTCAGGAGGACGCCATGAAATATGACTACACTCGGGGGCTCTGCTTCGCTGAATGAGTTAATTAAGCGTCTCACGGCCAGGAACATAATTTGGGCTCATTTATCAGTGACAGCGGTATTGCGGCGCATGTAAATTTGCCTTAGAGATGGGAAATGTCAGCCGTTATCCTTTGAAAAACACGGAAGTTTCATTACATAGTACACAAAGGAAAACAAAAGTGTTGCAGGCGTTGCATGTTCCAGCAGAGACCTATTTTTCTATTCAAAAACTTCACTTTATTATCTTCAGTGTACACGCTTTATCGGCGAATTGCTGGCGGGCTTAGAGCTGCTGACCCAGAGGATTGTCCAGCCAGGGATAGACGGAGGGGCACTTGTCGCAGACGGTCATGTAGCGCTCCTCGCCGGTGGACATCTTCTGGACATGGCACTGGACCGCTCGACACTCCGCCTCCGGCAAATCGGGACAGTCCTTGAACGGAGTTCCCAGCGTGGGCTGCCTCACGTACTCCAACATTCGCGAAATTCCCGTGAAATACACATCCGAATATGTGTTCAGGTGGTTAATGAATCTGCGAGAATTGAAATGGTTAAGTATTGTCAATTTAAAAGTAATGTATAAAGTTTATCTTTATCTGGTTATAAATATAGTTACTTACTTTTTAAAGGCAGCAAAGTAATTGCGACCACGCGAAAACCAAGCAGCATGCAGATACATCCCGAAGGGAGCTCTATTGCCCAGATAGTGCCTATTGAAGTTCTCCATCATCCAGTCGAACAGCTCGTCCACGTCGTCCTCCGGCGGGTAAACGCAAGCATCGATCATGGAGCAACTGTAGCCCTCAGTATCGGTCCACGTGACCATGGGATTGACCCAGAATCCGGGAATGGACGCCTCCGGACAGGGTCCTATCTGGCAGTCCTGCTGCGACCTGTAGTCCAGGGTGTAGGGCCACATGGCCGGATCCTTGAACTTCTGCGTTGGCCAGGAGCTGTCGTAGGTCAAGCCCAAGCGACGGGCTGCTTCAAAGGTGTTATTGCCGGAAATTTGGAGGAAAGGCAGGCGCATTCCCTGAATCTTCTTGGCATCCACTTTGGCAAAGGTCTCCAACATTTTGAGCTGCGCGCCGAACTCTCGCTCTATGGTGGCCACATCTGCCGAACGCCAGTAATCGGTGCCATCTCCATGGGTCACCGAATGCAGGGCAATCTCGTGACCTGCCCTGTAGAGTGCATTCACCCTCGCGTAATCCGTGTACTCGTGGGACAGAAAGAAGGTTCCAGCGGCTCCACATCCATCTGGATTGACCAATCCCTCAAAGAGCAGCTCATACTGCGCGAAGTTGACAGCATTTACAGCATCATCGAAAGTGATGGTAACGAACTGAGGGAAACAAATATTGATATATAGACGGTGCATTTCTGATTTATCGAGGTGAACAGAGTGTGCAATATCACCTGCGGAATCTCGCGTTCTTTGCCCTGGAACTTGGATGTGGGTAAAACGGCATCGGAGCAGCGACAATCGGGCAGTTTGCACTTGCTCGGTTTGCAGGGCTCGGACATTGGCAGGATCGACTCCTGCTGGGCCAGCTGCTTTTGCTTATTCTTCTGCTTCTTGGACTTGGACTTGGCCTGGCTGGTGAAGGCCAGGGCCAAGATGAGACCCAGAATTAGCAAGGTGGAGTACTTCATGTTGGGCTAGAAAGCTCTATGCACAGCCATCGATGCGCAATGGGCTTCTTATATATAACCTTCGGGGAAAGGTGATATCTTATCAGATTTTTGGGGCTCTAAATATGATTTGCTTGTTCAGCACAGCAGGTGTGTCTCAATTGGGTGGGGTTTCCCTAAGTGACCTTGTTTCATCCGCAGAGCACTACCAACTTTATTCAACCAGAAGACAGAAAAATAGACAGAACTTTCAATTATAGACAAGCCAACGATCGGAGTGGCCAAAGTTTGTCTCATTAGCATAACCAAAGAACTTAGCAGCTGAGATTTGCCGAGTTGAAGTGGAAAACTTTTCACACTTGCCGGAGATCGCAATCGATGGGCACCGACTGCAGCCCAAATTATGACAGACCCTCCATCCACCACCAGTCAGCCAGGAAAATACACTTCAAATCGTAAACAAGTGCTTCAGAAACTTTTCACAACAGCGACAGGAAGCTCTCAAAAACAAAGCACCAGGAACTCTCAGACCCCCAGCCAATCACACGGCGGGTGGAGGGCCTCAAATCCCGGCAGGCAGTGGCAAAAAGTCAATACAAGATTGAGGAAAAATCTGCAATTCCCTTTTGGGGGGCGAAAGGAGTCGAAGGAGCTGGAGGAGTCGGAGGAGTCGGAGGAGTCGGAGGAGTCGGAGGAGTCAGACATCCGTTTCCCGATTACTCGGGGTGCACGCCCCGAATGCGATTTGGTCACGTTCCTGGGCGTTGCCATCTCGGCTAGGAGCCGCAAACGTGGCCAACCAACCGCTAGCCAGCCGAAAGGACTCTCGGAAAAGCGGGCGGAAAAAGTGGGTGGAAAGCCTCGACACTCGGCCCACCGACACTCCGTTGTAGGGGCAATGCAACATGTTTGAGTGAGTTCGATGGTAGGGTTTTTTATTTATTCCCAACCATCTTCACGATGGATTCTAATGAAGATTGAGACTGCGGGCTGCTTTATTGAAATCTGATTGACATCGCTCGTTCATCATCTCTCATTAGGAAGAGCAGCACTAGGCAAGGGCGTTGGGGTGTGAAATCAAAGGAAGGGCTAACGAAACCTCACCCCCAACTCACAACCAAGGACACATGTGTGCCCTAATCAAACCTACTCACGTGACCGAAACTGCTCTAAAATGCAAATTTCCCGGTGCTAATAAAAACGTAACTCATATGCGTGGAAGATTTCCCAAGTGCCGAAGGCGACCAAAGAGAAAATTCGCACGCACGTCTGAAGCTGAAAACTATTACAGGGTGGCGGTTATTCCACCCCAGTTCGGGGTGCCCTCTGTTTGCCAATTTTCGCGATAATCACACAACTAATTTGCATAGCACTGAGACCAGCAAATCTGGGCTAATCAAATCAAGCAAACGAACAAACTCAATTTGCGGCTGGAGTATGAATGCGAATTTATTCAGGACACAAGTATACATGTTTTATTTTAAATACACTCTATAAGAAAGGCGGTGCACTAAGGATATTGTTTTTTTTTTTTGTGCTATTTTGTTTTAATTCGGTTTACTATGGCTCACAAACATTTGAATACAATGTCTATGTTCGACATTATTTATTACAAATAATAATGTACTTAATATGATCTATTTATTTTTACCTTCAACCAAAGGGAAAGCAGAAATAACTTAGAAATAACGTTTTGGTTATTTCAAGTAGAGCATTTGACATTCGCATATCCTTTACGCAGATCCTAAGTCTGGTGAGAGCCTTCAAAGCTATCGCATCCATCTGTTATTGCTTTGATGGGACTATGCAAATCTCGGCTTGCGAGATGGCCTGGCATTACATTTCAAATAATTTTTGGTGGGGCAAGCGGAAATCCAGGCAAAGCTGAAATTTTCTAAAGCAATAGGCAAAATTCAAAATTACCGGAGAATGGCGTTAAGGGAACGGAAGGGAGGAGTGCTGAAGAGGAGCATATCGGAAGACTGGGACGTTATAAGGATGGCGCGATACTTTAGGGATTTGCAGGAAAATGAGGTGCGAACAATGCATTATTTGGGACTGGCCTACTTGGTTTTGTCCCGTCGCCCGTTCTTGCAATTGAAAGTTCCTCTGTCCACACAAAACTATGAGGATGGAGCCAGTGTGGGAGCGGGGGAACGAGCAGGCTTTGCCCTCCAGCTGATCTTCACCTGTCCTGCAAATTATCCGCTCCAAGTGCCGCAGGTGGAGATCGTGGAGAAGCGCAATATCAGCGAATCCTTGGAGCAGGCTCTCCGCAAAGAAATTGTCCTGATTTTGGAGGAACATCTCGGCCTCCAGATGATTGCGCCTGTGGTGACCCGACTGCAAATAATACTGAATACCGAGGTGAAAAGGCAACCCTCCTAAACAAGTTCACCCAAAAGTTGTTTTTCGCCATATTATGTGCAACAGTTATTTGTGGACAATTCCTAGTACAATAAAATTTATCATTCGTCAACGTAAAATATTTTCAGATTACTCCCCATCTGGATTTTAAAATTTAAAAGATTTGTGTGTAATAATCGCATTATATAAATTTAATAAAATGAATAATCTCAAACAAAAGCTCGGCTTTTAGTCCTTGGACTTTGCCCCAGCAGTTTACAACTTGGCGTTGACGTGGATGGCCAGCACTCCGTCGTCCTCGGAGCTGCCCAGGTAGATGGAAGCCCGTCCGTCGGATCCGACGCTGACGGTCTTGCCCGTGCAGGAGGAGCCGCTCTTGGAGCCGGAGATGACGTCGCAGTAGGTGCCGGCGGGCAGGCCCGTCTGCAGGGAGCTGTTCAGGTCGTAGTTGTCGTTGTTGAAGGCCACGAAGCCGAGGCTGCCGCGGCTGAAGGCGATCTGGTTGCTGCCGTTGTCCCACCAGTTCTGGATCGCGTCCGAGCCCACGGCGTTCCGGAAGGCCACCATGTTGTAGATCTGGCGCCAGCGGTGCTCGCACACCCAGCCGCCGCTGCAGGAGTTGTCGCTATTGAAGACGGGCGAGGCGATGTTGTGGCCGTCGGTGGTGGGCGGGCCCTGGTCCGGGTCCGAGAAGGAGAAGGAGGACATCACGCGGGGAGTGCCGAAGGGGTGCGCCAGCATGAAGGCGGAGGCCATCTTGTACTGCTTGGGCACCTGGTGGGTCAGCACGTCGGCGCCTCCTGCTCCGTGTCCGCGCTGGTTGTCGTGGTTGTCGACGAAGACCAGGGAGCGGTCGGAGGCGGCGAAGCCCCAGGCGGTGCCCCAGTTGGTCAGGTACTGCAGCTGGTCCTTGCCGCGGAACACCTTGCCGATGGAGTCGGAGTGGCGGAACTCGGTGACGGCGCCCAGGCCGGTGTACTCGGACTTGCTGATGGCCTCGCCACCCATGTCGATGACCTCCTGCACGATGTAGGCCTTGGATCCGGAGTTGAAGCCGTGGTCGGTGTTCAGGGTCTTGAGGCGGCCATAGATGACGGCCAGGTCGGCGGGCCACATGTGCTTGGCGGCGTCCACGCGGAATCCGGCCACGCCGAGGTCAATCAGATGGTCCAGGAACTCGACCACCTTGTCCTGCACGTAGGAGTTGCCCTGGTTGAGGTCGTGCAGACCGACCAGCTCGCAGTTGCGCACCTCGTTGGCGTCGTTGTAGTTGTTGATGGAGCAGGTCGGGTTGAAGTCCAGCGAGGAGTAGGGCACTCCGGGGAAGCTCTTGGTGCTGGGGCTGGCGGTGCTGCCGCCCGTTCCGTAGGTGCCTCCGTCGGCGGCCATGTGGTTGAAGACCACGTCCACGTAGGTGCGCACTCCGACGGCGTTGCATCGCTTGACCATGCTGGCGAACTGCTGCTCGTTTCCGGAGCGGGTCTCCAGCTTGTAGGAGATGGGCTGGTAGCGCTCCCACCAGGGGCGGCTGTCCTTGACGGCGTTCTCGTTCACGGGGGAGACCTGGACGCCGGCGAAGCCATTGGGTCCCAGGAAGTTCTCGCACTCGGCGGCGATGTCGTCCCACTTCCACTCGAAGAGGTGGACCATTCCACTGCGACCGGAGGCGTAGTTGGTGTCGAATTGGGCGTTGGCCACCGCCAAAAGGGCGAGGCACACAATGCTCTTGGCCAGAAACATGGTGATTCCAGGTGGAAGTTCAGTTTCACTCTGATTGAAAGCGTGTTGATGCACGTCCTTATAAATGATGAATAAATCTATTTGGCTTTGCAGGGGAATGATTTGTAGATTGATCTTATCGCTCCCAAGGCACTACGTTCACTTATATGTATTGAGTTGATTTAATAGCGATTAAGGCGTGTTATCTGAGTTCGGGGCAGACCTATTGACTGGTGGCTAATTATAATGAGTTTGAAATAAGTAAACATCCAGACAATGCATTCCAATTGATACTGGAGATTTATTGGCCACTTGACTTGCACGCCACCGAATCGTGATCTGAACTTTGGCCTGCAAGGAGTAATTTATATTGTTCTGCCACTAGAACATAAACATAAATTTCAAAATGCGGAAAGTTAATGTCCATACTGATGTGGTTTTATTAAAGATGTACAAATAAATTGGAAATATCGATATTGCCAACACAAAGTGGCTCATTTATCACCTCTAGAATTGCAATTTTTACGCAAACAGTTTGTAATTACACGCTTGAAATCGTGGGCATCTTAGCACAGCCATCGAACACAATATTAAATAATATTAAGTAATAATAATGTACGTGCTACTGCTAATCCTTTTAGGAATCTCACGCTGCAAGGCTCAGAAGAATGTGCAACTGACGGATGGATTTTACGCAGCCATCGTGAACAGCTTTTCCAACAGGAACATTATGTTCTCGGCGGAGATGATACGATCCAGCATGCTGTTCATCTATGTGGGCGTGGAGGAGGGTGAGTCCGAGCAGATACGAAAGGCTCTGCACTACCAAGGAACCCATCTATCTGACTACAAGCCGGAGGCACAGAAAATCTTTGATATGAGTGCGCAGACAGCGCCTGTGGCCAAGAGTCTAACCCGCTTCTATGTACGTCAGAATCTGAAGATGTCCACGGAATATAGGGTTTTTATGCGACACACAGAGGGTAGAGCTCGTAATATCGCCTTTAATCGTGAAAAGCTGGACGAGGTGAATACATTTTATAGCCACGAAATGGGCGAGCACATTGGACAGGTGGTGAAAGAGAGCTGGTGGAAGCCAAACAGCCAAGCACTCCTCATAAATGCCGTTTTCTTCAATCTCAGTTGGGAGCGCACTTTCAATCCGGAGGCCACATATCCCCGGGAGTTTCGAGTGAGTGCCGCTAAGAAGGTTATGATACCCATGATGCACGAGGATAGTAAGTTTGCATTTGGCAACTTGGCGACTCTTAAAGCCAGCGCCGTGCTCGTGCCCTTTTCCCAGGGAGATCTCCAAATGCTCTTGATAAAGCCAGATCAGCCTGATGGACTCGCTCGTCTGCAAATGAAGCTGTCGGTCATGGATATCGTTGGCGTTGCCAGGAATCTCACAATGATGGATGTGTTTGTGGGCATACCGAAGTTCAGGATACACAGCGATCTGGAACTCACGCCAGCTCTGGAACAGATGGGCATCAAGGATATTTTTAAGCCGAGCAAGTCCTTCTCAACGTTGCTTCACAGAAACACCAACTTTTGGATTGACGGCGTCATCCATGTGGTCAGCTTTGAGTTTCAGGAGCAGGGCATTGGTACGCCAATTACTGATGTTGGTAATTTTAATTGTCCTTCAAAACTGTAAGATACTGTTCTATTATTTTGATTGATTTCAGGCAATGGTAGTTTGACACACACCTTTAATGGGGTGAAGTACTTTCTGGCCACTCATCCATTTGCTTTCTATATCATAGACCACACATCAATATTCTTTGCCGGTCATGTGACAAGCTTTTAGAAGTAACCAATAGCTAAGCATTAAAGTATCCCAATTATATGTATATAGCTAATTTTATACACTCACCGTTTGTGGGTAAAAATTATTGCAGAGCTGAGATGTTTATGAATAATAAAGTGAATCGTTTAATGTATTAAAAAGATAATGTTCACTTGTGGTCGAGCCATATTCATTTATTTCGGCTACCGAAATATCTTTTGATTAGCCAAAGGAATGGCACTGGTTGTGGGCCATAAGAATCCAGGTCATGTAGTCCGCATATAAATCCCAGCAAATTCATGCATGACCCATAAAAACCAATGCCCCCCTCCTCTTCCCATCCCACACTTGGCAAACGGACTCGCAGGCACTCCAGGAACATATTTCCTATTTATGACTGCAACTTTGGGTCGAGTCGGTTGGGGTGTAAAAATTTCAACACGCTCACACAAAAATTGCCAATTAAGCGCATTTATGACTGCAGCGCAGCGGAAGTATGTGTGGCATGCAACTAGCCGGATAGAAGTCGGGGTCACCACCTCCATCTCCCATCCCCCATCCGGAGTCACCAGATGCCGGTGGAAACAGTGTCTGGCCCATAAACATCCTTAATGCGTGGACGTGTGCACTCCGAAGACGCTCGTCGGATTATTAAGAAACAATGAAGACGGGACGTCGCTAGAAGCCATAAAAGCGGACACATAACGCCCAGTTTATGGCGCAAGTTAAAACCGGAAACTAAATAGTTGACACCGCGCCATCGGACATTGACCATCGGATGCTGGGGAGGATTTGGGGGGGCGGGGAACTTAGGGCGGGGCTGGCGCATGCTCTCGTAAAACTTGGCTCAATGACGAAAACATAATTTGTAATTTGAATTTGCTCCGTGTTCGAGCATAAGCAATGAGCTTACCAGCATGTCCTTCGCCATTGTCCTTTGGGCATAAGGGATTCAGCTCGCGTGTTGATCATGGCGCATATAATTCGATGGAACAGTGATTGCTGCTGCATCAGAGGCTTGAAGATTGACTCACTCACCACAGGGAATCGCGGCAGGTGTGATATGTATATTGTTTATAACATTTTGGCATGTGTCAAGCGAACCCTTGACGTTGAATAATAATTAAATTTTCTTCTAGTTGTTGCTTTATCTATTCATTGTGTGGTTGCAATGATTTGTGGTTCTGTGTATGCGATAAGAAAATGAGATATTGTTTAGTAACGTAGATGGGGAATTTCAAATAATCAGTTAAATCAAAAAATTTTTAATTAATTGCAAGACTCAACATCGAAAAGCGTGATAAGAGTAATTTAATTTAGAACTCTCATAAAATTGGGTTATTTAATTGTGAAACATTAATTTGTAAACAAGAAAGTTTGATTTCTGAAAACCGCCAGCAGATGAAAGTAACATGAACTGGGGAATGAATTACTCTAGTAACTCCACATTGCTGCCGAGATATTAACTGAAATTAAAAAGTGTCTTCTACATCGGGTGTTACGTCTTGGGTTGAGCCCTTGGCTTTGGGGTAAGGGAGTCCTTCGTCCTTCTACTGATTTATGCGCTTATCACGCAGGCGTCGCTGTTTTTATGTCCCTGTCGTCGCAGTCTGTCGGCCATAAATGTCCTGGCCCAAGTCCTGGTCACAAATTTGCCATTTTAATGCTCGCCCGGATCTCGGCGAGCGCTTTTCAATTTCTCCACACATACCTGCGAAATGCGAAATGGCTTAGGCTCATCCTTCGCCCTTCGTGACAGTTTTTCATTACGCACAAATCCTTCGGGCATACACAGTCACATTAAAAAAGGATGTTGACTAACAGCCAAATGTAAAAACGAACAGGGCGCGTTGTAAGCAAACAGCGAATGGAGACTGCCATCTAAGGAATTTCATAAAAATCGTTACCGGCTTATCGCAGCTTTAAGATGTCTGCATGTCCTGTGGGTGTCCTTTGGGTGTCCTGTGGGTGGGTATGTGGTGGGCATGTCCTTTGCCCTGCGACACTTTCAAAGTGACATTATGCAACTTTGAGCGGCAGCAACAAGAACTGCAGCTATCTAAATTACCCAGAGACATCCGGCATGGCAGGACTCCCTTATGCGCTCAAGGATCAACAGGAAGCGCCCCAAGGAGTCTGACTAGCTCCATGTGTTGCATTTTGCCCTTCTAGCTCTTGCTGTTGCTTTTGCTTTTTTCTTTTAAGTTCCTTTGCACTGCAAATTTCATTTGGCACTGCGACAGGAAGGAAATGTGAGCATGCAAAGCCGAAAAAGGTCCTGCATAGACAGAGATAAGTTGCGCAGCAGTCGCCAATTAATCCGTCGTCCTGGACGTGTTAACATTCCGCCACTTCAGAGCCCGGAGATCAAGTGGCCGCCAGTCAAGGCCAGAAGTCACGTATTCCAGAAAACGGTGCAGCCGATGCCTGAAGCCAAAAAAGGTGGCTACCTTTAATACAACTTGTTATGGCGATATAGCAAGATTACAAGGCTTCGAATACGCTAAAAAATCTGGCCATTGGGGCCACAGTTCAAGGTGCACACGCTCTTAGGAGCGTGTACGTAATAAACGGCCAATAAATTCCCAATAATTCACAAAAATTCCCAATGTGCGGACAGAAGCCGATATCAATGGAATGCATTTTCCGAATGAGTTATTGATAGAATTATAATCAAAATACGCCGGCCCACTAATCATCTGCGAAAAATTGCGATCTCCAGTCAATACGTCTGCTCCGGAGTTCTGATTAGACCCCATGCGTGAAAAAACCCCTCAGAGAGCGATAAGATCCCGTGCAGTCACAAATCACTCCCCGCGAAGCCCTCAGATAAAGTAGCAGTGGGGTCCACTATAAAAGGAGCTGCATTGACTAATTCCGACCAGAGTGAAACTGAACTTCCACCTGGAATCACCATGTTTCTGGCCAAGAGCATTGTGTGCCTCGCCCTTTTGGCGGTGGCCAACGCCCAATTCGACACCAACTACGCCTCCGGTCGCAGTGGAATGGTCCACCTCTTCGAGTGGAAGTGGGACGACATCGCCGCCGAGTGCGAGAACTTCCTGGGACCCAATGGCTTCGCCGGCGTCCAGGTCTCCCCCGTGAACGAGAACGCCGTCAAGGACAGCCGCCCCTGGTGGGAGCGCTACCAGCCCATCTCCTACAAGCTGGAGACCCGCTCCGGAAACGAGCAGCAGTTCGCCAGCATGGTCAAGCGATGCAACGCCGTCGGAGTGCGCACCTACGTGGACGTGGTCTTCAACCACATGGCCGCCGACGGAGGCACCTACGGAACGGGCGGCAGCACCGCCAGCCCCAGCACCAAGAGCTTCCCCGGAGTGCCCTACTCCTCGCTGGACTTCAACCCGACCTGCTCCATCAACAACTACAACGACGCCAACGAGGTGCGCAACTGCGAGCTGGTCGGTCTGCACGACCTCAACCAGGGCAACTCCTACGTGCAGGACAAGGTGGTCGAGTTCCTGGACCATCTGATTGACCTCGGCGTGGCCGGATTCCGCGTGGACGCCGCCAAGCACATGTGGCCCGCCGACCTGGCCGTCATCTATGGCCGCCTCAAGACCCTGAACACCGACCACGGCTTCAACTCCGGATCCAAGGCCTACATCGTGCAGGAGGTCATCGACATGGGTGGCGAGGCCATCAGCAAGTCCGAGTACACCGGCCTGGGCGCCGTCACCGAGTTCCGCCACTCCGACTCCATCGGCAAGGTGTTCCGCGGCAAGGACCAGCTGCAGTACCTGACCAACTGGGGCACCGCCTGGGGCTTCGCCGCCTCCGACCGCTCCCTGGTCTTCGTCGACAACCACGACAACCAGCGCGGACACGGAGCAGGAGGCGCCGACGTGCTGACCCACCAGGTGCCCAAGCAGTACAAGATGGCCTCCGCCTTCATGCTGGCGCACCCCTTCGGCACTCCCCGCGTGATGTCCTCCTTCTCCTTCTCGGACCCGGACCAGGGCCCGCCCACCACCGACGGCCACAACATCGCCTCGCCCGTCTTCAATAGCGACAACTCCTGCAGCGGCGGCTGGGTGTGCGAGCACCGCTGGCGCCAGATCTACAACATGGTGGCCTTCCGGAACGCCGTGGGCTCGGACGCGATCCAGAACTGGTGGGACAACGGCAGCAACCAGATCGCCTTCAGCCGCGGCAGCCTCGGCTTCGTGGCCTTCAACAACGACAACTACGACCTGAACAGCTCCCTGCAGACGGGCCTGCCCGCCGGCACCTACTGCGACGTCATCTCCGGCTCCAAGAGCGGCTCCTCCTGCACGGGCAAGACCGTCAGCGTCGGATCCGACGGACGGGCTTCCATCTACCTGGGCAGCTCCGAGGACGACGGAGTGCTGGCCATCCACGTCAACGCCAAGTTGTAAACAGCTGGGGAGCATGGCTAAAAGCCAGGCAGTACATTGAGATTATTAATTGTACGAAATATATATGATGAGATTATTAACACACAACACTTTTATTCGCGAGGTACGATAAGAATGTAATATATATTATCTGGGCTTTAAAGCTTTGATTGAATTTATTGAGTCAAGAGGGAAATTTATTTTCGTGTTATTCTTTGTACAGGTTTAAAGTCCCCAGCGGTGTGGCTATCTATTGATCGGGACATTCCACGGAAATGAAATGATAATCTCATTTGGTTATTTGAAAATAGAAATAGAGGACAATCTTTGATTTTACGAATCAGGGATAACAATTTGATATGTGTTTGTTAATCGTGCGCATTGATATGATATCAAATGAGAAATGTACAAATACATTTTCAAGTATTTCATTTTAAACAGTCATGGATTTTTTAAAAAGCAGACAGCTTTCAACAGGTTTGGGGAGAGTTTGAATATTGATTGTTGACTTTAGCTATACATAAATCACACCTCATCCACCCATTGTTGGTCTCCTGCGAAGGTCTTGCCAACTCGTAGGCTGATGGTGCAAATTGAAGCTGTCCTGGATGCTCCTTGTGCTCCTTGTGCTCCTTGTGCTCCTTGTGCTCCTCGTGCTCCCGGAGAAGCGGCCAAGGCACGCACCAAGTTAAGTCCGTATCCCCACACCCGGCGGCAGATTCTATTAAAATTGCCTGTCATTGCCGTAGCCGGCATCGTTATTGTCCGCTCCTTGGATCCTGGCCCTCTGGTGCCCTTCCACATTTCGAAATGGCAGACATGCTTAGTCCCTTGGACGACGATGGCGACGTTGTCTTCTGGCAGGACCATTATTCTTCAACAACGTGCATTATATTATCCTTTGGCTGAAGGCATTTGTATGCTGGTCCCGGGCGCGAATTGCATTTGGGATCGGGTGGTTATAGGGTGGTTTTCGGGTGGTTTCGGCTGCTTCCTGGCTGATTTCTGGGCGGATTCGGTTGGCTCAGCTCAAGGCGCACTGGCCTTTCAGCTGTCGTCAGTGCAATTTGTATTGCCGCCCGTCGTTGGCGTTTGTAACTTGTTCTTTTTATTGGTTTTCACGTTTTAAATTTCAATTTGGCGTCCTGTAAGCAAGATGTACATATGTACAAGGCCGTACCAGCAGCAGCAGCTCCTGCTCCCCAATCCCCACCAGAAAAGCCGTGCATTTGCTTTTCGTGGAGCATACATACATATGTACATACATATGTTGACAGTGTCAGGTGCAGCAAACGATGGGCGATTTATTTGCGTCAGTGCGGCAGGTTGACAGTTTCAAGGTGCTGCGACTTGTTGACCCGGCTGCTAACTAAACTGTCATTCAGTTGGAGTTTCCATTTCTCGTTTCAATTACACGCAGAGAAATTACCCAACATCCCATTCTTCAAAATTAAATATAAACTACGAGTTAAAATAGATTAAATGTACATACGAGTACATATAATTGATACTGATTGTTGTCAAGTCGAAGGTGGTTTTTATTTTCCGCATTTAGTAAGCAATTTATGGCCTGGTTTCAGTGCCAGGCTATGATGCCATTAGGGGTTAAGGGGGCTAGGACATTTTACACCGCATTTAACCCAAAACATGCCACTTAACGGAGGGCATTTATCAATGAGAGAGTGGGTATTTGTGGGTATTTGCCCAGCCCTACGTGATTCGCCGCTCCCGCATTATCAGCCATCAGGAAGCAACCTCATCCTTGAACGTGCCCAACCACTACCCACCACTTTCCCCCCTTCCATTCGAAATTTCCCAGCCACACATGACGCTGCACTCCGTGCGATTATCGAGCGTTTCCGTTTCCGCTGCTCGGCTCGTTCTGTGGCTTTAGGCCGTGCCCCGAAAATTACATGCCTTTGTTTTTTATCTAATGCCTGGCGACATTATGCCTAACCCGGGGTCTTAAGGGTCTCCCCCCCCACCCACTACACCCACTCCACCCATTCCACACCCCGTACATTTTTGGGAAACGTGTCCTGGAACTCTCCACGGGATTCAGATGCGCAATTCGATCTTTTATCAGTTGTCATCGTCGGCAAATTCACACATTCGCATGGGCATTTGTCGCTCTGCTTGATTTGTGCCACCGTAACCGGCACAGTGGGCTAAAATGATATGTATACGCAATCAAAAAGATATGTTTCTTAGCATTCGCCACCAAATTGTACACATAAATCATAGTTTAACGTTTATACCATCTTTCAAGTCTAGCTAGGTTTTTACACAAACTATTAATATATTTTTGCCACTTGAAGCTGACATCGCATGAGTACCACTGTCCACCATCCGATTACTCCAACTCCCAAACGGAGAAGCACATTGTTTCACGTGCCATTTCGCAGCTGAAATTTGAACTTTTTCAAGCACCCGGAGCAGAAGAACTAAACGAATTCACAAATCCGGAGACCCGGAGACGAGGCAGTAAATGTTGGACGGATGGATGAAGATGTGTGCTGGATGCGTGCCTAAGTGTTGTGCTGCATTTACATGGAATGGCCATACAATCGTGGATTGTGGATGAGATAAAGGCTGGCACATTGAGGAGTATAAGGAGTACAATATGTGGCAGGAATATGTGTAGTCGATGGATTGGGTAAGAACAACTGGCGCTGTGGCGTGAATTGGATACGCACAAATCCAATGGAGCAGGAGATAAGTTCGTGTGTGGGGCATATTAAGCAAAAATTAGCAACAGTTGTGGCCCAGACTTCGAAGGCTGCGAATATGTCAAGTTAATTTAATGTAGCATGAAAAGGGGGAGTTTAGTGGGTGTGGATGTGGCAGATACACAGTGCCATGTGTTGCCCGCCTACGTGCAATAATTTGTGCAATTACTTGGCAAATTTGTTCGGCGTCCTCGCTGCCCTGCGACGTGTCCCGAAATTTCCGAAAAAAAAAATTCAAATAAATTATGCCCCCGGCATTCTCCAATTCTATTTGCCAAATTCTTCTTTTTCCACACTTTTTTCTGCGTTCGGAATTATGCATTTAGTTTAAAAAACATGTGGAGCGTGTGGAACACAAACTACGTGAGGGGCATAGACAAAAAATTAAGCACAACTCGAGAGCCAATGGCCCAGAAATATTGAAAGAAAAGAGCGATGATAAGAATGAGTTGAGATGGGATGGAAAGAGGGAAGGGTCTCTGGAAAATTTTGTAATTTTTCAGCTCTGCTGCGACTTTTTGGCTCATAAAAATGTCAAATCGTTTACATACACGTCACTTGTGTGACAACTACTTGACAGACATTAATACACTTAAGCTGCCTGGTAAGAACACGGGCATTATCCTTTAGCCAGCTGCCTTGCAACGTACTACTTACGTACATAGTACTTGTATGTACATCCTTTATCCCTTGAGCAAACGGCAAGCGGATGCGATGGCGGCATGCCAACATAAATGACATAATATAATAGACCAACAGCGAGCGACCAACAAAATGAGCACATATAGGGTGGAGATAGGAAAAGCAGCAACCAAAATTTGCTTAGACAGCAACTCGCATGAAAATTCCCCAATACCCATGCCCCATGCCCCATGCCCCATGCCCCATGCCACATGCCACATGCCCCATGGCCCATTTTCCGCAGCAAGATGTCAAGGGAGTCGCGTTTTATTTTTTGTGCCCTTTTAACAAATTGCTTTTGTGCAAATTTTGTCACATCCCCAGCACAAACACCAATACAAGCCCACTCCACCCACGGATCCAAGGAAACGAAAATACAGCCAGATGGAGCATCCAACCCCCACATCCTGCTCAGCTTCATTAGTGCACTCTGGTTTTTTTCGTCCACTTTGGCCAGCTCTTTGAAGTTGCAACCAATTTGCAAGGCAGATTTTCTCTTACTTACGAGCATAGACATATAGACATATACTACGATTACTTGACCATCGCTTGACCGGATAATCAGGCCGTGTAATGTGGGAAATCAGTTTTTGATTTGATTTCAATCGAAGTCTGGCATACAGTGGTTTTGAATGTGAACTGATAGATGTTCTTTTATAAGTTGTCTTTTGGGAGAAATGTTGCAAACGTGTAGCCTAATTTCGGGGTTAACTGATCACATAGGTAAAACAGAATGCCATAAATGGTTTGTTAATAAAGCTAAAGATGGTTTAAGGTTTTGTGTAAAATTTAAAATTTTACATTGACCTTTTGGATGTTGATGCCACACAAACTAGCTTTTAAAACACTCCCAAAGGCCATCAGCATCCTGAGCAGTTCATATGCACATCCTTGGATGCGGTTCATTAGATTTCCGTACACCGTGACTTGGTGCTTTCTTTGGGAGCTTTCTGCATTGGGCCGTCATAAATTCGAAATAAAAGGATTTGTCATAAATTTTTCGGTGGCTGTCACACACACACACACTGTGTGGTGTGCCTGATGTGTGTGCCGGCCAAAGAAGATGTAGAGCTATTTACATTTTGCAGCAAGGACAACGACAAGACGGGACTTGGCCACTGCAAAGGCAATTTATCATGAATATTTGTCAGGCGACTGCAGCAAGCTTATTTTACGCTTGGACAAACAACGAGGACACAGGACTACGAAATAACTTAGCTTTATTCTTAGATATCTACGATCTAGATGGGCATGTATGTGGACATGGTTGTTGCACTGAGGTGGGAACTATCTTCTACAAGTACTGCCATATCAGCCAGATGGCCAGCACCACGCCCAGGACCAGATCCATGGGCAGGCTGAAGGTGTTCCGTCTGGCGTGTTCGTGGCGCGCAATCTCGATGATCTTGTGGGTGGCCTGGAGCCACTGCTTGACCACCGCCGCCTCCGCGGCCACGAAGGAGTACTCCTCCCGCTTGGTGCCGCCACCGGATGCGCCCTCCTGCTGTTTCACCAGCAGATTGATGATCTTGTTGGCATTGGACGAGACCGAGTCCAGCGGCCGCTGCAGCTCCACGTGCTCCCAGTTGTAGTGCTGCCGGTAGGCCAGCCGCTTCTTTCGCACCTCCGTGCACACCAGACTGCGATCGAACAGGAACACCTTGGAGCGGTACTTCTTCCGGGTGGGAATGTGCTGGGCGTCGAACTCCGTTGCACGCCGGAAGTTTCCCATCTGCAGGAGGTCCAACTGGGAAGGATGAGAACATTGTTTTAGTGGCCATAGATTCAGTTTCTATAGAAGCTCATGAGCTCACCTCGTTCAGCTCCTCGATGTTCGGTATCTCCTCGGCCTGATTGACCACATCCAGGGAGCGCCGCATCCGCGTCTCCAGTTTGCAAACTGCCGTCAGCACTGGCTTGCAACTAATTCCACTTTTGTAGAATTCCTAAAAGATAAATGTGATTTGTTAAGAAAATATGTATGGTAAGCTTAGTTACTTACCGATATGAACTGCTGCAGTAGCAATGGATATCTGGTCAGTCTTTGGATGGGCTGAACTAGGAAGCTGTCGATGCCCAGCTTGTCTTTTATTTGGGTTTGATATGTCTGAAACGAATATAAATATTACAATTTGTATTTATTAAAGTAGTTAATTAGGGGTTACTCACCTGCAACCACAGTCGATTATCTTGTCGCAGTTGCATAGAAGACTTCTTGCCCATGGTGAAGCTCACATAGCAGTAGAAGTTATTTTTCTGTAAGGTAGGAAACGGCAAGAGATATCATAACCCATCTTAACCTCGTCGCAACTGGGAAAACCTTTGTGTCTGGGCCAGTCTCACACTTGGCACATCGTTGATATATATAAATATATGTATGTTCATGTGTAAATTGTGCTATATACACACATGCCAGTTTGCCTGTTGGCAAAATCATAATTTCTTAAGCATTTAAGTCACGTAACTCCGGACTTGTAGAGCGATCCAAGTGCAGAGAGTCTGGCTTGGCAAAGTCAGAGCGAAAATTTGAAATTCCTGTCGCTATCTGTGGCCAATGCCAATGCAAATGTTTTGCCAAAACCGAAACTAGTGCAAACTGCCACGAAAATTGCCTGTCTAACGATTTCCTTTCCATTTTAATTTCATTAGCTCCGCCCGACTGCGGAATCAGAATCGGAGTTCTCAAACTTCTGCATTTAGATGATATGATAATCATCTCTCTCACTCTCTGTGGACTAAGCCATAATATTTCCCTTTCCATCTGGATTTTGCATGTCTAATGCGATTTAGCCGGACAAATGACTGCCTTAAACAATTGTCGCCTCGTCTGGCGGGCGAAAGGTGACAATACTTATACACGATGTACGGGTATATATTTTTGCATATTGCAAAATTGTCTTGGGTGGGCGGGAATTTTATTAGCATGAAATTGCTATCTACAGTGCATTCCTCCTAATTCAGTAATTTGGACTGTCTAATGCGAAAAATGCGGTTGCTCTGTTGTATAAATCAAAACTAGATGTCCGCTTTGGTTAATGGTTTTCAGTGCTCTTTATTTTAAACACACACAAAATAATATATCAAAGTGCTAGCAAAGTAACATATATAATAATATTGTAATAATAGCATAAACCTGTTGTTCAATGAGATTGCAAGTAAGAAATTAGTTTTTGAAGTATTTTTATTGTTCTTCTAACACGCAGCTGTATAAATAGAATTTATGGCTACAGAGGCTTCCCCATCAATATAATCTGCGTTTGTTTATTTCGCAGCAAACATCTAAAACAATTTGGATCGCCAAATCGATTGCATCAATCTGAGAATTCCCCCAACCCCTTTAACCACTCAAAAACATCCATCCGAATGTGGTAAAACTTTTAATTGATTTTGCGCTTGTGGCTGATTCGATTCGATGGTGAGAAGTCTGATCGACACGCTTGTCACTTGATGTTTTTGGCCATTTAAAGCCGATTAATAAATGAAGGCGACTCTGTTTATGGACACTTCTGTCTTTCGAGACCAAAAACTGATTCCAAATCTCCAGCTGGCCAAATCAAATCTATGTTTCTCCAGCTGCCACATCGGCAATTGGTTGTGAAAAGCCTCATTAATTTGCAAATGACGACGAGTCAAGAGGAAATTCATAGCACAAGTTTATATTTATCAACGATTTGGCTTCGCCGCTTTTGTTTATGCAGCATGCTGCCAAATTTTAGAAAATATGTATAAACAAATCTTGAGCATTTTTATGATATATTTAGCAAAATATTCGCTTGCCTCTGGTCCTGTGAGTCAAAATTGTTTGTTTTGGGTTGGCCAAAAAAAAAAAAAAAAGAATGCAAAGTGGTTGTGGCTAAAAGAAACAAAAAAGAGCAAAAAAAACTGCATAAATCACATCCCAGGGGCTTAGCATGTCTGTCGAACATTAAGTTCTTAAGATGCCAAAATCCTCGGGGTGCTCAACAAGAATGTTACCTGCTTTTGAAGCGGTTTTTCAGCTTACAGTACTCCTTGCCTAATTTATATTCGGGATTTCGGGGAACTCGAGAATGACATAAGAGTATTGCGACCGAACAAGAATTCCACAGGCCTCAGACAATTTCCATTTCAATTTAAATTGATCATTTGCGTTGTCAACACTCAGCTCAACATGGCCACATGGCTGTGGCACTCTAGTGGCCCGAAAAATCATTCCGAAATGAGTACTTTTAACGAGATGATTTGGGGATTTCTATAGCTATATCTGAATATGCTGAACAAGCCCCAAGCTCCCCAAGCTCCAATCCCCGGACAGCAATTGTCGACTCTCCTCACCGCCAACCGATGACGTCAGCTGCCGGCGAATGGAACCCCAGCCCAGAAAAAATAAAAATACAATATAGAGTCTGTTTGCCCTAACAATTTTCAACTGATTTTCGTAACTGAGTGCGAGCTTTTGTGACTGTGTGTTGTTGTTTTTTTTCATATTTTATTACGGCGTTCTGCTGATTACTTCAATCTTATCAGGGGACTTCACTAAGCCAGCCCATTCGTCATGCTGCAAGTGATCTGGGATATACATTTGTTTCTTTGTGCAAATCGTTAATTAAATTTCGACGACACACGCACTGGCATATGAATGAATTTGGCAACACACTTGTCGCGAGGTGTGAGCAGAAATATATTACTAAAAATTAAATAATAATCATCAATTGGGATTCTCGCACAGTTTGCATAACCCACATTGACTTCATTTGCATTAAGACGCGAATCAGTCGAATCACTCGGCGTTCAAAAAATAAAAATAAAAATAAAAAAGCTTAACAAAGCAAAAGGTAATAAAGAAACAAGACACGAATCGCAGGTGTCAAGTCCGCACAAAACGAAAAAATGTATAAAAAAGACTTATCCACTTCATTATGTCTAAATATTTGAGGTTGAAATTAGGCACCCCAAGTGCCTACGGAAGACTAAAGAATTTTGATAGATGAGATGTCGGAACCTGTCTAACGGCTACTTGGCTCAACGACACGACTTTGGCTAATGGACACCCCCATGCCCCACCTATATAAACATGCCCCTTAACTCACCTCGAAGTGAGCAGCAAACTCATCGAATAGACCTTTGAGATCCCGCTGATTGCGCAGCATGAGCGGCAGTATCTCCTTCTCATGCAGCTCCAGAATCTCCTCGATATTACCCAGCAGCAGTCTCTGCTTCGTTTCGCCACTCAGAGCCTCTGGCAGATCCTCGACATCCTTCAGCTGGCCATAGTTCAGCATACCCTTCTTCAGGTTGTTCACATAGTTCACCTCCGTCTGGATGAGCTCGTCGATAATGAAGCTGATCTTCTTGGAGGCATAGATCTCGGTTTGATCGCACGGAAACAGATTCTCCAAGGACAACGTGTCCTCATCCTCGTGGCTGCACAAAGTGAAGGTGGGTGGTCATTACACAGTTACCAAATTAATTACCAATAAACGGATATTTAGAATGGATATGACTTTCGCAGTTGTACTTACTACTCATCGCCCAGAGTCTCGAAGCTGAGCGTGTGCGATGGGAAGGAGTGGAAGCCATTGGGTGCTCGGTAGGTTGGGGATGAGTTCGCTGCGGTTGTTGAACAGGTGTTGATGGAACTCAATGAGATGCCGCTGGAAACAGAACAGTAACGAACAGAACAGTAACAGCAAGCCATGAAAGTGAGGTGGGTATGTAATACATAAATAAATATACTTTTAAATCTCCAAAAACATTAAACCACCACATCAATTATTTCGACAGAAATACTGCTATAACATTTATACGTTTATCAGCACTTTTAATGTGAAAAACTTGTATCGTACTTTAGAAAATGTATGTGTTATCAACTTTGTTGCAAAGGAATGCCGCTAGTTTATAGAGTAAGCTTAAATATTTTTTTTCAAAGGGGAAGACCATTTATCGTTTGAGTATTCTACTTCCTCTGTAAAATGCATCATTGCATACAATTTCTTTGAACAACTTCCTTCGTGCGCTAAAAACCAAAACCTTAATAATAAAAAAACACTTGGCTTATCTGAAATCAGTCGCGGGAATTAACTTTTAACATGTTTATAATGCATGTCATGAACTCAGCCACTCCCGACAGCAATTACCGTGGAAAGGCTTAAAAATAAACGGGGCGTATGCGTTATCTTATCACGTATACGCACAGTAAGTGGTGTTAACAAGCCAAAGGTCGTACATTCAATAGTGGACGATAAATTCGATGGAAAAACAGCAAACAGCAAACAGCTGTCAGATGGAGGGACACGTTCAAACACAACAAGGATGGATAAACAACAGAGGGTTGGCCCTACCTATCGTTGTCCAGCAGACTTATTTGCTTCTCCAACTTGCCGTTGGCCGATGCCAGGGATTTCGATGGAGTGGCGGTGATGGGTGAACTGGGGGACTGGGACTCCAGTATTGGACACTCTTTCGCGGGAGCCTTGTCCACCACATCGATCGATTTGCCATCGTCGGCATTATCGTCGAGTATATGCAAATAGACGTTGAGAACTTGCACTAGGAATATCACAAGAAATGTGAGCACCACCGAAACCACATCGAACCAATTTAAGGTGAACAATGCTAACTCCATAATGGCTAATTTCGTTTTTTTTTTTTACACAGCTTTCTATAGACTGAACCGCCGCCGAATTCGACGCATATCGATGGCAAAACGTGTACTATATATGGCCAACACGGATATAACGATATAACGATCCGCAGCAAATCAAACGCGAAACTCGACTGAGCTGAAATGCCGCTGAGCATTTGCACAATCTGAAAAAGCTTCAAAAGCTTATTGTGATCAGTCTCTCTTATGCCGAATTCTCTTTCATATCAAAAGCTACAACTGACCACGCGTCGAGCATTTTGTTTGTAAACATCAAAAAAAAAGAAAATAAACTATTTGAAACTGTGAAAACCAATTTAATGTCTGACATTCGAATAGAATTGAACAAAGTCTGTAACACTTTTGCTTTCATCAGTGGGCAATAATTCCGTTGAATCGTTTATGATTTCATATTTGCATATCAATTAGGCCACGAAGGCTTTTGGCTTTTGGCTAATAGCCGGGCAATAACTGTTATTATGGCCACTACCACCCATAATCAGCGGTTTCGATTGCGATTTCGCCTTGAACTTTCGGGTGCATTGAAACTGGTTACCTTTTCATTTGTTTTATCGGGTTTCGGCACTCTGCGAACGAAGTTATAAATCAGAAATCGAAACGAAATAGTTATTCGCCAGAACGTATATCATTTTCCTACTCATTAAACGTTTAAGAGTGCAAATAGTGATGATCTCATACAGATCATCGGAAAACCGATAGTTGTCATTTGCATTTGCGAATTTCAACAGTTAAATTGTTCACATTTTATTGTTTATACAACTGATTTTTTGTTTTGTAGATAGTGAGTATCAAAAGAATTCCCTGATGAGGCTACAAAAAACAATGGGAATTATAAATAAACACCGAGCACTTCTGGGTGCGATTGATGAGCTGCAAGCGAAATGATGAGGATGGGCATCAGATCGGGGGACGAAGGCAGGCAAACAATAATAATTGCCTATATTTATTTATATGCGCCATTTGTTTATTTTTATACATTTTCTCAGTGATGTCACAGGCGACTGCAAGTGGCAGTCAGAAACAAGTTGTTTCGCCGCTTTGAGTATTGCGTGTCGTATCATTAACAGTATTAAGAGTGATGAGGTGGATTGTATGAATTGTATGGATCGTTGGCTGGCTGCAGAGCGGAGATCTCTTGGGGATCTAGCAGATCTGGGGGATGTGGGGCTGGGAATCCGTAACAGCTGGCTCACGTCTGCTTCTCATGACAACGACAACGCCGATGGCGTGCGACCTTTCCATGATAGATTCATTTGTTTTGACGTCTGTGAAGCGTGTGATTTCGCTGGCGGAAAGTGGAAGGAAGTGCCGGTTATTTCTAAAATATGGTACACAAATATTTCCCTAATTAGGAGCAGTGGGAAATAGTGATAAAAATAATATCCGAATCACTGGTTTCATTAAAGTGAAGGTGTGTTGCTCTTTAATGTGACTAATTTCCGCAAAAGTATCTATACCTTTATGATTCAATAAAGCAATTTTACAATTATTCTTATTTTTATTTATTTTATTATTATTATTTTATTTATCTCTCCATTTTATTTCACCATTTATTAATTAGTCCGTATCTACGAATAACAAAGAATAGCTTATCAAGCTAGGCACAAGAAAACGTTCAACGAATTGCGCTTTTTGACAACAATAATACAGGAATATATACAACTGAATTAACCAGCTACACTTATAGTTCAATATTTGGTTACTTAGCATTCAAATCGAAAGACTTTCGACACCCTTATCTCCATGTACCACAGACATTGAGCAGGAATTTGAAACAATTTCGAATATTGACTTGGCTCAGTGGCCCTCGACAATTGGCCGCCCCAGGCAGCTGCAGTTGGCATGGGATTGGGTTCCTTATGAGGATGGGATCGATCCGGAACTCCCGATTTCCGTTAACCGGGCACAGATGCTCTCCATGCCTGATGTTGGTTCCACTCCACTACAAGGCGCCATACCAAGTGGTCCTGTTGCTGGTCGTCTCCTCGTCGGGCTTTGGCATTGACCAGATGTTACCGATGCCACTATCCGAGCTGAAGCGATTGGAGTCGCGGTACAGCGAGAAACTGGGTGCCTTGCGATGCAGGTGGTCATTCTCGCGGGAGTAGCGCTCCTGCAGCTTCTGGCGCTCCTCGTTGGCATAGTTATTGATCATATCGCGGATCAGGTCCAGCCAGGCAGCAATCTGTATGGGATCCGCGGTGAATTCGCATTCCTGCTGCTTCCTGCGCTCGTAGTAGAGCGTAAAGGATTTGGTCTTGGCCGAGATGCCGATGTGCTCGCAGGGATAACGACCGTGGAAGAGCAGGTTCTTGCCCTTGATCTCCGTGTAGATGATGCACTTGTCGAATATGAAGACCTTGGAGCGATAGCTGCGCTTCAGCTTGAGATCGAGCACCTGGAACTCGTTCACCTTCCGGAATTTGCCCTGATAGTAGACGTTGAACTGCGAGTGGAGTGTGTTAGTTAGAAAAGTCGGATGAGGTAAGCCCTATAGGTAATATCTACCTCATGGCAATCCACAATGTCGTTGATGATCTCCGATTCATTGGTGGTTGTGAGCAGGGAACGCAGGCGCTTCTCCAGGCGACAACAGGACTCGATCAGTGGCTTCATCACAATGTCGCGGTTCTTGAAGAAGGTCTGTGAATAGTTGGGATAAAGGTTAGTTAACTATTTAAATGATACATTTGGCACTACTCACATTAATGAACTGCGTGAGCAGCAAAGGATAGCGTGCCATGCGCTGAATGGGCTGGACCAGGAAACTATTTATGCCCAACTTGTCATCGCGTTCCAGGCGAATGCTCTAAAAAATTAAATTATATTAATTAAAAGAAAACACTTTACATGTGACGAGAGTTGACTTACAGTGAAGTAGTTCTTGTAGAGATCGCACAGCTTGAGGGATTTTTGCTTGTTCATGGTGAAGATGACATATCCATAAAAGCAGTTATGCTAAACATCAATATCTTGAGGTCAGTATAATGTATTATGGTATATATTCAAGAAACTCACATCTAGAAAGTGCAGAAACTCGTCGAACAAACGCTTCAGATCGCGTCTGTTGCGCTGCAACATGGGTAGGAACTCATCGCGATGGAACTCGGCGATCTGCTCGATGTTTCCAAACAGATCGTACTTCTTACCCCGGAGTCCCAGGGGAAGATCCTTGCGCTGGAATATGTTGCCGTAGTTCTCGATGCCCGTGTACAGGTTGTTCACATAGGCCTCCTCCGTCTTGATCAGCTCCTCCAGAATCGGATGCACGCACTTGTCGCTCTTATCGCGCAGCTCGATCTCAACCTCCTCCTCCCTGCCACAAAAAATGAACAATAATTATAATAATATATTATAAGAGAATATTAGGGAATACTTACTCATCTCTGGGTTGGTAGACCGAGTGAAACTTGCCCACCACATGCTCGTTGGTGGTCCCAATGATTTCAGTCTTTCGCCTCGGCGTAGAACGATAGTTTCTGCAGAGGAAGAGGGATTGTGATTCTGGTTAATAAAAACACTTGCTATCTGCAGCTTAATGACATTAACCCCACAGACAGTAGCAAAAACAAGTGCAGCAGTGATAGCAGTTTAGATAAACCCCCCCAGTAGCAGGAGACATCGGGTGAGTTAGTAGCAGGAGCTCTAGTGATAAGTGGCAACCTTTAAGCAGCTAAAAATAGGCCTAGATAATAGATAACAGAGCATACGCAGTGAGTCACAGAGCGCAATTTTCGGGGACTTCAGTCCGGTGGCTCGTGGGAATGACGACTGGCGTCTGTGTGAACTTGATCGGGTTCACCAAAGATCAACATGGACTCCTCCAGCGACTTGGCAATCCAGGTGACCACTATCAGAATGAAGTCAATTTGCGAGATAATGAACCAGGAGATCATTATCAGAAGACCCATGGCCAGTGCGGTCACAATGAAGCCGGTCATCTGGAAAAGGACTTTGCAAAGTTGGCAGTTAGTCCGTGCGATTTGGTGTTCGAATGGTACAAACCCCGGCCAGCAGGCCATCCATATCCTCTACATTAAGGGAAGTGCTCGAGATGCGCCAGTGGAAGGAGGAGCTGCGTGCGGGACGGGCAACGTCCACGTCCACGTCCTTGTCCTCCTCCGATCTGCCCTCCCTCAGAACTTCGGCAGTGTCATAGTCTATGTGCCTCTGCGCCCCTTTGGGTTGATACTTGTAAGATTCCTTTACCTGCTCATCATCATAGGAGGAGATGCTGTCGCGATCTAGGGAACGTGTGCGCAGTAATCTCACTTCCCTGCGAGAGGATCGTGAACTGGAGGGCGGCCCAGTGCTGGCTGATCTCGCCGAGCGCTGCGATTTGGGTGCACTGACCGCACTCTCGGCACTTCCGGCATCCGTTTGGGTGTCATAGCCATCCACGCGTCTCCTAGCCGGCACTTCTGGTGGCACCTTCTTTTTCCTTTTGCGCGGCGGAAACGGATCGTCACGGGTGTCCGTGCCCGCGGACACTCCAACCGGCGCCTCATAAACTATGGTGCGTTGCTCGCGCTCCTGCAGAACCTCCTCGGAGCTTTGGCGCTCGGGATCTAGACCGGGATCCGACTGCGAATAGCTACTCTTCGCGTCCTTCTTGGGCTCAGCCATGATCGAGGTGGAACTGCTTCAAGGCGCCCGGCTCCCAGGGATTCATTTTACGATTTTTGGCATAGTTCTCAAAACTAGAATAGACTACGAAATGCCTGCTCAGCTTGGCAGCTGTCTATCCACCGTATTTGAGTTTAATTTTTTTTTGGCAGTTTCACTGACGAACCGGTCGTCGAAAAGTGCTCCAAAATTCAATTAACACTTTGCCAACTAAGTTGCGACGGTGCGATTGCTGTATAAAGTTCACTTTTTTTATGGGCAAACTCGCATAATTTGATTTTGACACCGAAAAGGAAGCTGAACGACCGCGAAGTCTAGTTGGTCGAGATTGGAGGAAGGCCAACTGTGTTGTAGCTGTGGACTAGTATCTGTAGGTATCCTGCCATTAAAGTATCGTAAAATTTATAACTGCTAGCTAACAATTTATATTACTGTTTGTTTACCTAATTAATAAGTGATAAAACGTTGAGTTGTGGCTATTTTACTCGGAGAAAGCAACTTTAAGTAAAGTCTATAGAAATACATGGAAGCAACTTTAAGTAAAGTCTATAAAAACACATGAACAATGCTATTTGATTTAAAACTGAGATGTTTATTATACATCATAAATCTAGCTAAGAAAACAAGAGTTGTTAAGAAGAGTAATGGCTTTTACTTTCAAATAAGAAAAAACTATAGATCATAGGCTTCCAGTTTCCACGTATTTATATAATATATATAATATATTAAAACATTTGAGCCAGTTTTCTTGCTGAAGAACTTTTTCCATAACGCACCAGTACAAAGTACTTCCAAAACAATTAGCGATATAACACTGCTGCACCCGTTAGTTTTCCGCAATCTAAAGTTTTCATAAAGCCACCCGCACTGATAAGGCTTATCGTTATCTATTTACTTACCTGGGGAAATCGTTGCGCATTTTTAGCGGCAATGTGGGCGCTTCCTTGGACTGATCTGCGCTAATGGAACGCTGCACCTGCTGCTGGTTGACCTGTGAATCCTCCACCTCCGCACTGGGTACGACCTCCGAAGTGGTATCCACAATTGAGTATTCCTTAGCGGCGGCATGGGGATCCGTTTCAAAGTCGGATATCTGATCCACCTCGTCCTCGGAGCGCACCTCATGGATGCCACCTTGGATACTGGGTATGCTGCTGCTGCTGCGACTGCTGCGACTGCTGCGTGTGCTGCCCAGCCCCGGGAGGCGTATGCGACGCGGGGGCGTGGCTGGTGGCGTGCGATGATCCCCGGATTGATCCTCGAACGATGGATGACGACGGTTCTCCAGCAATTTGAGGCTGTGCCGCTCGTGCTTCGTGAAGCAAATGTTCGTCTTGAACGCTTCGAAGCGGTGCACCTTCTGTCGCACATCCAGCAGGGCGGGATCTGGGCTTTGGGGCGCCGTGGGAGACTCCGGTGTGGATGCCATGCCCAAACCACCAGCGTTCTCCGCCTCGTGCATCTTGAGCAGCGAGCGGCGACGGAAGGCACTTTGCGTATCGGAATTCACGGAGTACGAGAGCTGAATCAAGCTGGAGCTGTTGCTCACGGAACTGGCGCAACTGGCGGGCCGTGCGACGTCGTTGGACTCCAGATTGCTACTAACGAGCGTGCTGCTATGCCGCTCCTGCTCCGCCGCCTGCTGGCTGATCCGGCGGCGCGAGTTGCGCTTGTTGAAGTTGCGGTTGCTGAGATTGCGCTCCCGGCGGAAGGGCAGCGGACTGAGATCGTCGTCCGCCATTTTCGTGGGGGTGGTCTTGCGATAAGCCTTATCAATGGGTTGGTGCTCACCTTCTGGGAATCGCTTTCTCTGTCTCTCTGTCTTGGAGAACTTCTCACTGCGACATTGTCGCCGAGCGAGCTTGGGTTCTCAGTGCTCCACGCCGCTCCAGTTGAATTAATTGTTTACGACCAGCTATTTACTTTTGGTTTTTGTCAGCACCAAGTGTATATAATGTTTATCTTATGCCGTATACTCAATGTGTTTGTTTTAACCTTTTTTTTTTTTGGCGTTGAAACACGTACTCGTATCTTTCTGTTTGTGTTGGCGTCAACTGTTGCGCTTTTTAGCCTGACTTCTGATGCTTTTTCGTCACTTTATTGCGCTGCGAAACAGAAATTTATAATTAAAGCGATTTATCGTCAAAGCCTTACAAATAACGAGTGTACAACTAATTAGACATGTAGGTGAATAAGTGCTGACGTATTGCGAATGCAAATTTGAACAAGGGACTTAATCATTAGCGACTAGGAAATCCGGAGAGTAACCTTGAACACAACGCTAGCATAGGAAGCAATCACAAATTAAACGGATCATAAAAACAATTAGGAAATTAGAAGCAACTTCATCTAACTGTAAACATATTAAATTAGAAACAAAAGTAAGTAACATGATTTTTTTGAAATTGAAATATCTGCACAAATAAGACGCTGAAATTTTGGCATAGAATTTATCTGCGAGATACGAAAGATTTATTTTGGTGACAAATGACGTCAAGTTGTCGGAGGTTCGTGACAACGAAAGAAAGAGAGAGCAGTCAAGCGGGAAAGGGAGGCATTCTGTGTGTAGTTAATTAAGTGTGACGTTTGGTTTGCTCTTTCTGCTGCTTTTTATTTGAGCAAAAAAAACTACACAAAAATACTAATAAAACGAAAAAAACAAGTACAAAGCACTCGAAACCGCAAATGAGGCACAACAAAAAGCAAATAAAGAGTGAACGGCTTGATAGAGGAGGAAGTACGAAGTTCCCCCGAACAAAAGAAAGTAGAAAAAGTCGCACAAATGCAGCACTTCGATTCCGGAATAGCTCCTCATTTGCATGTATCCATTTCAACGGACCTACTATGTTAGATATATACGTGTGTATAAAAAGCAGTGCTGATATTTAAGAACAAGTTGAAACAATTCATGCAATATAACTCATATTGGGATAGACTTCATTGCATCCACTCCTATAATCAAACGGATGCCAGAAATCACCAAATATCACTTGCATGCCCCAGTTAGATAAGTTCTAACACAAAATACTACAACTCTCGCAGATATACGCACAAATCCATATCTTATCGCGGTGGTCCAATATTTGTGTAGAAGTTATAAAACTGTTTTATTGCTGCAATCGCAAGTGCAGTTCCACCGACAGGGTTTTGCCCTAAACTACAAAAAGCACCCGTGTTATCTAAAGTGATTCACCGAATGCTTTTTGGCCTTATTTTGTTATTTCATTTATTAGTGTATAGGTACCGATAAAGGATCAATTTGCTTATGAAACTTCGAGTGTCTTCGGGGGGATTTTTCAATCGTTATTAATAGATCGCAAACTGGTTATAGCCGCCTAATTGGGCATTTAGCGTCGTCACATGCAAGTTCAGTTCCATTGTGTTTGACTTTGGCTACCTTTTACCCCCCAGTGCAACGAAGGGTATATTGCTTAGGTGCTACACTTGTACAACAATCCCTACATGGAGGTGTTTCTAATACTTTTTCAGTTGGGGGATCAACTCTACTTTTTCCTTATAAACGATCGGGAAATATTCTGTCGATCATGTTCTGATTCACTCTGTTATCTTTACCCATTTCCCACTCCTTATCACCGTTTGTAGTATTTGAATGGGTTTTAAAGCCACTTCTAGGTATTTTTATGGCTATCATAAACGGCTACATTTTCGCATTCATATCAAACTATGTTACTCAAATCGATTTTATGGTAGAATGGCTAGCAAATAGATAACTGGAAGCCTTGAATTAAGGCACATTTTGGATGATACGATTTTCGCCCATCAGCGAAGTCAGCTAACAAAACGGAGTTTGTGTGTTTAGTCAGCTGATTACAAAGATAAAGGCACACAGAATGCTTTAATGGCTTAAAGTGGGGAAAACCGCTCGTTAGCGACACGACTCAGTACGAGTTTGGAGCAAAACAGCTTTACAGCCAGCACAGCACACTGATTTACACAATTAAAATTAGAGTTTGATTTTCAGGTTTTGGCACAGTTCATAATTTGTGGGCACGTGTTAATGGGACAGCTTTGTAAGCGCGTGCAGACGTTTCGTGTTTGATTTCCCCACTAGCTGCCATTTGAGTTCACTTGCCAATATTTCGGCGCTTACATTGTTCGCTATTTATCGGTCTTTTGACTCGCTTTAAGGTCACGGCTCACGCTGCGTATACGCAATGTGGGCTTGAAGCGATCGCCCAATTGGACTCCAATTGGCGTACACTCACCGACTCGCGCAACGTTCGCTCACCTGCGCATTTGAATTCGCACTGAAGGCGGAATTGGCAGTGCAGCAAGTGCGAGAATTATCGCCTCTCCCGATCTCTCCGCCTCTCTCTTTCTATATCTTTTCCCGCTCCAGCTCCCGCTACCACCCGTCTGGTTTTAACTGTTCGCCCGCCGAGTGTTAGTTATAATTTTTTTATGCGCTCGCTTTTTTATTATTTCTTATTTAGATTGCTCTCGCGGACTCGGCGGTTCCGTTCTGTGTCGCATTTTCCACAGCAAATTATTGTCATAATTCCGCCGCTCATTCTTCGCTTTTTTCTGCTTTTTTACTTACTTCTGGAGTGCAATTGCAGGCGGCATAAATTCTTAATTAGTGCAGGCCACACAGCGAATAATTTTATTTAATTGCTGCCATGCTCATAGCCATATACTAATAAACTTGTTTATGTTTTGCAGACTAAGTGGAGTCTTGGCACCTTGCTTAAAATTTTATTTATAATTATTTTTAAGCTTAATATGCTAAATTTCTGCCTGTGCATTAAACTTATTGGTCTTCGCCAAGAAAGAAACGAAAAGGAATGCGGAGAAAATTCGCACACAACCAGGCAGTCTGGCAGTCTGGCAGTCCTACTTCAAAATCGAAAACGAATCGAAAATTTCCCCGACTGGCGAGCGAGCGTACTTTTCATGCCCAATTGGAGTTTGGAGTTTTTCCGGTGAGTTCACTGTGATTTGTCATATGTCTTTCAACTGTTTCACCTGATTATGCAGTCGTCAGCGTGTTTGAAATGTCTGTCTTATCGCGAACGATTGTCATATCTTATCAATCGAGGTCTACTCGAAACCGCCAACGCAAAACGAAGAGCTGAATAAAGGCCACAAATCGGTCACTTTCTGTGGATTTTAACGTAATTCTCCGCGATTTCTGGGCTCGGTTTTCTTCGGGGGGGCTTTGCTGTTTTCATTTTTGCTCACCGATTTGCTTATCTTTGCACATTTTCGAACGTACGCCGCCCAGTTAACACAAAAACACACAAATAGTGGCCAAATCGCATGGAATGCTTCTCTTCCAGCTGTGGGAGTCCCATGGTTGCGAAAAACTGGTGAATTCGATTGCGTTTTATGGCAGTTATTTGGGTAGAACCAAAGATTGTGTAGGTACAATCTGCCAATTGTGGGAGTCCCATCGATTCTCAGTGAATAACTTGAATAATCAAGTTTTTTGTTCATTTCAATTTTATAGCAGATTATTTCGAGTGCTGGGTAAACAGCACAGTCATTATAAGCCAATGATAAGATATGAGTAAGGAGCTGTTTTATAACTTTACTAAGGTGTAAGTGTCTTTTTAATTTAATTTAGGGTACCAGAATTTTAGATAGCTTAACTATATTTTGTACTGTATCTTAATTATCGAACTAGCTTTTAAATCTTAAGTTGACCACACCGAATTCGCCGCAATTCGATCCACCAATAGCTAGCCGAGCACACAACCTTATTTAGTGCGGTTTCCAACCAGCCTATTCAATATTCAGTTTCACAACCACATTTGGAGTTGCCAGACCATTAGTTTCGAAAATGTACGTTACAAGTTTAATTCGTCATTCAAACGTTTATGTTCTAAAATTTCAACTGCTAAAATAAGTTGAAATAAATAAGTTGTATTTTATTGTACTGTATAAACCAATGTTTATAATTCGAAATGACATGAATAACTACTTCTTAAGCTGTTAAAGAATAAAGTCACATACTACCCTGTTTATTAAAATCAAAACTCTTTTAATTCTCCAGTTTCAATATTAATTTGTTTAAATTGATGAGCGTTAACAATTTTTGCGATAGCAGACAACCCTGCGAAGTGAACCTGATGCTTCCCACATAAGTAAACATCTTAGATGCACTCGAATTTCGTCGCCAGGCACCGACAGTCGGGATCGAACTAAGCAAAGTCCATATTGGGCGTTTCAAATTTCCTGGCTGCTTTAATTGCCGATTTGCCACAATCAGTTAGTGCTAACATAATTACTTTAATTACGTACTTATGCGCCGGAAATTCCTGCGAGTGTGGGAGTATGATAGGATAAACCTAATGAAAATAAGAGTAAGATGTAATTATGCAAAAGCAATTGGCCATAGAAATGTGTTTTAGCTACGCATAAGATGGATGTTTTCGCTTCGTCTCGCAAAAGCTTTATTTAGTTTTCGTTCTTTAAACTGTCTTTTAAGTGGGCAGTAAACAAGCTCCATCCACTAAAAGCACAAACAAATATTTACTGCCTTTTTTTGCTACTATAATTGGTTTATTTCTGAGCTGAGAACCTCTCCCAAAGAGATCTAAGTGCAGATTGAGAGATTTCAGGAACTGAGAGCTGCATGCTGTGGATGAAAGGTAATTGCCAAATTAGGAAGCCGAGCTTATTGGAATATTGCATTCCATCTAAGAAATGAGGGTAGGAAGAAGAACTGGAAACCTGCTTAAATATGTTAACTAATTCAATAACTGCGTTTTCTTTTCAACGCCCACTAGAACTAGAACCAGCGAGAGAGAGAGAGAGAGAATCATACTAAAAATTAAAATGCTGCCTCTTTCCAGTTAACCGGCCGGCTTACACACACAGTCAGCGCCACAAGCTCGAAAGAGAGCGTCTGTTTGGGGAGAGCGGCAAGCGTATATAAGAAGCGTCGCCGGCAGAAGAAAGTCAGTTGCAGTGCAGTCGTCGTGGCGATCGGTTCAGTGAAAGTTTCCCATTGGCTGGAGAGAGAGAGTGAGCGTAGAGAGTAACGGAAAGAGAGTGCGAATCATCATCATCCAAACCGAACGCTTTTCCTACACCCACGATTTAAGCGAACGCTTATTGGCGAATTGAAGACCCGAGAGCCCCAGTGCCCAGCTGATTTAGTATTCTTTGTTGAGGTAAGCCAAGGAATCCCTGGAACACCAGCTCATTTCGTAGCACCTTTGTGATGTAATTACGCACCAAGTTTTACCCTTGCCAAAAAGTGGAAAACACTTTTGCGAACTTCGATGCCGAATGGCGTTCGTCTCGAATCGTTTCTAAAATTCTAAAATTACACACAATGGTGATTTTTTGGCTTCGATTGATTTGGATTTGATTTTTGGGTCAATCGATTCGAAATCGAAAAGTTTTGAACTCGTTTCGCAGAATCGCAGTTCGCGCGGATCTCTCGCCCCGCTCGCAAGCAAATATGTGAAGGACAACGACGTTAACCGATCAACTAGAAGCCCTCTTCTTCTGCCTCTTCAGAACCGATCAGATCGGAATTGAAATATAGAAACGACCATAGCACCTCCGTCGACTGTGGAGTGCGTGAACGTATTTCGAAGCGTGAGGTACTCGAACCGGAACCAACTTGAGTGCGGTGCATATTCGGGATCTTATCCAAACGCAGCCTTACATAACATAACTCCCCATTAATACCTCCTTCGCAAAGGAATAATTGAAATCGAAAAAAATAATTATTTAGCATCAAACAAACAATCAGTTATGTATTCGAGCTGATAGTGGAGTGTATGCCTGTGGGCTAGGGGTCCCAGACTTTCGTATTCCAGTGATAACCCCCCGATCGGCGAGTTCATCTGCAAAATATTGCCCATATGGGCCGGGTGCACGTGAATCGCTTCGGTGCCCATTGACGCACTTTGTGTGCCCCCCTTTGGGTCCTTGACCCCCGCTGTGATCCCTGCCCTTTCCCTTTCGCATTCCCATTCCCATGGATTGGATAATCGTGGCGTCATTATCTTTTCTAACCTTTTCCCACGATTACAGTGAAACCGTTTGCCTCGATTTTAGTGCCCAAGTGCCAGATCAAAGAGCCAAAATAGATCAGAAAATCGAAATTTAATTAAATCATGACACCGAAACACCGAGACATACCAAATTAAATTCAATTGAAGCTGTCATGGCAACAAGTGCCAGCAAAAGCAAATTAAAAAAAAAAGGAAAAAAGGAAAAAAGGGAGAGCACTACGGTGAAAACAGAAGATAACGCCGAAAAGTCGAATCGATTGTTGCAATTTGAGACTCTCCGAAAGCGAAAATTGCAGCGGAAGAGGCGGCCAATTGGCCATTGCGAAAAGTAATGAAAAGGGGATGGGGTTGGTGAGGGGGGTGTTCCGAAGTCTTGGTGACTGACTGGGCGCCCTGCCAAAATCATGGCAAAGGCAGAGACACCATGATTCCTCAGCCAAGTTGAACGAAAACGGGTTTACGCTCTACATGGACCCTATATGTAGCGCATTGAATCGCTTATCCAGCCAGGCAAAAAGTGTCGACGACAGTGGAAACTGAGGCGTTGTATGCTCCTCCGGTTCTTCCAGCAGCGCCAACGCCCCAAAAGATATTGATTCTGACTGTTGCGATTCGCGATTTGCGATTCAGCGGAGAAACATAGGGGGGCCCAAAGTGGGCAGTCGGGCGGAGGAGTGGTGTCTGTTTCTTTGATATGCGTGGGTGTGTTGTCTGTGCGCCAATCGATGCACTTCCGCTGGGCTCTATAGGGAAATACTCTTGCATTTCAGTATATAGCTACCATATATATGGTGCAGTTTTATGGCAATTATATTTTCTGTCAACTTTTGCCTTGACTTCGCTTGATTTATTGCATTGTTCTTGAAGCATAACCTCATAAGGCAGGCAAATAAAAAGCTATGGCCTTAACACTAGAGCAAAATTAGCTAGTAGCTTTTATATAGAGTTTATGGTGCTTACCCCCAACGGTTTTCATATCATTTGTTTACACTGCTAAAGAGTTATCATAGTGTTTTTGGTTCTTATCGTGGATCTTAGAAGTTATACGGCACCCTAACTTGTTCTTATCACTCACGCATATTCTGGCCCACTTGAGCTAGAAACGTGTGTTCGCGCTCGCGTTCGCCCTATCATAAAAACCAGGCTATCGACTGATTAACTGGGCTTAATCAGCCAGCAAACGTAAACGAAAACTACGAAAGTTCTGGAAAACTATCAAAGCTATTTCGAAATGGCTTGAAACTGAACATTGCAAGGAACATGAACATTGCAACTTCTATTTTACTGCTAATTTCGGAGTTTCCATCATATGTATATCTATTCTGATAGCCAAGAACACTTAATGGCTTTAACTTTTGCTGTTATTTATTAATGAAGAATACCAAGTTATCAGTGGTACTTCTCTGATAAGATCCTGCTAACCTGCTAACACACATTGCTCTACTTTCCTTTCAGGGAATTGCATTGAGAAAGCGCAGAGATGGCCGATGAAGCACAAGCACCACCAGCTGAGGGAGCACCACCAGCCGAGGGAGAGGCGCCACCACCCGCCGAGGGAGCCGAGGGTGCCGTCGAGGGCGGAGAGCCCGCTCCTCCAGCAGAGCCCGCCGAGCCCATCAAGCACAGCTACACGCTCTTCTACTTCAACGTGAAGGCGTTGGCCGAGCCCCTGCGCTACCTGTTCGCCTACGGCAACCAGGAGTACGAGGATGTGCGCGTCACCCGCGACGAGTGGCCAGCCCTGAAGCCAAGTGAGTGCCACAATCCATTGTCAAGTGGTCAGTGGACTAATCATAATCAAAACCATTTCATTCAATAGCCATGCCAATGGGACAGATGCCCGTGCTGGAGGTGGACGGCAAGCGTGTGCACCAGAGCATCTCGATGGCCCGATTCCTGGCCAAGACCGTCGGCCTGTGCGGTGCCACTCCGTGGGAGGATCTGCAGATCGATATTGTCGTTGACACCATCAATGACTTCCGTCTAAGTAGCGAACAATGTGTGCCTCAGTTTCATGTTCAGTGTCCTTGATTAACTCTGGAATTTTTAATGTATAGAAATTGCAGTCGTCTCGTACGAACCGGAGGACGAGATTAAGGAGAAGAAGTTGGTCACCCTGAATGCGGAGGTCATTCCATTCTACCTGGAGAAGCTCGAGCAGACCGTCAAGGACAACGATGGTCACCTGGCTCTGGGCAAGGTGGGTGCTCCTCAAATGGGAACATACATCACTCTTCAAATCTCGCGATTTCTTTCACCCACAGCTGACCTGGGCCGACGTCTACTTCGCAGGCATCACCGACTACATGAACTACATGGTCAAGCGCGATCTGCTGGAACCGTACCCAGCTCTGCGCGGAGTCGTGGATGCCGTCAACGCTTTGGAACCGATCAAGGCCTGGATCGAGAAGCGCCCCGTCACCGAGGTCTAAGTTACCCGAACAGGACTTGGGAGGAGGGAATGCATTGCACACCACTCAGACACACCCGCACCGCAGAAATGCACACCACCCACATCTGTACACATTTTGTTCCTTTTTGCGGAGGATCCGAGAGGGCAGAGGACTTTCGCACGGGGTCATAGACGCGTAGGAGTTAAGCACGTATCACTATGAACAAATCGTATTTGTTCTTAATTTCTTGGTTATAATTCTCTTTGCATGGCGCTATATACATATTTCTATTGGGGTCCGGCAGCGGATCGCCGTTCGTTAGCTTCTTCTGAAATGATGAAAGATAATACTTATTGCACAGTTTATAATATTTTGGCTTACTTTTAGAACATACATTTAGCGCACCTATGCATACATTTGCTGTACCTATATTATACAAATACAAAAACTACGAGTGGTTCATCTTTTAGACGTATTCTGTTACAATTCATTCAATGCGAAGAGCTCAACAAATATTTAAAACATATCAGCTTAGGCTGAGCAACAATTACAAATTACAAATTTTTATTTTGTTTTTTTTATATAATACGCCATCGCGGCCCCAGGAATTTTCTTCGTCTCATCCAGTTTCCTCTTAAGTAACCATAAAAAAAAAGACTCACATCAATAGAACCGGTTTCTCTTAAAAAACAGACTCTTACTGCCAAATTTCAAATGCACATAATCACTTACATTATTACATACATATTATTTATTCAAATTTGTAATTGTATTTTTTTAAATATTTTCACAAAACACTTTTTAATAAACGTAACACCTAAAAAGGAATGAGCACTTTTTGAAAGCACGACAATTTGTTTTATTTTATTTTTATAAAATGTATTTTAAAAATAACATTTCATATTAACAATTTTTAAGTCACTTTGGACAATTCAAGCTTACGAGTATAAATGCACAGCTGGCGAGTTTTGTTTCATAGTTATACATCGTACGTTGCGATTAGTTGTGCTTCCAGTTGGGTGGACGCTTCTCAAAGAAGCTAGCAATGCCCTCTTTGGTGTCGCCCAGCTGGAAGTTCTCGCACATCTTCTCCTGCGCAGCAGTAAAGGCTTCTGCCTGGGACATGGCCAGCTGCTTGTAGTAGAACTCCTTTCCCAGAGAGATGACGGCCCGACTTTTCGCCTTGATGGCGTTGGTGATTTCCTCGATCTCGTTATCAAGTTCCTCTGCAGGAACCGCTTTGGTGACCATTCCCGATATGTAGGCTTCTTCACCGGTGACAGGAAGACCGGTCATTAGCATATAGGCGGACTTTGGACGCGACATAATGCGGGCAACCGCGACGCCGGGTGTGGAACAGAATACTCCGACGCCAGCCCTTAAAGTAGTAATAATAACATGAATAATTGCTTCCATAAAGGGTTTCTATCCTTACCCGGGAGTGGAGAACTTGCTGTTCTTGGTGCAGACTACCATGTCACATGAGACCACCAGTTGACAGCCTGCAGCAGCCGCATAGCCATTGACTTTTCCTAAAACCGGCACCGGTAGCCTCTGGATGTCGTTGATAACGTCGGTTAGCTTCTGAAACACACAAGCCTGTATCTTGGGGTCGTTGTGCAGCTCCTTGAGATTGTGCCCTGCCGACCAGATCTTTCCTTGGGCCGTCAGGACCACGCATCTCAGATCCACGTTGTCCTTGTCTTTCAGCAGGGCATCTTGAAGGGCACACATCATGTCCAGTGAGAGGGAGTTGAGAGTCTTTGGGTGATTCAGCGTTATCTCTCGCACGCCATTCTGCTCCTTGACCAGGACCAAATCACTGGGTCCATTGCTGGCGAAGCGAAGAACCTGTGGCACGCAACCTGTTGCATATTTCGATATCTTTACAGAGTTGTTCAAAATACGCAACATTTTTATTTTGATTTCGCGGCCAGTGTTGGTGAATGCGCCGGACAAACAGCTGGGCATCTATCGTAACAGCTGTAAGGCGATAGCAGCGCGCAACAGTTGGCGAACGGTCACTCTAAGCCGCAATGAGTTTGTACGATTAAAAAGTTTATGTCTGTCCATTCGCGTTTTTCAAAGCTTTTTTTCTGGTTTGTAGCTGTCCCACTGTACAGGTGAGTAACCGCTCAGGTGTGTCAACAGCCGCTGCGGCTCTTTGTGCATCACAGCTGAGCGGTCAGACAGAACAACAACACAGCCATAAGCTCCCGCCACCTTACATATGTACTTAGCAAATCTATATACTACAAAAGCAGAACTTTATCAGCGACCAAAGCGATTTGTATTTGTCGCCCCACATTGACGGCCCCGCCAATCAGTTAACGATTCGAACCACGCGAGTGCGGATCCCCCGACCTGAGCTCGACTAAAGCGTACTCCATTCCTTTTCCGCACACACATTCCAGCTTGCCACACGATGCGTCCGTTCTCCGGCAGCGATTGCCTTAAGCCCGTCACCGAGGGCATCAACCGGGCCTTCGGCGCCAAGGAGCCCTGGCAGGTGGCCACCATCACGGCCACCACGGTCCTGGGAGGCGTCTGGCTCTGGACTGTGATCAGCCATGATGAAAGTGAGTTGGTGGTATCTATGTGATAGCTCCCCAGGGATTAGTTTTAGTTTTACTTCTTAATATGCCAGAAAAGAAGTCAGATCATCTTCTATCTGAGGATAGGTTGCAGTTATATAGAAATTAGTGCCAAGTCATCGCAGTCAGCAGATTTCTTTTATTTCGTGGCTGCAGGGCAGGGCACGTCAATTACCTAAATCCATCAAACTATCTTATCAGCTGGGTGCGTTTCTTATAAACACAGCTAGACTTCTTCATTTACCATTTTTGTGAAAACTCGATTATAAAATGTATTATACAAAAAGATTTCATTCCATTTTTAACTTTTTATTAATTTAGACAGACTTTTTACAGTGTACTTTGTGCTCAAAGCTTATATAAACCATGCACTCGTCGGGTGCCCTTCCCGAACTTCTGGATTTAATCTAGCCATAGATTAGGTTAGATTAGAGTTTAAATGTTTGAAAAGTGTGTAGCAACTTAAAATCAATCAATATGCAAAGTTCAACAGCATAGAGGAAATTGATAAGATTGAGATATCATGCCCCTGCTAGTACATAGTCTAGCATGCTTAGTACCAAAACTAATGAGATTAGGTAGTTTCCCCGATAACATGACTCATGCTTTCAATGAAGAATGATGAAAGAAAAGTATTCCGAGCATAGCTTACCCATAAAGTGTCATAAAGCCAGTCCAAAGTTTCGTCTACAGCAAGGCATGTCATGTCCGATAAGATCGAGTGGGTATCACACATGTTTCGTTTATCAGACTGCAATTTATATTAATAATGATTCTTTGTTTCGGTTCTGTTTACCTCAAGAATATAAAGCTTTGCCTTTCTAACGACTTTAGTCTGCTGAAAACAAAGGATAAATAAAAGGAGCATCATTATGTATATATATTAACTTAACTGTATGCCAACTGATATTGTTACTTTTTCTTTAGATCTTTACATCCGTGGCAAGCGTCAGTTCTTTAAGTATGCCAAGAAGATTCCTGCCGTGCGTCGTCAGGTGGAGACTGAATTAACCAAGGCTAAGAACGACTTCGAGGCGGACATCAAGAAGAGCAACGCCAACCTCACCTACTCGGAAACCCTGCCCGAGAAGGGACTCAGCAAGGAGGAGATCCTCCGACTGGTGGATGAGCACCTGAAGACCGGTCACTACAACTGGCGTGATGGTCGCGTATCTGGCGCAGTCTACGGCTACAAGCCCGATCTGGTGGAGCTCGTCACTGAGGTGTACGGCAAGGCCTCCTACACCAATCCCTTGCACGCCGATCTCTTCCCGGGAGTCTGCAAAATGGAGGCGGAGGTAGTGCGCATGGCCTGCAACCTGTTCCATGGAAACGCAGCCAGTTGTGGAACCATGACCACCGGCGGCACCGAATCCATTGTAATGGCCATGAAGGCGTACAGGGATTACGCGAGAGAGCACAAGGGAATCACCAGGCCGAACATCGTGGTGCCTAAGACGGTCCACGCGGCCTTCGACAAGGGTGGCCAGTACTTTAACATCCACGTGCGCTCGGTGGATGTCGATCCGGAGACCTACGAGGTGGACATTAAGAAGTTTAGGCGTGCCATTAATAGGAACACGATTCTGGTTCGTTATTACATAGCTAAATATATCCCAAGACTAATCATTAAACTTCCATCAGCTGGTTGGTTCTACTCCGAACTTCCCCTATGGAACCATCGATGACATCGAAGCTATCGCTGCTCTGGGCGTTAAGTACGACATTCCCGTGCACGTGGACGCCTGCCTGGGCAGCTTTGTGGTGGCCCTGGTCCGCAACGCCGGCTACAAGCTGCGTCCCTTCGACTTTGAGGTCAAGGGTGTGACCAGTATCTCCGCTGATACCCACAAGTACGGTTTCGCACCGAAGGGTTCGTCGGTGATCCTTTACTCGGACAAGAAGTACAAGGACCATCAGTTCACTGTGACCACTGACTGGCCTGGTGGCGTGTATGGCTCTCCCACAGTCAACGGCTCCCGTGCTGGTGGTATTATCGCCGCTTGCTGGGCTACCATGATGAGCTTTGGCTATGACGGTTATCTGGAGGCCACCAAGCGCATTGTGGATACGGCGCGTTATATCGAGAGGGGGTAGGTTTATTTAAACATTAGTTGTAACAATAATTCAATTGTAAATCTCTTTTTCCAGCCTTCGCGACATCGATGGCGTCTTCATTTTTGGCAAGCCAGCTACTTCGGTGATTGCCCTGGGCTCCAATGTGTTCGACATTTTCCGGCTATCGGACTCGCTGTGCAAACTGGGCTGGAACCTGAATGCCCTGCAGTTCCCATCTGGGTAAGTGACTCAACTTTTAAATTAGCGGAACCATTCTAATAAGTGAAATTCTTTTTAAGTATTCACCTTTGCGTGACGGACATGCACACACAGCCCGGAGTCGCGGATAAATTCATTGCCGATGTGCGCAGCTGCGTTGCGGAGATCATGAAGGATCCCGGCCAGCCCGTCGTTGGAAAGATGGCTCTCTACGGCATGGCCCAGAGCATACCCGACCGTTCGGTGATCGGAGAAGTGACTCGCCTGTTCCTGCACTCCATGTACTACACTCCCAGCCAGAAATAGACACCTGGAGCAATGATGTCCCCTTACTCTTCGCCAACCCCACGGAGCTAATGCATTTCCTGTGCTGTATTTAAACCACCAAAACACCCCGTCGTTAAACCTTCCTCAAGCAATTTATATTAGGCTGCAATTAGTGCTGTAATCGAGGGTACAAAACGTCGTTCTACGCGAAAATGATCTATATTCATCCCATTTGTCAACATTCGTCGCTCTAAGAGCCATGTTATTGAAGTGTTTTTCTGTGTAACTTGCTAGTGAAATAATATATTATTAATCAATTTTTGTCTACTGAAGTAAAGTGTTTTACGCGTTGCTATGTGCCTAAATAATTTAATGAGGGATGGTTTGTATTCGATAATGATTGTTAATCTGTAAACTTTATTGTAATAACTTCTGTGTGTTCTATAGAGTCATAGCTTAACCATATGGCTCAATAGCTTTGTGGTCCCGCAATTGTTTAGCATGGCTCGATTTGTTACCATTTAATTTATATTTTGTTTACATTTTACCCCTTCAGCAATTAGCAATAATTGCTGCTGCGTGGGTATTGCAATCCGGTCCGATCTGATCTGGGTTGGTATTTCTATTTATTTTCGAACATTTTGCCACGCGTCGGCGTTTTTTAATTTAGTTGATCTTGGATGCCCGGCTGACACGCCCATTTCCTCTTTTTGTAATTTATGGCAGTCTCGAATGGCGTGCACAAATTATTTCAAATACATTTCTATGGCGGAAACATTTATTTCCAAAGGGAAGCACATCTTAACAAGGCACACGCGTTCGTTGTCATTTTTCAAAGGAAAACACAAATATATACAAACATAAATATAAATAGCCAAGAGTGAGCAACAAGTGTCGCACAAAGGTGGCGATCGATTGGTGGCATCAATTTCCAAACCTGTCGCACCAACAATGCGCCCACGCAACTCCGGACTTCCTGCCCCTGCGCTCCAGAAATCCGTGCTGTACTACCAACTCCGGGCCAAGCAAACAGCAAGATTCGGCTCAAACCGGGTTGCCAAAAAATATGCATGATATAAATTCACTTTTTTCCCCCCAACTGGCGCTGCCCGCCGACTGCGCAGTCGCCGCCGACGCAGCGCTGAGCGAAGGTGGAGCGGTTCCACCGGGTGAGATATGTTCATTCGCTACGCGCTCGTCGAACCGCCGAGACGTTCAAATCGCCGCCGCCTGCGTCGCGGGTGTGAGAAGTTACCTTCTTTGTAAAAACAACAGAGAATAAAAAATAATAAAAATATTGGGAAGAAAACCTGATTTCTTCTAAAAAAGTTGCATAAATCACACATTTTGAAATGCACTTTATAGAGCCGATCTAAGCAGTTCTTAATGAAATAAGCTGGCGCCCGAGTTTGGTTGCACCTAAAGTTTTCGTTTAAACCCTCGCGTATATACATATGTGCTATTGTGTTATGATATGATATGGATGATATGTTGGAGTATGTGAGTGAATTAGCCCATCGTTCAGCTGTCTAAGCGGTTTTCATTGAGTGCACATTGCGGAATTTCAATTACTTAGCCACTCGATAGGAAAGGAGTGCACTTCAAGGTAATTTCCAAGCAAACAGTGTACAGGTGAAACAGTAACTCAATTCCCCATGGAATCCGTTGATTTGGAAGCGATAAGTTAAATGCCATATTAATGGCCAATTATTAAGTCACCAGCAACCACATCATCATCATCATCATCATGAATTGTTCATTAGCTGCTTTTTCAGTATCGATAAGGTAAACATACGAGCGCAAATACACAGCAGAGGAAATAGGCGTAGACCTGGCTATAGAAAAGTAAACCAAACTTTGTTTAAACAATTAACTGGTTCTCGAGCAGGGATCGTATATGTATCATAACAAAGATGGGAAAAACATAGTTTATTTCGTTGATTGGTAGATGAGGTGTGTTCCACGTAATAGTGTTACAATATCTATTGTATGCAGTTGGAAAACTTGGGTGCTATAAAATGTAAATTTAATTACCTCACTAGCTTTTGCTTCCCTTATAATCTTTTTATTTTCGAATCACTATGTAAATATACGCAAATATATTCACTGAATATATTTTCCAGACAAGCTTATCTCATTCTTGGTTTCAACCTATCGTAGAAGAGCAGAGTAAATATTGAAATCTAGTTATTAGGCGAATGCGCAAAATAGCCACAAATTTATGAAGCACTCGAACCGAAATCTCCTTGAGTTCCCATGGCATATCCAAGGCTCATATTATGTTTACATCTTGATATTCCAAACCTCCGTCCAAACGAAAAGATAACGCTCTCCCTTTTTATTTTTTCCGATTTTCGCCCAGTATTATGTATTTTATCTAGCAGATAAGATATGACCGCGCACATACGAGTATATGTATCTCTAGGTTATATGGCACTCTTGCTCCAATTTCGCGCAGAAACTTTTGATTTGTCCGCAGTTTTGATGGGTTTCTTTGTTTGGTCAAAAGTTGGCATGCAATGGGGCAATCAATGGGGCAGCACCCTTTCACACACATTACCCCACGTATATTGTACATATCCCTATGCTCGGTCAGATAAAAAGTTTGGAGCTACTCGCATGTGCATTTCTTGCCATGGCAACCTGGTCGCCGCCAGCCGGTCACAACAAGTCCACCACCATCAGCACCACATCCACCACTCCGGCCGGAGTTGTTTGCCAGCCAACAACAAGAATGGCAATGCCAACCAGGTCCACCCGGGCAACCCCCTGTCCACCAGGGACATTGGTTCCGGCGAGTGGCCAGCTGGGCGCGGCTTTAATGTCTGGCGTCATTACACCATTTATAGCCCATGTTTTCCTAGAACTTTCGCTGCTCCTTTCGGTGTTTAATCGATAATGCCGAAACGAGCGTCGGAAAGCCTGGATTTTCCCATTTTCATGGCTGCTGGTTGCCCACTGAGCCTCTGCCATTTGTGTGCTAATTGCAGATCGGGGCCAAGTAACTGATTTATGGTGGCGGCACTAGGAGGCTTCACTGTGGAGGCGCTGCCCCAGTCCACTGTTTACCATTTGCTTGGAGCTCGTTAAGTTTGCTGTTAATTTTGGTTCGGCATTTCGCGACGCAGTTGAAAACAAAAACCCAAAGGTGTAGACTTTGCTGGTGAATAACTCATGAATAGCTTATGCTAAAAGATCAACAAAGTACAAGTCAAACAATCGAAAGCTTTTAATGATATGTAGCATAATTTGCTGACATACAATATACATATATAGACATTTTTGAAGTTCATCTATCTAAAGTCCATAATCGATCTCCCCAAGTTTATGAACAATCGGAGTATTCAAGCCTGCAATTAATTAATTAGTGTTCCCTTCACTTCTATAATCCCCCCATTTATTTTAAAGCAAAAAACGCAAATCTAGGGAGTATTTCACAGTCGGTGAGCCATTTGCCATGCATACTTGCAACGCTCCAAAAAGTCCAATAAACGGCAATCACAAGTGGCAGCAAGCGAATGCTTTTCCATCGCTTTTGGCGATGGCAAAAGATTTGCATAAACAGCAGATACATCTGTATATCTGTATCTATACTGATGTGTGTAAGTACACACCGCAATTAACATCAAACTCGAGTACTTTACATGCGAGTATTATTGACAAAGTGCCTCGTTCTCGTACGGGGTTCTAATTTGAAATTGAGATCCGAACACGCCTCTGGAAATGTGCCTCGTTTTGTTTCAAGATTCTGGGTAACCTTCGCGCGATCTCCAGAGACTGTAGACTGTAGAGCGCAGACTGTAGAGCGTAGATTGTAGACTGTAGACTGGAGTGACGTGTTGACGACTTCTAAGCGGACTCACCAAGCTGAGATGATTGCCAAATGACATCAGCGCGGCTAACGAAGCACAAGTCCGAGCAAACCGACTGTGACTACAGTTTATGGCTTTCTTCTCGCCCAGCGAAAGCTTTGAAATTGGCCAAAAAACGGCTTCATTAATTATGGAAACCAGCGATTCCAACGATTATCATCTGTGGTTAATCGGTTTCTGGTAATTTGAGTGTTACCTCCATGCTAATAGTGCGGTTTTTTAGGGTGGCACTGGCAGGTTTCACATTTCCCCGGTTACAATCAATAAGTCAAGTTGTTAAAATGCTGACAAATTGCTCGACAATGCAGCTGCAGAGGGAAAACAACAACTCTAATTGATTCCGCTGAAAGGCAAATGCTCATGTCGATCGATTAACTCAATTAGCCAATGAATCGAATGCCAATGCTATGCAAATAGATATATATACTCTACATTATAGTGAAAACAGGGGAAAAATACGCCATTATCCATGGAATTATTGTCTATTTGCACTTAAAGTGAGTGCAGATAAATCAGTCTTAATTTGTAAAAAATGTGTAACGTTCTGTAAAAAAATATCGTAAATTGAAATATCGTGAAGTTGAAATATTTCTGTTATATGTATAAGTGTTTCTTACCAGTTTCCCCCTTATTATTTCCTAGTTAAATATTTGTATCTTACAAATGAAAGGAAAAATGTGTATCTTTTAAGCAGGAGGATCAACATTTGTTGACTCTTTTGCAATACCACTTATCAAACAACAACTGATAAAGCCTGAGTGAGAAGGTAAACAGAAACTGAAACTGCGGGTCAGCACACATGTTCGATAAGGAGTACCCCCAACTCCAGAGCCAGAGATCTGTGTAAACCGACACCTCTGGAATCCCAAGCGACCTTCACTCACTCTGGTGCCTTGCATCTGTTACTGTGCCAAATCGAAAGTGATGCAGAATGCAGTAAACATGTTGTATGTATACATATATACTCGTATTTATATAGAAGAGTGCGTTTGGCGCAGCCACTTTGAAGGTGAGCCTGTCCAAATGGAACGACAATGCTGCACTTGCTAGGCCCCAGACTTGGGGAACTTTTAGACTCGGAGGCGGCTTGCGACAGCTGTCACGGCTTTGGACAAATTCCGAAGTGGAAACCCAAGACGGGGCATTTGTTTACCAGCCCCGCTGGTTCAATGCTCTCGTTCTGGCTTAGAACCTTTTTGCAGCACAAGTGTGCTAATTTCGCAAGTTGTGATTATGCCAAAACTTTTGCGAAGAAACTCCCATCACTTTGTCATCATTTAAATTTGAGTGTGTGAGCATTGGGCTTGAAATGTTAAAGCGTGGGAGCTGCATATTTGATATACATATACGTATATGAAGTAAGATCAAGATAAAGTTCGTCAACGTCGTGGAATGACATGAGTGGGTGGCGAAAAAGATGATAATGAAGATGATAATTTGGCTGGGATAATAATAAATAAATAAATTAGCTTTATATGGAAACCAGTTTGAAAGAGTCACAGCACGACAGTGGTTTTTGGTTATTTTTTCCTTTCAATTCAATTTACTTTTATATCTTAATGTTGCTCAAAGGCACTCTTAACTCATGTATAAGCACGGAACCCCAATAACTGAAATCTCAAATGGCATTACTCACTTGATTTTCCGGATGGATTCCGAGCACGTCCTCCATCAGCTCAGCAGCCCTATCCCAATATGGTCGATACGACTGTTCCGAGTCGAGTCACTTCATATGCATAAGAGAGTATCGAAACTGGGGGGAGGGTGCGGCAAACCTTTCAATTCGAATTATGCACAATAATCTTACATAAATTTTGAGGCCTTATCTACGCATAGAAACTGGTAAATTGTATGGGGCTCGGATGGAGTGGCGGAGCATAAATTAACTCGGGAACATGTAAAAATCCAAACGAGTTTATCGCCTCAAGTGAGCCCAGCAATTACCCAACAACAAACTTGTTCTATATTCTCTGTCGACGTCTATTAAGATTTATAGATTTAGTTGTCGCCTAACATAGATATCGACAAGCGTGTCGTTAGATTAGTTTATCTGCGGATATAGAAAGACATCTTCAGGTCTGAAAATATCGTTTGACTAGTGTGGGTTGTACTGGCAGCTTGGTATAATGTCTATTTGATTGCTAATGAATTAGTGATTATAATGGGTTTGGCCTTCGGTAGTTCTAATAGTACTAATGAGCATGGCTTGCAGATCTTTGATTATTGCCACAAAATCATTATATACTTTTCTTTCGGTTCAGATCGTAATTGGTGTAGCAAGTGAACCCGAATAAAAAGTTTCACTCTCAACACTTTTAGCGTGCGATATTCTTTTGTATCTCAAAGATCGCCAAACTTGTGGGAGAGATGCGCGCACACAAAAGATCTTCAATTGCTTTTAATGCTCACTTTCATTTCGCAATTAAGAGAGGCTGTGAAAAAGTTTGGTTCTCGCGGTTTTGTAGATTTTCAGTCTCGTTTCAACTGCGCAACAAAGCGGGAGATCTTCCATTGAAAGCTAATTTTTGTGGCTGAAACGAAAAGTTAACGGTAATTAAGTGGCCTATTAGGAAAAACTATTCAATCACCCTTTCTCCCACTCCGTTTCCCCCCTTTATTTCTGCTGCGATTGCGTGAGCCAAGCCCCAAAAGCCAAATAGCGAAAAAACAGTTCGTGAATTCGCAATCTAAGTTTAGCTGATTTCATCATATTCTCTGCTTTGCGTTTCCATTAGATACACGCTCCTGCAGTTCCCTGTGTTTCGACGTGGATATTTGCAAATTAACTAATGTGCGCTTAGCCTCATTGGTGAATGTTTGTCTGGTATTTCGAATTTTGTTTGAACGTCACATTTGCAGAAGAAGTAGTAATGAAAAGGTATACAATTCTGAATTGTGTTGGTTTTTAAAAGATGCTTATTTCCACAGAACAGGAAAAATAGTCAAACAGCTTACAAACTTTTAAAACTGGTCCACTAAACAAAAGAAGAACTATCAACTTAATTATTAAGTCATCAGTTTTATTTCTTTTTGAATGTATGTATAAATAAAATTCATGTAATATCAAGCTTGTCACAATTGTATGCACACGTGGGATTTTGAATTAGGCTAATTTACTCAATAAACAAAAGATGTATCTATTAAATTTGTATGCTAAGATACATAACCTGTTGGATAATGAAATATCTATAAGCCACTGCCAAAACTCACTTTAAATTCAAATCTCACGCTCTGACCTTTGCAGATACTCGTAAAAACAGACGACAACGAACTCTGAAAAGGGTAGAAGGGGAAACCCAGCGCCGAACTCAAATTGCAACTTTCGGATACAACCAACAGCAATTGCAGACCCAAAATTATATGCCAGCCGCCGCATTTCCATAGGATTTTGGTGGAAACTTGGACTAACAAAGCGAATTTCAAATGTGAACCAATCATACAATAAAAACGCAGAAACCAAAAAATTAAAAAAAAAAAAAATCGCTCAAAAAAAATAGCGTGCATGGAAAAAAAGATATTGTGAAAACAACAAAAGATACATTAGGCAAAAGTGTTTCCAAAGCCTTTTTGTATGCTTTTTTGAAAGTGCAGTGAAAACGAAATATGATTAATTAGCAATGCGGCAAAATCATTAATGAATATTAAGTAAAGCACCAGCAAAACACGAACAAAACGGGAAAAGCTACGAAAAAAACACTTCAGCTTGCATGTGGAGCAAACGAGAGTTTGGCGCGCTTTTAAACGCCCGCGACTAAAGACGCGTTAGCGTTTTTCTCCACCCAAACTTGCTCAACTAGCGGAAGATATATAACCAAATTAAAAGCAAGTTAGTTGCATAAATTGCGGAGGATGGCCACCTCGGAGCAGAGCAGGAGGCCCCTGGAGCCGATCTTCATCGCCACCCCGCCGCCCACTCCCCTGCTCCACCACCACAGCTCCATAACGCGCACCACCACCCCCCGCGAAATGCCCACCATGTACCACTTCGATTTCGGTAAGCCAATCTCAAGCACTTTGGCCACAATTGCAATTACAGCTGTAAGCAGGGCCAGCCTTAGGAGCTTGTCAATCGATTTCCCACACAAAAACCATAAACTATCCTTCCACTGAAAGAAATAAACTATCATAATATTACTTAACAGTTATCTGGTTTGGGTCGAAAGAAATCTATTTCACCTTTCAAACGATAGCAAGTAATTTCACACTACCCATTCAGTTAAAAATATAATTTAAAGCAAGTGAAATAGGTTTTTCCAGTGCACTTGGGAAAAAATGCATACAATATGAATGCAAACAATGTGCGGCTAATTCAAAATACTCGAAAAACTCATGCCACTTCCGCGCAGGCGCACAACATTAAAAATCCCCGAAAAGCACTTGGCATGCAGCCCCAGGCTGAAAAAAACTCCAGCTGTGTTAGAGGAAGTGTTTAGGAAACCACTTAAAGCCAATAACCAAGAGGCGAAGGCGCCGATTTGAATTTATAATGAACTCAATAAAGCGTGAAGTCACTTTTTATGACTAACTGAGCATGTTATTCCAATGGAAAAGCAAAGAATAGAGGTTGTTAACATTTTTGTTAGGACCATAAAAATATGCAGTGTCAAAGATCTCGAGGGATTTTTCCGGCGGATATAGATAACAATAAAAAAATTAATATAGGAATATTAAAATAAAAAAAAATATAATTTGATAATGAAAACGAAGCATCAATCATTATTAAAGGAACGGATGTGAAAGACAGAAAAAAATACCTATAAAAAAGCTCCTTTTAATAAAAGAAACCGCTTGAATATAACAAAACCCAGCTTTCTATCACCCAAAGTAGCCGAGATGACATCAGTTATTATTGCAAATACTTTATAGTATGTTTTGTATTGCAAAAATGAGCAAAACGCACAAAAAGCTTTCAACCAAATCAAACACTGAAAACGTGGAAGGCATTTAAAAAATCGAAAACAAACACAGCAAACAGAAGCCAAGCAATCGACAACCACACCAAATGACATATCTATGTCAGTTTCCATTTGCAGTTAGCGGCCAAAGACTTAAAAAAAAAAAGAAGAAATACACAAAAAGAATCACATAAGTTTTAATTAAATTAAAGACCAACCCAAATCAAGAAATTCAAGCCAAGTTGGAACCCAGAATGTTATTTGCGCAGCAATCGAGAATAATTCAATTAAAGTTTGACAGAAGCAAAAAGCTTAGCTCGGGTTATGGCCCATATTTATACGGCAGATAAATATGCCAACTGCCTGACAGAAATCGGGCGTTGCGACCGATTTCAAGTCGGTTTTAGCCATGTCAGTCACGTCTGGCCGGCAGATTTGCGTGCCAGTTTTAACAAGTCACCCACCGATAATGCTAATAAATAAGTACGAAAAACTATTCCATTGTCGCCCTACCAACTGACAGTAATGGCCTGCCACTATATACACACCAATATATGTATATATATGGCCTAAACGACTGGCAGTTGACCCACTTCCCTCGGCCCACTCGAAAACACTTCCCTCTCACTGCTAGTCCGCTGAATTTCCTTGACATTGAACCACTTTTGGTGGCACAAGCGGCTTACAAGCGGCATGAAACGAACTTAGAATCAGTTCCAAAGTCAAAATCCCAACCAGTTTTCGTATTGGCATTTCATCTAAAGGTGTTAATTGTGCTTTGCAAAAACCTGTTTTTCAAAATCTCTTGCAAGTCACTTATCCGTAAGGGATGAGTTGTGCCATTGAGTAAATTGGTCACTGATGAATTGCAGCTTTGCAATTAAATGTCCATTTGAAGTGGGCACAAGCATATGCCACAATTATTTGCACCAAAGAAACAAATTTGAAAACGCTAAAAGCCGGCAAATCCAAATCTGAAAAGCTTGAGAAAGCTTTGAAAAATAGTAGTGAACAGTGTTGCTGTGCTGTAAGTCGGCTGCTACTTTTACATGGTTTGTAGTATTACGTTTGGAACATCAAAAAAAATCTTTTACATTTTTTAGAAATATTTTTTCTAATGTAAAGTAGGGCTTCATTACCTAAATAACATATTGATTAAAACAATTAATTTTAATTGCCTCGCAAATTAAAAAATCACTTAGTCCCTTTCAAATTTCAATTTAATTTGCTGAATAGAATTGAAAGGCTTAGCGCCTCACAAATTGAATTGCTAATCGTTTGGCTTCACCTATCGATCGAAGGTGTTCCAAATCCAATTGGAAATTACCTACCTCAATTAGCGGCCCAATTCTCCTCACACTTCAAAAACCAAAACAAAAAAATGCAAAACTAAAGTTGGAAAAGCTGAAAACACACAAAATCGTATTGGATACAAACACAAAAGTATTTCACACTTTCCAAAAGCCAATCAGCACTGCCAACAACAAACAAATCAACTTCAATTTGTTGCAACAACATCGAACTCACCAAGTTACAAACAGAACCGAAGACAGAAACAAAAAAACAATACAGAGAAAAACTGAAAACACAGAGGGAAAATTGTGCAATCTGCAAAATGCCTGCGATGGGAACAAACTCAAACTCAAAATAAATAGGAAAAAAGAAAAACCAAAAAACAAGAAAACATTCAGCGCCAATGAACTGAAATGGTTTCATTAGAAGATTGAGGGGGCGATAGGGGGACCCAGGGGCAAATGACGACTGGAAGAAATAGAACTTAATTAGTGGAAAATACGACGGCCCTATGTTGTTGATATGTGAAGTGTGTTCTTTGTCTGTCAGAGGGAGAAGGAATATAGCTGGGTTGGAAAGAGAGCGCAGGTGAAGTTTCAGGGGCCATCGAAATGTCGCCAAGTCTATCTATCTATCGAATAAGTCTCTAATACACTAGCACAATATTTATAGATCTTGGGCACAGATTCCTGTTGAACAAAAAGATACATTTAAAGTTGGTCTATCGAGTGACTTAAACGGAGCTAGTGATTAAAATAAAGTTAATATCTTCTTTCTAATGTGAGCGATATTATATAAAATCATATTAATCCCACGACTTCGTTTTCCTTGAGTAGAAAGCCACCTTCAAACGAAAAAAGCACTAGTGACGAAAGCAACCACAACATATTACTAAAAAAAGTGAATTGCTTTTTGTAACAGTGCATAGGAAACATAAAGTTTTAAGTTCACTATAAAAATATAGTTCTTCGGTCGTGTCGCCGCCTTGCCCCCAAAACGCCATCCGCACATCATCTAGATTCTAGAACTTTGACTATTTATATGCACGCGCCCCTTTTTAAAACCGATTTCCTGAGGGCATGCGGCTGCACCGTGAAAATTGCCAGTGATGCCACAGATGTATCTATGTGCAACAGATCCCCGTCCACCAAAACAGCGACCATATGCAACTGCAACAGATTTTCTATTTTCGTTGGCGCTCTCGAAGCGTGACAATTATAAGAGATTATCCAAGACTCAAAGTCGCGACGCGTGGGCGACCACAAACGATGCCGCCTACACCACCCGAAAACCACCCATTCCACCCACTTCCCCCCACTTCCTCCCACTTCTTCCGCACCAAAAATCCTTTGAAAGGAATGTTGTTGGTTCGATAAACCGGATATAAATATAAATATCATTGGGAACGGGTAGAGCCTCAAGTTCATGACTTGTACTAATAACTCTGCCTGGTTTTTGACACGTGCAAATTCGAACTTTTGGTCGTATGTCAAGGCAACTTGCATAAGAGAGTTCCACAACCCAGTGACGTCAGCGGATGCTGCAACATATATATGCGCATATACGTATATATTCCCAGATTTATAGCATCAACAAATGGGGATCGTTTGGCCCGAGAAGAGCGATGCTCAAAAGTGCATTCGCATTTCAATTAAAACAGAAACAGCGAAGAGATGGAAAGAAGATACGAATATGGCGAGCTGAATGTAGGCGAATATCGAATATGGAATGCACTGCAAACGAGTGTCAGTCAGACTATATCATTTCAAGATCACCCAAACATAGCTTAGCATAAATTACACTTGAGGAAATAAAGGCATTTATTACTCCCATAATATAAACTCCTATGATTCAGATGCACATTTCAAACTGCTTGGTCTTGAAATACTTTTTGCCAGTATTGAAGAACATTTTTGAGGCCCTAGAACATTCAGACTTTCAGTGCAATGCCACAAACTGATTTCACCAGCTGTGATGCCCCTGATTTATATTAAGTCCACCGAAAGTGTCTCCAACTCTGCGGCCAGCTGCTTATTTATGTGTAGCGGCTGCAACACCGCATGTTGCTGGGATCGCCAAATGTTGCTGGTGGTGCAGTTTCGGCGTTGCAACTTCAACTGCGGCTACCTTTTTTGGCGCACTTATGCAACAGCGGCAGTGGCAGTAAGTGGATGTTCATGCCCCAAAAGTGGACATAATTGCACATGTGTGTGTGTGGGTGGGGGCAACACCCAGTCGTGGCACCGATTCCGATTCCCATTCCGAGTTCCCATTAGCCCAGGAAATGGGCTCTCTTTGAAGTCGGTTAACTGATTGACTGATGGTCGTGGCGGGTGAGATTTCAATTTGGAACTGGAACTGCTGCCACTGCAGGCACTGGGAAATTGGCAGCCATTCTGGCAGAGAGTGAATAATGCCCAAGTAGTCGAGGGTTCAGCAACATTTGACGTCGCCGGCGGCGGCGGTGGCGGCTTTAAATAAATCAGCCGTAAAGACAGCAGAGACCAGCCGCCAGTAGACAACTCAAATCCCGGCGAGAGCGAGGGAGTCGGTACAGAATCGTGGCCTTTGTTAATAGCACCAGCACCAGCACAAACAACAACACCCACACTCGGCCCAAAACTGGAGTGCAACTATTTATAATGCCGTGCAACATGTTGCTGCGCGAGCTTTGTGCCCGTCGATGTTGCTGCCGCTGTTGCTCAGTTGAGCACGAGAAGCCGGCGCGTGAAGTTCACTCGAAATGCGTTCGAAAGGAGCTTTGTTTACCCATAAGTGAATCGCGATCTAGATAGTAACCGCCTCACAATGAGCAAGAAAATGTGGCAAAAGATCTTCAAGTCCAAGTCGCAGAAGCCGCAGCCCTTGGCCAAAATCAACAAGCGGCATAGTCGCATTGCTTACGAGGAGTACCAGCAATTAAACGATCTGCTGGCCGGTGAAAAGGGGCAGCTCAGTAGTTTCAGCAACGAAAAGGAAAATGAGCATGAAAATGGAAATGGCAATGGCGGTGGAAGTAGCAGCATTAACGTTTTCGAACAGCAGCCGCTGCAAGGTTCTTTCAACTCGTTGCAGTTTAGTGAGGCGCAACAGCAGCAGCAGCAACAGCAACAGCAACAAAAATCGCAGCAGCATCAGCTGTCAACGTTTTCGCGCGTTCGCAACACATTTTCCATGAAACGCAACAGCAGCAGCAGCAGCAAAAAGCAGGGAAATGCCAAGCCAAGTGAGTCGGATGCAGCAGATGCAGCAACAGCAGCAGCAACAGTTGCAACAGCAACAGCGGCAGCAGCAACATCAGCGACATTAGCAACATTAACTAATAATTCGCCAGGCAATCAACTGCAACGCGTCTTGATTGTTGTCAATAAGATCGATGTGGCCACTAACTGCCCGACTAACCATTTGCATGCCAATCCCACAGAAACTGCGCCTCCAAATGCAGCAATTAAATCAAGTAATTTCCACTACAAATTAACAACTAATTTCTGCTTAATGAACCGCTTAGTCTGTGGTGAAAGCTGTGTGTAAAATCACAGCCAAATCGCCTGCTGCCCACATCTGTTCCAATTGTTTAATCTGGCTCCATGGTGACCTCTTGGTTGACTCCTTTCGCTTATCAATGCTCGACTGGAAAATGATGTCATCTTGGGTTTTCTTTAATACAAAGTACTGAGTAGGTAGTTCTTAAGTTTTCACTTAAAACAAGGCTTTTGAACGGAATTCAAAAGAAAGGTTGTGATATTTTTTCGAAGTGCAAGCCAACTTACCCGTTCCGAGGTGCCAAGTCTTCGGTTTTAGTTTCCACGACCATACTTCTTGGGTGTCACAGGGTGAAAAGTTCAGAGACTAGCCAAGAACCTGAAAACTGCCTGGCCTGGGAAATAGTGAAACAGGAAAACTGTTTGTATTACGCTTTTACCATATTGCACACACAAGAATACATTTATGGGCCCACTGACGTCTTAAGTGGCTTATGGAGATTGCCCAACAACCTGCCGCAAAGACAACGAAATATGGAAATGCCCAAGACCAGACTACTACACCGACTAACCAAATAGAAAGATGGGCCAGGGATTGGGCAAGTCGAAATGCCATACTCGACTAGATTTACAGTGGCATTCATCACTCGCCTCAATGGCTTTCAACTTTTGATCTAGTAAACTCTTGACCATTTGAAAGTCCCTGGGCTCCATCCGCCGAGATCTGCTCAAGATCCGATGGGACGTGGAGGCCCTGTTGGTGGTATTTTTAAATATCTCAAGTGGATGCACATAATGCATATATCTCATGTTCGAAGCATCATTAGCATCAGACAGACGGCCAGATAGATAGCACAACTCACCCACTTCTCAGCGCTGTGGATTATGTTGGAATAATATGAATAGTATGAATAATATGCGTAACACACAACTTTGCATTGATTCAAATGGAAATGAGACATAATGCTCTCAAGATGTTGCGGAAATTCTGCTACTCTTGTGTTGTGCGTGTCGCTGATTGATGTAATCACAATCTGACATGGTAATTGGATTTCCTCCATCTCTGTGATTAGTGCCCGCCTCCACGGGTGCTTCCAATTATTATTCACCAATGCCCACTCTCAGTAGGGGGAGTTTTTTGTGGCTCAGTTAAAGAATAGTTCCTCTATCAAAAGTACGGTCGTAGTACAAAGAATATAACCTAAAAAGCCTGCATAAAATGCAGTTGTTTAATGGAAAGCAATGGGAAAATAAGTTAAATATTGATTTCAGACTACAAGGTTCAGTATAGGTTGCCAAGAAGTTTCAAACAAAACCCGGTCTAGTCAAACTTATGTTTTCAGTAGCAGAATTGCATACAAAACTGAGAACAAATTGTGAAAATGGTTATTTGAATTTCTCAGGTATCTAACATGTTTATTTAGAAATTGAGTTAAATTCACTTAGAGCATAAACAAATTATTGAAAATAGTTCAAATACTACTAAATCGTGGGCCGACGGTGGCACCTGCCATCCGCGAGATACTAGATACTCGATCTTTGAGATACAATTCCCGCCCACAGGCTAAAAGCGAAAGACTTTTGGCTGAGACCAGCTGCCCAATTTGGACAAAGCTACATTTCATCAGTCTGCGACCAGAAGATAAATAACAATTTATAGGCTGATCGCCAAAGACGAACCGAAATAATAGCTATAAATTATTTGGGGCTGGAACTGCACCATTGTTTCTGTTTTTTTGGTGGATTTATTGGTGGGACCGACAATTTGTCGCCCAAAAAACAATCGACCATGAATCTGCCAGCGGGTGTTTTTTCACTTGGCTGTCAGCCATTTTCACTGGGAAAGTGACTGGGCTTTTCCCATTGCCGAACTTTCCCTGTAAAAGCCAAGCCCTTCTGATCTAGATATGGGAGCAACTGCCAGCACTATAAAATTAATTATAAAACAGTATTTTGATTAATATTAACATTATAGTAGAGTACACAAATTTAAATTTAAGTAACTTTTGATGTGATAATATTAAATTTCCATCGCGTTAGCTGTTTGAACCTATAATACAAGTAAGAAGTTTTCTTTTCACTATTGCTTTTATTTTCAATATTAAGTAACTTACCAATTTGATTTTCAAGTTTTTAAAATCAACTGCCAGTTGTACTGTTAATTCGTTTAAACTGAGACACACTCCTTTTTTGTAACCCTCAACTCATCTAACAAACATTGCCAAAGTGCTCGTAGCTAACTGAAACCCCGGTCGAAATTCGATTCCCAACTAACATAACCATCTTTTGGACCCATCCACAGCAACAAGCAGCACCACGGATCCCCAGACGGAAGACTCCAGGCGGGCCGGTGGCGACGAGGATGATACGCCTGCCCCGCCGCCACTGACCTCCGGTTCCCCCCTTCCGGTGCCGGAGTACGTGCCCGAGCAGGCCACCCAGCTGACGCCCTGTCCCTGCTGCAGTCGCACCTTCGGCGTGAACGCCCTGCGCAAGCACGTCGTCATCTGCGAGAAGGCCTCCAAGAAGCGCAAGGTGTTCGACTCGTCGCGCCAACGCCGCGATGGAACCGCTCTCTCCACGTACGTGCTGCCCAAGAACTTTGGCCTGCCCAATGCGGAACGCACGGCGGGAATACCATCTCCTCCGACCACCAGTCGCGAGGCCACGTCTGTAAATGCTGCTCCAGAGGTTAGTATGTTTCACTCAAAATGGATAAAATCTAGATAAAAGAATATATATATCCTTAAGTATTAAAGAGACTTTATTATTAGGGAATTTTTTATTACCCATATATTATTTAATATTTATTTATTTTATTTAGTGGTTTAAATGTGTTACTATGTTAACCCAATAATTATCTATGAATATCGTATGGTTTGTGCACACAATATTATCAGTAACCAGAGCAAACCAGCTTCTTAGGCAAATATTCCCTATCTTAATCTGTAGATAAGACTTAATAAAGATTTTTTGCAACCACTTAATATGTTTTCTACCGATTCCAGCCAGTAAACTCACCGCAGCCAGTCCCTCGAAAGTCGCAAACGGAGATGGTGCGCTCCACTGCCCGAGCCTCCATGCGCAAGGCAGCATCCACACTTTCAGCCAACTCGGCACCGGAGGCTCCAGCTGTGGCACCTGCTGCTCCCGCTGTTCCAGCTGGTCCAGCTGCTCCGGCAGCTCCGCTCGTCCGTGAACGATCGCTGGCCAAGCGGATCAAGGCACCTGCCTGCGATCGTTGTCCCCACTGCGAACGCAGCTTTAATCCGAAGGCCTTTGATCGCCACGTGGAGTGGTGTAAGGAGAAGGCCATCCAGGCCACCATGAAGTCCACCAACAGCCAGGAGACCAGCAAGGCCAAGGAGCGCCTGGAGGCCAGGAAGCAGTACAGGCCACCCAATCTGAAGTAAGCCTGGATTCAGTTGACACACTGTGATCTTTCTAATTAACACACGTTTTTTGTTTCCCTTCTCGTTTCAATTTATTTTATTTGCTATTATTCAATTGACCGCGATGTTTGACAGGACCAAGAGATCCCTGGCCAGAGATAAATACTCCGGCAACCACGAGGATCTTCTGGATGCTGGTGAGATCACGGTACCTAAGCCAAACCTGATGTCCCTCTCGATGACGTCGTCCGTGCACAGTGATAAGTGAGTAGAAGGCTTCATAGATCTCTTTTAGATAGGTAGTCCTAACCCCCGATGCTCTTCTGGCGTTACTTAGTCGTCCTTGATTAATCCCGTAAAGCGTAACCGTAATCGTAAACTTTTGATAGCAATTGATCGCCACCGTCGTGTAGTCTCAACACATCGTAGTTAGTCCTTCGATCAGCGATCTTCACTCATCACCAAAATGTTCCTCAGCACGCAAGCTCAAGTCTTCAGATCAAGAGCTTCGGAGAAAGCAGGAGGTCGTGCCAAACCAAACTCCACGGTGACCCACAACCAAGTGAACCTGTACATGGCCAACAATGAGGATCCACCATCTTCGCCGACGCCCAGGGAACGCGCTGAACTGCGTCGCTCCAAGCGCACTCAGCGGGAATCCTGCAGCGAAATTGACGATACCATGGAGCGACTGAGGCGGAACGCCAGTGGAGATGCTCTCCAGTTGGCCAAACTCGATTGCGTGGAGGCGCCAGTTCTCCAGCCGGCTAGACGCCGCAAGAAAGGGCCCAAAACGGATAAAGTAGATGCGGTCGAAAAGCAGATCCCCTGCCTTCCCCAAGTCACCATGACATTCGACGAGCTCAATGGGTTAATCAAGCGCAAAGGTATGGATTGAACTGTTCTGGTTTGGTATTCACCAATCCCCACGTGTGCTGCCCACTGTAAGTGGCATGCAGTTCTCCAATTAAACACTGAAACACTGAAACACTGATGCATTTAAGATCTAAGAACCCGGAACCATTTCATGATCGTTAATTAGTGCGCGCCGCATCGAAGCACTCGAAAGATCAGCGAAGCATTAAGTGAAGGCGTAGTCCAGGTGCAAGTGCCTCCAGTTGGGTTTTAATAAGATTAGGAGTCCAAGAAGTCGGGGGCATCAAAGGAAAAATATGGGCGGGGAAATAGAAGTGGGGAAGATAGAATAAAGGGCTCTTTAGTAACATCAATTTCCTACAGAAAACCACAAAGTAATCCTCCGAATATTTTTGGGGAAAATTCTTTAGTAAAACCTAGTCTAACCCAAGTCACAACCCTCCCATCCTCCATGCTGTTCCAAATCAGGCGGCACGCCCATTTGCAATGTGGAAATGGATGAGCAGGGAATCGGTAGTCTGGTCTCCAAGCATCCCTCCTCCACATCCCTAGTGCGCCAGGCACGTCGTCGGATTCGCACCAAGGAGAACCCCGATCTGGAGTTGCGTGCCCTGCAATCGCCGTGTTCAGTAATCACCAAAGACATACAATATGCTTCGCTGAACTCCAGCCTAGTGCCCATGCAGCGAAAGCTGCCAAAAGAGTACTCCGGATCCGAGGAGGATTCGCCAAGGCCAGAAATCCAGATTAAGCTAGAAGCTGCAGCCATGCGCACAGTATGCCGATCCACGAAGAGATCAGGTCGCTCTTCCCAGGCGATGGGTAACGCGGAGCCAATGCGAGCTTTGCCCATGTCAGATCTGAAGGAAAACTTTGAGACGATCAACCAATCCATGGGGCAAACAGTACTCCCAAGATTACAGCTGGGAAGTGAGCGACAGGACTACGAACCGGAGGACGACGAAGTGGATAACTATACCAGTGATCAAGAGGAAGATCCCGAAGATGTTGACTTTATGGCTAAAGCGGTTAAGCTGTTAGAGAGGGTGCGGTCCAGCTCCAGTCCCGTGCCCAATCCTGACCTAGTGGATACCCACAGTGAATATGATGAGGAGCAGCCCGAGGCGGAGCCGGAATTCAAACTGCCGCCTTTGATGGAACAAAATAGCAACGTCAGTCGCCGTTTGCTCCTGGAGGATGACGAAAATAGTACTATGTATTTCAAGTCGGCACCTAGGGCCAAGCGTCGTTCAAATAGGTTTGTATCCCAAATGAAAGCCAAGCAATCCATCCAATCCTCCCCAGACGACAGCCAGACAGAGCACTAATGGGCGGTTCATCATATCGTACCATACATCGTGTTTTTCTAACCGTTTGCAATCTTTTTCTAACAGCGGACTGGGGAACAAATACGATCCCTTCCTCTCGGCCAAGCGGCAGCTGGAGGAGCTTTGCTCACCCAGCACGCCGCCGCCAGAGGAGGAGGTGACCACCACCAAAGCTACCAGAACATTGACACCCATAGTAACCAGCACACCTACAGCCACACCCAGTATCGCCATGACCACTTCATTGACCACGGCAGCCGGCAAGCCCGCACAGGTTAACCAAAAGACCACTCCGGCCTCCAATTTCCGACGTACTTCATCGCTGAGAGGGCCGCGTCGTACGCCCATGCTAAACAGCCGACCACTGTTTGCCACCAACTATCGGCCCACCATTCAGCGGGGTCTCTCCGATGAGGGTCCCATCTCCACCAACTTTCTAAAGCCCGAGGAGTTCGACGAGATGCCGGTGAGAGCGGCATGCGGCAATGACTTCCACAGCCCAAGAGTCGTGCGCCGGGATACCAGCGCCTCCAACCGAAAGCAGCTGCTTAAATTGCCAGTGGGTGGAGCCGGTGAAGCCAGCAACGCACCTTCCTCTCCTCAGGCCGCACGCACTGTGGCCAAAACCGACTCCCTGGCTGTGTTCCTCAAGTACGAGCACGAGCTGGAGCAGCTGAATGCCAAGGCGGCTGAGCTGGCGGCCGCCAGCCAGTTGACCAGCAAGGAGCAAAAAGACAAGAGCAACACGCTGAGCAAACAGAACTCGGCAAAGAGCTTGGGGCACAGCACTCCCACCCAGTTGCCCCCATTAACTCCAGCAGCGGTGCCAGTTTCGCCTGGTTTGGTTAAAGAGGTCAACTATCCACCGGTGGCCACTCCCCTTCGATTGGAGCCCATCAGCAAGGCGGCGAAGAGCTCACCAGCAGCTCCCCTGACGCCCATCAAGCTGGAAAGCATCTTTGGACCCAGGAGGGAAACGGGTCTGGGGTCGGGATCGGGCTCGGTGGCAGGCGACTACATAGATCCCAAGCTGATAAACGCCTTTGATAATCTGCATGTAAACAGTGGCATATCCTCGGATGCCAGCTCCACGCCCCAGCAGTTGTCCCAAGCCCGGAGCCGGAGTAGCTCCCAGTCCACCATCACCCACGAACGAAGGCAATCCGGCGAGGCCAGGAATCTGCTGAAGCGCAAGATGCGATTGGGACGCAACCAGTTTCTGTACGATGCCTCGCCAGAGGATGCGGATGCTTCATCGGGCTGTTCGGCAGACGATGAGGCCAACCGCTCGTCCATGGAGTACGACGAGCAGTGCTGGCAGCAACAGCAGAAACAGCTACTGGCGAATCCGCTGCCGCTGGTCATGCCCATGGTGCACAACGCCATGCCCACCTTTGATGATTTTGACTTTGAGGAGTTCCTCTCCTCATTCGAGAACGAGAATGACGACGAGCAATTCCCGCTGTTCAAGGACTGTCGCGAGTTCCTCATGAATCGCTCGACGAGCAGACAACGCTCGTTCCAGAAAGCGACTTCGACGCAACAGACGACAGCCACACAGATCACACCACTCAGTCACCACCAGTCCAAGATTAAAGACAATCACGCCCACAGGTCTGATACAAAAATGCCCGAGGACAAACTGCAACGACAGCAGTCGAATGCCTCAAGTGCCAGCAGCCAGGAGGAGAAGAGCCGCCTGGAGTTGGAGAAGCGGCCAGTCGACGAGGATCAAAAGAAGCGAGAGATTTTCATCAGCATTGAGACGGAGGCCAATGCCCAGGGACGCTCACCCATTTCGCCCGATTCACTGCGTCACATGGTGGGCAATGCCCATACGCCCATCGAAGTCCTGCACATTGAAAACGGAAACGAGCCGGAGCACGCAAGGTTTAGCAAGATCAGCGACACGGAGGACGCCGAAGATGAGCCCAGGGATCGGGCCAGCCAATCCACCAATCGGCTGGCCCCATCCTCGAACGGCTCCTCATTGGCGCCCAACGTGCAGCTGAACAATGCCAAGAACATGATCCAGAAGATGCATAGCGATTTCCGGCAAATGGGCGAGGAGGCGAGTGCCTCCATGCGGCGCCAGCTTATCGGTAGCAACGCCGGACGAGGCGAGGAACACCAGCGCTCCAGCAGTGTGCTCCCTGCTTCGAATCCACCACACCAGGTTGAGGCCAACTCGCCAATGACTCCTTCACCGTCGGCGGACTCGGATGAGCTAAGCAGCCTTGATGGCTATCCCATGTCCTCGTCGCAGGGTTCACGTCGCGGAGCCAGCTCCAAGCTGAGCTCGGATTCAGCATACGGCAGGTAAGGTCTTCTGAAAATTATAATAGGCAATATATTGATATGTATTCCATTATAACCACTTGCAGCAGCAACTCACCTTATAGCTTGTCGCGACAATGCTCCTCTCAACTCCAAACCGGAACACCGCGTTCCCAGGCACTGATGCGTCCACATACGGCCAGTGCCAAGCTGTCCAGCTGCATGATCGATGCCTCCACACAGGCACACACCGAATATGGAACCCTGAAGGCTCGCCAGCGTCTCTTTGCACCAGAATGTGGAAACAATAATGGCGATGGAGGCGAATCGTCCAGTAGCGGATCCGAACACTCTTTTGCAGCACATCCGAAACAGCAGCAGAGCATCAACTACAGCTATCAGCAGCCACTGCAGCAAGAGCAGCAGCAGCAGCAGCAAATGCAGCAGATGCAGATGCAGCAAATGAACTGCAACTACAACTACCAGCAGGAGCAGCAGCAGCTTCATCAGCAGCAGCAACAGCAGCAGCAGGCTCAAATCCCAGCACCAACAGCTTACAACACTAACAACAACAATGTACCTATGACACCCACCACATCCGAGCAATCACTGATGAGCAACTCGTCCATGAGCTCAAGTAAGAAGTCCAACTACTGCTACGAATGTGGCTCCAAGTTCATATTCGAGACCGCCAAGTTTTGCATGGATTGCGGCCTAAGGCGGGCTGAACTTTAGATTAACCCCACGTAGCCATTGTGTTCAGTAGCTGACTCACCACTCACAAAACACAAAGTCCTCAAAAACCGAAAAATGAACACTGGGCCGAAATGAAGACGTCCTCCTGGATCGGTTTTGGGATCTTAAATATACCAAATGTAGTTGTTAAACGCAAGCAGTTTTGCAGAGAGCGCTGACACCGCTTACATACAGAATAATACGAATAATATATATTTTAATACGAACCAAATCAAAGCAAAACAAAGGTTTTATGTCGAACAAACTTTAATTAATCGAACTAAACTTGGCATTTCTATCTTAAACATTTTTCTCATCTTCAATTGCTTAAAAAACGAAAAGGCAAGCAAAAAAACGAAACTCAACGTAAAAAAAAAAAACACTTTAACAAAGTTGTTGATTAACAAAGACTGAACAAATTTAAAGGATAGAGCGTTAAAAAATGAAATAACTTTCGCGACAAGAGCAGAACTATTTTTAAACACTTTTTCAATACCTAACGCAGCAACTCCATTGTATTTGTATTTTGTAATCGTTTTACTAATTATATAGACACTGCTTAAATATATATTAATATATATGATAAATCCGGATTCGCATTATCGATTTGGTTGAATATAAAAAAAAATGGAATTTAGACAAAGATTTTGACTTAACATTCCTGAGAACATATTCGTTTGGATTTCCTTGGTCCATTTCTTACACAAAACTTGAATAAAATGTTTTCCTTTCTCCATTTGCAGGCCACCAAATGGAATATCTTGGGTATTCTTCTTCGTAACTTAGTCTATGACTGCAAAAAGCGATTATTGTTTTCGGAAACTTATATTAAAACTTAACAAAAACTTCAGGTTTACAGATGGCATAGCTTAGAATATTTGGTGCTGTCTGAGCATCCAATAAATTAGATTTGGTTTCATTACATCTCTTCTAGAGGTTCATCTTATGGACACGATAATGCCTTAAACTATTACATTGAACTTTTCGGAGTCTGTCATTTTCAACTTAGCCTACAGCTTATTCATAAGTCTTACAAATTCTACAGTTTCATTTTTGACACTAATTTAGAGAGAGATTCAGCGAGCTGTTTCTTCTTGTGTTGCGGTTTGATTTGGTCAATGGCCACACAAATGTGCGGTGGCATTCTGGCATACCAAGGAGTAAGCTCCTCATCCTCCGACTCACAGCCCGATTCCTCATCTGATTCATCTTCCCCAGTGTCAGGCAGGATACACGGTATCTGCTCGGAACCCTTCTTCTTGAAGAGATATGTGCCTTGTTTTTTACACTCCTTGATTATGAACTGGAAGTCCCGATGATGACGAAGGGTGACCGGATTGCCAACCAGGATCAGCAGTGCCTTAGCTCTTGACAAAAGAACGTTCACACGGCGACGATTGCGCATGAATCCCATGTTTGCAAAGGATCGAACCAAACTTGCTATGATTATGGTCTTTTCGCGACCCTGATAGCTCTCCACGCTGCCCACCTCCACATTCGATAGTCCCTGGTTGTGGAGTAGCTTGGTAACAACCTTACCCTGAGCGGTATACGGCGCAACAATGCCGATGTCCTCCTGTCTCACTTTCTTTCCGCTTTTTAGGCCATCTTTTATCAGGCGATTTACATACCAACATGTTACTTCCGCCTCCAGATGATTGTAAGAGCTAGTGGAGTGCTGCTCCCGTTTGGTTACTCCATGAGTAGCCTGAAATATTATCGGGAACTGTGGATTGGGCAGAACGCTCCAGTTAGCGGCTAGATTCACATCCACAGAGCGTGCCTGAGGGATCAGCTCTCCGTTATAGTAGAGCTCATTAAACAGGCCCACAATCTGAGGATGGGATCGATAGTTACGACGTAGACGCGTCTGCAGGGTGCGATCGTAGTTTCCGTTTTCATCAACTTTGTAGCAATCGGATCGTAGGAGCCTTTCCATTAGAGACTGGCTTAATCCCAGAGATGCAGCTCGATTACTCTTTATCACGGCGCAGAGTTGCTTATGATCTCCGGACAGGATCACATGGCAATCCGCCGTCTGCTTTATACCCATTATACCGATCAATGTCTCGGGTTCAGTGGCAGCTCCCGCCTCGTCGATGAAAATGTGGGTGAAAAAGTTGTGCTTGCCGAGGTTATCAGTGACCAAGCGACCCACTGTGCAGAGCGTGGCCACCGTTATGCCGTACTCCAGAATATGTGAAACTCCAAGGTGTTTGTAAGTGCGCTTCGAGCAATTGGAATTCTTCAGCAGCAGCGCCGGCACGGACTGAAGACCCTTGTGATAAATGGAGAGCGAGTACACGCGGATCAACTGGTGATCCTTCTTTGGCAGCCCCTGTCGGGCAAAGTGCTCCTGAAGCCGGGTGTTGCTTTCAATATACTCGCAAAGCTTCAGGGCGATTGTGTCGCAGGCCGAGTTCGAGCCGGCGGTTACAAGGATACAGCTTTGTGGTTTTTGAAGGCGCAGCTGTAGAATGGTCTCCACAATGGTAGTGGTTTTGCCAGTGCCTGTAAAACGTAGTAGTAGTCATATATAGAGAAATAATAATAATATCTGCAAAATAATTTACTTTATGAAAGATGCTGAGGATGTAAGAGAGATAAACTGCACCCTAGCACAATTTTAGCACAATGAAAATACACTTTTTTTAGACATCAAAATCATCATTAATACCTGGTGGTCCGAACAGAATGTATGGTCCCTGAGTACTTGGTCCCGCAACAATGCGTTGTACGGCCTCTAACTGCTCTGCGTTAGAATATATGGTCGAATTTAGAAGGGAGAGTGAGGTCGGAGTAGCTGGCTGTTGTGGTGGGTTCGCTTCCATCCAACTAGGACATCTGCCGCCGTTCTTCTGGGAAGTGGACACCATCTGCGTCAGCCAACTGGGAAACGGAAATAGGTAGCGGCGCACCAAGGGGCTCTCCTGGAGCAACATGAGTGCGCGATACATGTATCGCATTGGAGTTCGTTTGGAGCGAATTATGGCGTAGAAGCGCTGGCCTGCAAAAACCGCTTCGTTTGGGCAATTTCCACGGCTAAAGCGCACGTGAACAGTGGTGCGGCTGACCTGCTCCACACTGGCCACAGGGCGGTGCAACGGATCGGTCGGGCTTAAATTTTCGTGAGGATGCGGAAGCAGGGCCAGCACCAACTGCTTAGGTAGTGGAGATCCCAACCGGCTGGACATGGGCACCAGCACCACTTCGTCCAGATTGGGAGCAACAAAGTCCTCTGCATTCACTCGCGTGCCCTTGAGAGCAATTTTATATCTCAGCTTGGAGACCCGCTGCACAGACACATCAGCTTGGATAAGTTGAGCGTACAGCTCCATGCTGGAAAGATCCTCGATCGTTAGCAGCGTTTGCATCACGGAGCATACATTGTAAAACTCCAAGCGTTTGGTATGCAGAAAGTCTTCGAACATAATATTGTTTGCGATCAAATCGGTGTCTGCGAATTCAGTAGCCAGAGCCTGCAGCATTTCCTTACTTGGCGGATAAATTGGCAAACTGCGCATCAGGGATAAAAGTCTGGAGAGGATTTTCATCAGTTGGGTGATCTAGTAGGTACATACGCAACAAATACTCACTTCTTTTGTTTTTGCAGAGGATCACATTGTTTGGCTTTGTCGTCGTCGATGGCCATGTATTTCAAAAGAAACATGAACGTAGTTTTTTCATTGTTTTCCCAATTACCTCTATCTAGGGACATACTTGATAGCTGCTGATCTAACTGAAATCTCCAGAAGTATAGTCTCCTATTGACTTGCTCTTTACTTAAACACTCACCGATTCCAAATTCTCTACTTTATGCATTGTTGGGTTGCTAAAAGTAAGACACACAGATTAAACCACATAAATTGAAACAAAAACGGGGAAGACTGCGCAGCTTTTCGGAGAAAAACAAATTCGCGGAGATTTCAAGTTCCGTTAGTTTCCTAGAGGCGGAAAAATTGGCGCAAAGCTTGCGCCACTGAATTCATCGATATAATCGTGCGATAGTCACTTTGCTGGGCAGCATTGTTCAAGCGATAGCTGGATTTGTACCATCGCTAATCCGGAGATTTGTTTACAAAATAGAATCGAAGGAAATGGCCGATTCCGATTCGAACGAGGTCCTAATTGAGGAAATAGACAGCAACGATGTGCCGGAGAACGAGCTGGAGCAATTCCAGGAGACGGAGCCGTTGCGTGTGGTGGACATCATCGACTGCGACAATGACGGCGAGCGGCGCTGCTCCTCCGCGGATGACGAGGAGGAGGGTGCGCTGATTAAGCGCTATGTGCAGGGTGTCCAGTGCCTGGAGTTCCCGGACTTTTGCACCAAGCTGGAGGCCAGCGACGAGGATGAGGAGGGCAATGATGGGGAGCCTGGTGAAGCGGCCGGCAGCGTTGAGAAGCCGAGCACTTCGGCGCAGGCCAAACCGCCGCCGGAACAGTCGACGAGTGGTGGTCGTTCTGGGGGAGGTGGCTTTCGGAAAAGCCAACTCAGCACCGCCCTGCAAGGACTGATGGGCGAGGCGAACCTGAGCTTTGTGTACGGCCGCTATGAAACAGCAGAGCGCATCTGCATGGAGATCATCCGACAGAATCCTCTGGCCAGTGAACCGTTCTACACGCTGGCCGAGATCTATGAGAACCGTGATGAGGTCAAGTTCCTAAACTTCTCGACACTGGCGGCCCACTTGAATCCCCAGGACCGGGACATGTGGATACGGGTGTCTGATCTGCTGGTGCAGCAGGGCAACTTGGCGCGTGCCCGTCTCATCTACACAAAAGCCATCAAAATGCTGCCTAAAGTGTATCAGCTCCGGCTGCGAAAGGCGCAGCTGTTGCAAAAAATGGGCGAAACCAATGCCTCCATGTTTACGTACTTAAAAATGCTGCCCTTGATGCCGCCAGATGAGTGGAAAATGTGTCTGAATACGGCCAAAAACGTGGCCCGGTACTTTCATGTGCTGGAGAAGCACTCGCTTGCCCTGGAGGCCATGGAGGGGGCGTACAGTGTTTGTGGGGCGCGATTTAGCCTGGAGGATATCAACATCTACCTGGAACTGTTGATCCTGAACAAACAGTATGCCAAGGTTCTTCGGTGCCTGCGGGAGCGCACCAACTTTGAGCTGGAGAACGACCAAGAAGAGAGTCTGGAGCTCATATACTTCTGCGAGATCCCAGATGACTACGTCCCCGAGCTGCGGGCCAAACTCTGCGTCAGTCTCATCCACATGCGGGCTCACCATCTGCTGGGCTACCTTATCCAGAATGTCCAAGAGCACATCACTCTGACAACGGATCGCGTCGAGCTATACATGGACATTACCGAGGCTCTGATGCAGGAGCACAAGTACGCCGAAGCCATTGCGCTGATGAGTCCCATAACCGATGGCGACACCGTAGAGTGCCCGGCATTTGTCTGGCTGCGTCAGGCCGAGTGTCTTCGCCAGCTAAACCGAACCAACGAGGCCATTCAGAGCTACGAGAAGGTGGTGCAATTGGCGCCCTTCTGCTACGACGCACGGTTCACCCTTTCCGCTTTGCTAAAACAGCAAGGCCGGCACGAGGAGGCTGTTCAAGCATTGGAGCAACCGGGCGAGACTGAGGGCCAGCCGCTAATTGCCCGCCTGTTGTATGAGAGATGTGTGATGCTACAACAGATCGGGCGCATTGAGGAGTTCTTGGATGTGGGATATGCCCTGCTCAGTCGGCACTCGATCAAGCTGTACAACCGCGAGGAGATGATGGCGGCCGCAAATGGAGGCAGTGCTTACAATTCGGAGAGCCTCAAGACCATCATCCAAATGAGGAGCAAGGCGGTTGACAGCTCTGCGGAGCAGGAACTTCAGGTGAGAAATGCACCCAATATTAAATATTTGCCAAACCATTTTCTTGAAGGATCCTGCCAAAAATGCCGCCAGCGAGACCTCCGATCTGACCGTCAAGGATGAATTTGATCTCTTTCGGGAGCTGGTGCGTACGGCTTTTAAGCATGGCATGCACAGCGCCGCTGAGAAGATCTGCTTTGCCATGGTGACCACAAAAAGATTTACCTACTACCATCACGAGATCGAGAGAATTATGGTACTGACCTGCTACTACAACGACGACTGTGCAATAGCCTTCTCCTATCTGAGAGAGCTGATCGCCAAACAGCCCAGCCAAACTACGCTGTGGAACATGCTATCGCTGATGATTCAAAAGGGTGACGAAGTGCGTTATTATCGCTATATGCGCCGCCTGATGCAACGACATCCGGTAGATACAAAACCGATGCGAATCTTCCAGGGCCACTATCACCTCAACTGTGCATCCTTTAAGTATGCTCTGAACATCTACATGCCCATTCTGCGCGAGAATCCCGATCCACTGGTGGCCCTCTGCATAGCCGTTGCCTTTAACCAACTGTCGCTGCAGAAGAAGGTGCTCCGCAAGTCGGCTGCAGTGGCACAAGCCGTGGCCTTTGGCCAGCGCTACAAGGAGTTACGATCTGCCGGCCATGAGTTAACTGATTGTGCCGCCCAGCAGGAGATTTTTTACAACATCGGACGTATCTATCACCAGGCCAACATCCTTCACCTGGCCGTGGAGTACTATGAAAAGGCACTGGCCGTGCCCGTGCATCCGCTAATTGCGGAGCACGAGTCTACCCTTGGTCTGCAGCACGAAGTGGCCTTTAACCTGCACCTCATTTACCGAGCCAATGGTAACAAGTGGAAGGCACGACAATATCTGATGCGATACTGCGTGGTTTAATCAGCGGCGTTAATGAATTGTTACTCCACTAATAGGTTTAAAGAGGTTGTACAAATATTTGTATTCAAAGGCTCGTTAAACAAATATTGAATTTCGTTTGACTAAACAGACTATATTCGTACATGTTAGACTTTCTGTATATATTGAACTAAAATACTTATAAACGCATTCACTCACCTTTGCGATTGCACTATTCTCTGTTTTGTCAAACGTGATCCCATTTAAATATATTCAGGGAACACTTAAAATTGATTTAAAAACTGGACGCGATGTACGTGACTGAAGTGTCTTTTTAGTAATGAAAGCAAGCCTCGGTCGTACGCCATATTTATAAACATAAAGTTAAGAATACCATAAAGGGAAATCCCATTATATGCTTGCCTTATCACAAAGAAATTATATTTCAAGTGCAGCCGATGTACATTGGGACTTCGAGTTCGTCATTACATTGGCTTCTGTATTAGTATAGATTTTATAGCTTAACACTTATTTATTGGCTAGAATGGAACTTAGTCATCTCAAGGTGGTTGCTGATCTTTGTGAAGCGGAAAGAAAGCTTTAAGTGATCGAGGGGAAATCCATGGATGATTTCCTAAACAATTTCACGTTTTAAAACGCGATAAGTCCACAGTTTATGTATGATGATTTTTTATAGAAAATATATATATTTGTTAAATGATTGTCTTTTTGAAAATAATTTTTGTAATTGTGCAGTGTAAAAGTGCCAGCTTAACGCAAGCATCCACTTGATAGCTAGCAATCATATTTGCATAGTCAGCATTCTTACAATTCAAATATATAAAAATAAAAAGCTATATCTACAATGGGATAGTAAAACCATCTTATTCTACAATTGTTACAAGTTACTTTGATAAACTTTATTAAGAAAATGTCTTAATGACTCCAGAGGAGAAACAATTTAAAAATTGTGATGAACGAAGAATCGCCTTAGCACGCCGGCATGGAGCAAGGACGTGACTTAACCAGGCGCTTGGAGCACGGCTGACCGCCATTCTGGGGATCGCTGACCACGTAGCGATGGCTCTCGGAAACTCCGACTCCGCAACTAACGCTGCAAGATGACCAGGCGGACCAGTCCGACAAGACGCAGGCCCTGGGCTGATCCGATCTTGAGGAATAAGGTGACCTAAGCACGTTGCACGTATTCAGGCAGTCGTTCTCCGTGAGGAAGTTGTTCCGGTTGCCACGGCATCCTCCGTAGCTGAAGGAGCCGCAACGCTGGCCCTGAGGATCGTAGGCATACCGCATATAGTTGCCCCGACAGGGACCCGCGTCCGGTGGCTGTACACATATGTCCTTGGCCTGTTCCGCGTTTATGTGGCAGTCCGTGGGATTGACGCACTCCTTCTGCTGGTACAGCTCCATGCGTCGCGTACAGTTCTCCTTATCGGGTCCGGTCTCCAGCAAAAGCACCCGAGTGCGAATGGTACCTCCTCGACCACAGGTCGAGCTGCACGGACTCCAGTCGCTCCACTGGCTGGTGGGGCATTGCGGATCAGGGAGTTCTACCTGCTCGTACGTACAATCCGGCCGCATGCATTTGTTCTTCTCCACTATGGTGATATGGGGGCATCGCTTGCGTCCCAAATGATGGACAAAGGTGCGCGTACGCATAGTGATGCCGATGCCACAGCTGGCCGAGCACTCGGACCACACGCTCCACGGCGAGGTCTTGCATAGACCGGCTCCCTCGCCATTGCTGCCCACCAAGGACTGCGAGTTGGCCAGATTCTCGCCCTCATCATCGTCACGATCCTTGAATGGGGCTGAGCCATCGGCACATTCGGGTATGGCGGCCACGCACATTTCCTTGGACATCAGTTGGCGGTTGCATTTGTTCTGATCCGCCGCCGCGGGATACAGGTATTGCCTGCTGCGCATGCGGATTCCCTTGCCGCAGCTCACGGAACAAGGGCTCCAGGCGGAGTAGTCGCTCACTCGGCATTCGGCTGGAAAACGATTGATAAGATGGGAATGTTGGTGTCAAGGAGACCTAACCTACCTCTGGTGTCCTGCTCCTCTGCATCATCGGACACCTCCAGCTGGAGAGCCTGCAGGAACTCGTCATCGCAGTTCCGGGAGACAATCTTCTCACGTCTTAGGTACAGCTTAGCAAGTGGTGTCATCTCACGGCTCTTGGGATCGTAAAATGGAGCCCTAGGATCCTCGGGATACATTGTGGTGATGCGATACATCCTTTCCGGAGGCTGCGTCTCCGAGTTGGGTGACTACAAAAAAAAAAATTTATTAAATATTTGGGGGATGGAATATCTATTGAATATTACCATATAAGAGATGCCGCTATCAGTGCCCGCATCCCATGGAAACAAATCAAAGTCCATTGACTCCTTCCAGCTGCAATCCTCAGTGCAGAGATCCAGACCACTGATGCCCACCACCCAATCGGGGGAAGGACCAAACATGGACACTAGCGACACCTTCGGGTGCTTACGATCCACCCGGAACTTGGAGGACGTGTTCTGATTGACGTTCGGGTACCACAACCCAGCGGCCTTAATGAGAGTGCGCAACTTGGGACCATTTGCCCGCAGCTCCGTTTCTAGAGCACTCGGCGAACCCCACTCTGCCAGAGAACGGAATCCTGCGGTGGCTATGTGGTTCTCGCCCCAAAAGGAGAAGTTTGACTCGTGCGATGCGCCAATCACGTCAGAGAAGTGGGTTAACCAGATGGCGAACGGATAATCCTTGGGGTGGGTTTCATTTGACCAGATTCCCTCGAAAACAAACTGAATTGGTAAGAAAATGAATTGGAGATCCAAAAAATATACACGGTATTTCCCGACTTACGCTGTATTTGGCTTCATCGCAGGCGCAGCATTCTTTTTGAGCAGCAACTGCATCAGGCTTTCGTTCACAAATCACGGTGGACAGGTTGCCATCGTCAGCGAACCAGGCTCTCGGACCCTCGTAGACCATTGCAGACAAGGACACACAGCCAGAGCCGGACTCCGGGGCCACCCACATAACCTGGACTTCTGTTTTGGGCAGGTCGTCCGCCTCGGAAACAGTGTTCACGCATCGGTCATTGAACTGGGTCAGGGAGTCACTAAACAGCTGGAAGCGACCCACTCGCCGGGGAGTAGCTGCCAGGGGTCGGCGAGCGCCAGTGTGTGCCTCCGCAGCAATGGTAAAGTGGGTGAAATGCTGGACTTTCAAGTGAGTCCGCGATCCAAGTAGAAGTACTGCCAAATATTTCAAATTTCGATACAAAAACTACTTATCGATTATCAGGAATCGATGCCATAATTTCTAGCACTGTAATCGATACATTAAAGTACCTATAGTTATCTCGCTCTTTCAGCCCTCTTTTAAGACGACGCGCGATTGTAATTTGTTAATATTATTTAGTTTTTAGTTCTGTGATTTTGATTATGTCTACGTTTCTGGACATGCTATCGGGGAGCCAGTGCGTCAGTCTGGAAAAGTGCGGCGATGTGGTGGTCTCGACCAACGACTGTATGATTGCACTTTACTGTCACTTCTGCCGGGACCTTTTCACACAACTGCCGGAGTTCTTGAGACACCTCCAGGGCGCCCATTCGGATGTGCTTCACTTCACCAAGGAGCACAATGTGTACAGCGTGGAGGAGCTTATGTCTGGTGAACAGGAGGAAGCCCAGGAGGATGCCCAGTCGGTGGGGCACAACAGCAGCAGCGGTGACTCCAGAGGACTGGCGAAATCAGAGGATTCCAGAGCAACCGAGGCGACCGAGGATAATTCGGACAACAGCCCAGTTAAATGTAAGCAAATGGTGGCACAGCTTTTTTAAAGTATCACTTAGCCCATTACCTATCCCCTACAGCTGAACAAAAAGGCAGTCAGAGTGAAATAAACCTTCTGGCAGAAGTGACAAACATTTTATTGCAAACCAAAGAGAAGGAACATATTAATAATGAACTAAAACCCGAAAATGGCGGATTCAAAGGACCCCGCAAGAAGGCTAATAGCGAGAGCAATTCTCTAAGGATATGCAATCTCAAGAGTCACACTATTGCAAGGACTTCGAGAAAGCGAATGAGCATTATAAAGAACCGCATCCTACGAGTTATTGACAGTGATTTGTCTGCAAAACATGAAATGAAACCTAGTGAGCCCAACTCCAAACTCCTTATAACTGAGCCCATCCAAGAAGCTGGAATATGTTTTGAAACTCCGCCTAAGCCCATACCGAGCTCATCTAATTTAAGTGTGCGAAAGTCTTCATTAACAGAGGCAAACGTCTCACTGGCACACACCAACTATGCCGCAAAGAAAACAACGCCTAAACTGCCTAAGCTACTAAACTGTGCACCAAAGCCCATTTTACCTAGTCAGCAAGCTCAGGTTCATTCCGGTTCAAGTGGAATACATGAAATTTATCATATCTCCAAAGCAGCTAGTCAAGTACCAAAAGAAATGAAATCATTCCCTATAGAAATAACCCAAATAGATGTTTTTCCACCACCTAATATATTGCCTGAAACTTCAACTACTTCCGACAAAGAGGAGGATGTCAATGCCCCAGTGGAGAATAACAACGCCCAAAATCTGCCAAAAGATAAACCTAAAAAGTTTTTCAAAAAGCGTGGCGAATTATGGATGAAAAATGAAGGCAAAATAACAAAGTCAAAAGTAAACCCTATTATTGTAAAACGGGTGCAGACCTCCAATGTCAAATCTAGTCCAGGCAAAACTCAAATACGATCTAGTGACAAAACTAAATGTTTTGCTTCTGAGTTCAACAGCACAAAGAATCGCAAGTTAAAGATGGAAAATTTCATCGCCCTAAAAAAGGAGGACCCCTGCTCTATCAGAAGTATTCGTTTAAACAAAATGGCAACAATTGGCAACTGCGAAATATTAAAAGTCGTTGGAGTAAGCACTTGATACGAATCATTGCACATTTCACAACTCATTTTTTTAATCCTTTTTAGTTGCCGGCAATCACAGATAACCAGATCGAGGATACATTATTGCAAGACGAGTTAGAAACGATGCGAAAAAAGGCAGATCAATTTAGCAAAATCTACAGGAAGTATGATTCTATATGGAATTATAGGAAAATTTTTCCGCCAGGGAAACCGGAACATATTTCTCAGAAAATGTTCGCTTTAACTAGAGAAGTAAACCAGACAATGGGATGCAACCTGCCTAACAGCGCTATAAAAAGCATCATTAATCAGATTTCTGTTTGGCATTACAATATATATACAAAATATATTGTATTGGATACCATTTCGGAAACAGCCCGATATACTTTAAATCTATTCTCGTTTTTACCTGTTAGTTTTGCCTACTTCTGCAAATGTTGCGACGATATTTTCACCTTAAACGAAGACTACATAAGGCATTTGGTGTCTCAACAAGCTCGGTATCAGTGCACAAAATGCATTAAAACATTTAAGTACCAGGGACACTATGATAAGCATATGCGAACCGTTCATCCTTGAGCAACTATGTGCCATTAACGATTCGTTATAATTGAATTTTTCAAACACTACATAAAGTTATGTATTTGTAAAAGAGGATTCCAGAAAATGTTAAAAACCAATTTTTGTAAAAAACATTACAACTTCATTTCGATTAACATTTTCTAATAAATCACCACGTTTTGTAAACTAAATACGTTTCAGTTTCTTCATCATTATAATAAGATTAAGTACGTATTAATACATAAAGCATTATCATAATAGCAGCTGCACTGACACGATGGACCCGACCACCATCTGCTCTGGATTCTCTTATCGTCTCGATGGCTTTTGTTTTTAGTTCTCAAGTGACCCCCCCGATGATTACGAAACCAGCTAGCTACCTTCCCGACTTACAATTATATGTCATGCCGGGCACATATCCGTTGGGTCCATCGGCCACAATTAATTTGTATCCATTGTCGCCGCGTGTGCGTCGACCGTGGTTCAAGTGGGTGGGCGCCCGGGGACATGCGGTGACCGTACTAATTGTCAGCCAAATCACAACGGCGAGGCGGATGAGCAGCGGCAGCGATTGCCCCATCTCCAGTGCTTTATTTCCCGCGTTATCACTTGACTCGATTACCAAGCTCAACTGCAGCAACGACCGTTTCAGGCGAGACTCAAAAACAGACTAATCAAGCCGGAGAGGCGATAGACGTATCTTTAAGTCGAACGGCGACCCGATGTCGGATGCTTCGGGAACTCTGATTACAGTATTACTGGTGCGATGGTCTTGACTTTCATCCATTGGCCTCTTGAATAATTCCTATTTCGTCTCGTGTCTTTTCTATTCGGTATATATTTCGTGGTATAAATGTTGCCGTACAATTTACAAACAATATTACAATTATATATTTTCATATCATCGGTAACAGAGTTCACTATCGTAGTTTGTAGTTTATAAATTTGTAGGTTTGCTTTCCGCTCACGAAATAGTACGATTCGTGAGGTTGCGCTTTAGGAAACTCAACATTGGTCGAGAACATAGCAAATATACTGATAAATCAAACTGGGACTGATCACACAGTTGGCATTCGATCGATAAATAGGGAATACACGTGAGAACTATAAAGCATATAAATCACAATTGCAGATTAAGTTAATACTAAAAGGTCAGAATAGGTGTTTCCCGGTGATCCAAGAGATCTGAAAGAGTATTTTACATTAGATTGGCAAATGTTTTTAATCGTGTCTTCTAAAATCTCACCTTTTGCAATGCTCCACCAGGGCAGTGTCACATAAGTGAGGAATGCATTGAGCGGCGTCGACTGCTGTCTTCTATTCTCCTTCCAGAAATGAAAAGATTGCGTGAAGCCTCGACTAGTCCACAGGGGATTATAAGCGCCATCGTCGAGCTCTAAAAGTACATGAGGCACACAACATCAGTTTATGTCAGTCAGAATTATTAAGATCTAAGTACATGCGTTACAGAATATCAATTGAAGTTGAAATAAAGCCTAGGAAATAACCTTTTATTGCCTTTTTGGGCACATCGCACCAATAGTAGATGTTAGTGCCATCGGGTGTTCTGCGCTTGGGCACCAAATGCAGCATCTTGCTGACGTGAGCCTGTTTGGCTGTTCTCGGAAGAGTAGCACTGGTGACCTGCTCGTTGCCATTGGCCACATCCAGCATGGGTGTTAGTTCCGTGGGCGATATCACGTTTGTGATGTCGCTCTGCTCGTTCTCATTGTTCTCGTCCGGCTGCAGCGGATGATTCTCCGGCTCCACTGGCAAGCCGACACACTTTTCAAAACGTTTTGTCGGGTTCTTGGGAGAATCCACCACCGGCAGCTCTTCTCGTCCGCGCACACTAATCATCAGCTTGCTGTCGCTCTCACTTAGGAGGACCATCTTGGCAGCTCCAACTGCTTCAGATTCACTTCCATTCAGCGAGGTAGCATCATCGGCGATCTCGTACTCCTCCGTTTTGGAAGTGTCGGGCCTTGGATTGTTATTATTAACAGCTTTCTTTTTAGCTGCATCAATCGCTTTGCCCTTGTCCTTTTCCTTCTCCTTGTCGCCGCATTTGTCCTTCTCCTTCTCTTTGCCGGCTTTAAGCCGCTTCGGCGACATCTTGGCCAGAAAGTTGGTCGCTGAACCGTTGACCTTCTGATTTGAAGACTTCTTGTCGTTCTCCTTGTTTTTATCCTTTTCCTTCTCCTTGTCTTTCTCGAGATCCTTGGCTTTGGCCGTGCGCAGTCTTGGAGGTATAATCCTTTTGGTGGCCACCGGGAGACTGGTCCTGCGATCAGCGGCACTCAGGGAGGCACTCCTCGTAATGCTTCCGCCCTGTTGCTTGCGTTTGGTCTCCGATGGTAGCCGGAAACTGCTTCTTTTGCCCACGAGCAACTCGCTCTCCACACTTAGGATGCTGCTCTTGGGCTTGAGACGGGTGGGCCGCTTGTCGGGCATCTTGGCCAGGCAGGCGGGCGACTCGTTGGACGGATCCTCGCAACTGGGGCAGTATACCTCGGACATTTCCGGTGTGTCCGTGTTCTTGGCCGACGCCCAGCGCTTCTTACACTTTTTGCCACCAAAGCAATTGCAGCCCGTGGTTGAGCTTTGACCAGTACCGCTGTTGTCGCCGGCAACTGTGACCTCCACGGCGGCACTCAATGGGGGCGGAGTAACAGCAGGAACAGCGGCTTCCGCTGGAGCAGAGGAAGTACTCTCACTGGGAGATTCTTGGGGTAACTTTTCTTGGTCACCAGTCGCGAGTTTGTGTGTCTCGCAGTTCGGATTTGGGTGCAGTTTTGCCGCAGAGGCCGAGAAAGCAGGACGTTGCTGATCTACAAGTAGATAGATCGGTTTTTGCGTTTTAAAAGCATATACATCGACACACATGTACAACCGAGGATCGGCCCAAGCAACTTAATCGGTAATTGGCAACAGAAAGCAGTGGAAATAATAAGCCAGAATAGGGAAACACAAATAAAAACTAGGGGATCGATCGATACCAGGTGGATGAATGGATGTCTAATGAATATACAGTCACGCCACCAAACAATTTCTAATGGGAATTGGGAATTGGGAATTGGGAAAATGGTCGGGACTGCGGAATGTGGTGAACGATTCCCGTTTAAACCAAAATCCAGTGTCAAACTAAAAGCCAAACGGAATATAATTTTGGTTGTCCTGGTAGTGTATTTTTTGTCCTGCTTTCTCGGCAATGTCTGGTGTTCTCTTTATATATATACTCTGGAGTCGTTTTTGGGGGCACACTTAAAGTATATATATAAATTTGATAGTTGGAAGTTGTAAAAGGAAAATCAATGGAACGACAACACATTACGAGAAGTAAATCAGGAGTATGAACGAAAATGAAAGGAGCAGGCGGAAAAGCAGCATTAACTACGGCAACAACTTTAAGCAGTAATTTGTACAATTCTAAATATCATGCAACTAAAGGATGCTCAAATGAAGAGGAAACAAAGAGGAATAAAGAAGTAAATGTTCAAACTGACCGTCGCGCAAATCTCCAGCCTCGATTTCTGACACCTCGCTAGCCAGCGAGTCCAGTCCCTCGTTCTCCGATCGCGCCTTGGCGCCCACACTGGGACTGGTGCCACTGCCCACCATATCCTGGTTATTCGAGTTCTTCGTACGCCACCCGTAGCGTGAGAAGTTATTGAGATTGGCGCTCGGATCGCTGAGTCGTCGCTGATGTCGATAGGTGCAATAGTCGTCGTTCTCCTCCTCCCACTCGTCCCACATGTCCGTGGCACAGAACCCCGGCTCGCTGGTGGGTGTCTCCACACCGGATCCTTTTGGCTTGGTCACCGCCATCTCGGCGTGGCCCTTTCCCTGAGGTCCCTTCATCCGGACAAACTCACAGCGCGTTTGGACACCAGCTCCACTGCTGAACAGGCCAAAGGACATGCGTTGCGCCACCTTGGAACTCAGACTGGATTGCTATGAAGCGATAGGTACAAATTAGGACAGGGTAATACAGAGTGTATTTCGGAATGCTCATACCCTGGCATCGTACACCTTTTTCAAGGCATCATAGCGAATGGACCCCAAGAAGATCACCCCTTGGACGGCTCCATCTTTGTCGTTGGCCACCAGCTCGACGCACACCATCTCCCCGTCGCGCACCAAGATGTCGCTGAACACCTCGTCGAAATTATCGACCATAAAGCAGATGTGCGGATACGTGATCTCCTCGCCCTCGCCCTTGGTGTCCATCTTCCGACGACTGGGACTTGCGTAGACCCTTTGCGAATGCCTTCTCAGCACTTGCAACTCCTTGGGCGACGTCCTGGTACAAATGGCCAGTGTCAACGTGTAATCGAACTGATGAATGACCATGTTGAGATAAACCGTCTCCTCCCAGTCCACATCGGGATCGCCGATGGGCAGTTTGCGCGAGTCCTTGCGGAATACCTCCACCTCAGTCTGTTTAAAGAGCACAATATGTTCAATGGCTTTTTGTGGTTATTCCTGATGCTTACCTCAAATTTTGGCATGTGGCGAGAGGAGCTCTTTACGTGCTTTTTGCGCACGAAGAAGAGCAAGTCGTCAGAGTCGATGCTGTGCACGGGCTCTGTCTGGAAGAGGAAATGGCGCACAAACAGGTCCGTCCAGTAGGTGGTGCCCTGTAGGACCACGAAACCGCCATCTAAAAGACATGGTTAAAGAGTAATTTGATTATAGATAGTAAACGTTTTGTAAACTTCAGTTATGAAATCAAATAAGATGGAAGTATATATGCATGTGCTTGAGTGTATCATATAATTTGTAATATAGAATTATTATGCCCAAAAGCGTTGCTAAGCTTCTCAAATATAAACAATATAAAAGTACACCAGAAAGATATGGAACGAATTGCTACCCAGATTCTATTTTATTAATCATCAAATTATTTAACGTATTATATACAAATTAAAGAAAAGTAATAGAATAGAAATTCTTTTTTCAATCATAGTTCTAGGAATCTTATGCTTCAACCCAATCCTAAGGATTTTGAGGTCTTGTGGGGAACTGGGGGATGCTGATGTTGATGTTGACCGACAGGTGAACAGCTGTTTGCGGTTTTCCCATACTGACATTTGGGCCGATAAAAGTAAAAGCCGCTTATGTAAAGGAAAACAAAGAGGTTGGCCAAAACTGGGGCGGAAAAGGCAAGCACAAACACAGGCGCACCAGAAGCACACACACAAGCACACACATCCTTAGGGGTTGCCCTGTGTGACAAATCGATAAAGTGCAAATGTAGACAAATTTTCCCTGCTATTTGGAACAAATTGGGGAGCTCTGAAGTTGGGTTTAGGGCTATACCCACCATCCTTGAGCAGCTGGCGCATCTCCTTGGTGCGCTGGAAGTTGATGTCCTCCAGGAGCTGCTGCAGAGGCGTCTGGGAACCCTTCAAGAGGGCGGCGGCGGCACTGGCGAGGGCCATCCTAAAGGGTGATTTCCACGGTTCCGCGCTTCCGGATGACGAATGTCGATGTAGAATGGTGAGTATTACTATTTCACAACGTCCAACACATTACGGCCTTTGCGGGGGTGGCGGCAGCGATGCGGAGACGCGGCTAGTGATGTATATATTGCAGCATTTGTTGTTGCTCCACGGTTGGGAATTTTTCGCTGTCGCAGAATCAAGCGGTGCAGAGGAGCACCTTATCTTCACGGCACATGCAAATCGCAACTGAGCAGCAAACCATCGTTTTTCCCCACTTGAGGGTTGTTTTATCCCTTATTTGCGGTGCATACCCCATCTGTGTTATCAGTCATCAGCTGTTTTCTTAATTTCACAGCTTTCTTGTGTTATTTATTTGGAAATGTCGAAAATTCCACGGTTAACTCTTTTGTCTAGCTGAGCTTTTATTGTTTAATGCAAAAAAAGATAAATAACAATAAATAAACTCAGTAGTGTTGCAAAAGCGGTAAATAAAACGATAACAGCAAGCTTGCCGTTAATCGAACAACAAGCTCAATGTAAGTTATCGAATTTAAATTTAATTAAAACTCAAGTAATACGTCATAGTGCAAATTCTGATTATGCAGATTTTGGAATCCTATAAAGCTAAGTTGTAAATAGTTCCAGTAATAGCTAAAGCAAACTAGTTGCTTGTAACTTTTTGTTCATTACTTTTGACAAACTTTTATTTGACTTGAAGTTAAACTCAAGTAATATAGTATCCTGTTTCCAATTCAAAAACTAGTTTTAAACCAAAAACTCGTAGATCTTATTAATTTACCACATCGTCATCAGATTCTCGAAGATTTTTTATATCATCCTGCAGCTCCTTCAGCTCTCGGAGCATTGATCGCGTCAACTGACCCTCTGGAGTGGCCAGTGGCTCAAATAGAAGCATTCGCAGGGACTCCCGCAGCATGACCTCAACTCGTTCCAATTCCGCCTGGAAAAAATGTAATTAAGGTAATATTAAGAAATAAATCCAGGACATTCCCACCAAAAGGTCGTTGGCACTATGCTCCATCTCTGTATACATTTTTCTGGCCAATTCGGCTTGAGTGTTGGCCAGTTCATAGAGGGCGATAGCCTTTAATCTGGAGATTCCAGGGGTTACGACCTTGAGTACCAATAATATCTCCTGGCACAAACGAATTTTCCGCTCATAGACCTTCTTATTTGGTCGGGTTGCCATGTTCTGAAGGATCTGTCGCAATATAGAAGCGATATTTTGCTTTAGGTCGAGCATTAGGAAATGATTCCGATGCAGAAGGCGACTCAACTTGGCCAAGAGGAGCTCCAGCCTGTAAATATCATCCCTTGCGTGGAATATCTCCTCTTTAGCCCGCTCCAGCATATTCGCTACAAACTCCTGTTTCAGTGTATGCTCCGGATTTAGAAGGCACTGCCAAATTCCCGTATTCGGCTGACGGACTATGTAGCCACCCGTGCAGGAGCAGTGGCTGCACATGAAACTGCTCATGTGTGTTCCCAGCTCGGTGGGATCCTGGCACCGCGGACAGGTGCAGTCAAAGCACTTGCCCTCCTTCAGAATTTGGTGACGCTCCTCGGTGCCTAGGAGCACATTGGTGTAGCAATTGTAAAGGATCTCTCCGGCGGCTATAAACCGATTGGCGTAGACCTTTATACGTCGCTCGTCATCGATTGAGATGACCAGGTTGGGCATGCAGCTGTGCGGAAAGAGTCCCGCCCTACGATACAGTCCTCTCATGGCGCCACCCGACTCCGGAGCCCTTATCTCATAGGCATTTACGTCCAGGATGCCAAGCAAGCCCTGCACTAAGTCCTCATCCGCCGAGCCTCGTAGTTGTTTTAGCACTCCACCAGAATCTAGAGGAGCAAATGCGTGCTCCTGGTAGCTTTTCCAGATATCGGTGCCTCTTCTACTCGCCAGTTGGGAGTCCATTTGAGACATTTCCTCGTACAAGGGCAGGGTTTCCTCGTGCTCTCTTAACAGCAGACATTTCAGAGCTGACTGGATTTCGGTGTGTTCCTTTCTCTGGAGCAGCTCCACCTGGTCGTTGGACAAATTCATTTCAGCAAGACTTCGGCAATCGCGCTCATCATGATCCGAGCAATCTTCACACAAAGCCAAAAGACGGCACTTTCTAAAGGGTTTACATAAGATTCGCAAATGGATGACAAATTTGTATGGAGTCCACCTACCTACAAAAACTCTGGGTTAGCATAAAGCACTTGGAGCAGCGTCTATCACCGATTTGGGGTAGGACTACGATGGGATTCTCCAGCAGCAGAGTCTCGCCAGCCCGAAGATTACAGAGGGCAACCACAAATCTTCAAGGAAAGATAACCCATAGGGGTTAAATATATAAAATGGGTTATAGATGCACCCACCTGCCCAGCGTGTCATTCTGCTTTATTTCGCACTTCCTTGCAAAATCGTCGGTTACTGCGGCCATTCTCTGTTCCCGTTCCCTTTGGCTACCTTTGGCATACTGACAACACAACCAGCGCCATGCTGGCAACTTATTTTTAATTGAACGACAATTCTTTATTTATTTCTTGGTCAATGATTCCCCCACCCAACCAAACGTTGAACCATGTCGCCGGTACACAATGTAAAAGTGGCAACAACTGAAGGGAGCGCATTGTGTTCGCTTCCCTTCCACTAATCAAATTTGTTTTATATTTAAAATCGCCACAGCAGTGGCACAAAGCGGATACATGATACCTAAAGTGGGTATACTATCTGCCGTATTTCTTCAAATCGGACTCAATCCGCTCCAGCTCCATCGAAATCCGGTCCGCAAGATAGCCTTCTGCCGAGTTTTCGGGCTCAAAGCGAAGTAGGTCCATTGCTTCCGTGGCCACCAGACTTGCGGTCTTTAAATGAGCCTGTCAAAAATACGTATTTAATAATTTGAATTTTAAAACTGGGATATACTTGAATTAAATGTTCAACATATTTATTTTACTCACCACATATTCCTTTTTATTCAGATCACTTTCGGCGAATTGCAATTCCACAAGCTCCACCAAGGCCAGCAAATACTCAAACAGACCAATGGCATACAACTTGGAGATGCCTGGGACCACAGCCCGACAGACGGGCAGTAAGTCGGAGCAGAGTTCCACCCGGCGGGCGAGGAGTTTTTTGCAAGGCTGGTCCATGGAGTTCATTAATGCGGCCGCTCGCAGAATACTGGCAATGTTCTGCTTGATATCCAGCAGCATGAAATGATTGGGATGCAGCAGTGGCCCGTACTGGGTCAGCAGGGCTTCATAGACCTGCAGGTCACCCATGGCGTCTACCAAGGCTGATCCGACTTCGGCCTGTAGTTCGTGGACTTCGGCAGCGGTTAGCAGGGCTTTACAATCCGGGCAGCGCCAGTCTCCCAGTTTTCCATTTGAATCAATCTCGCAAACTGAAAATCCGCCACACTCCTTGCACTTCAAGCTGCTCATATGGGTGCCCATCTCAGTTGGATCCAGACAGCGCGTGCAGGTACACTCCAGTCTCCTACTTAGACGCAGTTGGTGTTGTCTCTGACTGGTGCCCATCAGCGGATTGGTGTAGGAGTTGTATATAATGTCGCCGGGCTGCAGGGGAACCGCCGCATATAGCTTCATGTTGAACTGTTCATCCAATGCGACCACCGTGTTCGGAACGCAGTGATGCGGCAAAGTAGCACCCCAAACGAAAACTCCCTTCAAGGTATCACCATCCTTGGCGGTCACCTCGAAGGAATTACTGTCGATACGTATGCAGTGAGCGTGAAGTACATCCGAAGTCAACTGCTGAGTGGGTAGACAATCCACTAGGCCACACTCCATTAGAGGACGCACCACTAGCTCCTCGTGCTCTTGCCACATTCCTTCTCCGTCGCGGTAATCACCCAGATTTATAGGCACACCAATGAGCATTTGGCAATCTGCTTGCGTATTAGGATTCTCCAGCAAGAGGAGGAGCTTTAGAAGGCCACATATGCCAAAATTCTTAACAAGAATATCCTTGCAGAGGGCTTTCCCCGCCCCGCTGGCGAAAAACTCGCACTCGAATTCATCATGCTGGCTGCAGTCCATGCAAAGGGGAAATACCTGACACCTTCGGCATATCACATAGGATTCCTGAAGGCACTGGGCGCACTTTAGCTGATGGCATTCCCAGTGCGGGGCTACGAGCAAGGGTCGCTCCTCCAGTATAGTATCTCCCGGTTCGATGCTTATACTAGCCACCAGATGCCTGCACAGGAATATAAGTTAATTATTGCTTTAGAGAGCTGTTTGAACATACCTGCCCAGCTTCTCATCGTGAGCCTGCTGAATATTTTCGCCAAATTCTTGCATCGATTACGTCTGTTGCGTGGCGAGCAAAGTGATTTAGTGATTTTGCCTACGGGGTCGTGGCTTGTTGCTCGTCTACCCACCTAAAACGCACTGAGCAATTATAAATATACTCTGCAGTGCTGCTGGCTGAGGAATATCCCTCTTTTTCAGGAGCCCTGTCGTATTGCTAAGTAGTTTTGCTAATTGCGTGCGTAGCTCGAACGAGATGATGATTTATTTATAGAATCACTCGTTTGGAGGTGGTGATGCCGCACTAAGGTGTTTACTTTTTACTTTATTTTCCCTTTACGGAAAAATATGTATATGAACAGTTTCGTTATTCTTCTCAATAACTATGTTGTTTATTGTTCTTTATAAATGTATCAAACATTGCGTGTTTATCTGATATTTTTTAAGTCGATAATATGCATATATATATGTATTTAATTAGTTTTACGAGGGGACAATGTTAGACTTAATTTAAAGTGTTATCGGCTCTTGTGGAATACATAATATTTTAAGAAAACAAATGAAGCTACATTAACAGTAGTAAAAGGCATGCTCTAAGAAAGGCTACTCGTAAAACATAGACGCAGCCAATTCAATTGGTCAAATGCGTGCGGGAAAAACAAGAACAAATATGTATTTTATACAAAAAAAATTAAACAAGTTTCCTATTCCTCATCCTCAGTGCTAGTAATCCTCATGGCTTCCGCTGTCTGTACCTGGCCGCTGGCGCTAGGTGAGGCCGCGGGAATCGGCGTAGGCGTTGGCGTCAGCGAACTGTTGGAAATGGCGTCAATATCATCGTCAAACTCTACATCCTCAGCATGCATCAGCTTCTTAAGATCAAACGGAGTTTCCTGCGAAATGACACAGTGTCAACATTGCTGAGATATTTTAGTTAGCAATTTTGAGTCATTACCTTTACTTCATCAACTCGCTGTCGATCATGCAGCGCACTTAAAAGCTCGCGAAGGTGTTGATTTTCTTTACGCAATCGCTCCCTTTCCATATCGCGTTCGTTAATTTTTGGCTGTTATTAGATAAAGAAAAGTTACAGAGTTGACCTCGGACTAATCAAAATTAAAACTCACCAAAAGCATGGAAATCTGCTCATTCAGTACTGTTACAATGCTGCTGAGTGCATGGCAGGGCACACTCGGCTCCAGCACACTGGCGTGCTGAATGCGATTCGGCCCGCAGGTGCTGCTCGATCCTCCAGTTAACTTATCCGACTCCCTTGGCGCTTCAGTTGGTGATGTTTGTGTGGAGCTATCGACCCTCGATACCTCGTCTTGTTCGATCTGAAGTGGAACATTAATTAAAAGAGAACTTATCGCAAATTGTAAATAAAATTTTATATTTACGGTTTCCTCGTTATTCTCCTTCTTCTCAGCTACAGATTTGTTGGCATTTTCAGCTGTTTTTATCTCGCGGCTCTGGGTTGGTAACTCATTCACCGAGGCTGTTGTCGCAGCTTCATTCTTAGAGGTCGTTGGGACTGCCATTTCCTTTGTGATATCCGCCTGCACACTTTGCATCTCTTCACTACATGATTCACTAAGCTTATCTGACGGTACAGTTTTCTCTTCATCATCTTCAGCCTTGGTCTCCGTCGTATCGCCCTCGAGTTGTTCCTGTTCCAGTAATTTTTCAGGAACATTATCATTGGTTTGACGTTCCAAGGAATCTAGGACAACAGATTGTGAAGTATTCGGTTCAGTTTTGAACGGAGCCAGTGGCGTTGTGGGCCGTTCATGTGGCTTGGACGGAATCGCCGGCAAGCGCAGTTCGTCTATCTCACAGTATCCGTCATCGTCTTCGTGTATGGCAACTTCGTCAAGATCAAGGGTTTGTAGTTTGGGCATCAGCCGTGATGGCGGTATCTGGGCCTGAGCCTGGGCATGCTGCCTATTGGGGGGCGGCAGCGGTGGTGGTGATGAGGAAAACGATGCGGATGGTGCCACCTTTTTACGAAGCTTTTCCTTCTCGTGACAGTGGCCACAAACCACCGTGGACACCGCTGAGACCTCTTGCTCTGGTGTCACGTGCATGTACTCGTTCAGCATCTTGGTCAGGGTTTGAATCTGATCGTAAGCAGCTAAAGCAATATCTGCACTGTCTTTCGGCGCCTCTGGCATCATGGCAATGTCCACAATCTGGTCGTAGTGTTCCACAGGCAAACGGAAGATATCACAAATGATTTTCTGCTTTTCCAGCAAATCATTCCGAATAGAGGCGTCCAAGCGGCGTAGCTTCTCTCCTGGAGTCAACACAGGTTCTGCCGTGTGGGCTGGACTAATGCTGACCTGAATGGCCGTGGGGTCCACCAAGGGGCTTTGCATCAACAGGGTGCGCGTGTTGTTTGAGTTGTTCGAGCAAACAATGCTGGCACTGTCGCGTTTGGAGTTACCTCCAACCATACCGTAGGTGGAGTTTCTCTCCTCCCCGGTAGAGCCTGGTCTAACCGATTCTCTAGTCGACTGAGAGTGGCGTAAAGTAACATCGTTTGCTTCAGTCCCATTCGCAGAATACTTCTGAATGGGCTCCCCAGTGCTCCTTATGGAGATAGAGCGATTAACTTCATTTTGGCTGGAACGCGGCTTTGGTGTGTTAACATAATCCGCATCAGATTCACTTGCTGTCACATCCCGTTGAGGGTTTCGCAACTGAATTCCAGTAATAGAGCTAACATTACTATTATTGGTCGCTGGAGCCGGTGTAACTGTGGCTATAGGCAACATTGGTGCCAAGGGAGTGGTAGTCAATGTGGCTGTCGCAGCCAATGGCTGTACTGTATCGGTGCTCAACTCCAACGACTCTTTGGTGTTGGAATGCGGAATAGCGGCGAGAGCTGGATCACTAATACTCGTGTCATGGTTGCTTGAGGTGTTCTTAGAACGATTCTTAGACTGGCGAGCAGCCACATCAGAGAAGTGCTTAAACCATCTGCGAAAAACATTTAAAATTTAGAAATCACTGACTTAAGGAATGCAGAAATTACTCACGTCTTGCACTCCGAGCTACTAGGCGCGCGTAGCTCCAACATTTGTGATGTCTTCATCTTGATGAGAAAAAAAGAATTTTTGTCAGCCGCCTCCTGCCGGATCAAAGTTTCCGCATCGATGCTCATTATGGGACTAACTGGCTTATTGATGGTCGATAGCGGGGTTTGCAAATTCTTTAGATAATATTTATCATCCTAAAAATATAATTATAATCTTTTAATTAACCACTTCATTGAGATGTTACTATGTCGTTTAACTTGCCTGCTTGGTCAGCAAAACAATCATGTTTTCAAACAGAAGTCCATGTAGCTGCACGCTAGGATACTTCTTAATCGTCAGATTGCCGTCATGGATGAGGTGATGTTGTGTCAGGTCCAATTTCTTAAACTCTTCCTTATCATAGGAGGATCTGTCTAACTTACGCTGAATGTTTTGCAGCCTGTTTAAGGATAAGTTTATTTAATATAAATAATTGCACCGTTCTTATAAGTACATACTTGTGAGCATCCTCCGCTGTCTTTACTGCGTGGTTGACCTCGACCAGAATTCTTTTTGAGGATTCCACTGCCCGTTGTATGGATTCCGCTTCGGTGGTGTTTTCTGGCAGCAAGCGCACGGTAACCTTGTACAGGTTCTCAAACAGTAGCGGATACTTGGTGAGGCGTTGCAACACAGTGGGCAACAAGTCCTTTAGTTCGAGGCGGCGACATGCCTTGTGTGACTCCGACTTTTTTAATAACTTTTGCAGCACCTCGTCCTTGTTGCGCTTCTCCTTGAGGGCCTCCAAGGCGATTTGCTGGCGGGCACAGAACTGAGCAGCAAACTCGCAGAGAACAACTCCAGACTGACCATCAAACATTTCGGCGAGCAGATCCCCTATGGTGTTCACCACGTGGTTGTGCTCGATGCGTCGTTGCTTAAGACTCTGCTCGAAGGCGCCATGAATGTCACGGAGCGACAGCAATGCGGGCGGGAACAACAATAGCAAATGATCCTGGGAAAGCAGTCCACTCTCATAGAGTGGCAGGAAGAATAGTCGATCCAGCAGCTTCAGGGTGCGCACATGGTTGCGTTCAGTTTGATAGATTTCTTGAAATAAATAAAAGGAAACCAATACAGTATAGTTTGTTATGGAAATGTTAGGATGAACTTACCATTGATAATCTCCTGACGCTTTTTCTCAGCGTCCGTTAAAGCTGCCAACACCTCTGCGGCCACCATGGAACTCCAGTCGGCCTCGTTCACATCGTCCTCATCCTCGCTCTCCAATGTGAAACGAGATACAGGCAACGGGTGACCAGCATTCCAGAAACTAGAGTTGCTCGCTGCACTGCTCCCACCGGCTCCTGCCAAACCTGCCTGAAAGGAATCCTGCTGACAGTACTGCTGGGCGTGCTGTTGGATGAGCAGATGTGGATGCTGGTTCTGGTTCAATCCCATTGGCGGCACCTGGACGCCACCCGTTGCTCCGGTTGCAGCAAAGTGCTCCATCGACGTGCTGGGACTCTCGCTGCCGCCAGCTGAAGAGAGACTAGAATTTGAACTGGCCACATAGTTGGCATTCGAAAGACCCAAGTCCAGTTGCTCATCACTGTGTTGAAAAATAAGAAAAGTAAACAATATTGAATGTGTTTGTTAAGGTATCGTAAAAACAAATGTGTAGATCAACGAATGAAAAAGATATACCACAAGTCTAGTGAAAAAGCTATTATGTAAACTTCATAATAAATATAAATAAATTTTAAAAATGCTTTAAGACTTGTCAATAAGTAAGCAACTGTATATTTCGATTATTTCGAATGAGTTTTATTTCAATCCATTTGTATGTGTGCACACATTTCCCCAGAATTATAAGTGTAACATCCGAAAGCTCTATTTTTAGATATACACCAAAGAATAATTCCATTTACATGAGTGACTTTATCACGAGTATTCTGTGATCTACCAATACAATTGGGGCTCGCAAATCAAAATTCAATAAAAAATATTGATTTACTTGAAGCTATTAAAGTTTAGCGTCGTCTTGAAACTTTTACTGCGATTAAACCGAATGTTTCTTTCCATTGCCACTATTTTGATTTTCAATTGCGTTCCGTGTCGGACTGATGAGTCAATTCCAACGCGAGAAATGCCACTGAAAGGGCAGCAGTTCTGGCAGGTGTTGGTAGAAAAATATGTCGGGACCAGTTGCTCAAACAGTTTGTCAACAGGAAGCCAAGGAACGAGGATAGCTGGAAGCCAGGACGCATACTGGCATTGGCTAACATGGTCGGCAGCGGACTGGCGTAACCTACATTGCGGTGCAAAACGCGGGGCGGACAATATAATCGATGTCAATGCCGGCGTCTAATCAACTATCCTATCCACAGTGGCTGCTAAACATATACGTATGCGGTAATAGTCATCGTAAACATTAGAGGTATGTGGTAATGTTTAGTCGAAGGCTGGATACCCTGGTCGACATCCCAGCGGGGGCGATTCCATGGAAATGTATTAAGGCAATGTCTGCTAATCATATCCTTGTCAACTTGAATATAGTTTAATTAAAAACTCAAACTAAAGCGAATCTTTTAGAATAAACGTGTAGTGGAAAGTCTGTGGAAATTTTGCGCCACAGAGACGCGACAACGGAAAGCAGACGGCATATATTGATTGCAGTGCGTCGCAATTCACATTAATTAGTAAAATTAATATCCGGTTACTTGGCGGCCACAGAAAGGCGTAGGAAAATGCTTTAGTTGAGAGGATCTAGGGAGTGGCTCAGCCAATGACAATGGAATGAAAGAATTTATTTGGTAAGCTGAGACGGCGAAGGAGGACAAGAAATAAAGACAGTAGGTCACAACTTCCCCTTCTCATCCTAGATGGCAGCGAAATCGATTGCTTTAACTTACTTGGGACGCGACGACAAGCTTGGATCAGAGGTCTTGCGGCGACTGTTGCGGTTCCTCTTGTTGGACAAGCGCTCCTTGTAGGATTCCGACCGATTCACGGAGACTGGTGCACTTTTGTGCTTCGGATGCTGACTGTAACTGCGGGCGAGTAATAAGGTATCTTAATAAACGGAAAATAGTACAAATTTTAACATTCTTACCGCTCTCTACGCGCTTCCTTATCCACGGTATCCAGGGCGTTCAGCTCGGCAAACGCACTCAGACCGGCCGACACGGATCCACTGGTTGACGGAGTCGTTGACGCCACACTCGTGGATAAATCCACGTTGCATCCGGCTCCACCACCGGGATTAATACTGTCGTTGGCACAGCTGCCGTGAAAAGAACTTTGCAGGTCGGTAGTGTTCAGCGCCGAAGTGTTGCAGGAGGTATTCCCATTCGACCTTATCGATATGTTTGCATCCGGCCGCCGATCAGAGGGTTGTCGCACAATCGATGTCTGTCCACGATCTGAATAGAACAAATATTAGAATTGTATAAGGAAATGCATTGTTTACTTTTGGAAATAAGTGTCGCACCTGGAGTCAACTCAATATCCAATTCCTCATCTTGTCTACTGCGCTTTTCATCTAGAAATGAATATATAATCCCGCTAATTAATTCCGTTTCAGTGTAAGATTCTCCTACTTACTTCCCATGACGTCGCTGGTGCGCGGTCGTATTTTGCCCATTAATTTACTGATCTTGTCGTTGTGGGCAAGACGTTTTGCCTGGGGCAAGGGACCGGGACAACTCTCGTCCACTACTTTCGAGCACTGACGGTGTATGTTCAATTTACAGTCTGCAACACGGAAGTCAAAAATATACTCATTCCAAAAGCAAATTTAAGAGAGACGCTCACCTGTACAATGATAACCTTGCGGGCTCACGCCCCAGATAATCGTCTGACAATGATTGCAGTGCGTCACTTCATAGTATTGACGCAATACCAATGGATGACCACGAACATTCATCTGCAGGGTGATCGATTTTTATTTTAAAAAGAATGTAAAATAAATATATCATTCCAAATCTCTCACCTTGCGATTTTTGCCCATTATACGCGACTTGAAACTCTTGTCTCTGCTCACAAAATGGTGGACCCGCTCGACGATGCTACTTGGAGGCGGACGAGTGTTGAAAATTCGGTAGATGACGGTGGAAAGAGCCGAACACAACGCTACCTTGCGTACTTCCTCCGGCGGTGAACCGTTCTCATCCTCACTGGAAGGATTAATATTCAAATACAAGAGAGGGTAAATAAATTTGTGTACTCACATCAGCGCGTGCAGATTGGGCATTAAATATTTGTCGATGATTTGCTCCTTTTGCTTATCGGTCTTCGCCTCGGCCAGCTTGTCGTCCGTGGGTCCGTACATGGTTCCCAGGCCAGCGGTGCGCTTTTGCTGAAACTCACGCAGTTGCTCACTGATCAGATCCTTGGCCCGTTTGCGACTGCGTAAAAAAACTGTCCGTAGGATTTCCACTTTGTCATACTCCAACTGCAGGACATTATCCACCTCGCGTGCTAGGGATTCATCTTGGCGATACCATGACAATGGAGCCCGCGGCACGAGGAATGTGGAGTGGATTTCGTAGGCCCACTTGCGCATGTCCTTGGAGGTGCCCTCCTTGTACAACTCAGTAATCAGGTAAAAAAGAAGTGGCGCGGGATCCGAGTTTGAGATCACGTAATTTAGGAAGATGGCTAGGAAAGTGGCGTTCTCGGCCATCAACAAACGTGTTAGATTGTTGAACGGCCCGTTCTCGTCAATGTAGGGCTCATCCAAGTCCGAGTTTTCGTCCTCCATCGAGATGATCTCCTTCTGCGTATCGTTCGACTGGGCCGCATGCATGTGGCCGGAATGTAAGGATATCGGGATCGGAGAAGAGGCTCCCGCCATCGGCGTAAACTGATGCGACTCGATAAAGACTCCTGGTCCGGCTGCTGCTGCTCCGCGACTGTTCTCGTTGGGATCTTCAAGCACGGTCATATGAGAGGTGGACAGATATGGTGGTGGCGGTGTTCCGGGCGGGGAGGATTCGCCATCCTTTTCAACAATCTCCCACGAGCCCGAAGTAGTTTTCGTTAACCGATCTGTTAATGATTTCATGTTTAGATTTACATTACATTACAAAAAGGTAAAATCAAATGCATCTTACCCGGATGACGAGGATGCATATTGTCCGGTGAAGAACCAACGCGTCGATGTTTGTTTTTTCCCAAATTCGGTGTCTGTCCCAGAGCCTGTGAAGGTAAAAGCGTTTAGAAATTAAACTTACAGGCCGAACAATATTTGGCCCAAGTAATACACGAAATAAAAAGTAATTCAACCTGTAAATAGCTTTTCCAAATCTACATCTTCGATGCAAATAATATACCCAAAATAAGAATTTCCTGCATGTTATTTATTGTTTAGTGAGTAATCAAAAGTTTTTTCGGTTGCTGTTAGTTGAGCTAGCGGTAAGCTAATTAAAATTAATATTATTTACAATGGCAACTTATGATGGCGTCAATCAATTAATTAGAAGCATGAAACAGAGAAATGTTAGAGAATGGAAAGGGTGTAAGAAATAAAGAATTAGAAGGTTAGAGTTTCGGCAGTGCTTTTTTTGGCAGCGAGATAGAGAGATCGAGTGATTCGTTGACTACTTACGCCTGTGGCCTGGCCACCGCTCATTTGATGCTGCTGCTGCTGTTGATATTGCTGCAGCTGCTGGACAATGTTGGGGCGTTGGGACAAAGGAAAGGCAATGTTCAGGTTATCGTTCTGCACCGCTGTTGTTGTGGAAACCAGAGGATAGTTGAAGGCAGTGCCCACGGAATTGGGCTGAGCGAGGTTCTGACAGCTGCCGCGGCTCATGTCCTCCGTCATCATGCCAGGCAAACGAGGCGGTAGTGGTGGTGGACCCCCATCTACCTCGATGGATCCTCCGGCTGCACCAACTGCACACGCCGATTCCATTTGCAGAAACATTTGGGTGGACATCTTGGGATCCGATAAGGCCTTGGTTTTGATCTTGGAACGCTTGGACTTGGCATTGCTCGGGCTGTTGTCGGTGCTGCTGGGCAGTGGCTGCTGTTGGGATCTATTTAACTGGGGACTTGTGGCGCGATCCAGATCGGAAACTGGAGCCACCAGGTGTGAACCGCCCGGCGATGCATTCCCGTTCTTCAAGTCCAAATTCAACTGCCTGGGCGGATTCCTCTGCGGCAGTGGTGGCGGCACATCCTCCTCAATTAAACTCCTCGAAATCAGGAACTTGTTCTTGCCTTTCGAAGACGGTCCAGTTTCCTTAAAGCGATGTTGCTGCTGATGCGGGTGGAAAAACTGCTGCGAGGTCGGAGTGCTGACGTGCTGATGCATCGATTGAGACATTGACTCCGCCTGGTGGCTCATACGTTGCTGCTGCAGGAAATCCGTCGTAAGGCCAAAGGGAGATGAAGTCGTTAGGTCCTTTTCGGTCTTGTTCTTTCGCGTGCCCAGCGACAAGGACGAAAGGGAACGCGGCAGGAGGGACAGGAATGCGGGTGAGGTGCTAGCTGGCTGTTGCTGTGGCGGATAATTGTTGTTGTGGAGATTGTGGTGGTGGTGAAGATGATGGAATTGCTGATTGCTGTGAGTGGCGGACGCGGACAAGTGTTGGATTTGGTTGGGCGTTAGTAATGCTGTGTTCTTATTGCCAGCGGCCGCCTGAAGTTTAACAGTCGGTGCATCCTGTGTTAGGGTTTCATCATGGGAGTGCGTTAGAATGCCGCGAAATGGAAGAGAAAGATAGAGATCATGTAGCATCATTCGGTTTCAACTGAATCCCTTTGGAACTCTTGTTTCGTTTAGCGCTCAACTCAACTCAAAACGGTTACAAACAACGAAATAGCATTGTTAGGTTGTATTATTAGCTGGGTTAACAGAGCTGCTTGGCATCTGCTTGCGGCATTAATATCATGTTTTGGGGAGGGACAGGATTCCTGGGCTTATGGAGATTTTGCTGACCTATCTTGCCTAAAGAATAAATAGATATACCCTACAAAAATATTCCCTCACTCACCTCGGCTCCCACTTGATGCAGTTGCTCCCGCAGCTTACGAATATTCGCCTCTGACAACTTGTAGCTCGGATTATTTTGATCGCTTTTCAAACGTTCCAGATTTAGTTTCTCCTGCTCCAGCATTTTCTGCAACGTCTGAATCTTGTAAGTCTCCATCTCCCTTCGTTTAATACTCTGCAAATCAAAACCAATGACATTAGAATGCTCTAAGACACTCATTTCAAATACTTACGTCCACCGGCTGTGGTCCAGTTATAGAAGCGGTACGATCTCGTCCAGAAAGAATCGGGGTCGAGGGCGTTACCACTGACACCGATGAGGGACGCGTTAGCTTCTGACTTCGCTTCACCGCCAGCTCAACAGTTGTCGAGGCTTAAAAGTTTGAAGAAATGATAAGAAGCTGTGATTAGTTTGTCAGAAATTAATATTTATTTGGACTTTTCTACTAATTTTCTAAAACTTTTCCTTTTCAAATTCAAAATGGTCATACGCAGGCTCATAAAGCTTGTGCTATTTTCTACTACCATTTACTTGGCCAAAGAACTAGGAGTTTGGGACGATCCAATTGAGCCCACAACCAGTAAACTCGGTATAGAAGCAGAAGAACCTTTGCAGACAAAGAATTCAAACGACAAGCCAGAAGAGAGCAAAGATATTGGGGCCACTATATCCAAAGAACTCCAAAAGAAAAAACAAGATTTGGAGAAAAAGTTTTGCCCCAAAGACTCCACATGCTATTCCCCATCAAAGCCACTAGGCGAAACCATTAACTAGGCGTTTTCTAAAACATGGGTAGCCTTAAAAGGTATTCCGTCCTACTGGGGCGCCACCTTCGAAAGGATTGGCGCTAGGATTTGTCAGTTTTTCAAGGGAGATAAATAAATGAACTTTACATTTAAATTAGAATCTATAAATGAGGAAGACAAATCACTGAAATTACTTTATTTATGGTTTAGAACTTCCCTAAAACCTAGTAAACATAACCTTTTACTTTGAAACAATATACAAAATTCGGTAGAAATTTCAAATCAAAAATGAATTAAAAATTTGACTCCCCATTTTCATCCATTTTAACCAAGGTGAAATAATTTATTTTCAAAATTAAATTCTCTATTGGCTTTTATATACGGCAAAAGCATGTCTGTGAGCCAAATAAAACTGGAGGAGCAGATGGTCATTGCAGCCTCCAAGAATCTATCAATGGGTCCTCAACTATTTGGAGAAAGCGAGTTCGGATTCGTGGCTGCAAACAACTGCAGTGTGGCCCTCCAGCGGGGATTCTACTTCTCACTTCGCATGCCCGACTGGGCAAAGGACTTTAAGCACCAGACGCAGAAGATCCTATCCCATGGGTTTGAAGGCTCAAGAAAAAGCCACAAAAGCAGCAACGATACGAACATATCGAAATTCCAGGGAGATCATCGTTCTGAGCGTTATGGCGAAATCTTTTCGGAGAGCAGTGCGCAATTCTTTGAAAACATTCCCCGAAGAATGCAAGTTTCCAACCTAACAAAATCGAAGCGATCACCCAAGATCAAGGACGACTTGACATGTGGCAAAAAGGTGCCATCCTAAACACCCTGGCATTGGCTGTCGAAAATTCGAGGTCACACTAGAAACATCACAGGGAGTTCGGGATTCCGACGCTAGGTAAAATGGTTGTGGGCCTGATTTTGCGAGCGGGCGTCGTCTATGCTGTGGTAATGGTCACCAAAAACTACGGCGTGTGGGAATCGCCAGACAAGACGCAGGATGTGTACGATGAAACCGTGGAGCGCATCGAACCCTACGCCGATCGGGCGAGACGTCAACTGAACATCTGCCCGCCTAGGCCGCCACCGCAAGGAGAATGGTCCTTCTTTGGCATTCATTACTACAATCAGTTAGTTAAATCGGTTTTCGACGTACTCAGCGTTTTTCCCGCGGGACTGGCTGCGTTTTTGGAAAAAGTACCAAGCTTTGTCAATGCTTTTAACGAAACCATTCAAAAGTACATTAAGGAGAGCCAGTCAAAGAAGAAGGAAATAAAGATATCCAAGGGACAGCTGGATGAAACTCCTCTGGTCAGACCACCAGGACTAGTGCCACCGCATTGCAAGGACAAGAACTGCCCAAAGGCACCTCTGATTCCACCAGAATGCGAACGGAACAGGGACAGCTTTATCTACGAGCCGCGATTGCCCAAGAAGCCACCGTGCGAATGTTCCAAGTGCAAGCAACGTCAGGCGGAAAATTGGATGGACAACAAACGCAAGTGCCCCAGACTACCCAGCAATGGGAACCACCAGTCAGAATCCCGCTCGGAGCCCATCAAATCCTGCAAAGAGTGCCGAAAAACACCTCGAGACACCGCCACCTAGAAATCCTTAAATCCATTGACCAAATTTTTTGTACCGTAACCTAGACAATATAAATTTGGTTACTTTCTTGTAAGCACAGCGTTTTCATACCTTTTATGAGGCCCACTACAGTCGGATGCTTCTCTAGTCGCACTTCATGGCCGTTCACCTAAAATTGCAGTCAAAAACGTAAGAAAAATTGGTGCATTGGGAGAATTAATTCTACTCACCCTTAGTATCATATCGCCAGCAACCAGGCCTGCAATCTCCGCTGCTCCTCCGGGCTTAACGCTCTCCACAAAGACAGGATTATCTCCGGAAACCTGTAAATAATTTAAAGAAATGTTAAAAAATATGTAATTTTTACATTCGTTAGCTGCTTTTTTCATTCAATTGTTAATTTACAAGTTTATTAACTAGAGAACAACGTGAAATGTTAAATCAATTATTATAATGGCATTTTAAAGTCAATAGTAACAGGCGTTTCTTGCCCAAGCTAAAGGTTAAAGCCTACTAATAAGCTATGTGACACTTTTTATTGCCAGTAAATTCTTACTCGTTTTTTAATGCTTTACGTTAAGTTTTAAATATCCACAAAAGACATACAGCTGAAAGAGTTGCACTCTGAACTCATGGACACATACCTTCATACCGTATCCGTTGCTATCTTTTCGAACAGTCAGGGTTAAATACTGAAAATTTTTTGGTAATGCTAGGCTTGGCGTAGTCGGTGTGGTCGCTGGCGTCGTGGGCTCCTGGGAGTGGCCACCGCCCAGATCCCGGGAGAGGGGAGTCAGATTGAGGCTACTGCGCTCCCCCGGCGCCTGGAGAACGGGGTTGGCGTTGTCCGATGGATTCAATTGCACTCCCCCGCCCATTATGCTGCCGTTGTTGTGGCTCGCATTGTTATTATTGGCGGTGGTGGGCGTGGCTGGGGCAGAAACACCACCACCAGCTGCAGTTGTGGTGTCACCATTCATTTGGGTCTGCTTGTAGCTCGTCGGCAATGGCGGTGTCTGCGGCGGCACGGCGTTCTGGTCCTTATCCCGATCCTTGTCCCGATCTTTGTCCCGATCCCTGTGACCACTGAGGCTGCTGGCCAGACTGCTTAGGCTGCTCGCCAGCGACGGCGACCGTGGAATCTTCGACTTGTTCGCCAACTGCTTTTGCTTCTGTTTGCTCTTAGAGTTCTTTACAGATTTCTGCTTAGGCGCTGGCAGCTCGGGTACCGAGTCCACAACAATAGCTGGTGACTGTGGCGCAACCACTGATGGGCCTGCGGATGTTGCTCCTGATCCTGATCCAGTTGCAGTTCCAGGTCCTGAGTGGCTGGATCCGTTCGCGCTAGGATGGCTCGCTGATGACTCCGGGGGCTGAATGCTTGACTCTTCTGGTATCTCCTGAACCTCATCGTATTCATGTTCGTCAGTATATAAATCTAGTAACCTGGGCAAAATATATGTAGTTAAATAAAAACTCTTACTTAAAATTGATTCAGATAAACCGAAGGAAAATTGAAGCGAGTTAAACAATGCCCGCATAATGAAATTCATCTCGATCTTTAAAACAAAAAAGCCACCACTATTTTAATACAAAAGACAAATTGCTCAGTGATTATTTTTATTATTTCAAAGTCTTTGCATTGAGTGACTAATCTATCCAATGCTATCATCATCGCTTTCAAATCTTTATCACCATTTACTCAGATTGGTTGTCAACGGCACCATTTTATTTATCTTGTAAAACCTATTATCGCCCTTTTATGCATACAGATTGGTGACTACCGTCTCTGTGCTTAAAATTAATTCATTTGTATTGTTCATTTTCTAAAGCAGAATGTTGATTAGTTAGTTAGTTGTTCTACCCTTTAAAATACTAGAGTTGTGGCATTGAATAGAACCTGCAGGTTGCCAGCTCAATCATCTATGTGAGAGGTAATCAATGCTAAATAATTTCATGGCGGAACTGCTTCTGCTCTTCGCCAACGATTCCCATGTGGTATGCTGGGTTTTAAGATAGCTAGATTAGTGGCTAATCAAGACCTCGCCGTGAATGCGACAAACATGTAACGAAAGTCACGGCCAAAGCCAAAGCTAAAGCCAAAGCCAAGCGATTTGTCGTCGCTGGTGGGTCTCTTTTAATTGAGCTAAAATGAAATCAGCCAGAAGAATAGATACAATTTAATTGCCTCTTATTTGATCATTTTGCATGTGAATGGAATGGATATACATCTGTACATAGTCCGACTATACAGTATGTACCTTCGGATCCGTCCGTATACCGGAATATAATAAAAGCTCATTTCCCGCCTGGTGAATTCATCATTATGATGAGTTATTTCCATAACAGCCGGGCAGGCAAGACCTCCAAAAATCAAATGTTTACATTAACTTTTTTGACTGATGGGCCCATGTCAATAGCATGTCTCTCCATTTGATCCAAGTGAATTCTCTTTCTGTCTAAATTTAGCTGGCTTATTTTGAGGAAATCTTGATGCAGCCAGTTGACGGGCTGAGTAAAACCTGTTAAGGCCCACAAATCAGACGACAACACCATGGTGAGCATGGTGAGCTGTTAATAGATTTAAATCATTTTGCATGGGTATTATACAATTCGTTGTTAAGACACCACCAACAAATGCACACACAAGCATGCTTAGAAAGTCACTGGTTTCGCCAATCTATTTGGGCTAAAACTTCCCTCGGTGGCAATAAAAGAAATAAATGGTAAAATGTGAAAACTGGCCGCTCCCTAAGTTGGTGCGAGTATATATGTATTAAGTCATCCATTTGGTAGTCGAAACCGCACAAAAACAACCCCAAGCTTGGGGGAACTATTGGTATAAACAATCAGCAAACACAGTGCGTTTCAGAACTGTGAGACGGCGAAAAGTTTCACCTCGCCAATTCGCATTTTTCAAACAACGCTCGCTGACTAATCACGGGTCAAATGAATTAGTAATTTTTTACAAAAGTTGATCGGTGATCTAATGCACAGTTAAATCGTCTGTATCTCACTTTGGAACTGTTTAAATACCCATACTATTGGAATATTTATTTACTTGAAGATAAATTAGTGGTTTTCAAGACTGCTACACTATTTAGGCAACGATCTTACATAACTTGGCAGTTCTTAGATAAAATAATTTGTCGCTTGTAAAATTTATTTATTTGCATTAAACCTGCCTCTATATCGTATATTTGTTAGTATAATCGACTGTTGCTTGCGAATAAGAGCGAAAATAACAATCATTAATTCTCTCGAGGACAAAAGATAAACTCTTATCGTAATGCGAGCAATTTAACAACCAGTGGGAAAGTGGGGGAAATTATAGCGCATGGAAACAGTGGAGCAGTTGAACTTACCGTTTTTTGATTGATGGGTCATCCATAGGGTTTTCTGCGATGGCTTTTGCTGGCTGCTGTGCGGGTGCGAAGATGCAAATTCAAAGGCATGCGTAAGCCACTCGAAGTCGGAGGATCCCGTGGAGTATTGTTCGCATTGGTTTTTGTCCAGTTACCAGCAGTGGTTGCGGAATGCTTTCGGCAGCTATTTTACAATTAGCTAGTAAAATTGGGCCGAATTGAATACAGAAGTGATTTAATTGCGTTGATTTTCGCTGCTTTAGTACTGTTTTATGTGTTTTTGGTTGCACTATTCCAATGGGTTTTGATATGTGTGTATATATTTGCACTGCTACTTTTCACTTAAACCTGTGGGCACACAAAATTCGTTTGAAGACATTTCGGGCATTAATGCATGTACATTAAAATATTTGTTTGCCTTTTTTTTTGAGTGGGTGGTGAAGGGTTAAGGGGGGCGGGGCGGCTCGGAGTGGGTTCAAATGCAGGCAGCGATCTCCTTGCAATTTCATTGTTTTTATTCCAACACAGATAACTGAACTGCACACCCACACACTCACGCGCAAGCCATACATATTCCAATGGCTATGACTCTCTCCCCGCGCTCTCACTCACTCCCTCTCTCTCTGCCTGTCTCCTGCTCTCTCTGTCACTCGCAGGCAGCAGTTGTTGCTGGTTTTATTGTTGTGCTTTTTGCTGACTAGTTTTCACGAAACATTTAATGGATGACGACTTGGGGTTGGGGAAAAAACAAGTTTTTGGCCGAAAAACTGAAATACTAATGCTATACTAATGGTTCAGAGCGGACACACAAGCAGGAAAATTCCAGCGATCCTTTCCAGATTTGCGTATTTTCCATTGGAACAGCTGATTGTTCAATTAATCGCTTGTTCAATTAGCATGACGAAAAACCGAAAAGAAAAACAAAGACTCTCTATCTCTTTTAAATTTGCACTGATCTCACTGTTTGTTTACCCAAATAAATCAATTCTTGCAGTTTCACTCCTTTTTAATTAAACGCAAATATTTAATTGAATAAATATGTATACACACAAACTGGACTGACTGACTGACTGAGTGTGTGTGTGGGGGTGCGAGTGCGATCATCGCCGCAAACGCAAGGCAAAACAATATGGCTGCCACAAGCCACTTGTTAGAGAAAAACAAGCGATTCGGAGGCTCGGAAAGCGTCCAGTTGTTTATCATGTACTCATTAATTCGATCGCCTCCCGCTCCGTCAAGCCGCACATCCCTAAAATCGAATTAAAGCCATGTACTGCAGTTCAAGAGTTCAGCACTCGACGCACAAACACACGCGCGCCGCTCACTCACACTCACTTGCACCGATGGGCGAGTGTGGAAAATAAATACACATATGCCGTCATACATACGCTGCCCCTATAAGCGCGCTGCGTCTGTCTGCGTGCGATGGGTTAGAGATCATTTTTAGACAAATTTGCGTACAATATTTCCTGGCAATTGCAAGCTCGCGAATAAACGTTTTTCCCGTTGACAAGCATGCACAAATGCACTCGAATATGTATGTATTTAACGCCAGTGTGTGGGTGCGCGGAATGCATGTAAAAGTCACTTTTTTATTTATTGCTTTTGTTGCTGCAGTGAGCTCACGCGTAGCGAGTTGCGCATCATTCTTTCTCTGCTCCGTCACTTTCGCCACGCACTTACTTAAAACGCACTCGTATTGCCACTAATTGTATTCCACAAAGCTGCGAAAAATGTTTTTATTTTTTCCACTTATCGCGCCATCAACACGCACACGGACGTTCTTTTCTTTTCAGCTTGAAAATTGGAATGAAATGACGAGAAAGAGCGCATATGTGCCAGTGTTGAAAAGGGCGGCGGTTGGGTACGGAATTAAGTGCCCGTACCGTACCTGAAACTGGTACAGATGCCGAAGATAAAAATTAGCTAAAAATGTTGGTTTTTATTTGTCCCCTAATGGCTTCAAAATATATTTCGCCCGTGTGTTCATTGAGCTGACGTGTGTATATCTTATTTTACAAAATTGTTAGCCTGAACGTAAATATATGTTTATAATAAAAAGAAATGTTAACACAATGGCCAAAATCATTGTTATTTATTTTAGTCAAATGAGAAGTAGTTCAACTACAATCCAGGTACGTACCTATTTATTGGCCCGCAACTCTGATATCCATAAAGGTACTTAGCAGCACTGGCCCGGGACCAATGCTTTTGCAACACTTGATCTGGCGTGCCTGGCAGAAATCAAAACAAACGCACAACACAACACCCAGGCACACACATACACACGCATACATACGAAGAGCACAAAGAGCAGACAACAAAATAGCGTTGTGTTTTTCGTAAAATGTCGTTTATTTGGTGGCGGTTACTCGGGTTGCCAAACAAAAGGCAGGGCAACGCACCTCTGAGATATCATACTTGGTTAGTCGCCTACATGTGCAAATGTACGGGCCAACAACCACTGTTTGCCTAGGACAAATCTGGACCCAGGAGGTAGAATAGCAATACCACCAGGTAGTAAAGCAGTAATCCTAAAAATGCCATGTTGTAGTTTGGACTTTCATGATTTGTGCGCCGCCAAGGGGCGCACTTCTGGCGTCATGAGCTGGTTTCCTCCAAAATTGGTTTCGCCGCCGTCACGCTACTGTTCTTCTTCAGGACCAAGTTGCCGACCACATCAGCACCCTCGTTATCCGCATCCTGTATCAGCGGGCTATCGAGGATTCGGAGATTTTTCAGGTCTTCATACTGATCGGCAATCTCCACCGGATCTGGCTCAGGCGGAGGTTGAAGTCTACTCAACTCCAGCAACTGCAGATGATAGTAGACACCTTCATCATCAATGGCATAAAAGTGAGAGAAATGAGCGTCTGTGAAGAACTGGCGTGCTTCATTTCCCACAAATTTAATGCAGGCCAGGAGTTCCGGACGGATGGCATTGCCGCGCTTATTTCGCCACAGTTCCGCCGTCTCTCGGTTACCCGGTTGAAATTCGTGGGCAACAAATGTGAGATCTATATCGATGTCTGGTGCAATAGGCGCCGCATCTACAGCATCCTCCTGTGTAACACTGTGCTTCTTGTGGCGTCGACTGCGCCGCTGTTTTTGCTCGCGCTCCATTTGATTGTTGCGCATGTGCGTCACGTTCCAGAAGCACAGCTGCTCCGCGCAGCTAACCAGGAGCTGCTTGCAGGGCGAGAATCGCAATTGCCGGATGCAGCGCTCATGGACCTCTTGAATGCTGTAGATCAGTTGCACTTGCCCGTTTTCAACGGCAAAGAGCTGTTGGGGAAATTTATAATTAAAAGGATATAATTAGGGAACGTATTTAAACGACGTTTACCTCTAAAATGCCATTTTCGAAACCAATGGCGAACATGGTACCATCATCCGTGGCTACCAAATAGCTAATCTTGGCCTTCTGAGCGATCTTCTCTTCACAAATCAGATCGTA